>NC_080185.1:44138832-44738832 GCF_950295315.1 Erinaceus europaeus
GAATGGTGCTTAATGCATAGTAAGTGCTTCAGAAATTTTGCCCACTTTCCATTATTGAAAGTATGTAAATATGACTTTCCATTAAGAACTGTCAGATATATACATTAGGAACAGTCATCATCAGGGAAAATGAGAAATGGAGTCTTAAGACAACTATACACATAGGGTAGGGAGAGCTGGGAGGGAGCTCACCTAGTAGATTTCTCTCTTGGTCTGAAATAAAGAAAATAGTCAGCGGGAGTCGGGTGGTAGTGCAGTGGGTTAAGCGCACGTGGTGCAAAGTGCAAGGACCGGCTTAAGGATCCCGGTTAGAGCCCCCGGCTCCCCACCTGTAAGGGGGTCACTTCACAGGCTGTGAAGCAAGTCTGCAGGTGTCTATCTTTCTCTTCCTCTCTCTGTCTTACCCTCCTCTCTCCATTTCTCTCTGTCCTAACAACAACGACATCAATAACAACAATAATAACTACAATAACAATAAAAAACTACAAGGGCAACAAAAGGGAAAATAAATTTTTAAAAAAAGATTGTGTTCTTAAAAAAAGAAAGAAAGAAAGAAAACACTCAGGACTTGGGAGATGGCAAATTGGTTGTGTGAAAAGATTTTCATGCCTGAGGCTCTGAGGTGTCAGGTTCAATCCTCAACTCTACAATAAGCTGGAGCTGAGTGTGGCTTTGGTAAAAACTGTAAGATACATTTGTGGGGTCTTCTGTCTAGAGAAGTCTGGTCGGCATCATACTAGCATCTGGAACCCCCTCTTATCCTATGGTTTTGTCAATGTTTTCTTTTTATAAATAAAAAATAAAAAAACTGTAAGATAAAAAAGAAAAAGAAAAAAAAAGCCCCAGAGCGATGGAATTGTGTGTGTACGTAGCCAGATACCTTGAAACAACAACAAAAACCCTAGGCAAGCAGGTTGGGTAGGGAACACAGTCTATGGTCCCATATGAACTTCAGGCCTCTAGAATATCAGTTCTGCCAGACTCCTGAGCAAAATTATAGGTATAGTTTACATGGACTGCTGGCAGCACATAGGAGGTCCTTCCAGGAGCAGCTGCCTTCCTGCAGGTGAAGGATGTGTCAGTTTATAATCACAACTCTCCGTGGGAGAGCAGCGACTCCACCTCCCCCCACCCCAAAAGGCCAAACATTCACACCGTTCATCTGTGAAAGTGTTATTTTAGTCCCTTCACATCTTCGGGTGCAGTGATGTTCATTCGTTCATTCCCCAGTTAAGTGACTGAGAAGCAGGCTCCTTTTCTGCAGGGTTTCAGGGAGGGCAGGCAGGAGCACTGAGACAGAGTGGCAGGAAATAAGTAAGAAAAAGCCTGATTGTCAGAGCACAACTGAGACACACTGACTCCCTCCCAGCCTCTTGCTTGGCTGCTCTCAAAAAAAAAAATTGCACAGTCGCTCCTGCCTCTGCCTCTGCTTCTGATCTCTGCTAGCTCTGACTGCCACTCAGTTTGGCACTTAATTATATACTGCCTAAGGTGAACTCTCCCTCCCCAGTTATGGTCCTGTTTCAAGCATAGGCCAGTTCTCCCAGCAAAAGCCTGACAGACAGTTGATCAGTTGCTATTTCAGAAAGCCAGAGAGAGAGAGAGAGAGAGAGAGAGAGACCACGCCACAAGTTAACCATTCATTCCCTAGGATACTCCAAGCTAGATTCACAGTAGGACACTAAGAGAGGCTCCACAACCCATAACCGGGTCAAACTGCTTTGTTGCCTCCCACTTCCCAACCCTCAAAACTGGCCTCATGAATCTGTCTCTCACAGCAAATATTTGTGCTCCTATTTTCCGCCTGCTTTGTCATGTTTTTTTAAAGTGAACTCTACCTCCCCAAATCCTTGCATGTGCAAGGGAGCGGAAACATCCAGCCTCAGTGTGCATTTTTGTTTGGAGGAGACAAAAGTGGTGCTCGTAATTCAAGATATATTTATGTTAATGAACAGGAGGATGCAGAAGACAGGGAGTGGGTGTGTGTGCACATTGAACAGGCTGGGAACAAGACGGGGTGGGGGAGATGCAGGGAACTGTGGGGCTTTTGAATGAATCCTCATGGTTTCTGGACGTATCAAGTGTATAAAGAAGTCATGAAAACCAGGAAAGCATAGGTCTGTGGATTGGGCAGGGCACTGGCTGCCTAGGAAAGGGAAAGAAAATCATGTCTCCATCTTGTTCTTTCCAGATGGTCCCTAGCTATCTCCCTACTGGCCCCAGGGCCCCTCCAGTCTTGGCCTGAAGCTTCCTGGTGTATGTTTGCTCCCATGGCATTGCTTGCAGACAACTGGAACTATCCTGCACCATCTGAGGTGTTTCCATTAGCATGTGCACCCAGTATTTAATCTCCTGGATTAACATAGCTGCCTTTACCTGGGATGTGACTTGTGATCTGTGTATTTAGAAAAAAAATAAATATAGATCTTTTTCTGCCAACTCCACTGTTCTTCTAGATCGCTTCCATGGGGAAGAAACTTATTTTAGCTGTGTCATAAACAGGGATCCTGATTTCTAAGGTCCTTTCAGACTCTAGGGCAGGATGAGTCAAATACTGGGAACTGAGACAGTTTTTTTTTTTTTTTTCAGCTGATGGCAGCTGTAGTGTGGAGATGGCAAGATTCTAGCATGATCCATCGGTCATGACTTGGTGCTTCTGGGAATCAGTAGCAAATGTCACCGTTTTCTCTCTTAAAGTAAAAGCAATGTGTGGAAATTAGATTACACACACACACACACACACAAACACACACACACACACACGGGTGGTTATTTGCCCTACAAAATGACTCACAGAGATTCCTTTAAATAGCAAGCTCCTCTGGTGTGCTTAAAATATGGGTCAATTTATTTTAATTTTTTAAAAAGTCTTTTCACGTGCAGCCCAGTTCGAAACCAGTCTGTTATATAAAGAAAGATACATATGTATGAATGTTTGGGCTTTGCTTGAGGAGTTTAACAGACTTCACTTGTCCAAATGAATTCACTTCTATCTTTGTCCAGGAAAGTCTTATTTTTACTCTGGGAGCTGAAGGTAATTGGATTAGGAGTCTTAAAAAAATTAACAGAGAAGTACCATTCATTCCACCTCCTGTGGTGGTCTCAAACAAGCAGATTCTTGTTGCAGGGGAGTCATAATGGTCTCAATGGTCCCTTCTATGCACTTCTTCCCTGGGGGCATTAGCAGGAAGTGTGGCATTTCATTTTTTTCTTGGAATATCTAGACTCTCCAAAAGAAGTCAGAAACCTCTGGGAGTATGTGAGTCACATAAAAAAAAAAGTCTTTTTCAGACAAAAGGTAACCTTTTTAACATCCTAGCAAGAGTACTACACGGTCTTAAATTTTTGAAGTCAACATTAACACCCTTTGGAGTGTAAATTGCTATGAAACTCATGATATTATCATTACCTTACTGTCTTGTTTTGCCTTTGCAGTCAAACCCATATGTACTCAGCTGTGAGGCATGCTGAGAGTCAGCACGCAGGGAGATGAGGCCAAGACTAAGCTGAACTTAGGTTAAGGCTCTCATCCAAGGAGGCTGGCCAGTTATCCAAATCTAGCTTCTGAAGAGATGGGGAAATAACACCTTGAATCAGGAAAATAGACTATTCACGGGAAACACTTCATTTGAGGGCTTGAACAGGTAGAACTTAGAATTAGGCATATGACAATATCCTGCTTTATAGTAGACGAGTGGGTATAAATGTCAGTTCCAGCAGGATTTCAGCTAGTGACTAGGGTGAGAGGGATGGGTCCCAGAGGAAAGGAATGAGATAGAGTTAGATGGATCCCAAGGGACCTAGCCAAACAGTTGAAGTTCCAGGCAGGATTTTCAGGTACAGATGAGGACATCAGGTGTTATTTAAGAACTATGGTAAAGGTGTAGTCATTTAAATAATAACATTAATTGTTTCTTTTCTCTTCGCCTTTTCCTTCTCCTCTTCCTCCTCCTCCTTTCCTCCTTTCCTCCACCTTCTTGTTATTGTAAAACAGAGGACTGCTGGCTTATAGTGGTAATGTGGATTGAGATAGAACTTCACAGCCTCGGGCTCTTTTTACAGAACCAGTGTGCTATTTCCCCCACCCAATAATTGCTTTTTATTTTATTATTTTATTTTGATTAAACATTTTCTGTATGTCACAGATTACTTAGCCCTTATACCAACTCTATGAAGCTGTATGCTGCATTCTTTTTTGCCATCAAGTATATGGTTTCATTTCCAATACCAATTAATTCTCTGATTCTCTTACACCAGCTGAGGTCCAGCCAGGCATCTGTCACTGGGCGTAAGAATTCTCTTCAACCCCACCAATGTGTCCTGGAGCTCCGCTTCCCCAGAGACACACCCTACTAGGGAAAGAGAGAGGCAGACTGGGAGTAAGGACTGACCAGTCAACGCCCATGTTCAGCGGGGAAGCAGTTACGGAAGTCAGACCTTCTACCTTCTGCAACTCACAATGACCCTGGGTCCATGCTCCCAGAGGGATAGAGAATGGGAAAGCTATCAGGGGAGGGGGTGGGAAATGGAGATTGGGTGGTGGGAATTGTATGGAATTGTACCCCTCCTACCCTATGGTTTTGTTAATTAAACCTTTCTTAAATAAAAAATTTAAAAAAGAATTCTCTTCAATTCTGACAGTACCTGGAATTTGCTTGGACTTCACAGGTTAAGGGCTCAGATCCACAAGATTGCCCTCACTTTAGATGCCAGCCACAGTTGCCTGAGTCTCTACCAATTCAGGTATTCCCATGACCACCTCACCAGGTTTGACAGCTCACTAGAATGATGCAGAAGTAAGGAAAGCATTTTACTTGTTTTTATCATTTTATTGAGGAGTTAATGCTTTATAGTACAGTTGTTGACACATGGGTAAAAATTCTAATCTTCCTGTGATAGGTATCTGCAGGACACTAACCCCCAGTTCAGGTTCATTTCCACCATCATGACTTGGGACTCTAACACCCTCTCTTCCACTCCTCCCCAAAGGTCTTTTTTTAAATTTTCCCTTTTGTTGCCTTTGTTGTTTTTTTATTGTTGTCGTAGTTATTATTGTTGTTGTTATTAATGTCGTCGTTGTTGGATAGGACAGAGAGAATTGGAGAGAGGAGGGGAAGACAGAGAGGGGGAGAGAAAGACACCTGCAAACCTGCTTCGCCGCCTGTGAAGCGACTCCTCTGCAGGTGGGGAGCCGGGAGCTCCAACCGGGATGCTTATGCCGGTCCTTGCGCTTTGCACCTTTGCACCACGTGCCCTTAAGTCACTGCACCACCTCCCAACTCCGGGCAAACGTCTTTTCTTTGCTACAATACACCACATACAATCCAATTTTCACTTTGTGTTTTCACATTCTTATTTCCTAAGTGTCATCTATGAGTGAAATCACCCAGGATTCACCTTTTTTTTTTTTTTGGCTTATCTCACTTAACATGATGTCTTCAAGTTCCAACCAAGATGAGACATAGGAATATCTTTCTTTTATTCTTTCTATCTTCCTTCCTTCCTTCCTTCCTTCCTTCCTTCCTTCCTTCTTTCTTTCTTTCTTTCTTTCTTCCTTTCTTCTTTCTCCCAATTTATTGCTAGGGCTGGGTACCAGCAGTATGAATCCACTGCTCCTGGTGGCCATTTTTTTTTCCATTTTATTGGATAGGACAGAGAGAAATTAAGACAGGAGGGGGAGATAGAGAGGGAAAGAGAAAGATATACACCTGCAGACCTGCTTCGCCACTTGTGAAACTCCCTCCTGCATTTGGGGAGTGGGGGTTGAACCCAGATCTTTGTGTAGGTTCTTGCACTTAGTTCTTCTTCTTCTAGCGTTTGCCCTTCTTCCATAGCCAGTCAACAGCGTCAGGTTGAGCCTGATGTAAAGTTTCGAGACCTCCTTTGAATATGGAGAGGTGCAGTTGTTGACTATGTGGGTCATTGTCTGTAGCCGCAGGGGCAGTTCGGGTCGTCTCTGGCTCCCCAGTGATGGAACATAGTGGCGCACCGGCCATGGCCTGTTCGATAGCGATTGAGGAGGACCCAATCATAACGTGCTAGGTCAAAGCCGGGTTGACGCTTGCAGGGGTCTGTGATGAGGTGTTTGTTCTTTACCTCAGCTGACTGCCAACTCTGTTTCCAAGAGTCTGGAACAGAGAAGTTCAGTGTAGGCATAGGGGACCAGATTGGCCTGATGCTGTATCGCCAATTGACCAATAAGAACGCGTTTGGCAAAGGACAGCCCCTCAACATTAAGTTGGAGGACTCGAAGAGCAGGACAACTTCTTGAAAGCTGTCAGGAACTGCTTGTTGCTGGCTTTGAAAGTGACTGGGATCCATGTGGATTCAGTCGGCTAGGAAGGATCATCAGTTTCCCCAATGAATGGGTACTCACAGGATGCACCACGGGAAGGTCGATCCAATGCATCCCAAAGTTAGTACTATGTGAGCTCTTAGTACTATGTGAGCTTAACCAAGTACGCCACCAACCAGCCCCCATTTCATCATTTTAAACAACTGAGTAGTATTCCATTGTGTGTATATACCACAACATTCTTAGTCACTCATCTGTTTTTGGACATCTGGGTTGTTTCCAAGCTTGGACTATTACAAATTGTGCTGATTTGAACATAGGTGTGCATAGGTCTCTTCAGTCATTCTTTCCTTTAGATATATGCCAAGGAGAATTGCTGGTCATAAAATAGGTCTATTTCGAGCATTCTGATGAGTCTCCAGACTGTTTTTCACAGGGGCTGGATCAATTTACATTCTACCCAGCACTGCTGAAGAATTCACGCCCCCATATCCTCTCCAGCACTTGTTGTTTCTGTCCTTTCTAATGTATGACATTCTCATAGGTGTAAAGTGGCATCTGTTTCTTGTTTTTATTTACATTACTCTTACTATTGGTGACAGTGAATATTTGCTTCATACATATGTTCACCCTTTGGTGGATCTCCTCTTTGGTGAAAATTCTGTTCATGTTCTTGCCCCATTTTTAAATAGTTTTTTTTTTTTATAAAGCTCTATGTTTTTAATTTTTCCTTCTTCTTTTAAAATTTTTTATTTATATAATGGAAATATTGACAAGACCGTAGGACAAGAAGGGTACAATTCCACACAGTTCCCACCACCAGAACTCTGTATCCAATCCCTTCCCTTGATAGCTTTCCTATTCTTTATGTCTCTGGGAGTATGGACCCAGGGTCATTATGGGATGCAGAAGGTGGAAGGTCGGGCTTCTGTAATTGTTTCCCTGCTGAAGATGAGCGTTGACAGGTTGATTCATACTCCCAGCCTGTCTCCCTTTCTCTAAGTGGGGCAGTGATCCTGGGAGGCAGGCTCCAGGACACATTGGTGGGGTTGTTTGCCCACAGAAGTCAGTTGACATCATGGTAGCATCTGAAACATGGTTTCTGAAAAAGAGGTAAGATATAAAGCAGAACGAAACGATTGCCACCTCAACATGCTTCACCTCAGACTGTGTCCAGAGACTTCACGTGTGGAATGACAACCCTTCAGCTTCATTACTCGGGTGAGACCTTTCCTTTTATAGTACACTCTAATTTCATCTCAGGTGGTTCACTTTCTAACAAAGTCCCATAACCTAGATATACACCAGTTTCTGTGAGAGAGAGCTTATGTTCACACGTATCCATAAACTACTGCAAAATATATACCTGAAAGCAGAAGTACACTAGAGTTTGCAGTGAGTACCTCCCTAACACTTCCTCTCCACTATTCCAAGCTTGGGATCCATGATTGCTCAACAAATTGTTTGGCTTCGTATGTTAACTCTCTTTTCAAACACCAGGTTCCAGATGCCACCAGGATGCTGGCCAGGCTTCCCTGGATTGAAGACCCCACCAATGTGTCCTGGAGCTCAGCTTCCCCAGAGACACACCTTACTAGGGAAAGAGAGAGGCAGACTGGGAGTATGGACTGACCAGTCAACGCCCATGTTCAGCGGGGAAGCAATTACAGAAGCCAGACCTTCTACCTTCTGCAACCCTCAATGACCCTGGGTCTATGCTCCCAGAGGGATAGAGAATGGGAAAGCTATCATGGGAGGGGGTGGGTTATGGAGATTGGGTGGTGGGAATTGTGTGGAGTTGTACCCCTCCTACCTTATGTTTTTGTTCATTAATCCTTTCTTAAATAAAAAATTAAAAAAAAGATATAAAGCAGAACAAATTGTTGAATAATCATTAACCTAAAGACAAGAATATTGCAGGTGAAGATTTGGGGTCTCCATTTTGGAAAAAGCTAGTAGGTCTATTTTAGGTATATTCCAAGGGGCCCATGACCCTACTAGTTTTTGCCTGAGCTTAACATCTAACATGCAGGTGACCCAAGTTATTGTCTGGAGACATGGTGTCATAGTTGGAAAAAGGACTAGAAAGCTGGATCAGGGAAGAGAGTAGCTCCAAAATATGGGAAAAGTATATAAATATTGTTAACTGTAAACACCAGCAATTTTATTGGGGGGCCATAGTCAGCACAGGAGCCTATGTAACCTCTGCATGCCTGTATGTCTGAATTGGCATTCTATGGTCAAGGCTAGGAACATTCCACACTGCACTAATTTCAGGACCCATCATCCTCAGGTGACAAATAGAGTATGTTATTTAACCTCCCTTCAGAGAATGTAATATCCCCTACCCTTGTTGATCCATATTGAGGGAAAGATCCTATAGGGGCCCACAAAGGGGTCCATTATATTGTTCCTGATGGAGATGACTAGTGACAGTGGTGATAGGGATTTGCTAGAGGTCTAGGCCCATCATGTCTGAGCGTGAATCCCAAGATTCCCTGACCAGGGCTCGAGGTGATGGGATGGCCTGGTATTGACTAAAAAGTCAGCATTAAAGTATGCCATACTCTTGCCCTTATTTAGCTTTTGTAGTCCTTACTTTGTCTGACAAGGTTAGCTTTGAAGTGATTGAGGGACATGCAATAGGAGGTAGGCGAGGAGGTTCTCTAGGTCTAAGTAGAAACTATTTAATTAGGTACTTTATGATGTTCTTTTAGGTCTCTCTGCTTGTTTGCTACATTTATTGACTCATTGCAAACTATTGTGCACTTTTTCTTTAAGGTATATGGTTTCCCTTAACTTATGGATACATGTACATATGCCCTATCTCATGGATCCTGGTCTATATCTAGGTTTTGAGGTTTGTTAAGAAGTGTACCACCAAAAGTGGAGTTATGGAGTCCTATGAACTAGAAAAGGTCTCACCAGCTTAATGAAGCTGAAGAGTTGACATTCCAAGCCTGACATCTCTTGATGCAGTCTGAAGTGAGACATGTCGAGATAGTATTGTTTGCATTGATTAGGTTGGGATAAGCAGGTGCAGTATCACTTGGTATGCATTGGGAGAAGCATGCAGGAAAGTGAGCCTTGCCCTAGAGGTTTCAGGACTGGGAGAATATGGACTTTATAGAGAAAGGGTGGGGATGGTGGTGTTCCTGCTGTCTTAGGGTTTAAGAAGGCAATAGATAGTTGTAGCTATAATCAAATTATTTGGCGATTGTATTAGTTTTGAAAATCCCACTGATAGGATTTGCTGTGGCTTACAAGACCTAATAATAATTTATGTCCTTTCACACTATTTACATATATTTGTATCTTATAAAGGAACACCACCAAATAGCTTCTGTTCTCCCTGGTCTAAGCTTTTAGGAGATTAATATTTCAAGGAACCATTCATTATTAGAAATGTATTAACAGTTTGTTAATACATTTCTAATAGTGACTGAATACATTTCTAATAATGACTGGGTTGTTTGTTTTTTTATGGGAAGCATTTTACTGATAATTATTCCTGTTTAACTTCAATGGAAAAAAACACCTCAAGAGGAGCCTAAGGGAAGTGTTAGGGTTCACAGAGTTTCCATGCCCTCTCTGGGAGTAACACCTCTCAGCAAATCTCTGTGTTCACCAGTCTTGAAGCTCTCCCAGTCTCCTTTTCCAAGAGTTGTTCTGAAATTTAACCTCCAGTCCACACTTTTCTCTCTGGGT
This sequence comes from Erinaceus europaeus, assembly GCF_950295315.1. Classification (NCBI taxonomy): domain Eukaryota; kingdom Metazoa; phylum Chordata; class Mammalia; order Eulipotyphla; family Erinaceidae; genus Erinaceus; species Erinaceus europaeus. Next base: position 44,148,836 of record NC_080185.1, read on the forward strand.
GCCTGGAAGTAGGGCTAGAAGTTACGCTTCTCTAATCATGTATCGGTTCTTCCTGATGACCAGTCTTCATTTTGAAGGCATCCAGGGTTCCATCTGATGTTATGTATTTGCACAATCTCAGATGTTGAAAAGGGCTCTTTGTGAATGAAAGAAGAATCTCTTACCACTCAGAAAATTCTAAGGGTTTTATGAACTTTGTGAGAGGGATAAAGACAAAAAATACTTATTTATTTAATCTTTTTATTTAAGAAAGGAGACATTAACAAAACCATAGAACAGGAGGGGTACAACTTCACACAGTTCCCACCACCCAATCTCCATATCCCATCCCCTCCCCAATAGCTTTCCCATTCTCTATCCTTCAGGGAGTATTGACCCAAGGTCATTGTGGGTTGCAGAAGGTGGAAGGTTTGGCTTCTGTAATTGCTTCCCCGCTGAACATGGGAGTTGACTGGTCAATCCATACTCCCAGTCTGCCTCTCTCTTTCCTTAGTTGGGTGGGTCTTTAGGGAAGCAGAGCTCCAGGACACATTGGTGGGGTCTTCAGTCCAGGGAAGCCTGGCTGGCATCCTGATGGCATCTGGAACCTGGTGATTGAAAAGAGAGTTAACATACAAAGCCAAACAAATTGTTGAGCAATCATGGACCCAAAAGCTTGGAATAGTGGAGAGGAAGTGTTAGGGAGGTACTCACTGCAAACTCTAGTGTACTTCTGGTTTCAGGTATATATTTTGCACTAGTTTATGGATACATGTGAACATATGCTCTATCTCACGGAACCTGGTCTATATCTAGGTTTCGGGACTTTGTTAGGAAGTGAACCACCTGGGATGGAATTAGAGAATGCTATGAAAGGAAAGGTCTCACCGGAGTAATGAAGCTGAAGGGTTGTCGTTCCACACCTGAAGCCTCTGGACACAGTCTGAGCTGAAGCACGTTGAGGTGGCAGTTGTGTTGATTAGGTTGCGATTAGCAGATGCAATATTATTTGATATGGATTGGGAGAGGCATGCGGGAAAGTGGGCCTTACCCTAAGGTTCCAGGACTGGGGGAAATATAGGCTCTATAGGGGAAATGTGAGGTTCCTGCTGTCTTAGGGTTCAAGAAGACAGTGGATAGTTATTGTTATCATCACATTATTTGGTAATTGGGTTAACTTTGAAAAGTCTCTTTGTTAGGGTTTGCTATATAATACCCAGTATCTTGTATGTAGCTGTGCCACCAGTTGCTTCTGATCTACTTGGTCTAGGCTTTTGAGAGAGTCTGCATATCAAATACACAGCCTATATATTAAAAAGACTCAGTCTGTGTTTTAAAAACTTTGAGACATACAATCAATTTTCCCCTCTCATATTAATTAACTAGTGATTTATATGACTACACTTTAATAGGGGTGTACATAACCACCATTCCCACCACCAAAAGACTGTGTCCCACTCCCCCACCCCCTCACCCCTTGCCGGCTCAGGAAGCCACATGTCTACCCTCACCACAGGGTTTTTACTTTGGTGTCCTACTTTCAGTTTAGTCAGATCCTGCTTTTAGTTTCCGTTTCTGGTCTTCTTTCTCCACTTCTGTTGATGAGTGGGATCATCCCATACTCATCTTTATCTTTCTGACTTAGCTCAATTAACATAATTCCTTCTAGCTCTGTCCAAGATGGGTCAGAGAAGGTGGGTTCATTGTTCTTGATAGCTGCATAGTATTCCATTGTGTATATATACCACAGCTTTTCAGCCACTCATCTGTTGTTGGGCACCTGGGTTGCTTCCAGGTTTTAGCTATTATGAATTGTGCTGCTATGAACATAGGAGTACACACAGCTTTTTGGTTGGGTATTATGGTGTCCTTGGGGTATATACCCAAGAGAGGAATTACTGGATCATATGGAAGGACCATGTCTAGACTTGTGAGAGTTCTCCAGACTGCTCTCCACAGATGCTGGTCCAATTCATATTCCCACCAGCAATGCAAAAGGGTTCCTCTGTCCCCCACAGCCTCTCCAGCATTTGTTGCTGCTGTCCTTTTTTGATGGATGTCATTCTCACAGGAGTGAGGTGGTATCTCAATGTTGTCTTAATTGGCATATCTCTAACAATCAGCGACCTGGAGCAGTTTTTCATATGTTTGTTAGCCTTTTGAATCTCCTCTGTAGTGAATGTTTTGTTCATATCCTCTGCCCATTTTTGTATTGGGTCATTTGTTTTTTTGGTGCTAAGTTTGCTGAGCTCTTTGTATATTTTGGTGATTAGTCTTTTGTCTGATATATGGCATGTGAAGATCTTCTTCCATTCTGTGAGGGGTCTCTTTGTTTGTTTGGTAGTTTCTTTGGCTGTGCAGAAGCTTTTCAATTTGATGTAGTCCCATTGATTTGTTTTTGCTTTAGTCTTCCTTGCAATTAGGTTTGTTTCATCAAAGATGTCCTTGAGGTTTAGGTGTGAAAGTGTTTTTACCAATGTCTTCCTCTAAGTATTTGATTGTTTCGGGTCTAAAATCCAGGTCTTTGATCCATCTGGAAAAAAAAGTTTATTTTTATTGCCACCAGGGTTATTGCTGGGGTTCAGTGCCTGCATGATGAATCTACTGCTCCTGGTGGGCATTTCTCTCTCTCTCTCTCTCTCTCTCTCTCTCTCTCGGATAGGACAGAGATAAATTGAGAAGGGAGAGGGAGATAAAGAGGGAAATAGAGATGGGGCGGTGACATACCAGGTTAAGCAAAAATAGTACTAAGTGTAAGGACTGACACAAGGATCTGGGTTTGAGCCCCTGCTCCCCACCTGCAGGGGGTGGGGGATGCTTCAGGCATGGTGAAGCAGGTCTTCAGATGTCTTTTTCTCTCCCTCTATATCCCTGCTACTTTCTCAATCTCTCTCTGCCTTATCCAATTAAAAACAAAAAATGAAAGACAGAGAAAATGGTCAACGGTGCAGTGGATTCGTAGTGCCCTCACCAAGCCCTAGCAATAACCCTGGAGGGAAGAAAAAGAGAGAAAAAGAAAGAGAGCGATTTGCTGACCTGCTTCATTGTTTATGAAGCATCCCTGGTGCAGTGGGGAGCAAGTGATCAAACCCATGTCCTCATGCATAGTAATGTGTGCACTCACTTACCCAGGTGTGCCACCACTCAGCCCTCCAATATTTTTTAATAGTTATTTATTTTCCCTTTTGTTGCCCTTGTTGTTTTTTTATTGTTGTTGTAGTTATTATTGTTGTTATTGATGTTGTCAGTGTTAGATAGGACAGAGAGAAATGGATAGAGGAGGGGAAGACTGAGAGGGGGAGAGAAAGATAGACATCTGCAAACCTGCTTCACTGCTTGTGATGCGACTCCCCTGCAGGTGGGGAGCCTGGGGCTTAAACTGAGATCCTTACACCAGTCCTTGCGCATCGCGCCATGTGCGTTTAACCAGCTGCACTACCACCGGACTCCATCACTCCAATATTTTTTTAAATTTTTTTTTTATTTAAGAAAGGATTAATTGGGAGTCGGGCTGTAGCGCAGCGGGTTAAGCGCAGGTGGCGCAAAGCACAAGGACCGGCATAAGGATCCCGGTTCGAACCCCGGCTCCCCACCTGCAGGGGAGTCACTTCACAGGCGGTGAAGCAGGTCTGCAGGTGTCTATCTTTCTCTCCTCCTCTCTGTCTTCCCCTCCCTCTCTCCATTTCTCTCTGTCCTACCCAACAACAACAATAATAACTACAACAATAAAACAACAAGGGCAATAAAAGGGAATAAATAAATAAAATAAATTAAAAAAAAATTAAAAAAAAAAGAAAGGATTAATTAACAAAACCATAGGGTAGGAGGGGTGCAACTCCACACAATTCCCACCACCCAATCTCCATAACCCACCCCCTCCCCTGATAGCTTTCCCATTCTCTATCCCTCTGGGAGCATATACCCAGGGTCATTGGGGGTTGCAGAAGGTAGAAGGTCTGGCTTCTGTAATTGCTTCCCCGCTGAACATGGGCGTTGACTGGTCGGTCCATACTCCCAGTCTGCCTCTCTTTTTCCCTAGTAGGGTGGGTCTCTGGGGAAGCTGAGCTCCAGGACACATTGGTGGGGTCTTCAATCCAGGGAAGCCTGGCCGGCATCCTGATGACAACTGGAACCTGGTGACTGAAAAGAGAGTTAACATACAAAGCCAAACAAATTGTTGAGCAATCATGGACCCAAAGCATGGAATAGTGGAGAGGAAGTGTTAGGGAGGTACTCACTGCAAACTCTAGTGTACTTCTGCTTTCAGGTATATATTTTGTAGTAGTTTATGGATATGTGTGAACATAAGCTCTCTCTCACAGAAACTGGTGTATATCTAGGTTTTGGGACTTTGTTAGAAAGTGAACCACCTGAGATGAAATTAGAGTGTACTATAAAAGGAAAGGTCTCACCCGAGTAATGAAGCTGAAGGGTTGTCATTCCACACGTGAAGTCTCTGGACACAGTCTGAGGTGAAGCATGTTGAAGTGGCAATCGTTGTGTTGGTTAGGTTGTGATCGGCAGATGCAATATTATTTGATATGGATTGGGAGAGGCATACAGGAAAGTGGGCCCTATCCAAGGGTTCCAGGACTGGGGCAAGTAGGGGCTCTACAGTGGAGATGTGAGGTTCTTGCTGTCTTAGGGTTCAAAAAGACAATCGATAGTTAATGTTATCATCACATTATTTGGTAATTGGGTTAACTTTGAAAAGTCCTTTTGTTAGGGTTTGCTGTACAGTACCCAGTATCTCGTATATAGCTGTGCTATTGGATGCTTCTAATCTACTTGGTCTAGGCTTTTGAGAGAGTCCGCATATCAAATACACAGCCTGTATATTAAAAAGATTCAGTTTGTGTTTTGAAAAACTTTGTAACATACAATTGATTTTTCCCCTCTCATATTAATTAACTAGTGATTTATATGTCTACATTTTGCTAGGAGTGTACACAAACACCATTCCCACCACCAAAAGACTGTGACCCATCCCTCCCACCCACTCCCACCCCCCTCTGGCCCAGGAAGCTGCATGTCTACCCCTCACCACAGGGTTTTTACTTTGGTGCCCTACTTACAATTTGGTCAGGTCCTGCTTTTAGTATCCCTTTCAGATCTTCTTACTCAACTTCTGTTGATGAATGGGATCATCCCATACTCATCTTTATCTTTCTGACTCAGCTCACTTAACATAATTCCTTCTAGCTCTGTCCAAGATGGGTCAGAGAAGGTGGGTTCATTGTTCTTGATAGCTGCATAGTATTCCGTTGTGTATATATACCACAGCTTTCTTAGCCACTCATTTGTTGTTGAGCACCTGGGTTGCTTCCAGGTTTTAGCTATTATGAATTGTGCTGCTATGAACATAGGAGTACACACCTCTTTTTGGTTGGGTGTTATGGAGTCCTTGGGGTATAACCCCAGGAGAGGAATTACTGGATCATATGGAAGGTCCATGTCTAGCCTTCTGAGAGTTTTCCAGACTGCTCTGCACAGAGGCTGTACCAATTTACATTCCCACCAGCAATGTAAAAGGGTTCCTCTGTCCCCACATCCTTTCCAGTATTTGTTGCTGCTGTCCTTTTTGATGTATGCCATTCTCACAGGAGTGAGGTGGTATCTTAGTGTTGTCTTAATTTGCATTTCTCTGACAATCAGTGACCTAGAGCAGTTTTTCATATGTTTGTTAGCCTTTTGGATATCCTCTGTAGTGAACGTTTTGTTCATATCCTCTGCCCATTTTTGGATGGGGTCATTTGCTTTTTTGGTGCTAAGTTTGCTGAGCTCTTTATATATTTTGGTGATTAGTTTCTTGTCTGATATATGGCATGTGAAGATCTTCTCCCATTCTGTGAGGGGTCTCTCTGTTTGTTTAATAGTTCTTTGGCTGTGCAGAAGCTTTTCAATTTGATGCAATCCCATTCGTTTGTTTTTGCTTTAGTCTTCCTTGCAATTGAGTTTGATTCATCAAAGATGTCCTTGAGGTGTAGGTGGGAAAGTGTTTTACCAATGTTTTCCTCTAAGTATTTGATTGTTTCTGGTCTGGCATCTAGGTCTTTGATCCATTTGGAGTTGATTTTTGTTTCTGGTGAGATAAAGTGGTTCAATTTCATTCTTCTTCATGTTACAACCCAGTTTTCCCAGCACCATTTATTGAAGAGAGCCTCCTTTTTCCATTTAATCCTTTGGGCCCCCTTATCAAAGATTAGATGTTCATAGGTGTGGGACCTCCAGTATTTTTTATCATACACCATAGATACTGTTATTCTCTTGTTATTGCCACTGGAGTTTATCACTGGAGCTCAGCATCTGCATGACAAATCCTCTGCTCCTGGTAGTCAGTCATTTTTTTTTTTCTTTATTACTTAATACAACAGAAAGAAATTGAAAGGGAAGGTGTGTGTGTGTGTGTGTTTTGGGCAGTGTGCCAGCTTCCTCCTGTTTAACTCTGTGGTCTATTTACATAACCACTAGAACCACCCTGCCTGCAGAGCATTGGTTTAATCCCCACTGGTTCATACTCCCTTTTTGCTCTGCCCCCTCTCCTAGACACACCCTGATTTCCACCACTCTCTTTTCACTCCACCCTCTCTACATTACATCCTGTTATCACCCTACTTGGCGAGTAGCTGCTCTTCTGTTTGAACACACTTGGGATTGCCTTCTGGCTCAGAGAGTCCCAGAGTCTCTCTCCTGCAATGCTAGTCCAGCACGAGAGTTCCTGATCCCTCTCCCACGCAGCAGCCTAGGTTGGCTCCAGTTGAGTTCTGTCTAACCCAGAGAGCACTTGCTGGGAAGAAGCACCCTCAGGCTATCCCGGCATCTGGCGCCTGGAACAGGGACACAACCAGCAGACTTACAAGAAGACGTCCCACATAAGTATACACACATGGCTATCTGCAACCTTGTGTTAAGGCACTGTGATTCTTTTTTTTTTTTTCTCTCTTTTCTTTCTTATTATTTTCCTGGGACCTCTCTGCCATGGACGATCTTTTCCAAATCCTGTACTCTTTTTTTCTATATACAGTTTTTATATCTCTGGGACATTTTTCTCAGGGCTATACCATGGATGCTTCTGACCATGGTAGCAGCTTTTAGGGGATATATAGGGCAACCAACCAAAAGGCTAAGGGACCTTGAGGCTGAGGTCCAAGAATTAAAGGAAATGGTCATAGCACTTACCCAGCACCATAAATGCTTAAAAGAAGAAGCAAAGCCTGTCCCAATCCTGACCCACCCTAAGCCGTCTGCATCTTGCCCCGAGGCTCTAGTTTTGGCAGACACATGTCTGTATTCTCCTGCAGCCTCCACAGCCACTTCTTTGGCTGCTGCTTATCTAGCAGCTTCCACTTCCATGACTCCTCCCCCCACTGCTACACAGCTATCAGAGCAAGTCCACACATTCCCGGTCAATGTTGCCCCCAATAGACAAAAACCTCAGGCCTGGTATCCGTATTCTGCCACAGATTTTACAGAACTTTGTCAGGTTATTAAGGAGGATGGACTTCATGGTCCATGGACCAGGTCCATTTTACAAGGCCTGCTCCAGAACTTTAATACCCCCCGAGATTGGAGGGACGTAACTCACTCTACGCTCCCAGGCCCCCTCTTCCAAAAAAATGGGAGGCATTTTTTTGTGATGAGTGTTTACAGCAATTGCAGAAAAATAGTCAAAATCAGCCAGAGGGGAATCTTGATGCATTGTTTGGAACGGGTCATTTGGAAACAGGAATTCAATAGGCAGAGGCCAAGTTTCCACCCGGGTATTTTGATCAGGTACTCCTCTGTGCATTAAGAGCATGGGAGCGGTTAACATCACCCACGGGAGCAGCCTCAGCCCCCATTCTTTCCCTTCAACAAGAACCGGATGAATCCTTGGCTAAATTCATTGCCAGGGTCCAATCAAGTTTGGAAAGGAAGATTTATAATCCTGATGCCCGTTTTCTCCTCCTGCGATCCATTGTCTTGGATGGCATACTTCCAGATTTCCGACACACCTGTATCACTCTTAAGAATGAACACCCAGGTAGCTGGATTTTAGCTACACAGGATCTAAGATCAAGCTCTTGTCAGGTACCTACTATGCAGGCCTATGAAGCTACCCTACATAAGCGAAAAGAGGCTTGCTTTCAGTGCGGTCGCCAAGGGCATTGGCATAACCAATGTCCAGAAAATAAACCGTGACCCCACCTCCAGTCAGGGCAACCCCGCCTCCAGTCAGGGAGCCAAAGACCCTGAATGCCTTGTCCCAGATGCCAGAAAGGGTTTTATTGGAGGAGAGATTGTTGGTCAAGTTTCCATAGGAATGGCACACCCCTGCCAAATGTAAACAGGGATTTAAACTAGGTGTGGGGCATCCCTTAGCCCTGCCTTCAAGAGGGAATGAAGCAGGCCACATGCTTGGTGCTGTGCCCTTCTTACATAAACAGAAGCCAGGCTTGGGACCCAACCCGTCACTCCACCCACCACACCATGAAACAATGACGTAGAGAGGGTGGAGCGAAAAGAGAGTGGTGGAAATCAGGGTGTGTCTAGGAGAGGGGGCAGAGCAAAAAGGGAGTATGAACCAGTGGGGATTAAACCAATGCCTTGCAGGCAGGGCGGTTCTAGTGGTTATGTAAATAGACCACAGAGTTAAGCATGGAGAAGCTGGTGTATTGCCCAACATGTTTGTTTGTGTGTGTGTGTGTGTGTGTGCGCGCAGAGAGAGAGAGAGAGATAGAGAGAGAGAGACCTCCAGCACTGCTTCATTGCTTGTGAAGTTCCCCCTGGCAGGTGCGGACCTGAGCTGGGTCCCTGTGCATGGTAATGTGTGTACTCAACTGAGTGTTCTACTGTCTGGATGTCTACCTGTCAATTTTATTTATTTATTTATTTTACTAATCTCTGTCTGTGTAACAGGCACGCTACCAGCTTCATTCTACATAAAGTCACATCCTTCATTCTAACAAAATACCTATGAGGTAGCACTATTTCTTTTTTATTTGTTTATTACCAAACCACCTCTAGGTTCTGGTTTGGCAGGGTGCTGAGTTCTAACCTGGGAACTCTCACCTCTCACATGCAAGTCCTATACACTACCACTGGACTACCTCCCTGCCCTGTTATTGCTTTCTTATTCTTACTTACCAGATGATGACATAAAGGCTAACCTCCTACAGCAGGAGAATGGAGACTTGATAACAAGAGTCAGCAGGCCACCCCACCCCCCACCTCCGCCCCAGGGCCCACGGTGGATTACTCTTGAAGTGAGCAAAGAGGGTGTAACTTGGATTTGAAACAAGGGTAAGACCTGGAATCTTTAAAGGAGGAGTTAAGTGTCTCTAGTGACAAGGATCTTTGATAGACAATTAACTTGGAAGAGAAACAAAATCGAATCTGATGTTTGGGAACCAGACACGCATGTGACGCTATCGAATTTTATTGTGTTCTCTTTGGAGGACTCGTTATTTTCAAACTTTTCAAACAATTTTTCTCCTTGTGAATCCTTGGTTCATAATGGAATCCACAAACTAGATTTCTACACCTTGCCTGTGGAGACGAATGCACCATTTCTGTATAGGTATGTTGTCACGGAGATAAAGTGTTGAGTCTGGTGCTAATTTCCCTTTAGGGATGCATTGTACTAAATTTATTCACTGATGTGATGTTGATACAGTAGGTATCATTTAAATTCATTGATCTTTAGAGCTTGCCTTGTAGCGTGTGTCTCGGTGGCAATCAATAATTTTACATTTAGTGTGAATTTAACTGTAACCAAAAGATGGAGTGCTTCTGTGCCATGACTCTTTATTGTAAACAGAATTATGTTCTCTGTGCAGTAATCAGAGTGAATGGAAAATGAAAGTTTTCACATTCCTGCTAGACTCTCAAAAAAGTCACATCCAGGATAGGAGACATAGAAATTAATCTATCCTGGGAGTCAGGCGGTAGTGCAGCGGGTTAAGTGCAGGTGGTGCAAAGCACAAGGACTGGCATAAGGATCCCGGTTTGAGCCCCCGGCTCCCCACCTGCAGGGGAGTTGCTTCATAGGTGGTGAAGCAGGTCTGCAGCTGTCTATCTTTCTCTCCCTCCTCTGTCTCCTCTCCTCTCTCCATTTCTCTCTGTCCTATCCAACAATGACGACAATAATAACTACAACAATAAAACAACAAGGGCAACAAAAGGGAAACAAAAAAGAAATCTATCTATCCTGAGCCTAAGTTTAATGGGGGTTATTTAAGAATGTAGCACTCACCATGCTATTGGGTTTTAAACTATTTTATGGAAATCTTGTAGGAAATGCCATCAAAAGAAAAATGCATCTGTTTTGGTAAGAGCTTAATTATATCATGTTGATTTACGGTTCTTGAATATGAGACATTTCCTTAATTAAAATTTTTTTTTCCTTAGATCTTTCATAAATACCAGTAAAAGAGCACATGCTTTGGCCCCTGGAGGTGGTGCAGTGAATAAATAGCACTGGACTCTCAACTATTTGGTCCTGAGTTCAAGCTCTGGCATCACATGTGTCAAAGTGATGCTTGGCTTCCCTCTCTCTTAGTGATGGATAGTTCAATATTTTTAAATGGTATATTTATTTCATAAGCTTATTATACATTTGCTGATTGCAGTATATTTCATATTATGCCATGTTCAGCAAGATCAGATGATCTTGGGGCTGAGGATATAGTTCAATGGTAGAGTGCATGCTTAGCATGTGTGAAATTCTGGCTTAACAACAACAGTAGAGAAAACAATTATACAATTGTTGGTTGTCCTTTGTCACTTTGGAACATTTTTTTTTTTTTTACTGATAAGACCATAGGATACTAGGGGTACAATTCCTACCACCAGAGTTCTGAATCTCATTAATCTCATTGGAAGCTTTCCTATTTTTTATCCCTCTGGGAGTACAGAACCAGGATCATTGTGGGGTGCAGAAGGTGGAAGGTCTGACTCCTGTAATTGCTTCTCTGTTAGACATGGGCATAAGCAATTCGATCCGTACTCCCAGCCTGTTTCTGTCTTTCCCTAGTGAGGCAGAGCTCTGGAGAGGTGGGGTTGCAAGACATGGGGCCCTGCAGCAATGAATGTTGGCCACTAGAAGCTGGAAAAGGCAAGAAGAATTCTCCCCTAGAGCTTTGCAGAAAGAAACAGTTGTATCACTGGTTTACCAAACTTTAGCCCAGTGAGACTGCTTTTGGCAATCTAACCTCTAGAGTTATAAGAAAATAAGCTCACAGGGGCCCGGTGGTGGTGCATCTGGTTGAGTGCATGTGTTACAATACACGAGGACCCAGGTTTGAACCCCTGGTCCCCACCTGTAGAGGGAAAGCTCCATGAGTGGTGAAGCAGTGCTGCAGGTGTCTCTCTGTCCTTTCTTCCTCTCTACCTTCCCCCTTCCTTCTCATTTTCTGACTGTCTCTATCCAACAAATAAAATGATTAAAGAAAGTTATAAAATAAAATAAGCCTGCATTGTTTTCTAGACACTAAGGCCATGGTCATTTGTTAGAGCAACAGTAAGAATTTAATATATCAGCTGTCTGGGGGGTGGTGTAATTGCGGAGCATAGGATCTACAGGCAAGCTTGAGCCTCCATGTTCAGTATCTGGCACCAAGTGTGTCACAGAAATACTCTGGTTATTTCTCCCTCATAAATAAATTAATTCTTTAATAAGTAATACATTATAAAATGAGAAGGTTAGACTGGCCAGTCTCTGGAGTGATTTCCAGTTCTAATGGTCTGTGATCAAGGATAAAACTAGGGGGCAGGAGATAGATCACCATGTGCAATGTGTGCTTTGTTACGCATGCAGCTCAAGTTCCGGCCCTGGCACCATATGAGAGTGTTACAGCACTAGGGGAAGCTCCGGTATAACAATGCCTCTTCTCTTTTTGTGTGTGTTTGTTTGCAGACAGAGACAGAGAGGCAGGGAGAGAGAGGGAATGAAAGAGACCACAGCCCCAAAACTTTCTTCAATGCGGTGAGGGCCAGGTTCAAGACTGGGTTGTGTACATGGCAAAGCAGCATGCTATCCCCATGCCTTATCATTTATGAGACATTGGGGTGTAACCCCGACACCACATGGGAGCACCATGGCACTGGGGGAAACTCAGTGGATGGTGAAGCAGTGCTCTCCCTGTCGTCCTGAAATAAAAGGAAAGAAAATGTCATCAGGGAGCAACGGAGTCAAGCAGACATGACATCCCAATGCTACACACACACATGCACACACACATATACACCTGCAGCACTGTTCCACTACTTATGAAACTTCCCCCTTGCAGGTGGGGACTAGGGAATTGAACCAGATCTTCGTAAGCGGCAATGTGTGTACTCTACTGGGTGAACCACCTCCTGGCCCCTCACTTTCTATCTTCTGATCTAAATAATAATTTATGAACTTTCTCTTCTCTCCTTCAACCCCATCACTCCCAAGTATAGAGTCTCAGGACTTAGTTGACATAAGGGTGAGAACATAAGCAACCCCTTTACTAGAGGCAGGCATGAATTTGAGGGATAGGAAACCAGAGAAGAAAGACAAACTAGGCAGAGACTTTAATCTTGTTTCCTTGCCAAATACATATTGCCTGGGTTATCTCTTTCTTTGGTGGGCATGCTCTCTGCTGCTGTGCAGTCTCTCCCTCTCCCTGTCTCTCTATCTGATTAAAATAGTGGAGTGGAACAGAACCTAAATTAGAGTGAGAGTGTTTTGCAGATACCTATCATGGGGAGTTGAAAATTGTATTGTCTTTTCCTTTTTTAAAAATGTTTATTTATTTATTTCCTTTTTGTTGCTTTTGTTGTTTTATTATTGTTGTAGTTATTATTGTTGTTGTCGTTGTTGGATAGGACAGAGAGAAATGGAAAGAGGAGGGGAAGACAGAGAGAGAGAGAGAAGGAGAGACAGCTGCAGACCTGCCTCACCCACTGCTTGTGGAGCGACTCCCTTGCAGGTGGGGAGCCGGGGGGCTCGAACTGGGATTCCTATGTTGGTCCTTGTACTTCGAGCCATGTGCACTTAACCCGCTGCACTACCGCCTGACTCTCCAACAGCTGTATTGTAAATCATCACCCCTCCCAATAAAAGGAAACAAATAGTGGCTCTGGGGAGATAGCATAGTGATTATGCAAAAGACTCTAATGCCTGAAACTCTGAGGTATCAGGTATAATGAACCAGAATCTTCAATAAATAAATCTTTTAAAAATGTTTATTTTATTTATTCATTTTTAATAGAGGCAGAGAAATTGAGAGTGATGAGGGAGACTGAGAGGGAGAGAGAGAGATTATCAGCAGCCCTGTTTGGTGAAGCTTATTCTATGTAGGTAGGGACTGGGGCTTGAACCCAGGTCCTTGTGCACTGTAATGTGTGTGCTCAATCAGGTGTGCCACCACCCAGGCTCTAGAAATCAGTCTTTAAGCATAATTATTCACATTCTGTCCAGTGCTTTCCTCTCATCGGCCAACAAACTAGGTCAGTCTACTGAGTTGGATTTGGATATCTGGACAGTCCCTAGTTTAATTTCTGAAGTGTTAGAGCATGATCCTGCAGCAGGGTAAGATGTGATGCGTGGTAAAGCAATTTCACTTCTTGGACTTTGAATTCTTACAACACAAAGCAAGGTTCATTTGTCTAATTGGGCCTTCCCTGGCTACTTATTCACTCTCTCCTAATCCTTAGTACTAGTCCTAAATGGTAGGGTTGGGGGATCTCAGGCCTAGTAATAAATAGAAGTACTTAAAATGTACATACATTTTACAATTGTCACATCCTTAACAACTACCAGTGCTGCACTGCTGGTTCCATAAGTATAATCATAGTAACTGATTTATGGAGAGAGAGAGAGAGAGAGAGAGAGAAAGGCACTTACAGCCCTGCTTTACTGCTCATGAAGCTTTTCCCTTTTAGATGGGGACTAGGGGCATGAACCCAGGACTTTGTGTATGATAACACATACACTTAACCAGGTATACCACCACCCAGCCCCTAAATCATAGTAACTCTTTAGATCTGGGTTCAAGCACCACCTGTGTGCAGAGGAGGGAGGGGACTTCATGAATAGTGGAGCAGAGTTACAAATGTCTATTCTCTCTGTTTCTCCTCTTTTCTCTGTCTTTCACCCAATATTAAAAAAAAACAAAAGCAAAGTGTTATGATATATATATATATATATATACATGCATATATATGGAGAGAGAGAGATGGAATTAGTACATCACTCTGGCAATGCAATGTTGAAGATAGAACAAGGGACCTTATGTTTAAGAGTTCAACACTATCCACTGCGGCACCTCTTGTATTGCTATTATAGTAACTCTTTAAACCATGTTTTAAAAAAAATGTCATAATTTGGAATCAGAAGATAGTTCACCTGGTAGGCACCTTGTCCCTTAGCACATACAGAGCACTAGTTTGAGTTTTGGCACCATATGGGAGCAGCATGGCACCGGGGAAAGATCCATAATTTGTTAGGCAGTGTGGTAGTATCTCTCTTTCTCTCCATCTCTTTCTCTCTCTCTCTCTCTAGCTGAAATTACGTTTTTGTTTTTTTTTTTTAAGAATGAAAAGATTGGCCTGGGAGCTATATAGACTTCTGTCTGCCCCATAGGCCCAGCACCAATGAAAACTATATATATTTTCTAAACTCTTACAACTGAGTACCCAGTAATTGATACAGAAGAATAAATGCTTCTGTGCAGTTCTGGGTTTTGCTTTTCTGTCCATTGGCCTAGCCTCCCTGGGGAAAGTATTGTGCCCACACTGCCTGAACTATAGGAAATCTGATTCCGTTTCTTAGTACAGCAGCAAAAACAAAGGGCTCCAGCTATGACATAGTTTCTAGTGGCTTCTGTCTGCTGTACAGAGAGGACTGGGAAAATCTTACCTGCTCAGGAAAACAGTCCAGGCCAATGTGAAATGAAGGGACCTACCTAGATAAGCAGGTCTTGTAGTTTTAGGCCATCTTGAATAACACCTCCTTATTTCTTGACTCATCTCTTTCTCTCTCCGTACAGAAGATTGCTAGAAGATAGTACTTGTCAAACAATCCTGCAACCCTTCATGGTAGCAAGAAACATAGGTAGACCCTCTGGCAAGTCAAAGAGTAATTACAAATAATTTTAAAACACATTTTATTTATTTTATTTTATTTATTATTGAATAGAGATAGAGAGAAACTGAGAGAGGAGAGGGATACAGAGTGGTACCTGCAGTCTTGCTTCACGATTCGTGAAGTTTTTCCCCTGAAGTGGGAAGTGGGGTGGGGGAACAGGGGATTGCACATGGGTCCTTGCTCACTGTAAGGTAACCAGGTGTGCAACCACCTAGCCCCGAAGTAATTCTTTTTAATGTACATGATTTCTGTTAAAGCTTGGTTTTTATTTCTCAAATCTATGGGAAGTCTTTCTTCTGTTCTATCCTTTCTTTCAACTTACTGCCTGGGAAAATGTGCCATGTTTATGTTCTGTGGAGTTTCTGAATCGGGGTCATGGCTTGAGCACAGTTTGAAGATGGAACTGCAAAGCACTAATCCTCTGGAACAGTCATGGATATGACCTCTGATATCTTTTGATTTTGTGCAGTGTTGTTTTTTGTTGTATTTATTTTTGACATAGCACCACTTATATGTTGCTACTGGTGGTGCCAGGGACTGAACCTGGGATCTATCAGATGCAAGTCCTATGGCTTATTTTCTTGATCCTTTAAACAATTTTTAGCTATCCACCCAAGTAATATTTTCTTCAAGACGAAGATGACCTGAAAGCTTGATATGTAAAATTTGGATCTTTTCTGGTGAGAACAGAGGGCTGGAGGACCAGGGTTTTATCCCCCTTTGAGTCCCCTTTTCTCTTGTAAGGGAAGACAAGAGGCTCTGCGAGTAATTAGAAAATCATTAAAAGATTAAAGGGTGAATACTTCTTCACCCAGATCTGATATCTACCATTTACTTAAGCAGCGTTTGATGAGTGACTGCTACATGCCTCGAACAATTCTTTTTATTTTTTTAGTTTTATTACTAATTTAATAATGGTTTAAAAGATCATAATATTACAGGGGTATAGTTCCACAACACACCCACCACCACAATTCTGTACCCTCCCACCCCACAAGGACAACCACCTTAGCTTTCACAAAGTCTTAGTGGCAATTTAACATGAAAAAAATTCATGTGTTTCAGTTATTTATGTTCCACATCTGAGTGAAACCCTGCAGTAGTTGTATTTTAAAGAAATGCAAGTCCCGTTAAAGTATGCCAGTCTCCGGCCCTTATTTAGCTTTTGTAGTCTTTGCTTGATAAGGTTAGCTTTGGAGTAAGTGAGAGAACTGTAGTAGGAAGTAGGTGAGGAGGGTATCTAAGTCTAAGTAGACACTGTTTCATTAGGAACTTTATACTGACTCACTGCAGACTATTGTGTACTTTTGTTGTCAGGTGTATAGTTTGCCCTAATTTATGCATATATGTGAACATATGCTCTATCTCATGGGACCTGGTCTATATCTAGGTTTTGGGGCTTTGTTAGGAAGTGAACCACCTGGAATGGAATTAGAGAATCCTATTAAAGGAAAGGTCTTGCCCGAGTAATGATGCTGAATGGTTGACATTACATGCTTGATGTCTCTGGACACACTCTGAAGTGAGGCTTGCTGAGATGGTACTCATTGCTTTGATTGAGTTATTGAGTTAGGCCCCTATTCAGGGAGTCCTGAGATTCCCAAACAGACATGATGGGCCTAGACCTCAAATAAAATACTCTCCCTTGCTACTGGTCATCTCTATCAGGAACAAAACAATAGACCCCTTTGTGGGTCCCCATAGAACCTTGCCCTCAACTTGGATCAACAATGGTAGAGAATGTTCCATCCTCCAAAGGGAGGCTGAACAACATACTCTATGCTATACCTGAGGAAGATAGGTCCTGATATTGGGGCAGCTTGGAACGTTCTTACTCATGATCACAGAATGTGAGCTCAGGTCTACAGGGATACAGAGGTCACATAGGCTCCTAAGCTGAATATGGGCCCCAGATCACATCAAATCAATGGGGTTTACAGTCAACAATATTTATACACCTTTCCCATATTAGGGAGCTACTCTTTTCTCTCTGATACAACTTTCTGGTCCTTTTTCCAGCCATGACATCATCTTCCCAGACAATAACTTGGATCCACCTACATATCAGATTTCAGGCTCAGAGAAAAAGAAAAAAAAAACCTAGTATAGCTATGGGCCCTTTGGAATATAACTAAAATATGCCTACTAGCTATATACAAAATGGAGACCCTCCCCCCCCCAACTCTTTATCTGCACTATTCCAGCCTTTAGGCTCTGACACTGCTGACAAAGAAGAGAATTAAACAGGTGACACTTCCTGACCCCATGAAACTATTCTAGAATAATCAGCAAAGTTTCATGATAAATAAGTGAAATAAATAATTTGTTAACTACTGAGAGTCTTAATAAGCACGGTATAGCAAGAAAGGGGGGTTGAAGGTATCAGGATATTTGTTTTGTAACTTTAATATGTGCTTGGAAAAGACACAATGCAAATTAAATTTGAGTAAAGACCTGGAGAAATGTGGAAGGCAGTCCTGTGGAGACCTGGTGGGGTAAAAATGTTTCCAGGTGGAGGGGAGAGTGAGGTGTTTTTTTTTTTAATTTAATAATAATCAACAGGATTGTGGGATAAGAAGGGTACAATTACATACGGTTTCCGCCACCAGAGTTCCATATCCCATCCCCTCCATTGGAAGCTTTCCTACTCTTTATCCCTCTGGGAGTATGGAACAGAGATCTTTATGGGGTGCAGAAGGTGAGAGGTCTGGTTTCTGTAATTGTTTCTCCACTGGACATGAGTGTTGACAGGTTGATCCATACTCCCCGCCTGATTCTGTCTTTCCTCAGTGGGGTAAGGCTCTGGAGAGATGGGGTTCCAGGACATATTAGTGAGGTTGTCTGCCTAGGGAAGTCACATTGTCATCATGGTAGCATCTGTGACTTGGTAGCTGAAAAGCATTAACATATCAAGTAGAACAAATTGTTTGATGGTCAGGAACTTAAAGGTAAGAGTATAGCAGGTGAGATTTGTGGTCTACATTTTGGAAAAAGCTAGGAAGTTTACTTTAGTTATATTATGATGGGGCAATGACTAAACCCCACAGCTAACATGCAGGTAGGCTGAAAGTATTGTCTGGGAAGATGGTGTCAGAGACAGAGTATTTTATTTTATTTTAATGTATTTTATTTTATTTATAAAAAGGGAACACTGACAAAACCATAGGATAAGAGGGGTACAACTCCACACAATTCTCACCACCAGAACACCATATCCCATTCCCTCCCTTGACAGCTTTCCTATTCTTTAACCGTCTGGGAGTATGGACCCAAAGTCATTGTGGGATGGTCTGGCTTCTGTAATTGCTTTCCTGCTGGACATGGGCATTTACAGGTCGATCACTCCCATCCTGTCTTTCTCTTTCCCTAGTGGGGTGGGGTTCTGGGGAATCGGAGCTCCAGGACATACTGGTGGGGTTGTCTGTCCAGGGAAGTCTGGTTGGCATCATGCTAGCATCTGGAACCTGGTGGCTGAAAAGAGAGTTAACATATAAAGTCAAACAAATTGTTGACTAATCATGAGCCTAAAGGTTGGAATAGTGCAGATGAAGAGTTGGGGGGTCTCCATTTTGTATTTAGCTAGTAAGCATATTTTAGTTATATTCCTAAGGGCCTGTGGCTATACTAGGTTTTTTTCCCCCTGAGCTTGAACTCTGATATGCAGGTGGATCCAAGTTATTATTGGGGGAGATGATGTCATGGCTGGAAAAAGGACCAGAAAGCTAGATCAGGCAAGAGAGTAGCTCCCAAATATGGGAAATGTCTATAAATATTGTTGACTATAAACCCCATTGATTTGATATGATCTGGGTCCCATATTCAGCTTAGGAGCCTATGTGACCTCTGCATCCCTGTAGTCCTGTGGTCCTGAGTAGGAACGTTCCAAGCTGCCCTAATATCCAGAGACAGAGTTTTATTTTATTTTTTTTTTATTTAAGAAAGGATTAATTAACAAAACCATAGGGTAGGAGGGGTACAACTCCACACAATTCCCACCACCCAATCTCCATATCCCACCTCCTCCCCCGATAGCTTTCCCATTCTCTATCCCTCTGGGAGCATGGACCCAGGGTCATTGAGGGTTGCAGAAGGTAGAAGGTCTGGCTTCTGTAATTGCTTCCCCTCTGAACATGGGCGTTGACTGGTCGGTCCATACTCCCAGTCTGCCTCTCTCTTTCCCTAGTAGGGTGTGTCTCTGGGGAAGCTGAGCTCCAGGACACATTGGTGGGGTCTTCAATCCAGGGAAGCCTGGCTAGCATCCTGATGGCATCTGGAACCTGGTGATTGAAAAGAGAGTTAACATACAAAGCCAAACAAATTGTTGAGAAATCATGGACCCAAAGCTTGGAATAGTGGAGAGGAAGTGTTAGGGAGGTACTCACTGCAAACTCTAGTGTACTTCTGCTTTCAGGTATATATTTTGCAGTAGTTTATGGATACGTGTGAACATAAGCCAGAGACAGAGTTTTAAGGTGAGAGTGTGCTTGACATTTTGAAGCAACAGCATGGATTTTATTGTAATCAAGACTCAAAGTCACCACTGGGCTTTGAGTAGATTCTATTAAACTCCAACAATACCTTCCTAGCTACTGGGTGGAAAATAGACTAAAGGGAGATGGTAGAGTAGCAGGGTATGGAAGCCTGTCTGGAGGCACCTGATTGTGTGTGTGTGTGTGTGTGTGTGTGTGTGTGTGTGTGTGTGTGTGTGTGTGTGTATTCCAGAAGAGACATGGTGATGACTTGGGAGATAATATTAGCAATGCAAATATGGTGAATAATGGTCTGACTCTGGAAGTGGAACCAGCAGACTGTACTTTGGACAAGACTCAGGATGTGGAGAAAGAGGTTTTTGAGCTCAACAAATGGAAGGATGAGATAAGCACTAACTGAGATGGGAAGGCTGCTGGAAGAGCAGAGATTTTGTTTGGGGTTAAGGAGACATAGGGCACTATATTGGGAGTTCATTTGGACATGTGAAATATGAATTGTCTGGAAGGCAGGGGGACCTAAGAATTCTGAATTTAAGGCAAAGTTCAAGTAGGAGATTCCTGCTTTCCCACATCCCTGCAGTAAGAATGTGGTGGATCAGCAAGACATGAGCAAACCATCTCTCTACAAATGGCACCATCCCAAGGGTCATGGCTTCCAGTTCCAGTCACTTGAGGCCACTTTCCAGTTGGCATGTGTACAGACAATCCCTTGCTATTCTTGCCCTTAACCAAGTGGGTTAGATAAACATGTCCACACTTTCTTTCAGGGACCCCTAGGGATGCCTGTAAAGCTCAAAAACAGTTCCGTGGACTTAAATTTCATAATCTAGGATCCAGATTAGTGCTTCTCAAGTGCAATGGTCTCCTTAGGGGTTCACACAAACCTTGGAATAAAGGAAAGAAAACTTGCTTAGCTACCAAGGCTGCATTTGTCGAACTCAAGGCAGATCAAAAAGCTGGCATAATTCCACATTGTGAATGACTTTATGAAAAGGGAATGCTCTTTAATGGAATGTCCAGGGTAGTCTGGAGTGGGGTGAAGGGAAGAACTTCTTTTTTAATTTAAAAACCTGATATATTGATTGATTTATAAGATTATGAGTTAATAGGAATGCGCATTAACACCGTTCCCACGACTAAAGGTCTGTGTCCTCACCCCCACCCCACCCCTATAGTGAAGCTAAAAATCTACCCTCTCCCCCCACACAGAAATTTTTACTTTGGTGAAATACTTTGGATACTTTGAAGGGAAGAACTTTTAATGCAACAAGCAGCCCTAGGGGGATGTGTGACACATTGTCTTTGCCTAGATCACAGAAGGAATGATGTTCTGGACTTGTATACTCAGGAGTTTCTGTTTCATTTAGTATCAGAGAGCCAAGACACCTCTCTCTCTCTCTCTCTTGCCTATTAATTGTACCCTGGGGTAGCTGCTTAACCCAAGTATGGAAACTGGAGCAGGGCCATGACTCACTCAGCGCCAACAAATGTAGTAAAATCTTGCTGTCTTTGAGTATGGGAAGCAAGTGAAAGGGAGAAGGTTGAGATAGGAGTTAGGTGTAAGTGAAGGAGTGTTAAGAAAGAATATTAAGGAGTGTAAGAAAGAATACTGAGGGGCTCTAGGAGAAAGACTAAGAATAGATTAGAAAACTATGAGGAGAAGCTGTGTGGTGGTGCACCTGGTTAAGCACACACATTACAATGCACAAGGATCTGGGTTCAAACCTCTGGATGCCCTTACCTGCAGAGGGAACACTTAAAGACTGGTGAAGCAGGGCTACAGGTGTCTCTCTGTCTGTCTTCCTTTCTGTATCCCCTTTCCTTCTTGATTTCTGATGGTCTCTATGCAATAAAGAAAGAAAGATTATAAAAATTTTTTAAAAAGAAAAGCTATGAGGAGTAGGTAGCATTTGAAATGATGAATAGCATTGGGCAAGTCTGAAATGGGCAAAGGGTAGCAAAGAAAATGTCATGAGCAGAGGGTGATGTCTTCAAAGGACAGGAAATAAAGTGGGCAGCATTGTGAAACCCATTGAGTGCCAGTTGCTGGATGACACAGAAAGCTTTATATCAGGACACCAGCTTTTGAAAAAAGGGAAAATGTTTTATTGCCATCTGAATAATTCAGGATGGAGGCTGGAATAATACTCAAATAAGCCTCCCTGGGTTTTTGTTTTGTTTTGTTTTGTTTAGGAGAATTTGGAGGATATCTATGCAGTTAAGGGAAGAGTCTGGAGACTTCTATCCAGTTTGATGTATAAGAGATGGGTTTTGAAATCAACTGGCTCAGGACTTGAGTGGGACCCTTTTGAAGGTAAAATACAGGCAAGAAGGACAGGTATGAGTCTGCAGGCCACCAAGTCATCTTGCTTTCTGGATCATGATGGATTTTCCTTAGCTTCTGTGAAACTCCTGCTGTGAACAGAGTGCAAGGAAGTTATTATCCTTTGCCTAACCCAATTTAATGTCAGGTTTCTGGGTTAGATACCCCTGTCCTTTTGAGTCCACATTTTTAGTTGTGGTCAGTGACAGAAGGTATAAAAGGGAGGCAGTGCAGTGTTGTGGTTATGTACATAGCCCCTAGAGTTCATAGACAGCAGTTTGAAACCTGGCTCTGGCATTGTCTTATAACCTTAGACAATTTAACCTATTTTATTGTACTCATCCTAATAGAAAATGGAAAAAATAAAATTAATTGTGTAATAGAGTGTTTGTATTAAGTTAAACAATCTAGTTGAGTGTTTGGCACAATTCTCTGCAACTCTTACCAGTATCTCTGTGAAAGGTATAAGACTGAAAAAAATCACACTAACATACTCATAGTAATTATCATTAGATTAAAAGATAAGGCATAATTTTTCTCTGTTCTGCATTTAGCAGATTTTTTCCCTATCAACATGTTAATGTTACTGGTCAGAAAAACACAATACGTTTTTTTTCTAAAAATTTTAAGAGGTAGTAGACAACATAAGATCAGGATAAAATAAAGCAAGGCTAAATCACTAAATACCTTCTGTTTACAGCAATAGTTTCAAAACACACTTTGCTTCATGAACACAAAATTTCTGTGCAAATGCTTCAAGGGGTTCCTTATTTAACTTAATTTTATAATGAAAAAAATCATGTTCAAGTACATCTTTTAAAGCCATAATAAATTACACCTCTAATATGTAATACCCATTAATTAACATCAGAGACATTAGAATAAGTTGTGCTACCACTGAACTATTTTGTGCAGATTTTCTAATAATAAGACTTTTGTCTTCTTGTGTAAATAAGGCATATTGCAAAGCCAAACTCTTAAAGCTGTTAGCATTTGCAATTGCTTATCAACAATTATGCCTATGTGAGGACCCATAAAACCCAAAAGAATACATATAGTTTGAGGAACTTCTGAACCCATGAACACATGGAAATAGAAGGAAAATCCTGTGCTTAGGGAGGGAATGAATGTTTTCTGCCCTTTCTTCAGCTATGCTTTATGCATCTCTTCCATCAGGTTGTTCCTGAGTTAGATGTTAATCATTTTTTTAAGATTTTGTTTTTAAATTGTTTTAGTTCCTTTATTTACTTATTGGATAGAGACAGCTAGAAATCAAGAGGGAATGGGGTGATAGAGAGGGAGAGAGACAGAGATACCTACAGCCCTACTTCACCACTCTCAAAGCTTCCCTCCTGCAGGTGGGAACAGGGAGCTCAAACCTGGGTCCTTGTGCATTGTAACATGTGTGCTCGACTAGGTGCACCACCACCCAGCCTATATATATCAGTAAAACATGTCTATATATATATATATATATCAGTAAAACATGTATATATATATATATATATATATATATATATATATATATATATCAGTAAAACATGTCTTTGAGTTCTGTCATCTACTCTAACAAATTCAATGAATCCAAAGGGGAAGATCCTTGGTGTCTGTAATCTATAGCTGATGAGGTCAGCAGTAAAGTAACAACCTGGGTCTGTGACTCCTAACTGAAGTAAGGGAGGGCAGTCTTGTAGCTCTGAACCCTGGATTTGACCGGGGCTATGTTGAATCTATGTTGATCTTGAACAAACCATCCCAGAACTGAGTTGAACTGTAAGATATCCAGCTAGCGTGGGGGCATTGTTTTGTAGATGATGTGGGGAAGCTTCCCATTATTCACACACATTGAAATTAGCCTCAGAAGGTCTAAAAGTTTAATATCATGATCAATACTTCTCATGTCAAAACAATCATGAGTGATCAGGTTCAGTGGGTAGAGTTTGATCCTTATAGGTGTGAGGAGTTGGATTCACTCCCCATCACCACAGTGCAAAGCAGTGTTTACTCCATCTCTTTCTCTCAGCATAAATGAATGTATAAATGAATGAGTGAACTCTTAAAATATAATGTATCAGAGCTGGAGGTGGTGCAATAAACTACTGTATTTTTAATCATGAGGTTCTGAGTTTGATCCCCAGCATCACGTGTGCCAGAATGATGCTTTTCTCTCTCCATCTCTCTCTTTCTCATAAAGAAAATTTTAATTAAAAAAAACACGATACCAACTAAAATTTGCTGTGCTTCATCTTAGGTGAAGTAACAATTTCTCTCTGTCTATACTACATAGTGAGTTAGTGTCACTCTGGCTAGTGTCTTTCCAGTTTAAATTATAGAGTATTCACTGCAGAACCTGTGTTGACCTTGGACAAACCATGCCAGAGCATTAACCCAACTTGATCTTGCCAGAGCATTAACCCAAGTTGTCCTCAGAGGATCCCAGCTTAACATGATACACCTAAGCCCCAGATAGAACGGCTTATGTTTCAGTAGTAGAGAATTTTAGTTAGCTGCCAAATGATGTGAATTATACATATTATACAAAAATCTCAGTACTGTATAAGAAAAAAAAACAGGGACTATAGTTCAGTGGTAGAGTCACATTTTTCATATGTATGAGGGTCCGGATTCAATTAGAACAACACACACACACACACACACACACACACACACACACACACACACACACACACACAAAGAAAGCAGGTAAAAACAGCTTTGGAAACTATCTCAGTTGGTAGAACATAGGACTTGAATGTCTGTAGTTCTAGGTTCATTCCTTTGTGGCAAAAGTAGTGGAGTGGTGCTCTGACTTCTCTCTCTCTCTCTCTCTCTCATATGAAATAAATAAAATAAATATATGACAGAAGATTAAAGAAAACCATACTAAACCAAGAGCTGTTGCTAACTATATGATTCAGTTTCGATATGCTAGAAATTTGGAAAGAGAGTGAAATGTTAGAACTTGAATGATCTCTAGCGCTCTTCCTGCTTAGCTTCCTAACTTAATATGTGGACATACTAGGTATCAGAGCCCAGGAATCATGTCAATATGCAGCCCATGACATCACTTTTCATCAAATTCCATTCCTTTATTTTTGAACTACAGTAGCTCTCTTACTCAATAGTATCTGAGGCACAAAGGGAGAAATAAACCACATGATTATCTCAATAGATGCAGAGAAAGCCTTTGATAAAATCCAACACCCATTCATGCTCAAAACACTACAAAAAAATAGAATAGAAGTAGATGGGAGATTCCTCAAGATAGTGGAGTCCATATATAGCAAGCCTACAGCCAACATCATACTCAATGGACAGAAGCTGAAAGCATTCTCCCCCAGATAGGGGACTAGAAAGGGCTGTCCATTATCATCATTACTCTTCAACATAGTATTGGAAGTTCTTGCCATAACAATTAGGCAAGAGAAAGAAATCAAAGGAATGCAGATTGGAAGGGAAGAAGTCAAGCTCTCACTATTTTCAGATGATATGACAGTATATATAGAAAAACCTAAATAATCCAGCAGAAAACTAATGGAACTTATTAGGCAATATATCAAGGTGTCAAGCTACAAAATCAATGTACAAAAATCAGTGGCATTTCTTTATGCAAACACTAAATCGAAAGAAGAAGACATCCAGAAATCACTCCCATTCACTGTTGCATCAAAATCAATAAAATACCGAGGAATAAAGCTGACCAAAGAAGTGAAAGACTTTTATACTGAAAACTATGAGTCAGTATTCAAGGAAATAGAAATTGATATCAAGAGATGGAAAGACATTCCATGCTCACGGATTGGAAGAATTAATATCATCAAAAGGTATATTCTCCCCAGAGCCATAAACAAATTTAATGCAATACCTATCAAAGTTCCACCAAGTTTCTTTAAGAGGATATAACAAAAACTACAGTCATTTATCTGGAACCAGAAAACACCTAGAATTGCCAAAACCATCTTGAGGAAAAGAAACAGAAATGGAGACATCCCACTCCCAGATCTCAAACTATATTATAAGGCCATTGTCATCAAAACAGCCTGGTACTGGAACAAAAATAGGCACAGAGACCAGTGGAACAGAATTGAAAGCCCAGAACTAAACCCCATCACCTATGGACTTTACTAATTTTTGCCCGAGCCTGACAGCTAACAAGCAAGTGGACTAAAGGTATTGCCTGGGGAGATAGTGTTAGAGTTAGAAATAAGACTAGAAAGCTAAATAAGGGAAGAGAGTAGCTCCCCCAAATGGGAAAAGTATATAAATACCACTAAATGTAAACCCATTCAATCTGATCTGGGGCCTGTGTGACCTTTGCATCCCTGTAGGTCTGAGCTTGCATTCTATGGTCATAGCTAGGAACTTTCTAGGCTGCACTCATTTCAGCACCCATCTTCCTTGAGTGGCAGAGTATGTTGACCCAGCCTCCCTTAGAGAGTCAGGCAGTCCCTACCATTGCTGTTCCAAATTGAAGGCAAGGTTCTGCAGAGGCCCACAGTCCTGAAGGGGATGACTAACAATAGTGGAAGAGGGATCTGTTAGAAGGCTAAGCCCATCGTGTCTGTGCAGGAATCCGAGGATTCCTTGACGAAAGCCCTGGATGATGGGGTGGCCTGGTAGTGACCAAGAAAGCCACTGAATTAAAGTATGTCAGTCTCTTGCTCTTATCCAGCTTTTGTAGTCCTTACTTTATCTGACAAGGTTAACCTTACAGTGATTGAGAGAAATGAAATAGGAAGTGGGTGAGGAGGGTATCTAGGTCTAAGTAGAAACTATTTCTATTAAGTAGAAACTATTTCTATTAAGTATTTCATGTTTTTTTTTAGGTCTTTTTACTTGCTTGCTGCACTTGTTGAGTCACTACAAACTACTGAGCACCTTTACTTTAAGGTATATATTTTTCCCTAATTTATGGATACATGTGCACATGTGCTCTATGTCGTGGGCCCTGGTCTGTATCTAGGTTCTGTGGTTTTGTCAGGAAGTGTGCCACCTGAAATGGAATTAAGGAGCCAAATGAACTAGGAAAGGTGTCACCAAAGTAATGGTGCTGAAAGGTTGACATCCCAGGCCTGGCTTCTCTGGACACAGACCAAAGTGAAACATGTTGAGATGGTACTGGTTGCATTGATTTGGTTGAGTTCTGTTGTTTTCGATGGGTTAGGTTGTTTTCGCCGGGCTAGCTTCACGGGTGGGTAACAGACGACCAGGGACTCATGGCTGGGTTGTACGCAGTATCTCTTTATTCATGCAGGACGCAGCACAATCTAAGACGAGCTAAGCTAAACTCAAGTTACAGTAAAACTCACAATGCTGTCTTTATATATACTTGCTAAGTAAGGTGGAAACAGGATGTGACATAGAGAGGGTGGAGAGAAAAGTGACTGGTGAAAATCAGAGTGTGACAAAGAGGGGGCAGATTAGGCGAGAATCCTATCACTGAACCACAAATGCCCTGGAGGGAGGGTGGAACTTGTTAACAGTGGTTATGTAAATAGAATGAAGTGGTTATGTAAATAGAATAGTGTTAAGCAGGGGGGATTTAAACCAAATGAAACAGAAGGGGTCTCATGCATACCAACAGAGTTCAGCAGATGCAGTATCAAATATGGACTGAGAGAAGCATGAAGGAAAAGAAGCCACACCCCAGAGGTTCCAGGGCTGGGGGAAATATGGGTTTTATAGAGGATAGGGAAGGTTCTTGACCTGTCTCGATATCATTCCTTTTGACCCTTTCTTTTAGATCTGCTTATTCAAGTGACTCTGGAAAAACCCAGACTAAAATATAGAGAATTTATCTGGTTCATCATCATCATCATCATCATTCTCTAGTTATTTCAAAACCATCGGATTAGCTAATGATTTCCCTGGAATTCACAAAATCTTGCCATGAAAAGCTTTGCAGTATAGTCAGTGGTGGTTATAAAGTTTAGAGATGTAAGACCTAGGCTCTGCTCTACCACTGAATTAGATTTGTGGCATCTAATGAGTTTTATAGGGAATGGGGAAGGTTCAATACGAAAACCATAGCAAAAGTGAAAGGAAATTTTGATCAAACCAGAGAGAAAGAAGAAAGAAAAAGAAAGAAAGAAAGAAAGAAAAGAAAAAAAGGGCAAATGCCTCCTACAGGTGAAATTATGAAGAACCCTCAGCCAACAACCAACAATAAACTAACAAGCTAACAAAGTAACACAGTAATGAACCACAGCCTGTAAATGAAGTCAGACTAGGGGAACAAATACCCCACCCCACCCAAACTATCCCTTGGTACTGTCTTTAGCTGAAATCCAGTGAAGCAATTTTAGATGAGTTCTGACAAAAAGTTCCCATTTGGAATCTTGCTTGGTGAGCTTAACTCCACAAGTGGGCATCTTTGTCTCTGCCCTATTTCCCCAAATAGGTTACCTCTGGCCTGGAGGATGGGAGTTGGCCGGCTGGGAAACTCAAGGTTTTGCTTTTCCTTTGTCTTTTCAGCTCCTTTTTGCTGGTTTGTAGATGAGTTATAATATTCCCCTGTGATTCTTCTTTGTCACATCCTCTATAGTTTAAATCACACAGACCTGAATATCCTGTTCCCACTCAGAATTCCCAGAATTTGAATCAGTTTTTTTGGAGAATCTGCCTAGTTACCACCTTCAGGCCTTGATCCTGACTCCACCTCCTAGGTAAGACAGATAGAAATCAAGAAGCTAAGGGAGATAGAGAGGGAGAGAGAAAGAGAGACACCTGCAGACCTGCTTCACTATTCATGAAGCTTCCCCACTGCAGGCAGTGAGTGGGGGCTCAAACCTAGATCTTTGTGTATAATAATGCATGAGCTTCAGTAGGTACACCAAAGCCCGCCCCCCTGAAACCTTTTTCGAATGCATATAAGAATAGAAATACAAGTAAAATTCATTCATAATCCCATCCCCCTTTGTGGTACCTGCTCTTCACCATGAAATTCACATATAAGCAATCATTTCAAAACTAGGAAACATGGTGACTGGGGAAGTAACATAGCAATAGTGTATAGGCCTTATATGCATGACCCCTATATTTGCTTCCTGATACCATATGCCAGAGTGGTGCTTTGTGGAAGTTAACAAAGTAAAACAGGCTGAATCCACAAAACAGAAGTGTTGACTATGTTAAAATCGTTGTCATTTGGCTTTCAGGATTTCCCATGTCCTCCATCCTGGGTCCCCTTCTCTCCTTCTTCCAAGATGGTTGGGAAAGAGGTAAAGTGGCACAGTGGCCAGCCTGAGAATCACTGATCATCAGGCTGGTCTGCAGGGCTTGATGGCTGACAGGGCACACTGGTCATTGCTGAGATTACTATACTGGCAGAGCAGGCAGTTGGGATTGAACCTCTTACCCTGATTGTCCAGGTCCCTCCAACTCACCAGTAACTCAGTCAGTTGACATGTTTTTGACGAGCAGAACTGAGCAGATATAAAGATAGACAATAGAGAAGTCACCAAAATAAGGCAAAGTTTCTGTATTTATGAAGCTTAAATACTTGTGGAAGTCTGTCTGATTTAGCTTTTCTTCATCTGTAAGTAGCCTCTGTCAAGAAAATCAGCTTTTTTTTTCCTTTCAAGATTGGGAGCTACTCTCTGCCCTAATCCAAATTTCCAGCCCTATTCTCACCTCTAATACCATCTTCTCAGACAATATTTTTGCCCACTCTATGTTAACTATCAAACTCAAGCAAAAACTATGAAACTCATAGGCCCCTAAGGAACATACCTAAAATAGACTCCCTAGATTTCTTTCCACCCCAAGATTCCTATTCTCATTTGATCTATTCCCACTTTTTGTTTCCAGTTCATTAATAATTTTGTCCTGCTTTATAACTTATTACCTTTCAGCCACAAAGCTGCAGATGCTACTGTGATTATGTCCTGACTTCCCTGGGCAGATGGCCTCAACAATGAGTCCTGGAACCTCACCTCTCCAGAGGCCTACGCCACTAGGGAAAAACAGAGACAAGCTGAGAGTATGGGTCAACCTACCAATGCCCATGTCCAGTGGAGAACCAATTAAAGAAGCCAGAATTCCCACCTTCTGCATCCCCAAATAATTTTGTTCCATACTCCCAGTGAGGGAGAAGTGATAGGGGGAAGATTACCAGAGGGCTCTGAACTCCAATTGCATTAGAAGTCAGAGAAAAATAGAGGAGAAAAAAAGGACATTTGGAAGTAGTAATAGGTATAAGTGTTACTTGGAAAGGAAGAGAAGGCAGGACCATGGGAAAAGAAGAGCAAATTTACATATCTATAAACAGATAGTTATAGAAATAATAGTCAACCCATATCTGTGACCTTGGGAAAACTAATGTAACTTCCCATGATGGGAATGGGGATACAGAACTCTGGTGGTGGGAATGTTGTGGAATAGTACCCCCTGTTTTCTTATAATTTTGTAAACCAATATTCATTTACTAATAAAAAATAAAAATAAAAATTTTAAAAGATGTGCATTTAAGGTTGGCGAAATGGCTTACTTGAATAGTATGCTGCTGTTTCATGTGTGTGACAGAAGTTCAAGCTCAGCCTCACTGCAACTGTGGAAGCTCCAGTGCTGTTGTACTTCTCCTTCTCTCCCTTTGTCTCTCTAGCTCGAAAAAAAGAAAACTCGCATGGAGTGAACTCCCAGTGAAAACAAGAAAGAGGGAAAGGAAAGAAGGAAGGAAAGGAGGGAAGGAGAAAGGAAAGAAGGAGGGAAGGAAAGAGTGAAGAAAGGAAGGAAGGAAGGAATAAAGGAAGGAAGGAAGGAAGGGAAAATAAATAAAAAACTAGTGGAAGTGGTAAGCTTTGGATCATCAGATCAAGAGATATAGCTGGCATAGATATACTTCTGTGATTTCCATTCTAACCCCCCTCCTTTGGAATTAAAATGCCAAGGGACACATTTTGCCTAAAATTTGATCATCTGCAGGATATCCCTGTACACACAATACATTTGGGTCTACATAGACAAAATAGTATATGTAAGCCACCCCATCCTCAATAGTGTGTACTTCCTAGGAGATTCTGGTGATTGTGACTGGTGGTTTTGACTGTCATTTTTCAGCTCATCCTCTGATTTTGGAATCTAACCTCAGTTGAGGTGGAGCATCTCTCTGATACTGGATCTGAGAAAGGGAAAACCACAAGATGTGACAATTCCAGATAACACAAAGACCCTTTTTAGATGGGGAAAGCAAGGAAGGCTCACTGCTGTGACTATTTTTTGATGTGTGGTGCACATTCAGAGATCCATACTGGGCCTTCAAAAATTATTAATGACTTAATATTAATTTACAAAATTATAAGATAACGGGGTGTAATTCCACATTGTTCCCACCACCTGAGTTCTGTGTTCTCATCCCTTCCACTGGAAATTGTAGTAGTTCTCTCAAGATCACAGATATGGGGTTATTTCTGTATCTATCTACATTTATATATTTATATACCATTTTTTCTTTCTTTTTTTTATTTAAGAAAGGAGACATTAACAAAACCATAGAATAAGAGGGGTACAGTTCCACACAATTCCCACAACCCAATCTCCATATCCTATCCCCTCCCCTGATAGCCTTTCCATTCTCTATCCCTCTGGGAGTATGGATCCAGGGTCATTGTGGGTTGTAGAGGGTGGAAGGTCTGGTTTCTGTAATTGCTTCCCTGCTGAACATGGGCATTGACTGGTTGATCCATACTCCCAGTCTGCCTCTCTCTTTCCCTAATAGGGTGGGGCTCTGGGGAAGCGGAGCTCCAGTACACATTGATGGGGTCGTCTGTCTAGGGAAGTCTGGTCAGCATCTTGTTGGCATCTGGAACCTGGTGGCTGAAAAGAGAGTTAACATACAAAGCCAAACAAATTGTTGAACAATCATGGACCTAAAGACTGTAATAGTGCAGATGAAGTGTTGGGGGTATTCCCTGCATTCTCTGGTGTACTTCTGCTTTCAGGTATATATTTTTCCCTAGTTTATGGGCACGTGTGAACACATGCTCTATCTCAGGGGACCTGGACTATATCTAGGTTTGGGGACTTTATTGGGGAGTGGACCACCTGGAATGGAATTAGAGGATACTGTGAAAGGAAAGTTCTCACCTGGGTGATGAAGCTGAAGGGTTGTCATTCCACACCTGAAGTCTCTGGTCACAGTCTGAAGTGAAGCATGCTGGGGTGGCACTCATTGTGTTGATTAGGTTGTGATCCGCGGATGCAATATTATTTGATTTGAATTGAAAGCAGCATGCAGGAAATATATACCATTTTTTCTATGGTCTTGCCTTCCCTTCCTTTCTAAGTCACACTTATTGCTACTACCAAATGTCCTTCCATTTTTCCTTTCTCTTTACCAGGATCAGGCCTTAAAATTTTGTCTTGAGGCAGCATTAGAGCTTGGCAGGAATGAAAGATGGTAGATGTGGGAAGCTGAAAAGATGTCTCAGGCATTGGTTGTGAATTAGTCCAGAAGTGTTCAACCCTGCCCTTCACACAGAGCTGGTCTTTGTTCCACGTCTGATTTATTCTACATGAATAATTCCCATTCTTGTGTTGAGATGCAACAACCCAGCGTTCATTGTCATGATAAAAATAGAAAATGACAGGCATAGATTTTTTTTTTTACAGAAATTAGCCCCACATATGTTTTTGGATTTCTCAAGCATATACAAGCAAGCCAGGCTGGGCAGGCAGAGGGAAGTGTGTGCTTCATGCATTTAGTGGAAGCAGTAGCTTTTGGCAGTAATGGACAGAGAAGGAGGGTGTAGTTCAGAGCAGGGTTTTGTTTCACTTCATATTTTTAAAAGTTTTTTTCTATCTTTTTTTTAATTGGAGTAGTTACTGTTGTTGTTATTGATGTTGTTGGATAGGACAGAGAGAAATGGAGAGGGGAGGGGAAGGCAGAGGGGGGAGAGAAAGACACCTGTAGACCTGTTTCACTGCCTGTGATGCAACTCCCTTGCAGGTGTGGAGCCAGGGGCTCGAACCAGGATCTTTATGCCAGTCCTTGCATGTTTCACTTCATTTTTAACCATTTCAGATTTAGATTTTCCTCATCTGTAAGACACTTCTCTTAAGTAAATCAGCTTTTAGGGCCAGCAAATAAGCTCACTTGGCAAAACCATAGGATAAGAGGGGGTACAACTCCACACAATAACAAAAGTATAGGATATGCTCATGTTAGATAATGTATATAGTGCACACTTATGTTCATAGCATCACAGTTCGTAATAGCTATAACCTAGAAGCAACCCAGATGCCCAACAACAGATGAGTGGCTGAGAAAGCTGTGGTATATATATATATATACACAATGGAATACTACACAACTATTAAGAACAATGAACACACCTTCTCTGACCCATCTTGGATGGAGCTAGAAGGAATTATGTTAAGTGGGCTAAGTCCTAAAGATAAAGATGGGGTGGGGCCAAGATGGAGACTTGGAAACAACACCTGGAGTGAGCTCCAAAAAAAGCAGTTTACAAGCTGGGATTCTCTGGAGAGGGTAAGATAACTGGCCTGTCAGTGAAAAGGTGAATAGGGGGTGGTCAGGGTGACACCGACAGAGAGTCCTATAACCCACTCTTGGGCTGGCAAACGTACAAAGAACAGAAAATCTTTTACTTCACTATTTCTGAACTCACTGTTCCCCCCCTACCCCAGAAGGTCTGGCCAGCCGCTCCTAGCAGACTTCCTGCAGAGCTATTTTCTTTACCCAGCAGGGGTGTCATTCCAAACCTTTTTCTTTTTTCTTTTCTCTCTCTCTCTCTCTCTCTCTCTCTCTCTCTCTCTCTCTCTCATTTAGGTAGCTGGAACTCTATTTGAGTGACAAAATACCTGACCAATCAGAGCCTCAGTCCTGCCTGGGAAAGACTACCAGGAGGTTTTTCTTTTTCTTTCTTTCGTTTCTTCTTCTTTTTTTTTTTTTGATACTTCTTATAATTGGTTGTCTTTGTTCAGGCTACATGGAGCCAGTTTGGATTGGTCCAAGCTGCAGACTGACTGTTAGGGTTTTATTTTACTCTATCTTACTTTATTATTACTAATATTATATACATGTGTCCCTTTCCCTTCCTCTTCAGGTTGACCAAAATTAACTGCTATTGCCTTCGTTGCCTTTTACATTGATGGGTGACTGGGTGTTCTATTCATTGTGAGAGGAACTTGTTTCTCTCTCCTGCTTCCCTCCACCCTCCTTTTTCTCTCCTACTAGCTAATTCAAAAAAAAAAAAAAAAGCTCTTTCCTTTCACTGCTTTTCTTTTTTTTTCTCCTCCCTCTTCCTTCTTCTTTTTTTCTTTTTTTCCTTCTTTTGGCCTCTGATTCACTGACACTTGTTTGTGAATTACTTTGTGGAAGAAAACTAACTTGGAGTGAAGTGTGTGTGTGTGTGTGTGTGTGTGTGTGTGTGTGTGTGCCTTTTCTACTTTGCTTTCTCCTCTTGCTATCCCTAGAACTTATAGTTGACAGTAGAATTACTTAATTGTCTACTCTTGCTTTCCCTTTTTTTCCTTCTTTTTCTTTTGGTTTTGTTTGCTATTTTTTTCTTTGACTGGAGGTGTTGTTTGGCTAACTGGCATTGGTTGAACTGCATCAATCCTTGCTTCAGTTGCTATTGTTGTAATTTCTGAGGTTTGTGACTGCATTTGTGAAAAGTGTTTAGTATAATGTGGCTAGTATTCAAAACACAACAACTGAAGAATGACCGAACAGAATAATATAAACCACATCAGTAAAAAATATGGTTAAATTAAGAGCAAATAAAACTCCTACCACAAAGAATCAAGGCAAGAGCCCAGATGAAAATCCAAATCAGTCAGAAGTAAGCATAGATAAGAAAAGTATGCAAGCAATAATAAACCTAATAATCACAGAAATGAAGACAATGATGGAGGAAAGGGCTATCAGAATTAGGGAAACAACAGATGAGACCCTCAAGGAAAATACTAGCTATCTCCAGGTAATTAGAGAACTGAAAGTTGAAATAGCTATGCTAAAATGTCAATTAGCAGAACAAGCTAATACCATAACTGAACTGAATAAAGAAGTTGAGGGAAGGGAAAGCAAATTAACAGAAGCAGAAAACAGAATTAGCTAGACAAAGGATGAGCTAGAGAAAACAAAGAAAGAGGTAAATGAGCTCAAAAAGAGATTGAGAGACACTAAAAACAACGACAGAGACATATGGGATGATCTCAGAAGAAGTAACATTCATATAATTGGCCTACCAGAGGAAGAAAGAGAGGAAGGGGAAGTAAACATCCTAGAGGAAATAATAGAAAAATTCCCAGACCTAAACAACAGAAGTGGCATTAAGATTCAAGATGCCCAGAGAGTCCCAAATAGAATCAACTCAGACCTGAAGACACGAAGACACATCATAGTTACAATGAAAAGAAGTAAGGATAAAGAAAGGATCCTAAAGGCTGCAAGAGAAAAACAAAAAGTCACATACAGCGGAAAACCCATAACACTATCAGCAGACTTCTCCACTCAAACTCTAAACAGAAGAGAATGGCAAGATATCTATCGAGCCCTCAATGAAAAAGTGTTTCAACCAAGGATAATATATCTTGCTAGACTTTTATTCAAATTAGATGGGGGATCAAAACCTTCTCAGACAGGAAACAGTGAAAGGAGGCAACGGTCACCAAGCCTGCCCTGAAAGAGGTTCTAAAAGACCTCTTATAAACAATAATATCACCATAATACTTTCCATATATCAGAGCAAATAAAAAATTGTTGAATAATGACACTGCAATACCTTAAATCCATAATATCAATAATAAGTGTCATTGGCTTAAAATCACCCATTAAAAGGCACAGAGTTTGATGATGGATCAGAAAACACAACCCAACCATATGCTGCATGCAAGAATCCCACCTGACCCAACAAGACAAATAGACTTAAAGTAAAAGATGGAAAACTAAAATACAGGATAATGAACCACAAAAAAGGCAAAAACAGCCATTCTCATCTCTGACACAATAGACTTTAAATTAAATAAAGTAATAAAAGATAGGTAAAGCTATTACATAATGATTAGAGGATCAATCAGCCAAGAAGACTTAACAATTATTAACATCTATGCACCCAATGAGGGACCTTCTAAATACATCAAACACCTACTGAAAGAACTACAAAAATACATCAATAGTCATACAATAATAGTAGGAAACTTCAACACCCCACTCTCACACTTAGACAGAACAATGAAGCAAAGAATCAATAAAGAAACAAGAGAATTAAATGAAGAGATGGACAGACTAGACCTCCTGGACATTTTCAGAGTTCTTCACCCCAAAAAACTGGAATAAACATTCTTTTCAAATCCACACAGCACATACTCAAGGATAGATCACATGTTAGGCCTCAAAGACAGTATCAACAAGTTTAAGAACATTGAAATCATCCTAAGTATCTTCTCAGACCACAGTGGATTAAAGCTAACATTCAACAACAAACCAAAAATTACTAAAAGTCACAGAATTTGGAAACTCAAGAACATACTGCTTAAGAACCACTGGGTCAGAGAGACACTCAAGCAAGAAATTCAGATGTTCCTGGAAACAAATGAAAATGAAGACACAAGCCATCAAAATACTTGAGACACAGCTAAAGCAGTACTGAGAGAGAAACTCACAGTCATACATTCACACATTAGAGAACAAGAAAAAGCTCAAATAAACGACCTTACTGCACACCTTAAGGACTTAGAGGAAGAGGAACAAAAAAACTCTAAAGGAACCAGAAGGATGGAAATCACTAAAATTAGAGCAGAAATAAACAACATCGAAAATAAGAGAACCATACAAAAGATCAATGAAGGCAAATGTTGCTTCTTTGAAAAATTAAACAAGATTTACAACCCTCCTAGCCATACTCACTTTAAAAAAAAAAAAGGGAGAAGACTCAAATACATAGAATTGTAAATGATAGAGGGGATATCATAACTGAAACCACAGAAATCCAGAAAATTATGTGAAACTTTAATGGAGAACTATATGCCACTAAGCAAGAGAATCTGGAAGAAATAGAAGATTCTTAGAAACATATACCCTTCCAAAACTGAACCAAGAAGAACTAAACAACCTAAATATACCAATCACAGGCAAAGAAATTGGAACAGTTATTAAGAATCTTCCCAACAACAAAAGTCCTGGACCAGATGGCTTTACAAACAAATTCTACAAAACTTTCAGTAAACAGTTAACATTTATACTTCTAAAGCTCTTCCACAAGGTTGAAGAAACAGGAACACTCCCTTCCACTTTCTAAGAAGCCAACACCACCCTGATACCAAAATCAGACAGGGACACAACAAAAAAGAAAAACTACAGACCAATATCTCTGATGAACATAGATGTCAAATACTGAACAAGATCCTGGCCAACTGGATACAGCAGTATATAAAAAGATTGTTCATCATGACCAAGTGGGATTTATCCCAGGAATGCAAGACTGGTTTGACATATGCAAGTCAATGTCGGGCTAGTGATGCCGAGAGAGATCACACAGGAATCGAGCTTGTGGAGTCGAGGCTGTTCAAATCTTTATTCGTCTGAGTGCCCCAGAGTCAGATGGTAGCACACCAGGTTAAATGCACATGGTGCAAAGTGCAAGGGCCGCTGTCTGCCTCCTGGTCCACGCACGCGCTCCTCGAGGCTGTAAATCGGAAGAGCCAAGCTGGGAAATGGAAGTGGCTTCACAATGCCACACATGGTTAAATAAGGGGGAGAAAGGTAAAAGGGGACTGGGAAAGGTATGGACTTCCTTAGCGACTGTTTTGAGGGGTTTAACTAGTAGGATTAATAATACCCTGCAGTCTTTAGGGTAGGAAAAGAATATATCAAATGAGCAGAATGGGTGGTGGAATAGGGAGGAGACCTTAAGTCATTTGTTAGACAAAACAGAACATTGCAAACTTACAGCCAACATCATACTCAATGGACAGAAGCTGAAAGCATTCCTCCTCAGATTGGGGACTAGACAGGGCTGCCCACTATCACCATTACTCTTCAACATAGTGTTGGAAGTTCTTGCCATAGCAATCAGGCAAGAGAAAGAAATCAAAGGAATACAGATTGGAAAGGAAGAAGTCAAGCTCTCACTATATACAGATGATATGATAGTATATATAGAAAAACCTAAAGAATCCAGCAGAAAACTACTGGAAGTTATTAGGCAACATACAAAGGTGTCAGGCTACAAAATCAATGAACAAAATCAGTGGCATTTCTTTATGCAAACGCTAAATCCCAAGAAGAGGATATCCGGAAATCACTCCCATTCACTGTTGCATCAAAATCAATAAAATACCTAGGAATAAAGCTGACCAAAGAAGTGAAAGACTCGTATGCTGAAAACTAAGAGTCTCTATTCAAAGATAGAAAATGATACCAAGAAATGGAAAGACATCCCATTCTTATGGATTGGAAGAATTAATATCATCAAAAGGAATATTCTCCCCAGAGCCATATAAAAATTTAATAAAATACCCATCAAAGTTTCACCAAGCTTCTTTAAGAGAATAGAACAAAAACTACAATCATTTATCTGAAACCAGAAAACACCTAGAGTACCACCTAGCATGCTTCACTTCAGACTGTGTCCAGAGACATCAACCATGGAATGTCAACTCTTCAGCCTCATTACTCTGGTGAGACCTTTCCTTTCATAGGATTCCCTAATTCCATTCCAGGTGGTTCACTTCCTAACAAAGTCCCAAAACCTAGACCAGGTCACATGAGGTAGAGCATATGTTCACATGTTTCCATAAATTAGGGCA
Organism: Erinaceus europaeus; assembly: GCF_950295315.1. NCBI lineage: Eukaryota > Metazoa > Chordata > Mammalia > Eulipotyphla > Erinaceidae > Erinaceus > Erinaceus europaeus. The sequence goes on from NC_080185.1 coordinate 44,187,495, forward strand.
AAATATTTACCTGAAAGCAAAAGTACACAATAGTCAGCAGTGAGTCAGGATAAGGTTCCTAATGAAATAGTTTCTACTTTGACTTAGATACACTCCTCCCCTACTTTGTATTACAATTCCCTGACTCACTCCAAAGCTAACCTTATCAAAGTAAGCACTGCAAAAGCTGAATAAGGACAAGAGACTGGCATATGTTAATGATGATTCTTTAGTCACTATCAGGCTACCCCATCAGCTGAGGCCCTAATTGGGGAGTCCTATGATTCCCCCAAGAGACATGACAGACCTAGACCTTGAATAAATCCCTCTCTCCATTGATACCAGTCATCTCTATCAGGAGGAACAACAAAATAAACCCCTTTGTGGGCCAACATAGGACCTTGCCATCAACGTGCATCAACAATGGTAGAGAATGTTCCATTCTCTGAAGCGAGGCTGGACAACATACTCTGTTCTACCTGAAGAAGATGAGTTCTATAACTGAGGAAGCCTGCAAAGTTCCTACTCATGACCACAGAATGTGAACTCAGATCTACAGGGATGCAGAAGTGACATAGGATCTTAAGCTGAATATGGGCACCAGATAAGATCAAATTAATGGGGTTTACAGTCAACAATATTTATATACCTTTCCCATATTTGGGAGCTACTCTCTTCCCTGATCCAGCTTTATGGTCCTTTTTCTAGCCATGATACCATCTCCCCAGGCAATAACTTGGATCCACCTGCATTTCACATTTTAGGCTGAGAGGAAACAAACAAACAAACAAAAACTAGAATAGTCACAGGCCCTTTAGAATATAACTAAAATATGTCTGCTAGCTATCTACAAAACAGAGACACCTCAATTCTTCATCTGCACTATTCCAGTCTTTAGCTTCATGATTAGTCAACAACTTGTTTGGCTTTATATGTGAGCTCTTTTTTTAGCCACCAGGTTCCAGATGCTAGCATGATGCCAACCAGACTTCCCTGGACAGAAAACCCCACCAATGTGTACTGGAACCACGCTTGCCCTGAACCCTGCCCCACTAGGGAAATAGAGAGATAGGCTGGGAGAACTGATTGTTCTGTCAATGCCCATATTCAGCGGGGAAGCAACTAAAGAAGGCAGTCCTTCCACCTTCTGTACCCCATAGTGACCCTGGGTCCATACCCCCAGAGGGATAAAGAATAGGAAAGCTATCAGGAGAGGAGATGGGATATGGAGTTCTCATGGTAGGAACTGTGTGGAGTTGTACCCCTCTTATCCTATGATTTTGTCAGTGTTTCCTTTTTATAAATAAAAATTAAAATTAAAAAAAGAAAGATAAAGACAAATATGGGATGATCCCACTCATAAATTGAAGTTGAGAAAGAAGAACAGAAAGGGAAACTCAAAGCAGGATTTGATTGAATTTGAAATAGGGCACCAAAGTAAAAACCTTGGGTTGAGGGTGATGGTGATGGTGGCTGTTAGGCTTCACGGGGCGGGGGTGGGGGGGAGGAGGTTGGATGGGACAAAGTCTTTTGATCATGGGAATGGTGTTTATAAATACTCTTATTAATTTGTAGCCATGTAAATCACTATTTAATCAATATGATAGAGGAAAAATTGATTGAATGTCTCAAAAATTTAATGTTTTTTAATGCATAGACTATGGGCTGAGTCTTTGATATGTTGACTCTCTTAAAAGCTTAGACCAGGGAGAACAGAAGCAACCAGTAGCACAGCTATATACAAATAATGTTAAAGGATATAAATTATGGTGATGTTGTGTATGAAACAACCAGTCCTAACAAAGTTAACACAACTGCCACATATTGTGATTATAGTAATAACTATCTATTGCCTTCTTAAAACCTAACACAGCAGGAACCTCCTGCTTCCTCTATAGATACTATATTTCCCCCAGTCCTGGAACATCTAGGGTGGGACTCACTTTCCTGCATGCCTCTCTCGATTTACACACAACTAGTACCACCTTAACATGCTTCACTTCAGACTGTGTCCAGAGATGTCAGCCATGGAATGTCAACCCTTCAGCCTCATTACTCTGTCTGGTGAGACCTTTCCTTTCATAGGATTCTCTAATTCCATTCCAGGTGGTTCACTTCCTAACAAAGTCCCAAAACCTAGATATAGATCAGTTCCCATGAGATGGAGCATATGTTCACATGTATCTATAAATTAGGACAAAATATATACCTGAAAGCAAAAGTACACAATAGTCAGCAGTGAGTCAGTATAAAGTTCCTAATGAAACAGTGTCTACTTAGACTTAGATACCCTCCTCACCTACTTCCTATTATACTCCCCTCACTCAATCCAAATCTAACCTTAGCAAAGCAAGGACTACAAAAGCTGAATAAGGACAAGAGACTGGTATACTTTAACGATGACCTTTTAGTCACTATCAGGCCACCCCATCAGCTGGGGCCCTATTTAGGGAGTCTTGAGATTCCCAAACAGACACGATAGGCCTAAACCTTGAATAAATCCTTCTTTCCATTGTTACTGGTCATCTCTATCAGTAGGAACAACAAAATAAACCCCTTTGTGGGCCCCCATAGGACCTTTCCCTCAACTTGAAGTAACAACAGTAGAGAATGTTTCATCCTCCAAAGGGAGGCTGGACAACATACTCTATGCTACACCTGAGGAAGATGGGTCCTGATATTGGGGCTGCTTGGAACGTTCCTACTCATGGCCACAGAATGTGAGCTCAGATCTACAGGGATGCAGAGGTCACATAGGCTCTTAAGCTGGATATGGGCCCCAAATTGATGTGGTTTATAGTCAACAATATTTATATACCTTTCCCGTATTTGGGAGCTACTCTTTTCTCTCTGATACAGCTTTCTGGTCCTTTTTCCAGCCATGACATCACCTCTACAGACAATGACTCGGATCCACCTGCATATATGATTTCAGGCTTGGGGTGGGGGAGGAAAAAACAAAAAACTAGTATAGTCACAGGCCCTTTGGAATATAACTAAAATATGCCTATTAGCTATCTACAAAATGGAGACCCTCCCCCCCATCTGCACTGTTCCAGCCTTTAGGCTCATGATTAGTCAGCAATTTTTTTGGCTTTATATGTTAACTTTCTTTTCAGCCACCAGGTTCCAGATACTACCATGATGCCAACCAGACTTCCCTGGACAGACAACCCTACCTATGTGTCCTGGAGCTCTGATTCCCCAGAATCCCACCCCACTAGGAAAAGAGAGAGGCAGACTGGGAGTATGGATCGACCTGTCAATGACCATGTTCAGCTGAGAAGCAATTACAGAAGCCAGAATTTCCACCTTCTGCATCCCACAGTGACCTTGGGTCCATACTCCCAGAGGGTTAAAGAATAGGAAACCTTTCAAGGGAGGGGATGGGATATGAAGTTCTGGTGGTGGGAATTGTATAGAGTTGTACCCCTCTTATCCTATGTTTTTGTCAGTGATTCCTTTTTATAAATACAATAAAATAAAAGATAATGTATGTAACTGAATTTACCTGTAAAATATGTAATATTTTAAGAGTGTAAAATATTTTTTATTCATTGTGTAGTTACGTAATGGAGGACTCCTCTAAAGAGAGCAAGACCAGAAATGTGCTGGTCTAGGACCTCATGAAACTTACTTTTCAGAGGGGGTAACAGACATTAACCAAGAATATGGGATGAGTTTTGAAGCCCTTTCTCCTTCATCTATATTACCTATGCTTAAAAAATTCCACTCAGGTCTCATTTCCCTCAGTAAGTGCTCTCTGATTCTGTTAAGCACTTTCCCCACAGAGGTATGGGTGGTAGGTCTTGGTTTATTTGCCTGTTTCCTCTATTATACTTTGAAGTCCTCAAAATCATAATCCATGCCCCAACATTTCTTCGGGTCTATACTATCTGCCTTGAATGTAGTATGTGACTAAGTAATATTTGTTGTAATGGATCAGTTGATGTATGGTGCTTCATCTTGACCTGGAAACAGAATGTTAGTACAGAACTACAGAATAGGAAGTGATATTTCAGATCCCATAGTTGTGTCTCCCTTCACTTATGAGGAACTTGAACACCATATATATGCTAGGATGTACACAGTAAGTCACCATTTTATGTTTTAGCATTGCCAGCTGTAAACTGGAGATTCAATAATTTTCTTTCTTTTTTTAAAAGGAACTCTTTTTTTCAAAAAAATATTTATTTATTTATTCCCTTTTGGTGTCCTTGTTGTTTTATTGTTGTAGTTATTATTGATGTCATCGTTGTTGGACAGGACAGAGAGAAATGGAGAGAGGAGAGGAAGACAGAGAGAGAGAGGGAGAGAAAGACAGACACCTGCAGACCTGCTTCACCGCCTGTGAAGTGACCCCCCCTTACCTTTGGGGAGCCGGGGGCTTGAGCCAGAATCTTTGAGCCTGTCCTTGTGCTTTACGCCACCTGTGCTTAACCCAATGTGCTACCGCCTGACTCCCGACTTAAGAATTTTCTTGCTGAAATTTTATGAAGACCTCCTGGGCCAAGTATTTCACTTGAGAGGTAAATAAAAGGAGACCCAGAAAAGTGAAATGATATATATATAACAGGCAAACCAAGAGAAGATCTTCTAGCATCCTTAATAATTCTCTTTCCATAATTCTATGGTTTTTTTCTCTGAAAATAGTACCATTAACAGAAGAATATTCTGAAATTAGAGGGAAAGAATAGATATGAAGACTATGCTTGAAAGATAAATTAGTCTACCTTAGTTATACATTGAGAAATATTTTATTATAGTCTAGTAGAGATGCACATCCCTTATGACCAAATGGCTCAACTTCTAGGAAGATATTCTAGAATTCTTATACATGTAAATAGATATTCAGAGAAGCTTTATTAATAGTAGCAAAATACAAAGCAAAGACCAAGAAACACCGCGTGCCCACTGATAGAATGCACAAAATACGTTGAAAAGGACATTGGCAGAAGACTTCAGCATCTATGATTCAAAAATGTCTTCAAAGACTTGAGTCCAACAGCAAAGAAAGCAAAAACAAAAATAAATGAATGGGGACTACATCAAAGAGAAAAGCTTCTGCACAGCAAAAACTATCATCATCCAAACAAAAGGATACCCTACAGAATGGGAGATATCTATATAAGTCAGATAAAGATCTAATAATTAAAATACAGGGGACAAAAGTGCAGTAAACTCAGCAACAAAAGCAAACCAAAATGTCATTAGACAATGAGGCAAGGACATGGACAGAAATTATTGATGAAGAGGACCAAAGGGCAAACAGACACATGATAAAGTGTTTGAAGTCACTGATTATCAGAGAAATACAAGTAAAGACAATAATGAGATAGCACTTTACTCCTGTGAGAATGTCATATGGGAAGGACAAAAGCAAAAAATGTTGGAGAGGATGCTGGGGGGAGGGGCAGAGGTAAGGGACACTTTTGCACAGCTGGTGGAAAAGAAAATTAGTCCAGCCCTTGTGGAGAACAGTCTGGAGATTTCAGAGCACTAGAAATGAACCTACCCTGGGGATTTAACCAAAGAAAGCAAAGCCATTTCTTAGAAGATATCTGTGTATACCTGTGTTGACAGCAACAGCCAAAACTCAGAAGAAACCTAGATACCCAATGGCAGATGAGTGACTAAGAAATCTGTGGTATATATACAACAGGATACTACTCAGATGTTAAGAATGACCACGTCATCATCCCCTTTCCCTCATCTTGGATGGAATTTAAAAACAGCATGTTAAGTGTGATAAGTCAAAAAGGGAAGGATAAATACTGAATGATCTCACTTATAGGTAGAACTTAAGAAGGACAGAAAGGGAAATCACAAAGTGAAACTTGGACTAGATGTGGTGTATTTCACCAAAGCTAAGGACTCTGGGAAAGGAGGGGGGATGGAAGGAATCTTGAGGTCCTGTTACATGATGCACGAGGAAAGGAGTAATTATACCCCTATGTCAAGAACCGCACTGTAAACCACTATCCCCTCCATAAAAAAAACTATCGCTACACTTCTACTCTTTAACAATTAAATATTCTTTTTTGTTTTACAATGTTTCTTTCATTTATTTATTTATTTAAGAAAGGAGACATTAATGAAACCGTAGAATAAGAGGGGTACAATTCTGCACAATTTCCATAACCCGATCTCCATATCCCACCCCCTCCCCTGATAGCCTTCCCATTCTCTATCTCTCTGGTAGTATGGATCCAGGGTCGCTGTGGGTTGCAGAGGGTGGAAGGTCTGGCTTCTGTAATTGCTTCCCTACTGAACATGGGCATTGACTGGTCGATCCATACTCCCATTCTGTCTCCCTCTTTCCCTAGTAGGGTGGGGCTCTGAGGAAGTGGAGCTCTAGTACACATTGATGGGTTCGTCTGTCCAGGGAAGTCTGGTCAGCATCCGGAACCTGGTGGCTGAAAAGAGAGTTAACATACAAAGCCAAACAAATCGTTGAACAATCATGGACCTAAAGACTGTAATAGTGCAGATGAAGTGTTGGGGGTATTCCCTGCATGCTTTTGTGTACTTCTGCTTTCAGGTATATATTTTTCCCCTAGTTTATGGGCACGTGTGAACCTATGCTCTATCTCAGGGGACCTGGACTATATCTAGGTTTGGGGACTTTACTGGGGAGTGGACCACCTGGAATGGAATTAGAGAATACTATGAAAGGAAAGGTCTCACCCGAGTGATGAAGCTGAAGGGTTGTCATTCCACACCTGAAGTCTCTGGTCACAGTCTGAAGTGAATCACTCGTGCTGGGGTGGCACTCATTGTGTTGATTAGGTTGCGATCCACGGATGCAATATTATTTGATTTGAATTGAGAGCAGCATGCAGAAAAGTGGGCCCCACCCTAAGTTTCCAGGACTGGGGGAAATATAGGCTCTATAGTGGAAATGTGAGGTTCCTGTTGTCTTAGGGTTCAAAAAGACAATGGATAGTTATTGTTATCATCACATTATTTGGTGATAGGGTTAACTTTGGAAAGTCCCTTTGATAGGGTTTGGAGTATAGTACCCAGTATCTTGTATATAGCTGTGTTGTCAGTTGCTTCTGTTCTCCCTGGTCTAGGCTTTTGGGAGAGAACATATCAAAGACAGCCTATGTATTAAAAAGACTCAGTCTGTGTTTTAAGAAGTTCTAGACATATCATCAGTTTTTTGCCTCTCATATTAATTAAATAGTGGTTTATATAATGTTTACACTTTAATAGGATTGTACATAAACACCACTCCCACCACCAAAAGACTGTGTCCCATCCCTACCACCCACCCCCGCCCCACCACCCTCCACTGTGCCGGGAAGCCCAATGGACACCCTCCCCTTCACCACAATGTTTTTACATTGGTGCCCTGCTCTCGATTTAATCAGATCCTGCTTTTAGTTTCCCTTTCTGTTCTTCTTTCTCAACTTCTGTTGATGAGTGGGGACATCCCATACTCATCTTTACCTTTCTGACTTAGCTGACTTAACAATTTTTCTTTTTTAAATTTTTATTTATAAAAAGGAAACACTGACAAAACCATAGGATAAGAGGGGTACAACTCCACACAATTCCTACCACCAGAACTCTGTATCCTATCCCCTCTCTTGTTAGCTTTCCTATTCTTTATCCCTCTGGGAGTATGGACCTAGGGTCATTATGGGATGCAGAAAATGGAAAGTCTGGCTTCTGTAATTGCTTCTCTCTCTCTCTTTCCCTAATGGGTGGAGTTCTGGGGAAGTGGGGCTACAGGACAGGTTGGTGGGGTTGTCTGCCCAGGAAAGTCCAATTGGCCTCATGGTAACATCTAGAACCTGTTGGCTAAAAAAAGCGTTAACATATAGAGCCAAACAAACAGTTGACTAATCATGAACCTAAAGGCTGAAATATTTCAAATGAAGAATTGGGGGCCTCCCTTTTGTAGATAGTTAATACTCCTATTTTAGTTATATTCCAAAGAGCCCATGACTATACTAGTTTTTTTTCCCCTGAACCTGAAAACTGATATGTAGGTGGATCCAAGTTATATCCAAGTTATTGTCTGGGGAGATGGTATCATGGCTGGAAAAAGGGCCAGAAAGCTGAATCAGGGAAAAGAGTAGCTCCCAAATATGGGAAAGCTGTATAAATATTGTTGACTGTAAACCCCATCGATTTGACGTGATCTGGAGTTCATATTCAGCTTAAGAATCTTTTTTTAAAATTTCTTATTAAGAAAGGATTAATGAACAAAAACATAAGGTAGGAGGGGTACAACTCCACACAATTCCCACCACCCAATCCCCATAACCCACCCCCTCCCATGATAGCTTTCCCATTCTCTAGCCCTCTGGGAGCATGGACCCAGAATCTATGTGACCTCTGCATCCCTATAGATCTGAGCTCACATTCTGTGGTCATGAGTAGGAATGTCTCAAGCTGCCCCAATATCAGGACCCATCTTCCTGACATAGATTATGTTGTCCAGCCTCCCTTCAGAGGATGGAACATTCTCTACTGTTGTTGATCCAAGTTGATGGCAAGGTCCTATGGGGGCCCACAAAGGGATCTATTGTGTAAGAACAATTTTTTTAAGCACTACCAATTGCCAGCTTGTCACTATGGATAGTAAAATACACATCCGTGAAGCTAAATGAATGTTTACTGTCAGCTGAGGTCAGTACAGAAAAGGGTATTTTCAGGATGCCCTTATTTTTTCTAGAGCCTTGCTGAACATTAAACTCTGGGTTCCATGAATACACCATAACCCTGAGCCTCTACTCCAGCCAAATTTATCATTTTATTTTATTTTATTATTTGACATTGAGAGAGAGAGAGAGAGAGAGAGAGAGAGAGAGAGAGAGAGAGAGAGAACACCAAAGCACTAACTTACCATTTGTGAAGTTTTGCCTATTGACCGTTTCATGTAGCCTTCTGTGGATTGAAGCCAGGGCCTCAGGCATGGAACTCATAAGCTCTCATGTTGAACCATCTCCCAAGTCCTCGTTAATTTTATTTATTTATTCCTTATTTTTTTGTAAGTGAAAGAGACAGAAAATGATCAGAACTCTGCTCTGGCATATGTGATACTGGGGATATAACCCTGGGGCCTCCCACATGTAAATGCAGCAGGCTTTCAGCTGAGCCACATCCCTGCCAGCAGCTTTTTCTTTATTATTTGTTAGACTTTTAATAGTCTCTGGTGTGTGAGATTCAACATGGTTTGCTGTGGAGAATAGTTAAAAATGACTTGAGACCTTTTCCTCTTGAAATGCTGAGGTGCTATTCTATTTTTAATTCCTCTTTATAAAGTGTACAGCATTCTCAAATAGAAGTTTTCCTTGAAAGGCTTATGACTTAAATAGAATTAGATAACCTGCAGCAAAGGTGGGCGCGAGGAATAACATCATTGCAAGACTGACCAGCTCCTCATGGGGCGCGAGCGCTTCCACACTACGATCATCATCTCTGGCATTATGCTATTCCACTGCAGAGTACTGTGCCCCAGTATGGTTCCGTAGCCCCCATGTCCACTTGGTCGATTCCAAATTATATTCCTCCATGAGGATAATTTCTGGAACCATCCGTTCCACCCCGGTTCCATGGCTGCCAGTTCTTAGCAACATCGCCCCGCCAGATATTCGTTGGGATGCGGCATCATCTAAGTTCATTTCCCACGTCCACGCTCGACCAGACCTGCCAATATACGCAGATATCTTCGCCCACCCTGTCCAATGCTTGACTTCTCGTCACCCAATCTGGTCTCCTACGCCTACACTGAACTTCTCTGTTTCAGACTCTTGGAAACAGAGCTGGCAGTCAGCTGAGGTAAAGAACAAACACCTCATCACAGACCCCTGCAAGCGTCAACCCGGCTTTGACCTAGCACGTTATGATTGGGCCCTCCTCAATTGCTATCGAACAGGCCATGGCCGGTGCGCCGCTATGTTCCATCGCTGGGGAGCCAGAGACGACCCGAACTGCCCCTGCGGCTACAGACAATGACCCACATAGTCAATGGCTGCCACCTCTCCAGATTCAAAGGAGGTCTTGAAACTTTACATCAGGCTCAACCTGACACTGTCGACTGGCTACGGAAGAAGGGCAAACGCTAGAAGAAGAAGAAGATAACCTGGGAATTAAATATTGTCCTTACAGATCATTTTGGTTCATATTAGAAACACAGATACATCAAGCCGGGGCCAGGTGGTAGCATACCTGGTTGAGCGCATATGTTACAATTCACAGGACTCAGGTTCGAGCCCCTGGTCCCACCTTCAGTGGGAAAGCCTTGTGAATGGTTAAGCAGGGCTACAGGTGTCTCTTGCTCCCTCTCTACCTCCCCCTTCCCTCTTAATTTTTAGTTGTCTCTACCCAATAAATAAAGATAATAAAGAATTTAATAGTGCACATTTTACAAATACATCAAGCTACTCAAATGTCATCATTATTATAAGATTTAGACTATTTGATCTTATATTATGATTATTAATTTTTTTACTTGCCACCAGTTTTATTACTGGGGCTTGGTGCCTTTGTGCCTGCACAATGAATCCAACACTTCCAGCAGTTCTATCTTACTCTCTCTCTCTTTCTTTTTTCCTCTTTTTCTCTTTTTCTTTCTAAAAAGAGAAATTGAGAGGAAAGCGGGAGATATAGTGAGGGAGAGAGAGAGAGAGAGAGAGAGAGAGAGAGAGAGCTCTACAGCACTGCTTCACCACTTGTGAAGCTTCCTCAGTATAGATAGGGATTGGGAGGCTTGAACCCAGGTCCTTCTGCAAAGTAATGTGTGTGCTGTACCAAGTGCACCACCACTAGACCCCATTTTCAGAGTTCTGCAGTGTGTACACTCTTCTTACTTTCCACACTCTCAGTGTATCTCCCTGTTTCACTGTTTGGTGCTAATTATTAGCATGAGTGCACATAAATCTAAGAGTTACTTTATATAGCAATCAATTGTCAATGTAGCATTTTTGTCCTTATGACAAAGGAATTTTCAGTTTAAGCATCATCTGAAATGCTTAACTTTATATTTTGATAGTCATAGTAATTCTAAATGCTGTGCCTGGGGGTTGGGCTGTGGTGCACAGGATTCAGTGCACATATGACTAAGCGCAAGGACCCACACAAGGATCCCAGTTGGAGCCCCCAGTTCCCCACCTGCAGGCGGGATGCTTCACAAGCTGTGAAGCGGGTCTGCAGGTGTCCATCTTTCTCTCTCCCTGTCTCCCCCTCCTCTCTCAGTTTCTCTCTGTCCTATCCAATAAAATGGGGGGGATGGCTGCCAGGAGCGAGCAGTGTATTTGTGATGCCAGCACTGAGCCCCAGTCATAACCCTGGAGGCAAAAGCAAACAAACAAATGACAAACCTAAATGCTATGCCTTCGCCATACACAAGCTCAGAATAGCCACAGATATTACGGTGTGAACACTGACCACTTAGTCTTCTAAAGACTTTGACCTAAACCAGAACCAAACAACAATTTTTTTCTTAAAACTAAGGTTAATACCAGACTTTCCGGAGCTCACTTGCTCTTTCTTTCTCTCTCTCTCCCTCTTCCCCTTCCTCCTCCTCCTCCCAGTCCTCCTCCCTCTTCCTCTTTCCCTCTTCTTCCTCCTACTTTTCTTCTTATTCAAGCAGAACACTGCTTAACTTTAGCTCCTGGTGATACTAGATATTGAATCTGAGACCTTGGAGCCTCACACCTGAAAGTCTTTTTTAAAAAATATTTACTTATTCCTTTTTGTTGCCCTTGTTGTTTTACTGTTGTGGTTATTATTGTTGTTGTTATTGATGTCATCATTGTTAGATAGGACAGAGAGAAATGGAGAGAGGAGGGGAAGACAGAGAGGGGGAGAGAAAGAGAGACACCTGCAGACCTGCTTCACCACTTGTGAAGTGACTCCCCTTCAGGTGGGGAGCTGGATACTCGAATGGGGATTCTTATGCCAGTCCTTGTGCTTCGTGCCAACTGCACTTAACCTGCTGTGCTACCGCCTGACTCCCACACCTGAAAATCTTCTCACATTCCCACTATGCTATCTCCCTAGTCTCCCAGCATCTCTTTTTTTTTTTTTTTTTTTTAAATTTATTAATTTTATTTTTGAGAGAGATGTAGAGAGAGACACACACAGAGAAACACCAGAGCACTGCTCAGCTCTGGCTTATGGTGGTGCAGGGGATTGAACCTGGGACTTAGGAGCCTCAGGCATGAGAGTCTGTTTGCATAACCATTATGCTGTCTCCCCTGCCCCCAGCATCTCTTTTATGGACATTGCATCCACATTTATTTGAATTATTCCCTCTAATTCCTATATAACCACGTGGATGTCACATACAACATCTAAGTTTTAATGATAAAAAAAATTGAAAATATCTGCAGGCACTTTGAAAAAAAAAAACAACAACAAGGAAAATCCAAGTTGTAAGCCATGCGTTAGCCATCTCAGCCAACGCCCTCCCCAAGAGATGTGATCTACCACAACATCTCAGATTCAGTTGTTACATGCGCCTCCCTACCACCACTATAGCACACACCTGGGACAATTGTGTTAGCTCTGGCAGCAGGTGCCTCGTGCAATCGCAATACCCCTCAGGTTATACTCTGGCCAAGATTTTCCCAGTACTTCCTGAGGCATGACACATGCCTCTGGCAGTTATATAAATGGTCATATGAATGTTAATAGGCCCTCCCTTGTTACAAATTATCCACAAGAAGGTTTAATGAGCTAGGCATATTAACATTTAATAGCTTAAACACCATTCATATTTACCGGGAACTCCCTGAAGGTAAAAGGGAAATTCATGCAGGAATTAGCTGATTGCCTTTGGAAAAAGTATTAATGTCAGCTAGTTAAAATTTATGGGCCCAAAGACATAAAATAATCAACACTGTGAGGCAACCAAGGCCATGTCACATAATGATCCCCTCTCTCCGTGTGTGTGTGTGTGTGTGTGTGTGTGTGTGTGTGTGCGCGCGCTCGCTTTCCCCATTCGATGTTTCATGGTAAGTTAAGTTCTCACTTTTTTTCCCTCTCCCTTTTACTGGGGGCAGGGGGAAGTGAATGGATTACAGTGTGGTTGTTGACACATAGATAAAAATTCTCATCTTACCGTGATAGATGTCTGCAAAACACTCTCACCACTAATTTAGTTATTTTTCCACCATCATGTATCAGGACCCCAAAGCCTTCCCTCTAACTTCCTTCCCATAGTCTTTTGATTCAGTGTGGTACACATAGTCCAAGTTTCACTTTGTGTCTTCCTTGTCTGTTGACGTTTCTTAAGTTCTGCCTACAAATTAATTTACCCCCCCCCCAACCCCATTCATCCTTCTCTTTCTGGCTTATCTCATTAGCATGAGTCAATCATGCTCCATTCAAGATAAAGTGAAGATGGTGACTTCTCTTTTTTTGAGAGATCAGTTGGCTTTGCAACTAGTAAATGCTGAGGGGGGACCTTTGGGGAGAATTTTCTCTGATGAAAATGGCAACGTACTCACATAATACCAGGCAGGTCTACCATGAATGTTTTATTGGTCTTGTTATAAGGAGTAGGATTAGGTGTTATTAGAACAATAAGGAATGGGCAATCACCTGATCACAGAGATGGTGGGATGCGGTGGTGTAACAGCTTGGATGCTGAACTGAGATGATCCTGTAGTTGAGTCCTGGTTTTGCCATTTAATCAACTCTGGGGAATAGAACAACTTCCTTAATGTTTATGAGCTTCCACGTTTTCTTCTCTGACATGGGACTAAGAGTGAAGCCTTTCTCAGAAGATTGCTTTGAAGATTGAGTGAATACCTATAAGGACTTAACACACTGCCTCATACAAATGCACTGGCTAAGCATTATAAATGGTACTTTTTATGATACCTCTAAATTTTCACACATATGCAAACTTTGTAATTCTTATTCTCTCACTTGTTAATATCTGTTTTATATCATAGTGATTTGTATAAATGTTAAACTATTGAATTAAGTTCTTTGGGGGGAATTATATTTGTCTTATTCATACTCTACTCTCACCCTAGACAATCAATTAAGTCACAGTAGAATATTATGTGAAACTGGGAGTTATCAAGTATTTTTGGCCATGACCCAAAGCAAGATGTATATTTTACAGCATAACTGACCACACACGGAGCTTTTGAAAGATTTGTTTACAAGACAAACCTTATTATATCCAATACACTCTGATATTTTCCCTTTCTGTTCAATTTTGTTTCATTAGAAATAGTCTCCTCTTGGCCTACTAAATCTGCTTCAAAACTTTTTAAGGAGTTTAAATCCCAGGTTAAAAAAATCCCTGGGCTAACCCACAGAGCAGACCCAAATCACCCCTCAGAGCTAGGGGCTGGGAGTTTAGCCAATGGGAATTGGAAAGAATCGCTGGGCAAGAGCCAAATGGCAGCTGTGTTCAGGACAGTTAGGGACCAAGTCCAAATGGCAAACATGAGGCAGTCCAGGAGCACTGGGGATGAGGAGGAGAAGGCTTTGACTTAGAGATGCTGAGTTTCAAAAGTGAAAGCTTCCAGTGTACAACTGAGTTATTCCAGAAATTCTATGAAAAATCACAGAAAAGGGAACACTAGGAACAGGAATCAATTTTCTAGACATGATGCTGGTGGGACAAAAGATTAGGGGACAGGTCTCTTGTATGAACTCTCCTTTTTTGTATATTTTTCTTTCTTAAAAAATGATTTATCTATAAGATAGAGACAGAGAGATAGAGAGATAGAGATAGATAGATAAATAGATAGATAGAGAGAGAGAGAGAGAGAGAGGAAAGACCTACCAGGGCATCATTTTGATATATGTGATGCATCATTCTGGTATATGTGATGGTGGAGATCTAACTTGAAATCACTTTCTTGAAGGTCCAATGCTTTATCCACTGTGCCATCTCCCAGGATTTTTCTTGTCACAAATTGATTGAGAGTGATATAAAAGAGAAAAAAAGGAGGCCTGGTAGAGGTGCACCTGGTTGAGCCCACATGTTACAAAGCACAAGGACCCAGGTTCGAGCCCCTGGACCCCACCTGCAGGGGGAAGTTTCACCAGTGAAGCAGGGCTGCAGGCATCTCTCTGTCTCTCTCCCTCTCTGCCTCCCCCTTCCTTCTCAATATCTGGCTGTCTCTATCCAATAAAGATTTTTTAAAAATTTAAAAAGAGGGGAAAAAAGCACCTGAAAATGAGATACTAAAAGGCATGTACAGACACTAAATTTTAAAATCCTCTTCAACTCTCTTATTTCCTTTCAGTGGATTCAACAAAAACTTCCTTTCCCATTTCCTCTGCCTTCATTTATTAATGTTTAAAAATATCTATTTGTTTGTTTATGATCAAGAAAGAAGCAGAATATCACTCTGGCACATTCAGTGTCAGGGATCAAACTCAAGACCTTATGCATGCAAATCCAGAGCTCTGACACTCTGCCACCCTCTGGTCCTCCTTTTCTATTAGTCACAACCCCACCTTAATCTCTTTTCTTTTCTTACTTCTCTCTCTCTCTCTCTCTCTCTCTCTCTCTCTCTCTCTTTCTTTCTCCTCCCCTCTTTCTTTCTTTTTTTAATTGCCACCAGGGTTATCATTGGGGTTCAGTGCTAGCACAACAAATCCGCGGCTCCTAGTAGCCATTATTTTTCATTCCTTTCCATTCTATTTGATAAGACAGAGATCAATTGAGAGGGGAGGAGGAGCAATGAGAGTGAGAGACACCTGTAGCACTGTCTCACCACTTTTGAAGCTTCCCTTCACAGATGGGGAGTGGGAGCTTGAACCCGGGTCCTTATACATAGTAATGCATGTGCTTAAGCAGGTATGTTATTGCCAGGATCTCTGTCTTACTTTCTTGTAAAGACTATTTTGGTCTAACAGTTCTGCATCTTCATGACTGTTTTAAGATCAAGACCATCTAACAAGCTCATCTACAGATTTGAAATGTTAAATTTCTATTACTTTTTGTGGTTATTTGCCCTTCCTACACAGAAAGTCAAGTTCATTCATTCCTTCATTTAGTCTATCAATTTGATAAGCCCTGGGGTGGGGGAGGCACATGCTGCCTATTTTTGTTCCAGTACCAGGCTATTTTGATGATGATGGCCTTATAATATAGTTTGAGATCTGGAAGTGTGATGTCTCCATTTCTTTCTTTTCCTCAAGATGGTTTTGGCAATTCTAGGTGTTTTCTGGTTCCAGATAAATGATTGTAGTTTTTGTTCTATTCTCTTAAAGAAGCTTGGTGGAACTTTGATGGGTATTGCATTGAATTTGTGTATGGCTCTGAGGAGAATATTCCTTTTGATGATATTAATTCTTCCAACCCATGAGCATGGGATGTCTTTCCATTTCTTGGTGTCATTTTCTATTTCCTTGAATAGTAACTCATAGTTTTCAGTATACAAGTCTTTCACTTCTTTGGTCAGCTTTTTTCCTCGGTATTTTACTGATTATGCTGCAACAGTGAATGGGAGTGATTTCTGGATGTCTTTATCTTCAGATTTTGTGTTTGCATAAAGAAATGCCACCGATTTTTGCACATTGATTTTGTAGTTTGACACCTTGCTATATTTCCTAATAAGTTCCAGTAGTTTTCTGCTAGATTTTTTTAGGTTTTTCTATGTATACTATCATATCATCTGCAAATACTGAGAGCTTGACTTCTTCCTTTCCAATCTGTATTCCTTTGATTCCTTTCTCTTGTTTGATTGGTATGACATGAACTTCCAATACTATGTCGAAGAGTAATGGTGATAATGAACAGCCATGCCTAGTCCTCAATCTGAGGGGGAATGCTTTCAGCTTCTGTCCATTGAGTGTGATGTTGGCTGTAGGTTTGCTATATATGGACTTCACTATCTTGAGGAATTTCCCATCTATTTTTATTTTTTGTAGTGTTTTGAGCATGAATGGGTGTTGGATTTTGTCAAAAGCTTTCTCTGCATCTATTGAGATCATCATGTGGTTTTTGGTTTTGCTTTTATTGATATGGTGAATTACATTAGCAGTGCCTTTTCAAGGAGTACTATCTCTCTATCCATTGTCCAGAGAGTCCTCATGTCCTTCTTTTGACAAGGTGCCACTCAGATTGTTCACTTGTGTATATCATCTCTTCCTAACCTGGATCATAAGGTGGAGGCTGGAATATTTCCACAATACATGAATTCTAGATTCAGCTCTAGGTTTGAATCCTGACTATGTGACCTTAGTCAAGGTATTCAACCTTTCTTGAGCCTCCAGTTTCCTCATGCCTAAAGTCTTGCATATTTCTTACCCCTTTAGGGGAAAAAGTAAGCAAAGCACAAGAAGGCACCTTGTAATGCGTTGTTCTTCACACAATCTTAGCTCCTGTTACTTTCCTTTCCTTCTTCCATGTGCCACACCATAGCTGCTTTGAGATTATTAGATTTCAAAGAGGTTCTCGTTTTGCTGATGAAAATTTCCATGGTTCCCTCTGGGCTAATCTCTTATTCTGGTGTGTGCTCAGGTGGCACATTAACTTTCAGACCACCAGGACTTTGTATGACTTCTTGACTGGCTTCTTAGTTAATATTAACTGAGAACTTATTATGTGCAAGGTACCACCAGAAATCTTAAGCCACCCCATTTCAGACTCTTAACCATAGGCTGATTTCCATTCTTGGAAAATTACTGTGGCTTTTCTTGCCTTTAATTAGCTCAGATTTGAATTTGCTTGACTGCCTGATTTACCAGTCCACAAGTTCTCTCCTTTTGTGGCTGTGGCTATATACTCATTTGTTCTTTTTTTCTCCCCCCTCCCTCCCTCCTCCCCTTCCTCCCTTTCCCTTCTTTCTTTCCTTCCTTTCTTTCTTCCTTTTTTCTATCTTTCTTTGTTTTCTTCCCTTTTTGCCACCAGGATTATTGCTGGAGCTCAGTGCCTGTACAGTTCCATCATTCACGTCCACCATTTTTCCCTTTTCTTTTCTTTTTTAATTAAAGAATTGTTGGAGGTTAATGAATTACAGCACATCTGTCTATGCATGTGTTTGGTTTCCAGTTCTTTGTAACAGCTGTTACGTATTCTTGCCCCCTGTGCATCAGGGATCCCACATCTCCTCTTGCACAACACCATCTATTCCATTCCCTCTCTAGAATCCCTTGCTTTGATGCAGTACACCCCCCATCAATGTTCCACCCTGTGTTTTCCTGTTTGCTTGCTTATTTATTTATTTTTTATTTGATAGAGACAGCCAGAAATAAAAAGGGAAATGGGTGATAGAGAGGGAGACAGACAAGGATACACGTGCAACACTGCCTCACCACTTGTAACGTGCATTCAATCAGGTGTGCTACCACCCAACCCCTAACTTCTTTTCTAACTCTGTCTCCCAAGTTCTACCTACATGTGGAATCTTCCAGTTTCCACCCCTGTCTTCTTGACCTATCCTCACCCAACACTTTTCCTTTTGCTCCCAGTGAAGGTGAGTCAAGGACTGAGACTTTAGATTTCAGTTATGATGTCTTGGTCTTTGATATTCTGTTCTGATGTCTAGGTCTTTGATAGTTGGCTTTGGTTCACCAACAATGGTCATAACACTCTCTCCTTTCTGCCCTCCCTTTCCTTATATGTTTGCTCCCTTTGTTGTTGTTTGAGTTCTCATTTTTATTCTATCACAGATTACCTCATTTGGAGTTATAGTTCCTTTACTTCTATTCCTGTAGGACTCCTTTCAGTAATTCTTATAAGACTTGTGTGGTGGTGGTGAATTCCTTCAGTTTCTGTAGGTATGAGAAGCTTTTGATTTCTCCTTCATACTTGAAAGATAGTTTGGCAGGATAGAGTACTTATGGTTGATGATTCTTATCTCTTAATACTGTAAAAATGTCATTCCATCCCCTTCTTGCTTCTTGGGTTTATGTTGAGAAATCTGGTGAGTGCCTGATGGTTCTGCTTATGTATGTCAGCTTCTTCCTTTCCCTTGCAGCCCACAATATTTCTTCTTTGTCCTTACTTTTGGTAAGTGTTACTATTAAGTGTTTGGATATTGGCTGTTCGAAGTTCAGTAGTTTTGGTTTCCCTTCATCTTCCTCTATATCTAAAATTTGACCATTGCCCAGGTTTGGAAAGTACTTTGCAATAATTTCTTTGAATACACTCTTTGCTCCTCTCTCCTTCTCTTCATCTTCAGGCACCCCAGCAACTTTTACATTTTTTATTCTGATGGTAGATTCTATTTTGCAGTGAATTGCTTCATTTTTTTGTAAACCTTTCTTCAGCAGCAGCTTGCACTCTGAAGGTGTGGTGGTTTTATCTTCAAGCCCTGCTACTCTATCCCTAAGCTGATTTATTCTGGATAAAAAGCTTCTTAGATAAGTCCTAGTGCTGTCCAGTTTCCTTAAACCAGACTATTTCTTTTCAGAGTTCTCTTTGTGAACTTTTTAGCTCTTTGGTGAAGAGATCTCTGGATTCCTTAATTTGTGTTTGTACGTTATGGTTGGAGTCTTGGATTACTTTCATAATACTCTTCCTGAATTCAAACTCAGACATTTCATCTAAGTCTCTGTGATACTGGACCTTTGCATTACTGTCCATGTTTCAGTTGGGTGTGGATTCTGCTATTCAACTAACAGGTGGTACTGTCGTTGTATTGTTTATATGTGGTAGTGTGGCAGGGACAGGGATAGTCTTCCCTGTTACTCAGGTCTGATTGTGTTAATCTCACAGTAGGTGATGGGTGTTTCAAAATGGCTCTGACTGTTTCTTACAGCTGGTTGTAGTTACAGCTTCTGTTCTAAGAAGGGTAGTGAGGGTGCTGTTGCCCATGGCTAGAGACCCAACTGTGCTTGCTTTTTTTCAGATGGTACTATGGCCTCTAGCTCTTCCTGTGCTGCTGCTTGCCACTCAGGGCCAGGTCCATTCTTCAGTATGGCTGCTTTCCCCTGCCTGTTGGTATAGCTGCATAGCTGAGCCACCTCTTGCTCCTGATGCACACCCCTGTTTCCTTTCCATGTGCCCATTTGCATGCATTTGACCCTTAGTGAGTTTCCTCAAACTTTGTAGGTTGTAATGTGAGGTTATAGGTGCTTTATTTTTCTTTAAATATAGATGGTGAAAGTTTTTTTAAATTTGTTCTTTTTATTTTTATATTACAAAATTACATGTCTACAGTGGTTTGAATCCACACTATTCCCACTACCAGAGTTCTGAATCTTCACTCTTCCCCACTGCAATTCACCACAGTTCCCCTAAAGTTGTAGACATGGGCCAACTATCATCTCTACAACTATCTGTCCACATTTAGACATAGTTGTCCTTCTTTTTCTGATTCAGTCCTCTCTTTCCCTCCAAGCCACTCAGGACAACATAACTACCTCCATATGTCTCTCTCCTTTTCCTCCTCTCTCTCTCTCTCTCTCTCTCTCTCTCTCTCTCTCTCTCTCTCTGTGTGCTTATGGAGCTGGAGTTCAGAGTTCTCTTATCTTCATCCTATCACTTCTCCCCCGCTGGGAGCATAGATCAAAGTTGTTTATGGGGATCACAAGGTAGGAGTTCTGGCTTCTGTAGCTGCTTCTCCACTGAGCATGGGCATGGACAGGTTAATCCATACCCCAGCCTGTTTCTATTTTCCCTAGTGGGGCAGAGCTCTGGAGATGTGAGGGTCCAGGGCACACCGGTGAGGTCCTCTGCTCAGAGAATTTGGGGTGGAGTCATGGTAGCATCTGTAACTTGGTGTCTGGAGGGTAGCATGACCTAAGTTGAGACATGATGGTTAATGAGCAGGAACCAAAAAGTAAGATCAGAGCAGATGACATTAGGGACTTTAGGGTAGAATAAAGCTAGGAGAACCATTTTAGGCATGTTCCTGGGGGCATGCAACTATAGTAGTTTTGCTTGAGTTTGGTAGCTAGCCTGAGGTTAGATGAGAATATTGTCTGAGACGATGGTGTTAGACTAGCAAAAAGGGTTAGAAAGTTGGATTAGGGCAGGGAGTAGCTCCCATTCTTATAAAAAAAAATCTGTGGCTAAAATTAACTATTGACCTCTATCCACCTGCTCCAGGTTTTAGGTGTTTTTTTTAAAATTTAATTTTTATTTTTTCTGGGTGCAACCTTTCAGTCCTTATTACTCCTTGGCCACCCCCTATTTTTCTTTTCTAGTTTTATAGAGGTAAGAAACAAAGAAAGGTAGAGAGGAAAAGAGGGCGGAAAGAGACAGAGAAAAGGAGAAATACCTGCAGCACTGCTCCACCGTGTGTGAACTCTTCCCTGCATATGGGAACCAGGGCCTTTAACTTGGGTCCTCGTGTATGGTGCTCTGTGCACTCTATCAGGTAGACCATCAGTTGGTCCCCTTTGTACTCTAATTTTAATGATTCCCAGCTCAGACCCCTCGAAGACTGGGTCTTTTCCTTATTTTTCCCCTTGGCATTTGGACTTTGGGTGACTGGCATCCCTTCTGACTTGGCTCACTATGCAGGCACCAGAGTTTCCTTTTGTCTAGGTGAGATCATTTCTTTCTTCAGCTGGTTTCCTGTTCAGAGGGCTCCTCACTCCATTGGGCTCAAGTATGAATTCTCTCTACCTAAGCCAGCCATGGTTGTCAACTCTGAGGAGGAGCAAGAGCTAATTGATAAGGTAACATGGCTTACTATGCTCAGGAAGCTCACACACTTTAATCCTTAAAAAAAAAAAAAGTAAGGACTGTTTTGCCATGCAGGTGACCCAGGTTTGAGCCTGGACCTCACAACATTGAAGGAGGATTTGATGATGAAGTGTCTCTCTCTCTCTCTCTCTCTCTCTCTCTCACACACACACACACACACACACACACACACACAACATGAAGGAAGATTTGATGATGAAGACTCTCTCTCCCTTTCTCTCTCTCTCATAAATGAATAAACAACGTTAGTAAACATTGAATAGTATTAAACAGTGACTTAAATACAAGGTAATCAAAATTATATTTTCTGATATTTTTAAACTACACATCAGTTTAGAAGAAACTTTTTCTTTCAAAGATGCCTAATTTACAAAATAGGAATTCTTTTAAAAAATTTTTTATATTCATTTATTTTCCCTTTTGTTGCCATTGTTGTTCTTCATTGTAGTTGTGGTTATTATTGTTATTGAAGTCATTGTTGTTAGATAGGACAGAGAGAAATGGAGAGAGGAGGGGAAGACAGAGGGGGAGAGAAAGACAGACACCTTCAGACCTGTTTCACTGCTTGTGAAGCGTCTCCCCTGCAGGTGGGGAGCCGAGGGCTCAAACTGGGATTCTTACGCCAGTCCTTGCACTTTGCACCACTTGTGCTTAACCCGCTGTGCTACAGCCCGTCTCCCCAAAATAGGAATTCTTATATGACCTGGATTAGTATGATTTATAGATATTTGAAAAAGTAATTTCATTATCATCATTTCCTGAGGGAGATGGCTTAGCAGGAGAGTGCATGCCATGTATGTAAGGGGTTCCGGAATCAATCCTCCATACTAAATAGGAGCAGCTAAGACATAAAAACAAATAAACCTCCAAGAATAGTGAAGCAGCGCTTTATGCTCTCATGGTCTCTCTCACAAAATAATATACTTAAAAAAAACATAAGTGGTACCTGAGAAATGGCAAAGAATACCTTGGTTTATCTTTCATCGTAAAGTTCAAAAACTACTGTAGCTCATTTCCCTGTTCAGATCAAAGTTTTAAAATATACCATTCCCACACAAAGCAAGTACCTTTGTAATAGGGTTAAAATAACTGAGGGATACTCATTAGCAGGAATATTATGACTGGGTTGCTGTTTATAAATGTACACATTTTACAGTTTTGATCTAGAAGATCTTATCTCAAATGTGGATATTATCCGTGATCAGCCATCAAATATCTGGCCTAGCAGAATGAATAAGTAGAATTGTTTGAATAATTGTTGAATTATTCAACATTACCCCACCTCCATTTTTAGTTAGAGACAAAGAGACAGAGAGAGAGAGTGAAAGAGACTACAGCAAGGAAACTTCCTTTAATGGAGGCCCTTATCCCTTTTCATCTACTGTTGTAACTTGTGCAGACTTACATGGGTTTGTGGAGAAACAGGAGGATCTGTGGAAACGGCTTAAGAAATAGGGGTTTTCAGTCAACAATATTTATACACTTTTCCCATATTGGGAGCTACTCTCTTCCCTGATCCAGCCTTCTGGTCCTTTTTCCAGCCATGACATCATCTCCCCAGACAATAACTTGGATCCACCTGCATATCAGATGTCAGGCTCAGAAGAAAAATAAAACTACTATAGACATGCGCTATTTGGAATATAACTAAAATAGACCTACTAACTATCTACAAAATGGAGGACCCCCCAACTCTTCAACTGAACTATTCCAGTCTTTAGGTTCATGATTAGTCAACAATTTGTTTGGCTTTATATGTTAACTCTTCTTTCAGCCACTAGGTTCCAGACGCTAACATGATGCCAACCAGATTTCCCTGGGCAGATGAACCCACCAATGTGTCCTGGAGCCCTGCTTCCCCAGAACCCTGCCCCAGTAGGGAAAGAGAGAGACAGGCTGGGAGTATGGATTGACCTGTCAATGCCCATGTTAAGCAGGGAAGCAATTACAGAAGCCAGACCTTCCACCTTCTGCATCCCACAATGACCCTGGGTCCATACTACCAGAGGGATAAAGAATAGGAAAGCTATCAGGGGGAGGGGAGGGGATATAGAGTTCTGGTGGTGGGCATTCTGTGGAGTTATACCCCTCTTATCCTATGGTTTTTGTCAGTGTTCCTTTTTATAAATAAAAATTATAAAAAGTAAAAAGAAAGAAATAGGATAACTGTATACAAGTATGGAAAGGGAGTGGGTGCTAGGGGGGAGTATTTCAAATAGTGTTGTGATATTTTGATGTATAGTAAGAAATGGATATTTGAGCTTGATCCCATTCAGTGTCGAACATTGAAGGATAGTAAAACACATTGTGGACAAAATTGTCTTCATTGATTCAGTTGTAAAAGTTCTTTGAAAATGACTGGGAGAGGTATGCATGAGTTCAGATAGTGATCTCCAGTTTGACCAATCCTACCTTCTGATGTTCTATGCAGTAAAATGCTCTGTAGTTGCTTTGGATTGTGATTTCCTCTGGGACAAACATTTCTTAGTTTGTTAGTTCAATACAAGTTAATATGAAAATTCCTGTATGGTCTTTGCTTTGAAATTCTTTTGTGTCCATCACATCACCAATACATTTATAAGCATGAAAAATGGATGAGAATGAGATCGATTAAAGTGTGAGCAGTTCTACTGTGAATTTAGGTCACATAGTCTCTTAGCAACTAAACTGCTAAGTGTTGAAAATCTTTTTTCCCTCAAAGCATTTAAATCTTAGTTTTAGTTGGACTTCTTCCTGGTGGCTGAAAATTAGTTAACTATGGACATTCCTGAAGCTGTTTTATCAAGGTTCTTGTACTTTCTTTCCATGGCTTCACATTTGCTCTTTCCAGCTGTTTATGTTTGTACCAGTTTTCTAAATATTCGTTTTTCCTTTATCATGTTCCACAGAGCATTAGAATTTCTTAGCTAGAAAATACATTTGTAAAAAAAAAAATACTGTTGTTTTGGGAAATTAGACTCATCCATTAAAACTTAATCTTGGTTTCGTTGTAGTATACTAATGATGTTCTTATGTGTATCCAGTACCTAGAATCTTGCTTGAGAATAGATTTGACAAATACTTCTTCAATTGACTAAGCCTGTAAAACTCAACCAAAAGTTAACTAAAGAGCAAGCATATTGTGTAAAAAAGAGTCAGGCATTTACAGCTACCATTGTGTTTTTCTCTTCTGCTCCATTTACTACTTCAAAATCCATACAAGTATGGTCCTGTTGATTTAGTACTTGAATGAAATGTATAAGCACTGGAATAATGCATAAGGAATAGATAATAATGCTTATGTGAGATGGGATATTATGTGGATAGGATGGAAATGAAAAGACTTAGGGGCAGAGCCAGGACTAGAGACTAACTTGATCTATCTCCCTCACTTCCACAGAACAGAACAGCAAAGTCACAATACAGGGAAGCACTAAATAGAAAGGGACTTAATTTTCACAACAAAAGGCAACATCTTAGGTAAAGAAACTGCTTTTAGAGCACCCTCCAAAGACCCCTGTAGCCTCTTACCCTGCTCCACGGTGCTGGTCCACTCTGTAGCCTCATAGTCTTTCTATGTCATGTCCAGTTTCCACTCGCTTGCCCAGCTTCCCATGGCTCAGTGAACAGTATAAGGTCACAGCCTATTGCTAGGTCTTGACAGTGAATCCTCTATAAAAGATTAAGCCGTAACCAGAGTAGAAGGGGGACATATGACACAGAACTTCACAGGAGGACCCAGGTTCAAGCCTCCTGCAGTTATAGAAACTTCATGAGCAGTGGGACAGAACTGCAGATCTCTCTCTCTCTCTCTCCCTCTCTCTCTTTCTCTCTCCCTCCCTCCCTCCCTCCCTCTCTTACTCCTCCCTCTCTGAGCCTATCTAATAAAAGAAAAACGGGGGGGGGGATGATGGCCTGATTGGTGAATTCATTCTGAGCCCTAAGGGTAACTCTAGTAATAAAACAACAACAAGAACACACACACACACCTTTAATTAAGCAAGTGTAAATAAGCTGAACCAAGATCCAGATGTACCAATCCTATTGCAACATCGTGTTCAAAACTAGAAAAGGAGAAATAAGAGTGATAAGCCACATGAGAACTGCAGCTGAAGCTTAGAAACAGCCATATTGCAATTAAATTTCTATAATCACTGATTCTAAGGGCAGACCCAGGGAAGAGGACTCCATTTGCCCAGTCAGCAATATACTCATAATCTCAAATTTCTGGTTTGGTGGAACAGTGGTACAATTGTTCCAGTAGGGCACTTGTAATTGATATCCCCTCTTCCTCACAAAGAATAAAATTTTTTAAAAAATAGCGATAATGCAAAGATAATCACCTGCAATGTTGGACCAAGACAACAACTTGAAGAAAAACATAGTCAATAGAACTATATAATCTTCCTAAAGAAGACTTGAAAGTTATAGTTCTAAGAATGTTCACCAAAATGAATTTTCTTATGGAAGAATACTTTGAGATAGTTAGAAAAATAATTTTAAAAAGTCATAGAGAGAAATTACAGGAATAAAGAACAAAGTGATTAATCTACACAATAATAGAGTCTACCTGTTAAAAGGCAGAAGTTAAAAATTTGAAGTGGTGAAATGGAGGATAGGATAGAAGAAGCCATCCCCCAAAATAATAATAATAATAATAATAATAATAATAGAATTATGGAACAACATCAAGGGAAACCACATTCATTACCATTGGGAACCAGAAGAAGAGGAGAGACAGAATGATTAGTTGAACAAAGACATATTAACTGAGAATTATCCAGGAATAGGAAATTCTAAGAGAATTTTACAAGAAGCTCAGAGTGCCAAGAAAAATGAATCCAAAACTAAGCTCATCACAGCACCTGATAATTAAAATGGCAAAGATCAAAGGGAAACAGAATATAAAAAGCATCTAGAAAAAATATGAATTCCATATGATTGCCAGCTGATTTCTCAGCAGAAATGACAAAAGACTGACTGGACATACTCAAAGCTCTGAATGATAATAAAGATAACAATTTTTAAAAAATTAAAACTCTGAAAGGAAAAGCCCAAGAATTATATGTCCAATTAGGTTATCACTCAAGTTTGAAGGAGCGATGGAGAGCTTTTCAAGTAAGCAATAGCTAAAGGAATTTACTACTATCAAACTAGTTCTACAAGAAATACTACAGACCATGACCACAGAATGTGAGCTCAAATCTACAGGGATGCAGAGGTCACATAGGCTCCTAAGCTGAATATGGACCCCAGATCATATCAAATTGATGGGCTTTACAGTCAACAATATTTATACCCCTTTCCCACATTTGGGAGGTACTCTCTTCCCTGATCCACCCTTCTGGTACCTTTTCTAGCCATGACATTATCTCCCCAGACAATAACTTGGATCCATCTGCATATCAGATGTCAGACTCAGAAAAAAAAAGCACAAAAAAACAGACTAGTATAATCGTGGGCCCTTTAGAATAGAACTAAAATAGGCCTACACTATCTAACTATCTACGCTACAGTATCTACAGCAACTTCCCTACAGTCCTCCGCTCTACCAGGTGAGCTATCAAAGGGGGTCTACTATCTACAAAATGGAGACCCCCAACTCTTCTTCTGAACTATTCCAGCCTTTAGGTTCATAATTAGTCAGCAATTTGTTTTTTTTTTTATATGTTAACTCTTTTTCACCACCAGGTTCCAGATGCTAACATGATACCAACTGAACTTCCCTGGGCAGATGACCCCACCAATATGTCCTGGAGCCTCACTTCCCCAGAGCCCTGCCCCACTAAGGAAAGAGAGAGACAGGCTGGGAGTCTGGATCGACCTGTCAACGCCCATGTTCAGCAGGGAAGCAATCACAGAAACCAGACCTTCCACCTTCTGCACCCCATAATGACCCTGGGTCCATACTCCCAGAGGGTTAAAGAATAGGAAAGCTATCAGGGGAGGGGATGGGATACAGAGTTCTGGTGGTGGGAATTGTGTGGAGTTGTACCCCTCTTATCCTATGGTTTTGTCAGTGTTTCCTTTTTATAAACATAAATAAAAATAATATATATACAAATGTTAAAAAAAGAAATACTAAAGATACATAAAAATAAAATACTGAAATACTTCCATGTGGTGGAAATTTAAAAAAACAGTTAATAGAATAAGCAAAGTCAAATGAAGACAAGTCTTTGTTCTTAGACAGCAGAACGGTAATTTTCAAATGGCATTGTGGGCAGGAATGAATTATAAGGGTGAAGAGAGTCCATTAGACTCTGGTGGAGGGGTATTGGTGTTTTGGAGGGGGGATGAAGTGAAGGAATACATTTTGAAGAGGCAGTAAATTGTACTTCTGAAACATTTTTTAAAGCAAGTTTACCTCAAAAACAAAACTATCATTTAAAGCAAAAATGAGAAGACTTTTAAAACACATTTTATTTTTATTAACGAGAGACAGAGGAGAGGGGGTGGAAGAAATCTCTGGAGATCAATTCTGCATATGAGTTATTGGAAATCAAACTCAGGGCCTTATGCTTTTAAGTGCCATATTCCACAGCTGTGTCACTTTCTGGGCCATACTTGATAAGACTTCTTAATTAGCTGTATTTGTTTAAAATTTACTTTTATTCTGTTATGTGGTATCAAGGATTAAATTGAAGACATCAGACGTAAGAGATTGTGTGCTCTCTATCCGTGGGCATAATTGGGTATTTTTTCTTAATTTTTTGGTTTTGAACCTTGTGTGTTATTTAGAAATTGAAGGGATAAAGAGGAAATTTTTATGAATGAGATGTATTCACAAGTCCCAGTCCTAGAAATAGCCATTATGTTAATAGGGATGCATTTCTTTGTAATTGTGTTTATGTGTGATAATTGTATTTGGATATCTACAGGATTAATTCGAATAAATGAGACTGAGTTTTAAAATTGTTATATCAGTTGATATATCATGAACATCATTTTAAATATCTTTGAAACTGACTGAATCACTTTACAAAGTATACCCTAAAGTAATTTGGATGTATTAATGTGTAAATATATTTTAATTTTTTATTATATTTATTTATTTATTTATTGCATAGAGACCATCTGCAATAGAGGGGGAGGGGGGAGGTAGAGGGGAAGAGAGACAGAAGAACACCTGCAGCACTGCTTCACCACTCACAAAGCTTCCCCCTGCATGTGGAGACCAGGGGCCCAAACCCAGTTCCTTGTGCATTGTATCATGTATACTCAACCAGGTGCGCCACCACCCAGCCCCAATGTGTGAATTTTTATGAACCTTTAACTTATTAAGTGGATTTATTTATATAGGTGCCTCAGTTAATCAATTTAAGAAACAAATTACCACCCAAGACTTAATGATTGAAAACAACAATCTTTGATTTGATTACTCTCTTGGATGCTGGCAGCTTGACCTGTACTTTAGCTAGAATGGCTAGTCCCTGCTCCACTTCCTATAGGTCGAACTTACCTCTGTGTCTTGGCTTATATGTATCTGGTAGTGGCTGGCTAGCTATTTGTAGTGGTGTTGAAAGTAACTGACCCAGATGTCACCCACATTTCTTCAGGTTAACATGAACTTGCCTACATGGTGGTTATGTTTCATCAGCAGTAAGGGAAAGTACACTTCAATGCCTAACATTTTCTTTTCCTTTTTTCTATTTCTTCTTCTTCTTCTCCTCCTTCTTCTTCTTCTTCTTCTTCTTCTTCTTCTTCTTCTTCTTCTTCTTCTTCTTCTTCTTCTTCTTCTTCTTCTTCTTCTTCTTCTTCTTCTTCTTCTTCTTCTTCCCCTTCCCCTTCTCCTCCTCCTCCTCCTCCTCCTCCTCCTCCTCCTCCTCCTCCTCCTCCTCCTCCTCCTCCTCCTCCTCCTCCTCCTCCTCCTCCTCCTTCTTCTTCTTCTTCTTCTTCTTCTTCTTTTGCCTCCAGGGTTATTGCTGAGGCTCAGTGCTTGCACTATGAATCCACTGCTCCTGGAGGCCATTTTTTTCCCTTTTGCTGCCCTTGCTGTTTATCATTGTTGTTGTTGCTGTCATTGTTGTTAGATAGGACAGAGAGAAATGGAGAGAGGAGGGGAAGTCAGAGTGGGGGAGAGAAAGATAGACATTTGCAGATCTGCTTCACTGCTTGTGAAGTGACATCCTCCCCACACCCCCACACTCCCCCCAAGCAGGTGGGGAGCCAGGGGCTAGAACCAGGATCTTTACACCAGTCCTTGCTCTTTGCACCATGTGTGCTTAACCAGCTGAGCTACCTCCTGCCCCCCCCCATCTTTACTCTTCTAATCTCTTAAAGGTATTGCTTTGCTTCATTTGCACCATATAGAACACAAAGTAGACATTCAATAAATATTTGAATAGATTAATGAATTAGCTAACTAAAGCATGGCTTACCCAGTCCTAACCCAGAAATCTTCACCTGTAAGAGGTTGGATCTTCTCTATAATCTTATACAACTCAGAACCTTTTTTAAAATTTTTTATTTAAGAAAGGATTAATGAACAAAAACATAAGGTAGGAGGGGTACAACTCCACACAATTCCCACCACCCAATCCCCATAACCCACCCCCTCCCATGATAGCTTTCCCATTCTCTAGCCCTCTGGGAGCATGGACCCAGGGTCGTTGAGGGTTGCAGAAGGTAGAAGGTCTGGCTTCTGTAATTGCTTCCCCGCTGAACATGGGCGTTGACTGGTCGGTCCATACTCCCAGTCTGCCTCTCTCTTTCCCTAGTAAGGTGTGTCTCTGGGGAAGCTGAGCTCCAGGACACATTGGTGGGGTCTTCAGTCCAGGGAAGCCTAGCCAGCATCCTGGTGGCATCTGGAACCTGGTGATTGAAAAGAGAGTTAACATATGAAGCCAAACAAATTGTTGAGCAATCATGGATCCCAAGCTTGGAATAGTGGAGAGGAAGTGTTAGGGAGGTACTCACTGCAAACTCTAGTGTACTTCTGCTTTCAGGTATATATTTTGCAGTAGTTTATGGATATGTGTGCACATAAGCTCTCTCTCACAGAAACTGGTGTATATCTAGGTTATGGATCTTTGTTAGAAAGTGAACTACCTGAGATGAAATTAGAATGTACTATAAAAGGAAAGGTCTCACCCGAGTAATGAAGCTGAAGGGTTGTCATTCCACACGTGAAGTCTCTGGATACAGCCTGAGGTGAAGCATGTTGAGGTGGCAATCGTTGCTTTGGTTAGGTTGTGATCGGCGGATGCAATATTATTTGGTTTGGATTGGGAGATGCATACGGGAAAGTGGGCCCTATCCAAGGGTTCCAGGACTGGGGGAAGTAGGGGCTCTATAGTGAAGATGTGAGGTTCCTGCTGTCTTAGGGTTCAAAAAGACAATCAATAGTTAATATTATCATCACATTATTTGTTAATTGGGTTAACTTTGAAAAGTCCCTTTGTTATGGTTTGCTGTACAGTATCCAGTATCTTGTATATAGCTGTGCTATTGGATGCTTCTAATCTACTTGGTCTAGGCTACTTCCCATTCATGTAACTCAGTTTTTAAATGAAAATTGATCAGGGAAAAGTTATTAATATTTAAAGAATTGAAAATAGTGAATACTCTTTTTCTTAAAAAGAATTGAGGTAATACTACATTATAACATACAATTTCCAGAGTTTATCATATAGATGGGGTGTGTACCAATATATTAAGTAACTGTTTCATATAGGAAAAGAGTATCCTACAGTGATTTTCAAATGCATTAAAATATAGATGTTATTTAGGTAGAGAAATGACAGTGTAAAATAAATTGAGATAGTTTAATGCACACTTTTTATTAAAAAAACTAAACCTATACCTGCATATCTTAAAATATTTTCTCTCACTTTGTAGAGATAGCATTGCCATACAACACTGTGTGTGTTTAAGGTGTATACAATTAGAATTTGATACATAGCCCTAGTATCTTTAGCAAAATATAAAATAGTTTTTATTTCTATTCCCCTGAGAAGACCAAAACAAGACTGGGTGGAGCCTTCTGCTGGGTAGAATCAGAATACCAACACTTTCATCAGCATGATGTCACATTATGGAGCCACCCTACGCAGGATCTAAGCCTACCTCTAGCTCTTAATACCTATGATTCCTTTGAGAAGCTAACTTCTGCTACTTCAAATTGCTCCTCTATTAACCAAGGAAGCTGATGACAGTTACCTCATGGAATTGCTGCAAGATCAAATGAGATAACATTTGTAAAGGTCTTAGTACAGTACCAGGTATATCATAGCACTAAATAAGTTTCATCTATAATCATTAAGAATAACCAGGGAAATGGCAGTGGATGTCCAACCCAAGAAATGCCAAGTAGAACCAGAAATTTGAAGTTGCAAGAACTCTTGCAGGTTGGTGAGAAACAGATTCTGCCAGACTGTAAGCTGACAAGAGAATGTTCTGTCCCAAATACATCCCCATAGTCTGTTACTATGGAGACTGAATTCCAAGATGGTTGCGTTCATCAGGGCTGCCCAACTGACAAGCTAATAAAGTCTGCCACCACAGTTCACACCTGTTTATACCTATTAACCTTCCACTGCCTGTTGTTTTATAATTGCAAGCACAAACCTGTGATCCATTGGGGTGTTACCATTTAAGTTCAGCCTGCCCCTTACTTGCCAGATTAATGTTCTATACCTTAGCATGATCTCTTCTTTATTGTATTGTAGTTACTTGTGAGCTGGAGGAGTTCTTTTCCTTGGGGAAGAACTTCTCTCTATGGCTCTGCCTCTTACACCTGAGCTTTTGTCCCTTGCTGTGGAAGTTTTTTGAGATTCAAGTCTGCTTCTACACAGGGTTACCCATGTATTGCTGTGGCTTGGATGTTGTGGATGATGGAAAACACAGATGCTCTGTATTTAACTATCTTGGACCTGCCAAAGTATATTAGTGGATAACATTTGTGACCATGATTATATTTCTCTTGAATGATGCTGCTTTAGATTTCAGTTATTTGTTTATTTACATACTTATTGCCATCAGGAATATCCCCTGGACTTAGTGCCTGAACAACTTCACCACCAGTTCCTGGTTGCCAGAAACAGAGAGGAGGAGAGATGCCTGAGGCACTGTTTCATTTCTTAGGAAGGTTCCCCCTGCAAGTTGGGGCTGGGGACTTGAACCCAAGCCTACATATATAAGAAAGTATGTGACTTACTGGGTACACTACCACCCAACCACTCTAGATTTCTTTATTTTGTATCTACTAGCAAAGGCAGGGGCCAGTCATAATACATGGCTAAATTACTATGGATATTAGTGGGTATGAGGACTCAGGCCTGCTGGTTAGAGATATTTGACTTTTGTATAGAATTAATCAGTGAAATGGGTGAACATCCGAAGATCTAGCGGAAACTTAGTTGGAGGCGACTGGAGGGGCTGGTTGGGGGCACACCTGATTTAGTGCACATATTATAATGCTCAAGGACCGGGTTTGAGCTCCTGGTTCCTACCTGCAGGAGAAAGCTTTGCAAGTGGTGAAGCAGTCTCTCCCCCCCACCCAGGGTTATCTCTGGGGCTCGTTGTGGGCACTATGAATCCATTGCTCCTGGCAGAATTTTTTTTTTTTCATTTTATTGGGATAGGACAGAGACAAATTGAGAGGGGAGGGGAGATAGATAGGGAGAAAGCATAAGGAACAACATCTTATGGGCCCTCCCAGGACCTTGTCCTCACCATAAAGCATTGAAGGTAGGGATAGCCCCGGTCTCCAAAGAGAGGCCCAGGGTATCCTGCCCTGCCACTCGAAAAAGACTGGTCCTGAAATCAGTGCAATCTACAATGTTCCCAGTTGTGACCATGAGCTGTAAGCTCAGACCAATAGGGACTTAGAGGTTACACAGGCTCTGGTGCTAAATATATGTATATAGGCCCTGGAACAGGTGGCTGGAAGTAAATAGTTAATTTTAGCCACAGAAATCTTTTTTTTTTTTCAGGAACGGGCACTACTCTCCGCCCTAATCCAACTTTCTAGCCCTTTTTCTCTACTCTGACACCATTCATTCTCTCAGACAATATTCCTATGCAATTTCAAGCTAGCTACTCCAGCAAAACTAACATAGTTGTATACCCCCAGGAACATGCTTAAAATGGATTTCCTAGCTTTCTTTTACCCTACTCTCATCTGCTCTAACCCTACCTTTTGGTTCCTGCTCATTAACCATCATGTCTCAACTTAGGTCATGCCACCTTCCAGACACCAGGTTACAGATGCTACCATGACTCCATCCTGACTTCTCTGCGCAGAGGAACTCACCAATGTGTCCTGGACCCTCACATCTCCAGAGCTCTGGTCCACTAGGGAAAGATAGAAACAGGCTGAGGGTATGGATCAACCTTTCAATGTCTATGTTCAGCAGAGAAGCAATTACAGAAGCCAGAACTCCTACCTTCTGCTCCCCATAAACAACCTTGATCCATACTCCCAGAGGGGAAGAAGTGATAGGATGAAGATAAGTGGACTCTAAATTCCAGGTCAATCAGCAATGAGAGAGAGAGAGAGAGAGAGAGAAAGAAAGAAGGAAAAGGAGAGGGACATATGGAGGTAGTTATTTTGTTATGAGTGGCTTGGAGGAGAAGAGAGGATTGAATCAAAAAAAGAAGGGGCAACTATGTCTAAATGTGGACAGACAGTTGTAGAGATTATTGTTGGCCCATGTCTACATCCTTAGGGGGGACTGTGGTGGACTGCAGTGGGGAGAGTGAAGACTCAGACCTCTGGTGGTGGCAATGGTGTGGAGTCAAACCCCTGTAGACATGGAATTCTGTAATATAAAATTAAGTAAATAAAAGAACAGTAAGATGAAAAATTAGAAAGACACCTGCAGACCTGCTTCACTACTTGTTAAGCATCCCCCTACAGGTGGGGAGCTGGGGGCTCACACCAGGATCCTTTTGCGGGTCCTTGTGCTTTGTACTATGGGTGCTTAACCTGGTGCCACCACCCTGCATCTCTCTTTCCATCTCCCCCTATCATCTTTATTTCTGGTTGTCTGTATCCAATAAATAAAGATAATAAGAATTACAAAAGAGTAGACTGGAGAAAGAAACTTTATCAGATGCTATCCAACTCCTACCTAAGGGTATGAAGCAGATTCCTCACAATGTTATGTTTATATTTCTGGTTTCAAATGTTAATGCTTGCATGCATCTATGTGTGTGTTGCTGGGATATTTTTTTCAGAGAGAAAGAGAGAGAATGAGAGAAAGGGAGAGAGAGAATGAATTGTTGTCATGGATGCTACACAAGTATGAGCCTGATGACCACACTGTAGGCAGCTTTGGTGTTATGGTATTTCTCCCTCTCTCCCGTTGTCTCGTTATCTGAAAAAACAAAATTATCTTGGAGGAGTGAAACCCTGGTAGCACCTAGTTAAAAAAATAAGATGTGATGGAATAGCTCATTCCGACTTTCTTCATTCTCTTGGTTAACAGAATTATACAATGGTAGGAAAGTTTAGTAAGTTGACACTGATTTAAATGTATCTGGAGGGCTTGCTATTTAAAACAAGAATGTATAAACATTAATTTGTTTGCTTCATTTGTTTATGTAACAGTCTTTTTTCAGTTGTCTTTTGTTTGTTAAACAGTTTATTTATCTATGTACAAGCATATGGGGAAGGGGTAAGGCCAGGGCTCACACGTGCATGATTTCACTGCTGCTAGGCTGACTATTTTATTCAGAGAAAGAGAGAAAAAGAGAGCGAGCAAGTGAGAGACCCAAGCACCAGTGTGTAATATGAAATGCTGGGCATATAACCAGGGACCTTACCTCACATTTGCGAATTCCGTGCTCTACCTTCTGAGCTACCTTTATGACCACATGATGACACTATTTCACTTTTCAAATTGAATTTATTAATTTTGAATAGGGATTTAATGATGGTTTACAAGACTGGAGGTCACGATGGTCAGTGAAGTAAAGAGGGGAAAGACAGCTAGTGGAGGGTTTCACTCGTGCATGGAATTGAAAGGCATAAATCCCGCAAGAGAGGGTGTGGGAAGGAGAAGCTAAACTGTCTCTAAGATTTTGTGAAAACTGGTGATTATCAGAGGTGGGGGGGGCGGGACTTTGATGGTGGGTGTGTTTTGGATTGTTATCCCTGTGACTCTATTTTATCTGATAGTATCAACGGTAATGTTTTCTTTTCATGGTAAACATGTTAGAACATCATCTCAAGTTGTAAAATCCCAACACTGTTTCAGGCAGCTTCCTCTTGGAGAATGTTTCACATGGATGCAAGTGTCCGCCTTCCTGTTTATGTCTAGCACAATAGCTTCTCCATTGGCTTCCATATCTCCTTATATCTCACTTGGAGGTCATGTCTTCTCTTTCCTGTTGTTCCTTTGTGTCTTGTCTAGCAACTAAGTCCTCTTTGAACTTAAGTTCCCCTGAGTTTTCTTAACAGGTCCTACTTTTAAAAATTATTATTATTATTAATATTATTAGAGCATCATTTAACTCTGGTTTATGGTGGCTATGGGGATTGAACCTGGGACTTTGGAGCCTCAGACATGTAAATCTTTTTTGCAGAACCATTGTACTATCACCCCAGACCCAGATCTACTGTTTTAACAACCCTCTTGCTAGAAATATCTTCGAAGAACGGCTCTAGTTCTGTATTTCCAGTAGATATGGTCTTAATCTCAATATGTTTAAAACTTGACTACATCAAAATCTCTCTAGAGCTTTTCTCTAATATAAACACATGATTTTCTTCTTTACTGCTTAGTACAGAAAGTACAGAGAAGCAGAAGAACATAATCGCACCCATGGCGTTATGCACAAAAGGTTAACTGAATATTATGCTTTTAAAAAATATTTATTTTCCCTTTTGTTGGCCTTGTTTTATTGTCGTACTTATTGATGTCATCGTTGTTGGATTGGACAGAGAGAAATGAAGAGAGAAGGAGAAGACAGAGATGGGGAAAGAAAGGCACCTGCAGACCTGCTTCACTACCTGTGAAGCGACTTCCCAGTAGGTGGGGAGCCGAGCCCGGAGCTCGAACTGGTCTTTACTCTGGTCCTTGCTCTTTGCACCATGTGTGCTTAACCCGCTGTGCTACCGCCAAACTCCTATATTATATATATTTTAATGTGTTGCCTCCAGGGTTATCGCTGGGGCTTGATAACCGCACTATGACTCCACCACTCTAGGCAGCCAGTTATTCCTTTTTTTTTTTTAATTTGATAGGGCAGAGATAAATTGAGAGGGGTAAAGGACATAGAGAAAATATGTGAGAGAAAGACACCTGAAGAACTGGTTCACTGCCCATGAAGTCCCCCCTCCACCATCCCCATGCAGCTGGAAGGGTGGGAGCTTGAACCTGGGTCCTTGAGCATGGCAATGTGTGAGCTTAACTGGGTGAGCCACCATCCAGTCCCACGGATTTATGTTATGGTGTCGTTTTCTAAATTATTTCCTGTGTATTTCTCACTTAATGTTTGGGAACCTATCATAAACATCTTTCTATTTAAATATATGAAAGAATACAGTGCTTGGGATGACTGGAGTCTTCAGATTTTTATGTACTCAAGGTATATAATAATTTAATCATATACAATAATAATGTAATACAATTTATAATTCCATGAGCTGTATCACAGATATGTATATACAGATAAATGAATAATATATTTACCAAAAAGTTCCCTATGTAGGGTGTTTATTTCAGACTTACTGATATGACAGGCGGTGTTTACTTCAATCCCCTTTGCTTGTACCCCACATGTGGCTCTTAGCATACACAGCTGTTGTAGTGGTTGCTTGAGCTTGATGTAGCTTCTCAAAATGATGTTATAATTTTTGAGACCAGTTTTTATGTTTCCTGCGTCTTAATAGAGTTTAAGCATTCAGTAAATATTTGTTGAGTAAATAGAGAGATGAGCTTTCCAGGTTGGGTGACAGAAAGAATGACACATTTGTTGACAAGAGGGACAGTGGTTTGAGGGAGATAGGAATCTGTATGCCTGATGAATTTGACTTGAAATACACTCTTGTTGGAGGGAATGGGGGGTATTTTCAGTTAAAAATAAATGTATTTTTAAAAAATAATCCCCAGAAAAGTCGAGTCAACTTCCTGTCCTTTTCATTTTAGTAGCTTCAAGTTAATGTCCAATTCCAGATTCCTTTCGTGTTAGATGGTGTCTCAGATTCTTCACTACCAAATCTTGAGTGGGAATGACTCTTCGTTCAATCTGATTAAAAGCAGGTATTTGGCACTGAGGAGATAACATAATGGTCATGCCAAGTGACTTTCATGCGTGAGGTTCCGAGCTTTCAGGTTCAACCACCAGCACCACCATCGGCAGCTGGTGAGCAGTGCTCCGCTCTTCCTGTATCTCTCTCATTAAAATTAACGTGCCCCACGCCCCTAATTTTTAAGCTGTTATTCAAATACCTCCCTTTTCTCATTGTTCTCTGTTTCATAGTTTAAGCTTCAGATGTGGTGGGAAATTTGTGAAATGGTGAAGGTGGGCATAGCAATTTTTATTCATATATATATATATATGGGGGAGGGAGGGGGAAAGTGGATCATCAGTCTGGTACATGCAGTGCTGAGGATCAAACTCAGGACAGTCCACTTACATTCTATCAGCATACCCCCAGGCCACCATTCCCTGAGTTGTAGATGCCCCTATTATATGGCGGGTTTGGTAGGGAGACATGTTAACGGTTATGCACTACTTCCTGTAGAACTCTGCCAATGAAGACTTTCTACTGCAGAGAATCTGAGTTTTTTTTTTTTTTCTTTTTTGCCTCCAAGGTTATTGCTGGGGCTTGGTGTCTGCACCACGAATCCTCTGCTCCCAGAGACTAATTTTTTCCCTTTTGGTTGCCCTTGCTGTTTTATCATTGTTGTGGTTATTATTGTTGTTGTTGTTATTGATGTCATTGTTGTTGGATAGGACAGAGAGAAATGGAGAGAGTAGGGGAAGACAGAGAGGGGGAGATAAAGAGAGACACCTGCACACCTGCTTCACTGCTTATGAAGTGACTCCCCTGCAAGTGGGCAGCCAGGGGCTTGAACCGGGATCCTTACGCCAGTCCTTGTGCTTTGCGCCATGTGTGCTTAACCCGCTGCACTACTACCAGATCCCCTGAGCTTTTGATGCACACACCCTTGCCTGCTTGATTTATCTTGGCTATCTCACTGACAAATATGACATGTCTAAAATGAAACTCTTTATGCCCCCCCACAATATAACTCTCTTTTAAAACCTGCTTGTTTTATTCTCTCCCAACTTAGTAAATCATATCATTCATTTAGTTGAATGGTTTTTCCTAGTTTCTGGGTCACCTTCCTCAATATATCTTTTATCCATCTGTCTTTTCTTTTCTGCCAATACCTTATTCTAAACTGTCTCAGCATGTGTCTGCCTACCGTAGCCATCTTTCCAGTTTTGCTTCTTTTGCTTTTGCCTTCCTCAAACTCAGAGAAGCCTTGGTGATTCTGTAGCTTACATTGATTGTCTATTATGATTTTCATTGTGCAAATCCATCAATGGTACTCCTTGTACTTGAGAGAAATTCCAGATACTTCACTATAGTTTGTGGGGCTCTGCAAGATGGAGCCTTCCTTTGCCAACAGGTCCGACTTAACTTCTCCACCACCACCCCACCTTACCTTGGCATTCTGCTTCTTTTCATTCTTAAAATACACCAAACTTTTCCCCCAACTTCAGAGCCTTCATCTGTGATGACCTTTTATTTTTTTCTGAATAAAAAGATGAAGGAGAAGTTTGCAGGGCAAGTTTAAAGGGAGACACATATGTTGAAGACAGAGCAAGAAGTCAGCTAACCAAAGTAAAAAACTCTGGGGTGGGGGTGGGGGAGAGTACAGGTCCTGGAAAAGGATGACAGAGGACCTAGTGAGAGTTGTATTTTTATGTGGAAACTGAGAAATGTTATGCATGTACAAACTATTGCATTTACTGTTGACTGTAAAACGTTAATTCCCCCAATAAAGAAATTTTTTAAAAGTCAGCTAACACAGAAATTGAACACCCTTTGGTTACTGGAGAATTCTGCAGGAATGTGGTTTTTGGGGGTGCTAGAACATAGGGTGGAGTATCTAGGTAAAGAACACAGATTCTCCTGTAGCTTTATTTATAGATGTCAGTGTTGCCAGTGTGGCCAAGACATTATGAATTTCTAACCCTCCAAATTCAAACACTTGAAAGTATTCCATGCAGAGAAGCTGTGCTGATAAGCCAGAGCTGACATTTTGACAAAAGACAGTTGGGGTAGAATCTTCTCAAAGTCCCCCACATAAAATCAAGTTAGAATAGTTTGTGACTCGGTTCATCTTTAATATTAGAACATTTTTAAGATTTTATTTATAAAATGGGAATATTGACAAGGTCATAAGGTAAGAGGGGTACAATTACACACAATCCCCCCACCCAGAACTCCATATCCACTCCCCTCCTCTGAAAGCTTCCCTATTCTTTATCCCTCTGGGGTATGGACCCAAGGTCATTATGGGGTGCATAATGTGGAAGGTCTAGCTTCTGTAATTGCTACCCATCTGAATATGGGTGTTGGCAGGTCGATCCACACTCACAGCCTGTCTTTATTTCTTAACTCTTTTTCAGTCATCAGGTTAGCACATTTTTCACAGATGATTCTCTGACACTTCAGTCTTGCCCTCTCCTTGCTATTAAGAGTTAAGAACTCACCTATGCCACAACTTCTGTGACCAAAGGGATGGGAACATGCTAATTTTGCTTCATTTAGTAAGTGTGTACTTACTTCTCTGTATAAACATTTTGTCTGTCTGACTGCCTGTCTTATCTATTTCCTGCTTCCTTTTTCTTATTACCAAAACCCTGCTCAGCTCTGTCTTATGTTGTTATTAGGGACTGTATCTGGATCCTTTTAACCTCAAACATGAAAGTCTGTTGCACAAACTACTGTTATATCTCCCCAGCTCTGTTTCCTTGTCTTGTCTTTTTGTGAGTTTCTAGCAAACAGAAAACTTTTTTTTTTTTTTTTGCCTCCAGGGTTATTGCTGGGGCTCAGTGCCTGCACTATGAATCCATTGTTCCTGGAGGCTACTTTTTCTCATTTTGTTGCCCTTGTTGTTGTCAGTATCGTTGCCATTGCTGTAGTTGCTGTTGAATGGGACAGAGAAATGGAGAGAGGAGGGGAAGACAGAGAGGGGAAAGAAAGATAGATACCTGCAGACCTGCTTCACAGCTTGTGAAGTGACAACCCACACACACCCCGCAGGTGGGGAGCTGGGGGCTCAAACTGGGATTCTTACGCCTGTCCTTGCACTTTGCTCCATGTGTGCTCAACCTGCTGGGCAACTGCCCAACCCCCAGAAACCTTCTTTTATTCGGTTTCTTACTTCACAATATAGAGTGAGTAAAGGGCTAAGTAGACACCCTGAGGGCTCTACAAATCCTGATTCCATTCAATAACGGGCTAGTTGAGTGTTTCAAAGAAACACAATTTGAGTAGGGGGGGGGGAGCCCTAGTACTTTTCAATTTGTTCTTTAATTGGTTAATGCAATTGAAATCTGATTTCACATCTATTAGACACACAGCGGGCTCACAAATGCTTTGTGATAGTCTAGGCGTCAGCTACGTGCTTGGTGTTCTTTGGTGTGTATGTGTGTGTGCATGTGCACCCACTTCTGCCTGCACAGTCTCACTCTTAGTGGACCTTTATAATTGGATCATTAAGCTGGTGCTGTCAAAGTTTGAAGGGGTGGAATGTGGTTGGCAGAATTCTAAGGTGTCCTTCAGAATTCTTACCCTCTAGTTGTACATGCTAACTGTGTGTTATATTCTCTTCTGCTTAAGTGTAACTGAGATCGCTGGATGCCCAGGGTGATTGCCCATGTGTCTGTGATTTTGAAGATATAATTAAAGTCCCATCCAGAGGAGAGGCAGTTCTCCTGCTAACCTTGATGAAGCAAACAGTCCTGCTGTAAACTGTCTATGAAAGGTGTAGTCTCTAGAGTTTCTGCCTGTCAAGGTCCTCAATCCAACAGCCATGAGGAAGGAACTGAATCTAGACAACCACCTGAACGATCTTGGAAGAGGATTCTAATGTTCATATGTGTGTGTAGCCCTGCCAACACCTTCCTTAGAGTTTTCTAGGACCCTCAGCAGTGCACCCAACCATGTCTGGACTTCTGACCGATGAAACTGCAAATAATGAATGTGTGCTCTTTTAAACTGGCTGCCTTGTTTGTAGCCATTTGTTAGTTAACAATTAACAGTACCTAATTAACTAATACAACTCATAGGATATGTGCACTAACATTTTAAATGTTTGCCCCATTATTTTGGTTTGCAAGAGCCTCCTTAACAAAGTCCACGGACTAGATGGTTTTGTTCAACAATAAAAGAAGAAACAGGCAGAAGTAGATAGTATAATGGTTATGCAAAGAGACTCTCATGCTTGAGGCTCTAAAGTCCCAGGTTCAATCCCCCACACCACCACAAACCAGAGCTGAGCAGTGTTCTGGTAGAAACAACACACACACACACACACACACACAACACACACACACACATAATTTCCAAATAAAAACATATATATAATCTCCAAATATTTATTGATTGATTAAGCACCCACTGTATAAAAAGATTGTGTGAAATGTCGAAAAGTGTCAGTCCCTACTTTAAAAAAAATGTCACTGTTGTTACTAAAAGAAAAAACATTCTCACAGTTCTAGAGGCCAACTATCCAAGATGTCAGCAGACTTATTTTCATCTTAGTATTTTTTTATTAGGGATTTAACATTATTTTACAGAATTATCAGACTTGAGGTGCATTTTCATACCCACATATGATACATGTTAGTCACCACACCCTCCGTTCAAGTTCTGTACCCTCAGTCCCACTATAGCCTTCTTAGTTCTCACATCCTTCAAGAAACAATATGGTGAGTCCTCTTTTCTGTTTTGTCTTTGGCAAGTGTGTTTGCTTTGGTCATCCATATTACCTATAGTCCCCATATGAAGTGAAATTTTCTGGTAGCTGTCCTTAACCTCTTGTTTTCACTCAGCATAATCACCTCAAGTTCCATCTATTTTGTTCCAAATGATACAATCTCATATTTTTTTTGGATTGCAAAGTAGTAGTCCATGTATATATCTTCCACAACTTTTTTATTATTCATTTGTCATTGGACATTTAAGTACTTTCATAATGTAGCTACTACATGACATAGCAATAAACATAGAGGCGCACATAGTCTTTCAAATGTGTGCTTCCATCTCCTCTGAGTACATACCTAGGAGTGGCATTGCTGGATCTTAGATTATCTTCATGTTTATTTGCATAAGGACTATCTCTATCATTTTGCATGGGGGGCTGTGCCAGTTTGCATTCCCACCAACAGTGTACCAGACATCTTTTTCTCATCCTGGTGAACAAATGTCATACCCTGTTTTGTTGATGCTGTCCATTCTCACAGGTATGAAGTGGTATCTCCTTGTGGTCTTAATGTGCATTTCTCTAATGATAAGTGACATAGAGATTTTTTTTTAAATATGTCTGTGGGCCATCTGGATGTCTTCTTTAGAGAATTTTCTATTCAGATCTTTTGTCTATTTTATCATTGCATTGCTGTTTTGCTGTGGAGATGAAGTTCTACCTAAATCAATTTATAGACTCAGTGTAATCACTATTAAAACATCAAATTCATTCTTCAAGGAAGTATAACAATCCTAAAATTTGCATGGGATCAAAAATGACCACAAGTAGCCAAAGCAATTCTGAAATAAATGAAAATAAATGGTGGTATTGTGCTTCTTGATTTCCAAATATATTAGAAAGCAATGGTAATTCAGCATTGTGTTATGTTCATAGCAGCGCAATTTGTAATAGGCCAAACCTTGGAAGTAACCTAGATGTCCAACAACAGATAAGCAGCTAAGAAAGTTGTGATACACATACACAATGGAATACCACTCAGCTATTAAGAATGATGAATTCACCTTCTTGACCTTATCTTGGATGGAGCTTGAAGGAGTTAAGTGAGATAAGTCAGAAGAAGATGGATATGGGATGACCTCACTCATGGATAGAAGTTGAAAAAAAAAAGTACAGAGGTGGAAAACACAAAGTAGAACTTGGCCTGGGTATGGTGTATTGCACCAAAGTAAAGGTCTCTGGGCTGAGAGAGGGCTTTCAGGTCCTGGTGATCGATGGTGGAGGAGGACCTAGGTGAGTAGTTAAGAGTGCCATGCTGAAAATTGAGAAATTTTACATATGTATCAAAATCTGTATTTACTGAAAACTATTAATACCCTCAATTAAAAAAAAAGAAAAGGAAGAGAATTTTTTTTAAAAAAAGTATAGTATTAGAACAAAAACAGGCACTCAGACCAATGAACATAATATAAATCCCAGAAATAAAAACACACATATATGAAAATCTAATATATAACAAAGGTTCTCAATGGGAGAAAAGAAAGACTCTTTAACAAGTGGTGTTTAAAAAACTGGACAGTCAGGGCTGGGTGGTGGCACATCTGGTTGAGCGTACTTGTTACAGTGAGCAAAGACTTGGTTCAAGCTCCCGGTCCTCAACTGCAAGGGGAAAGTTTTGTGAGTGATGAAACAGGGCTGCAGGTGTCTCTCTGCCTTCCTATCACCACCTTCCCTCTCAATTTCTGGCTGTCTCTATCCAATAAATAAAAAAAAGAAAAGAAAAACTGAACAGTCATATGTAGAAGAATGAAACTAGACCATCAGTTAAAACCACGCACCAAAATTAACTCAAAGTGAATTAAAAATCTAGATGTTAGGCCTGGAAATAAATAAGCAAATGAACAAACAAACACACAGGACACAACATAAGTGAAACACTTCAGGATTTGAACATCAAATATATATTTTAAGACTCAACCCCATGGGCCTGGGAAACTGAGAAAAAGAATAAGCAGATAGGAATACAACAGATTGAAAAGTTTCTACACATCAAAAGAAACTGCCCCAAAGATGAAAAAGTAACCAAGCAATTGGGAGAAGATATCTGCATACCACACATCTGACAGGAAATGGATATCA
The DNA here is from genome assembly GCF_950295315.1 of Erinaceus europaeus. NCBI lineage: Eukaryota > Metazoa > Chordata > Mammalia > Eulipotyphla > Erinaceidae > Erinaceus > Erinaceus europaeus. The sequence continues at coordinate 44,232,084 of NC_080185.1, forward strand.
AAGGTTTACAAAGGTGTTTTCTTTTGAGGCCTCTCTCCTTGGCTGTAGTCAGCTACCTTCTTGATGTGTCCTCACATGTTCCTTTCACTGTCTCTATCCTACATGCACAGGTTGAATCTGTGTTCAAATCTCATCTTCTTTTAAAAAAATTATTGATGAGAGAGAGAGAGAGAGAGAGAGAGAGAGAGAGAGGAGGGGGAGAGAGATGGCAGGAATTAAACTTGGGACCTCATACTTGCAAGTTTTATGCTCTTGTCACTGTGCTTGTAGCTTTAATAGTTTCTCATAAGCATAGCTGTCTTCTTGGGTTGGGCTAACTTGCATCCCCCCAAAAGATTAGTTTAATTGTCTCTTTGCAGAGTTTACCTACAAATGAGACTGCATTCTGAGTTAAGATTTCCCTATCTGAATGGGGGGTGGGGTTGAGCACAATTCAGTCCATAAAAAGCAACACTTTTTTTCTTTTTTTTTTTTAAAGATTTATTTTTTTATGAGAAAGGAGAGACAGAGAAAGGGAGAGAGCGAGAGAGACAGAGAGAGACAGAGAGATAACTAGACATCACTCTGTTATATCTGCTGCTGGAGACTGAACTCAGGACCTCATGCTTGAGATGCTTTATCCACTGTGCCACCTCCCAGACCACAACACTTTTTTCCCCCATATTCTTTTCACTACTGATACTTTGTTTTAACTTGTTTTCTTATTCACCGAACCTGTTATACATCTCTATCATTCACTTTTTTTTTTTTTAATTTTTTTTTTTACTTTATGGATCGACCTCGTGGTGCATCCCGTGAGTACCCATTTATTGGGGAAACTGACGATCCTTCCTAGCCGACTGAATCCACATGGATCCCAGTCACTTTCAAAGCCAGCAACAAGCAGCTCCTGACAGCTTTCAACCTGACGCTGTTGACTGGCTATGGAAGAAGGGCAAACGCTAGAAGAAGAAGAAGTAAAATAAAATAAAAAGTGGCGCTGGTGGTCTTGGCACAAACTCTGAGTCCCCACCTGCAGGGTGGAAGATTAAGGAGCTGTGAAGCAGTGCTATGAGTCAGTCAGTCTTTCTCTCTCTCTCTCCCCTCTCTCTCTTCTCTCTCTTCTCTCTCTCTCTCTCCCTCTCCCTCTCTCTCTCTCCCTCTTTCTCTCTTCACTTCTTTACTTCCCTCATCTTTTTAAATTTCTCTCTACCCTATCACATAAAAGAGGAGAGAAGGATGCTGGGATGGGTGGGTTTGTCTGCAAGCATTGCACTCCAGAGAAAACCCTGGTGGCAATAGATAAAACAAAACAAAACAAACTCTTGATTTTTGGGCTACCAGTCAACATGTAAAATTGCGGATGATTACATCTGTAGTTGCTAGTGCCAATCAATCAAATATCAGCAAAAACACCTTTTTTTCTTAGATCTACAGATGCTTTACATCTGTAGATATAAGAGGGCCTCTCCCATGCCTTAGATTTATTATTATTATTTGCTAGAGCACTGCTCAGCTCAGGCTTATGGTGGTGTGGGAGACTGAGCCTGCAGCATTGGAGCTTCTGTCAGGAGGTTTTTGCGGAACCATTATGCCAAATACATCATGACTTTTCAGACAACCCAATACTTTCCCACCTCTCCAACTGAGTCAATTATCACCCCATCCTAAATTCAGGAAAACACATCCAGAGAGGGGAAGGTGCTAACTTATGGTCACACAGCATATAAGTGCCTTCTGACTCCTAGTCTAGTGCTTTGTTCACTAGATAACCACTTTGAAGTTATTCTAAGCCCCAAAGTAACCTATTCTTACTAAACAAATATATTTGTAGTCTGTTACTGTAGTTTGAATGCAGAATCTCTCAATCTCCTCTCTTTCCTATGTACCCTGAGTGTTTTTCTCATGTGTCCATAAAAGCTGCTGAGGACACTCCTGTTGATCCCACTGTTCTGCCACTTCTGTTTGAAAACATCATGTAAAGCACCACTTCTTGAACCTATTTTCCCTATGTTTTTGAGAAATTTATTGATTCATTTATTTTTATTTGCTAGGTCAGAGATAAATTGAGAGGAAAAGGGGACAGAGAGGGAGAAAGAGACAGAGAGAGACATTTGCATCACTGTTTTGCCACTTGTGTGAAGCTTCTTTCCTTACAAATGGGGACCAGGTTCTTGAACCCGGGCCGTCGCACATGGTAATGTGCTCTCAAACAAGTGTGTCACTGCTTGGCCCACCTAATCTTTCTTTTAAAAAATATTTATTCACCAAATTTGATAGGACAGAGAAACACTGAGAGGGGAGAGATGATAGATAGATAGATAGATAGATAGATAGATAGATAGATGGCAGGATTTTGCACTCCTGCTTCACTGCCTGTGAAGCATCCCACTGCAGGTGGGGAGATGGTGCTTGAACCCCTGTCCTTGTTCATGGTGATGTGTGTATTCAACTGGATGCATAGCTGACTGGTCCCTTGAACCTTTTTCTTTTCTTTTTCTTCCTTTTTTTTAATGGCAGGGATAAAGCAGTGATTTAGTGGTTATCAACTCAGTTTGTATTATACATTTTAACTTACTAGCCAGGATTTCCATAGAAGCTCAAATTGATAACTTTAAATTCATCTTCTCAATGACAGTGTGAACTGTGTTTTCCACAGTTAGGCATTCACTGTGTAAGGGAGATATATAATAATTATCAAATAAGCATAAAGGAAAAGGCAATGAGTGTGTTTCTCTTAGTGAAAAAATAAATCAAAAGTAATACACCAACAGGTAAAACATGAAAATATAAATTCCATGAGTGTTTTGAGTTCTATCCAAAAGTACTTTCCAAAGGCAATTTTTCAAAGGTAATTCTTACAGTTTGATAAAGCTCAATAATGTGGCACTAACTTTAATTCTGGCAATTTTTGAGTAGCTGATTATTTATAAAGTCACCTAAAAAAAACCCCGTGAATAGAATTTCCATTTATGGCATTTGAAATACCAAGTCAGCAATGCTCGGATCTCAGATTCCCGGTGGGTTTTTTGGTAGGCAAAGGGATAAACGTCAGAAAACATTAACAGCTACGGTCCGTATAGTTATTTGATCACTGTCTGAAAGAAACTATGAGAGAAAGATAAAAGTCCCATGCCTAAACAACCTAGGTAATAGTGATCAAACTAGTTGTGAACAGGGAACTTCCTTTAATTTCCCAAACAGGAGTCCTGGAATTGAAAAGGAGAAACCTCCTCGAAGGCAAAGGAGTAAGAAAGTGGTCCCAGGCTGTAGCCAGGCAGTAGTCTGCGGGGGTGGGGGTGGGGGGGTGGTCAAGATCCTGACTCACAAGAGCCTTTTTGAGTTTGGAAACAGAGTATCACAATGGCTAAGAGCCTGGACTGCTTGAGGCTACAAAGAGCATAACCTTGGACAACTCTGACCTTTTCCTGTTTGGTCACTGGTAAGCTGGAGACAGTAATATGGATCTCAAGGAGGAGCGGTGAGAATAAATCTAGTTCAGCACTGGGGTCAGGCTCAGAGCAGAGCTACACAGGCGAATGTATTCTTCTTGTCCTAGTAGTCTCTACTTCTGTGGAGAGGAGGGCAGAGGAAGCGTGCGGCGCCCTGGGAGGGAGAGAGATGAATGGTTGTGGGAGAGCCCAGGCCAGGCTGGTTCTCAGGTGCTTGTCCCGCGGAGAGAGAGCATGGCGGTGTCCAGATTACACCCCGCGCCCGGGGTCTGGGGTGACTCAGAGGGGTCACGGCCAAAGCCAAAGGCTGGCAGGAGGCACGGACGCGCCTCCTCCACGAGTGTGGCTGGAACTCCGGGCTGGCGCGCCGCTGGCCCTGGAGACTTGACAGTCCCCAGCACCCTAGCCTCCAGGTCCCCCGGGGGCCAAGCGGACTCCTAGTCGGGCGTGAGGGCCACCGGGCGCCCAGCCCGTCCCGGGCTCCAGCCTCACCACGCGTGGGTTCGGGTGGAGGAGTTGCGCTCGGACCCTCCGCACCGTCCTAGCCCCAGCTCCCCGCTGCCACCCGCGCAGGCGCCGCCAGGGCCACCCCCGCCGCCATGTTTCCCCCGCCCGCCCCCGCGCGCCCTCCCTCCTCAACTGGGCTCCCGCCCCCTCCCGCGTCCCCCCACCCCCCGGTGAGGTCAGGCGGAGGCTCTGCCGCGGCGGTCGCGGCGGCTCGGCTCCTATTCCGGGGAAGCCTGGCACACGGACGCTTAGGACACTGAGCAGCGCGGCGCTTGGGTTAAGGTCGGGTGCTCTCTGCCTGCCTGCCTGCCTGCCTGCCTGCTGGGGAAGACAGCGCGAAGTGCCGGGGCGAGCCCGGGGGTGCGGAGGTGCGGGGGGCGGCTGCACAAGGGAGCTCCCGCTGAGCCCAGCGACTTGCTCTTTGGCCCTTGGGCGCAGCAGCCGGCGGACGGGCGGTGGGACGCCGGGACGCGGCGAACAAGGTGAGACACGGTCCTGAAGTCGCCGCCGGGGCGCCAGCCACCGCCTCCCCGCCGCTGGGACCCCGCGCGTCGCTGTCTGCACCCCGGGGCCAAGGGGCAGGGAACCAGCTCCGCTGCTTGCACGCCCCCCGCGCACCCCCTCTTCTCCCACGTGCGGGTGCGCGCCCTCTCTCCCGCACCTTCTCACCCCTACCTCCTGGACTCGTTGGCTTCGCCTGACGCCTGGGTTCTTTTTAGGATCCCAGCACCCCGTTTCCCTCTTGTTTCTTTGTTACCCCCTCCACGATCTTCTCGTCCCAGCTTGGCTGCAGCTGTCCTGATCTGGGGTCCCTCAGGCTACCTCGATCCCACCGTCCCTTACCTTCTAACAGTTTATGCCTTTCGCTTTCCAACCCATCCCTTCCTGAAGATGTTCGAACTCCTCTGGCTTCCCTGGCTCCCAAAGTCAGGAGCACATTCTTCTCCCTCCCTCGAAGCTTGTAACTCCGCTCGGAAGGGCTTCATCTCTGGATGTCTTGGCTTCTTTCCTTTCATCACAGTTTGAATTAATGACGTTCTTGGAAGCTTGCAGTCTTGCCTACGGTTTATTGGCATCGATGAGAATGATCCTCTAGTAAATACCCGCTAAGGAGTCCTAAAGTTTCTTTCTAGGTTTCAGTGACTTTGTCCAAGAACCACAACCACTTAATTTTAATTGTTAGCGTGTTTTTATGTAATCCAAGTGTCGCCAATCTGATTATTTCGCCAATCTGATTACTTCCTTCAGCCCAGCAGGAGAGAGAGAGAGAGAGAGAGAGAGAGAGAGAGAGAGAGAGAGACTGAGAGAGAAGGGACTTTTGATGTCTGGCTCCGTTTCTCCATCTGCAAAGTGGGTTCTTCCATCGTTTTAATGTTCTCAGAGGAATCTAGTGGTTTGTGAGAAAGTCACTGAACTGACTTTTTAGTGTCTCGGGCTGATTACTAAGTACATCAGATGGGAACTGATGAACTCAGGGGTTGAAAACTACCTTTAATAGGAGAATACCTTTTTTTTTAAGCCACAGTTTCTTACCGTTAATGTGTGTATGAACCCTTTGACCAGCATTTAAAAATATATATATATATATATCTCAGTCTAGATAACAAAGAGATCTAACTTGTGGCATTCCAGAATTGTGTAGTTAAGAAAGAGCATTTTTTCTGTGGATTGAAGATGGGTTTGCTCAAGTTGACTGCACACAATAACAGCTCTCTGTGGTAGCTTGGGGAATTCCCCTCCCCTCCCATGCCTTTGCCCTGCGAGGTGCCTTTAGTCACTTACCTGGAACTAGTGTGTGCAGAAAAGTAAATGGAGAAGCCCAGAGTGCAAGCAGGCACAGTGAACTAGCACAAGCTGAGGTTTGCCAGCTTTTTTTTTTCTTTCAGATGGTGCTCATATTTGACTTTTTTTTTAAAACAAGAACACCACTCAGCTCTGGCTCTTGGGGGCTCAGAAGGATGAAACCTGGCACCTCACATATTCAAATCTGCTTGCTACCACAACACATATCTTCCTGGCCCTCACATTTGAAATCAGAGGAAAATGAAGTGATTACAGAGTTTGGATGTCATTTTGCATTTAAGACTATTGGCAAGACCTCCTTAATTACAAGTCCTTATACCATCCTTAAACTCAACAGAGTGAGGGGTTGTCTGCTTGATATAGGGCCAAGTGTGCACTAACTGGCAGTAATCACAGAAGAAGCCAAATGAAGGTGACAGCTCGTTTTTTACTATCCTGGTAACACTTCTTTTGGCGGTGAGACAATGAAGGTATTGATAGTTTCTGATGCAACCTCAATGAGATTAAAAAAAAACTGACAGATGAAAACCTCAACTTCGGGAAGGTTTTGAATCTGCCATTTTTATAAGCACACACTTTGAAAAGTGGAGTGTGACTAGAGAGAGAGTTAGTTGATGTTCTGAAGAAAGTGGTTCCCATAAAAACAGTAAAGGCTATTGCTTATCAGTTTACTGAGATAGCTTCTAAATGACCTGGGGTTTCCTCTCATTCACTCAATGAATTCCTGATTTCATGTTAGTTCTAATAAAGGGGAGGGGGCAGGAAAAGCGGAGTATAATTAATGTACCCTTCTTAATCTGTAACTTTCTTTTAAAAAATATTTTCTTTCTTTATTGGATAGAGACAGAAATCAGTAGGAAAAAGGGAGATGCAGAGGGGAGAGGAGGGAGAGAGTTAGAGGGAGAGTTAGATATGGGGAGAGAGAGAGGAAATGAGAGAGAGAGAGAGAGAGAATATCAATCCAGGAGATTGAGATCTGCAGCACTGCTTCACTGCTCATAATGCTTTCCCCTTGAAGTGGGGACTCCTGGGCTTGAACCCAGGTCCTTGCACATTCTTTTTTGTTTGTTTTTAAGGATTTTATTTATTTATTCATGAGAAATGAAAGAAGAGAAAGAAAGAACCAGACATCATTCTGGTACATGTGCTGCCGGGGATTGAACTCAGGACCTCATGCTTGAGAGTCCAATGCCTTAACCATTATGCCACCTCCCGGACCATGTCCTTGCACATTCTAACATGTGCACTCTAACAGGTTCAACAGACTAGTCTGCACTTTCCTTGACTGATCATTCTAGAAGTATATACTTGCCACTGTTTCTAAGAAAATGATTATCAACAGTAACGTTATGTCCCCCCCCCCACACACCTTTGGTGATTATGGAATCTATATCTAAGCTATGATCACCACTAGTGTGAACTAGGAAAAAACTCAAGGTGAATGTGAACTTGTTAGCATCATTTGCTCGGGATCTTCAGTACGACTTGACATGTATTTGCTAACTCAACTGTACAGCTAGAAATTATCAGAGTGCATATTACTTTTTAAAATTTAAAAAAAATTAATTATATTTATTTATTTATTGGATAGAGACAGTCAGAAGGGAAGGGGTGATTGGGAGACAGAGACACCTACAACACTGCTTCACCACTCATGAAGCTTCCCCCTGCAGGAGGGGACCAGAGTATCCAACCTGAGTCTTTGCACATTATAACATGTGTGCTCAACCACTCAATCAGGTGCGCCACCACCTGGCCCCCAGAGTGCATATTTCTAATGTTACTAAACATAACTGTAGCTCACCATTGAATTATCCTCTCAGTTGTCTCTGCTTTTGAATTACTCTTCTCTGTACTTTGACTTATGGTGCTAGTGAAATGAGAAGTGCCAGTTTTCAAATTGGTTGGCTTCCTACTGCAGCCTCTTAGAGATTTTTCCCCCCTTTCTTAAATGCAGTGGTTGAAGCCAATCTGTTTTTTACTGTTGGGAAAAAGAGCCACAAGCATTTGTGAGACATCATCATATTTCTGAAAATGATGGAGAAGGATGAGCATTGAGAAAATAGCTCAATAATCACAAAAAGGGAGACTTCCTCTTTTTTTTTAAATTTTTATTTATAAAAAGGAAACACCGACAAAAAACACCTGATAAGAGGGGTACAACTCCACACAATTCCCATCAGAACTCCGTATCCCATTCCTTCCCCTGATAGCTTTCCTATTCTTTATCCCTCTGGGAGTATGGACTCAGAGTCGTTATAGGATGCAGAAGGTGGAAGGTCTGGCTTCTGTAATTGCTTCCCCACTGAACATGGGCGTTGACAGGTCGATCCATGCTAAAGGGAGACTTTCTGAAGCTACTAACATGTTATACTTTCTTTGGTAAACATCTTCCATATTAGGCACAAGATTCCCTGTTCTTTTTTTGTTGTTTGTTTTTTCATTTTGTATTGATTTAATAATGATCAACAAGACTGTAGGATAAGAGGGGTACAATTCCCATACCCCTCTTACCCTATGCTCTTATCAGTGTTTCTGTTTTATAAATAATTTTTTTTAAAAAAGAGGGGGTACAATTCCCACCACCAGAGCTCTGTATCCCATCCCCTCCATTGGAGGCTTCCCTATTCTTTATCACTTTGGGAGTATGGATCCAGGATCATTATGGAGAGCAGAAGGTGGAAGGTCTGGCTTCTGTAATTGCTTCTCCACTGGACAAGGGCATTGGTAGGTCAATCCATACTCCCAGCCTGTTTCTGTCTTTCCTTATTGAGGCAGGGCTCTGGAGAGGTGGGGTTCCAAGACACAATGGTGAGGTCCTCTGCCCAGGGAAGTCATGTTGGTGTCATGGTAGCATCTGCAACTTGGTGGCTGAAAAGCTTTAATATATAAAGCATAACAAATTGTTTCATAATCAGGAACCTAAAGGTAAGAATATAGCAGATGAGATTTGGGGGGTCTCCCTTTTGAAAAAATCTAGGAAGTCTATTTTAGCTATTTTCCAAGGGGCCCATGACTTTACTAATTTTGTTTAAGCCCAGCAAATTCTTATTGCACATTAGACAGGACAAAGGGGGAGGGGGAGAAGAGAAGGAGAAAGATGGGGGCGGGGAGACAGACAGACACATGCCACTCCTGCACATTGAACACCTAGGTTCAAACCAGAAGTCTCAGGCATGTGGATCCCAAGCTCTCCCTATTGAGCTATCATCCAGACCCCACAAAGACTCTTTCGTATGTCAAGACCTGATCCTTGCTCCCTCCTGTGGACTCAACCTCAAGGAGGGTATAGTCTACCAAAGTTCAGCAGCAACACATAAATAAATGAAGAGTGTAAGACCAACATTGCAAAATGTGTAGTGGAGAACTGGAAGGAGCTTATTTAATTTAGCCAGGGTGGTCTGGAGCAGCCTATTAGCTAATGTGCCTTTTAAACAGAGACCTGAAATAGAAGAGGAAAGGTTTAAGAACCAAGGCCTTGGAAGATATAAACAGACAAACAAACAAACAAAGTTTGTGCATTCAAGGAACAGAAAGTAAGCAAACCAGCATGGCTGGGACCTGATGATCTGGTTAGGGCAGTAGTCAAAGGTGTTTGACTGCTTAGAGGGGTCAGATAGTAGATAATGCAGAGAGGAGATTCTGATAAAGAATTTGGGTTTGGTTCTAAAAATAATGAAAAACTCTTGAGGAGTGTTTGTTAACTATTTTTTTTTTCTGTAGACAGCCAGTGGGGGAAACTTATCTAGGGGAAATAAAACAATAATAGTGTTTTGCAGAGCTTAAATAGGATAGCTGTTCAGTTGTTTACATTAAGACCTGAGAAAGGAAAACTTTGTTTGATATGTGTGCTAAACAGATACGTAATTCTGTTCTACCCTGTCTAGATAAAGGGAATGGGAACTTGGGGTGGGGGAGGGTTGGCAAATATGTGAAAAACCAGTTTGCTTTCTTTCTACTGTCCTACTGAAGTCAAGTTGTGATCAACTCTATTAAAAATTAGATCTTGGGCTGGGGAGATAGCATGATTCTTGCAAAATACTTTCATGCCTGAAGCTCTGAGGTCCCAGGTTTAATCCTCAGCACTACCTTAAACCAGAATTTAGCAGTGTTCTAGGGTCTCTCTCTCTCTTTCTTTTAATTGATTTATTTATTCCCTTTTGTTGCCCTTGTTTTTTATTGTTGTATTTAGTATTGCTGTCATCCTTGTTGGATAGGACAGAGAGAAATGGAGAGAGGAGGGGAAGACAGAGAAGGGGAAAGAAAGATAGACACCTGCAGACCTGCTTCACTGCCTGTGAAGCAACTCCCCTGCAGGTGGGGAGGCTGGGGCTCCAACTGGGATCCTTATGCCAGTCCTTGAGCTTTGCACCACCTGTGTGTAACCCACTGCACTACCGCCCGACTCCCTCTCTCCCTCTCTTAATATTTATTTATTCCCTTTTGTTGCCCTTGTTACTCTTTATTGTTGTTGTCATTGTTGGATAGAACAGAGAGAAATGGATAGAGGAGGGGAAGATAGAGAGGGGGAGAGAAAGATAGACACCTGCAGACCTGCTTCACTGCCTGTGACATGACTCCCCTGCAGGCGGGGAGCCAGGGGCTCGAACCGGGGTCTTTATGCCAGTCCTTGCGCTTTGCACCACCTGTGCTTAACCCACTGCGCTACAGCCTGACTCCCTTTCGCTTTCTCTCTCTCTCTCTCTAAGTAAATAAACTGTTAAAAACATCAGATCATTGTTCAACTTCAGAATTTATCAGAGAATAATGTTATATTTTCTCATAGAAACTGTTTCCTTTGGAAGGTTTAAATTTTCCCTTATGTATAAACGAACAACGAACAACTTAGATTTTAGAAATAGTCTTTGGGATTTGAAACAGGACTTGCCAATTTACTTCAGCTGTTGCCTTCCCCAACAATTTCAAATTACCGTTATTTTATTCTCTGGGAGATTAAGTTTGTCGTATTCCTTGAGGCTTAACTGAACTGAGTCTTGGCATTTAATTTATTGCTAGGGAGACTTGCTTGAAAGCAGTTGAGCTTTGGAGTCCAGTTGATCCCAAATAGGAATATAGATGGTTATTGGCATTCATTCATTCAGTGGAAGTAAAGCCCTGTATTATAGGGGAATCTTCAGTGACTCTTACAGAGTGTAGGTCCAACTTTTCAACTCAGCACGAGGGTCCTTCTAGACATGATCTGGGCCAAGTTTACCACTCTTCCTATTTTCAGTCCCGTTTGGTTTAAATGAATTCCCCCAGTTGAAACTTCAGTGATTTGGCATCATTCTTGGCACAGAGTATGTGCACAATAACTACTTGCTGACTGAATGCTGTGGCATCATCCGTTTCCTTTGTCATTGTAAATCCCAACCCTCGTTGAAGGAACCATTCAAATCCTGTGCCCAGTTTTACACGCATATGCATACACACGCACGCACATACCTAAGCACGCACGAACGCACGCACACACGCAAGTGAGTGGCAGTCATACACTTGCTATGTACTTCATAAGTATCTTCATTTGATGCTTGGGCAGCACACCACTGATCTCGGGCTCTGTGGAAGCAATCTGAACATTGCCTGGTTGTCTCATCCCTGTACCCTAAGCACCTGGCACTGTGGCCTGCCTCTATAAATAGTTGTTGACTAATCGATAGATGCTGCCTTCTGCTGTTTCTGCTGCAATCGTTCTGGATACTAAAATTGTTTAATGGTGACTTCCATTTCACATGCTTGTCTGGTGTTCTCAGGTGACTTTTAAGCGAGGTCACAGAGCACAAGCTCTGGGGCTAGACTCAGAACTGGAGCTTCCTGGATTCCAGTTCTAGCAAGAAGACTTAACAGTGGGCATAAGGTGAGTTAGTTAACATTTTTTACCCTTCAAACAGAGCACTGCTCAGCTCTGGTTTATGGTGGTATCAAACCCAAGACCTTTGGTGTCTCATTCATCAAAGTCTTTTTGTCTAACCATTATGCTTTCTCCTCAGTCCAGAGTTAGTTAATTATCTAAATCACATTGTCTATCTGTATAATAGGAACAATTGAATTTATCTGTTAGGTAAGGATTAATGGTAAGCACTAAATAGATTATCTAGGTCTACAACGAGCTGCTTGCAATTTTGAAATTTCGACTTCCCTGAAAACGGATACGTTATAACTGGTAAGTTAGATACTAAAACTTAGGCAGTGGCAAATCTAACAAACTGACATGAGGGTACTTATAGTCCTTTCTTTCTTTCTTTCTTTCTTTCTTTCTTTCTTTCTTTCTTTCTTTCTTTCTTTCTTTCTTTTAATGAGAGAGAGAAAGATATACACAGAGGGAAACCAGAACACTGCTCAGCTCTGGCTTATGGTGGTGCTCGGGATTGAACCTGGGACCTTTCGTGGTGCTTATAGTCTTTATTCTTCCCAATGTTATTCTATATTTGGGTTTGTTTTATAATTAGTAATATGTGCATGGGGGCAATGGCTCTGAGCTTACTGGACTATTACACAATATATAGTATAAACGGGTTATTGCCTGTCCACAAGTCTGAACATTTCTGAATTTAGAAACACATCTGCTTTTCAGATAGGGGACTTACAGTGAATTACTTTAATCAGGTACTTGCCCATTGTGAATTGTTGTCGGTGGTGATTAGGGCGGCAAATACACTATTTCATCCTTCTCAATATCTTGCTCATTATGGATGCCATGTAAATGATTGCTAATTTATTCAGGTACCAACCCCGGGCTGGCTGTTTGAGCCTCTTTTTATCGCAGGAAAACAAATATGCCCTGTTTACCTGATTGAAATGAGTCCAAACTCAGGTCTGTGAGTACTTTTTCATTTGGTATCATGAAGGGAATTTATTTAGTTTTTTTATTTTGGTTTTTTTTTTTTTGGTATTTAATCCAAAGTATATTTCTTTTTTAAAATTTTTAAAATTTATTTTAAAAAGGAGACATTAACAAAACCATAGGATAAGAGGGGTACAACTCCACACAATTCCCATCACCAGATCTCTGTATCCCATCCCCTCCCCTGATAGCTTTCCTATTCTTTATTCCTCTGGGAGTGTGGACCCAAAGTCATTGTGGGATACAGAAGGTGGAAGGTCTGGCTTCTGTAACTGCTTCCCTGCTGAACATGGGCGTTGACTGGTCGATCCATACTCCCAGTCTGCCTCTCTCTTTCCCTAGTAGGGTAGGGCTCTGGGGAAGCAGAGTTCTAGGACACATTGGTAGGGTCATCTGTCCAGGGAAGTCTGGTCGGCATCATGCTGGCATCTGGAACCTGGTGGCTGAAAAGAGAGTTAACATACAAAGCCAAACAAATTGTTGACCAATCATGGACCTAAGGGCAGGAATAGTGCAGATGAAGTGTTGGAGGGTCCTCCATTTTGTAGATGGCTAGTAGGCATATTTTAGTTATATTTCAAAGGGCCTGTAGCTATACTAGGTGTTTTTTTTTTTTTCTCTGAGGCTGAAATCTGATATGCAGGTGGATCCAAGTTACTGTCTGCAGAGGTGATGTCATGGCTGGAAAAGGAACAGAATGCTGGATCGGGGAAGAGAGTACCTCCCTAATATGGGAAAGGTGTATAAATATTGTTGATTGTAAACCCCATCAATTTGATTTGGTCTGGGGCCCATATTCATCTTATGAGCCTGTATAACCTTTGCATCCCTGTAGATCTGAGCTCACATTCTGTGGTCATGAGTAGGAACATTCCATGCTGCCCCAGTATCGACCCATCTTCCACAGGTGTAGCATAGAGTATGTTGTCCATCCTCCGAAGGGAGGATGGAACATTCTCTACTGTTGTTGATCCAAGTGAGGGCAGGGTCCTATGGGGGGACCTACAAAGGGGTCTTTTTTTGTTGTTCCTGATAGAAATGACATGTAGCAATGAAGAGAGGGATTCATTCGAGGTCTAGGCCCATCATGTCTTTTTGGGAATCTCAGGGCTCCCCGCCTAGGGCCCCAGCTGATGGGGTGGCCTATAGTGACTAAAGAGTCATCGTTAAAGTATGTCACTCTCTTGCCCTTATTCAGCCTTTTCAGTCCTTGCTTTGCCAAGGTTCGCTTTGGAGTGAGTGAGAGAACTGTAATAGGAAGTAGGTGAGGAGGGTATCTAAGTCTAATTAGATACTATTTCATTACGAACTTTATACTGACTCACTGCAGACTATTGTGTACTTTTGCTTTCAGGTATATATTTTGCCCTAGTTTATGGATACATGTGAACATATGCTCTATCTCACAGGACCTGGTCTATATCTAGGTTTTGGGACTTTGTTAGGAAGTGAACCACCTGGGATGGAATTAGAGAATACTATGAAAGGAAAGGTCTCATCTGAGCAATGAAGCTGAAGGGTTGTCATTTCACACCTGAAGTCTCTGGACACAGTCTGAGCTGAAGCATGTTGAGTTGGTACTCGATGCGTTGATTAGGTTGGGATTGGCAGATGCAATATTATTTGGTATGAATTTAGATAATCATGCAGGAAAGTGTGCCCCACCCTAAGGTTTCAGGACTGGGGGAAATATAGGCTCTATACTGGAAATGGAAGGTTCCTGCTGTCTTAGGGTTCAAGAAGAAAATAGATTGTTATTGTTATAATCACATTTATTTGGTAATTGGGTTAACTTTGAAAAATCCCTTTGTTAGGATTTAGTGTATAATACCCAACATCACCATAAATTATGTCCTTTGACATTATTTGTATATGCTGTGCCACCAGTTGCTTCTGTTCTCCCTGGTCTAGGCTTTGAGAGAGTCAACACATCAAAGACTCAACCTATGTATTAAAAAGACTCAGTCTGTGCTTTAAAAAGTTTGAGACATACAATCAATTTTTCCCCTCTCATATTAATTAAATGGTGATTTATATGACTACAAATTAACAGGAGTGTACATAAACACCATTCCCATCACCAAAAGATTGTGTGCCATATGCCCTTCCCCCCCCAACCCCCACAGCCCCGGGAACCTGAATATCCACCCTCACCCTCACCCCAGGGTTTTTACTTTGGTGCCCTACTCCAGATTTAGTCAAATCCTGGTTTTAGTTTCCCTTTGTGTTCTTCTTTCTCAACTTCTGTTGATGAGTGGGATCATCCCATACTCATCTTTATCTTTCTGACTTAGCTCACTTAACATCATTCCTTCTAGCTCTGTCCAAGATGGGTCAGAGAAGGTGGGTTCATTGTTTTTGATAGTTGTATAGTATTCCATTGTGTATATGTACCACAGCTTTCTCAGCCACTCATCTGTTGTTGGGCACCTGGGTTGCTTCCAGGTTTTAGCTATTATGAATTGTGCTGCTATGAACATAGGAGTACACACCTCTTTTTGGTTGGGTGTTATGGAGTCCTTGGGGGTATAACCCCAAGAGAGGAATTACTGCAGCATATGGAAGGTCCATGTCTAGCCTTGTGAGAGTTCTCCAGACCACTCTCCACAGAGATTGGACCAATTTACATCCGCACCAGCAGTGCAGAAGGGTTCCTCTGTCCCCACAGCCTCTCCAGCATTTGTTGCTGTTGTCCTTTTTGATGGATGCCATTCTCACAGGCGTGAAGTGGTATCTCAGTGTTGTCTTTATTTGAATTTTTCTGACAATCAGTGACATGGAGCAATTTTTCATATGTTTGTTAGCCTTTTGAATCTCCTCTGAGGTGAATGTTTTGTTCATATCCTCTGCCCATTTTTGGATGGAGTCATTTGCTTTTTTGGTGCTAAATTTGCTGATCTCTTTGTATTTTTGCTTATTAGTCTCTTGTCTGATGTATGGCATGCGAAGATCTTCTCCCATTCTGTGAGGGGTCTCTTTGTTTGTTTGATAGTTTCTTTGGCTGTGCAGAAGCTTTTCAATTTGATGTAGTCCCATTGATTTGTTTCTGCTTTAGTCTTCCTTGCAATTGGGTTTGTTTCATCAAAGATGTCCTTGAGGTTTAGGTAGGAAAGTGTTCCACCAATTTTTTCACCTAAGTATTTGATAGTTTCTGGTCTAAGATCCAGGTCCTTGATCCATTTGGAGTTGATTTTTGTTTCTGGGGAGATAAGGTGGTTCAGTTTCATTCTTCTGCATGTTTCAACCCAGTTTTCCCAGGCAGCACCATTTATTGAAGAGAACCTCCTTCCTCCATTTAATACTTTGGGCCCCCTTATCAAAGATTAGATGTCCACAGGTGTGGGGGTTTAGTTCTGGGCTTTCTGTTCTGTTCCACTGGTCTCTTTGCCTATTTTTCTTCCAGTAACAGGCTGTTTTGATGATGATGGCCTTATAATATAGTTTGAGATCTGGGAGTGTGATGCCTCCATTTCTGTTTCTTTTCCTCAAGATGGTTTTGGCAATTCTAGGTGTTTTATGGTTCCAGATAAATGTAGTTTTTGTTCTATCCTCTTAAAGAAGCTTGGTGGAATTTTGATGGGTATCACATTAAATTTGTATATGGCTCTGGGGAGAATGTTCATTTTGATGATATTAATTCATCCAGTCCATGAGCATGGGCTGTCTTTCCATTTCTTGGTATCAGTTTCTATTTCCTTGAATAGTGGCTCATAGTTTTCAGTATAAAAGTCTTTCACTCCTTTGGTCAGCTTTATTCCTCGGTATTTTACTGATTATGCTGCAGCAGTGAATGGGAGTCATTTCTGGATGTCTTTGTCTTCAGATTTAGTGTTTGCATAAAGAAATGCCAGTGATTTTTGTACATTGATTTTGTAGCCTGACACCTTGCTATACTGCCTAATAAGTTCCAATAGTTTTCTGCTGGATTCTTTAGGTTTTTCTATGTATACTATCATATCATCTGCAAATACTGAGAGCTTGACTCCTTCCCTTTCAATTTGTATTCCTTTGATTTCTTTCTCTTGTCTGATTGCTATGGCAAGAATTTCCAATACTATGTTGAAGAGTAGTGGTGATAGTGTACAGCCCTGTCTAGTCCCTGATCTGAGGGGGAATGCTTTCAGCTTCTGTCCATTGAGTATGATGTTGGATGTAGGTTTTATATATATGGATTCCACTATGGGGAGGAATTTCCCCTCTATTACCATTTTTGTAGAGTTTTGAGCATTAGTGGGTGTTGGATTTTGTCAAAGGCTTTCACTTCATCTATTGAGATAATTATGTGGTTTTTAGCTTTGCTTTTATTGACATGGTGAATGACATTGATTGACTTGCATATGTTGAACCAGCCTTGCATTCCTGGGATAAATCCCCCTTGGTTGTGATGAACAGTCTTATTGATATACTGTATCCAGTTGGCTAGGATCTTGTTTAACATTTTGGCATCTATGTTCATCAGAGATATTGGTCTGTAGTTTCACTTTTTTGTTGTGTCCCTATCTGTTTTTGGTATTAGGGTGATGTTGGCTTCATGGAAGGTGGAAGGGAGTGTTCCTGTTTCTTCGATCTTATGGAAGAGCTTTAGAAGTATGGGTATTAACTGTTTCCTGAAGGTTTTGTAGAATTCGTTCGTGAAGCCATCTGGTCCAGGACATTTGATGTTGGGTAGATTCTTAAGAAATGTTTCCATTTCTTTGTCTGTGATTGGTGTACTTAGGTTTTGTAGTTCTTCTTTGTTCAGTTTTGGAAGGGCATATGTTTCTAGGAATGCTTCCATTTCTTCCAGATTTTCTAGCTTGGTGGCGTATAGTTCTTAATAGAAGTTTTGCATGATTTTCTGGATTTCCGTGGTGTCAGTTGTGATATCTCCTCTATCGTTTAAGATTTTATTAATTTGAGCGTTCTCCTTTTTTTTATTAGTGAGTCTGGCTAGGGGTTTGTCAATCTTTTTTAATTTTTCAAAGAACCAACATTTGACTTCATTGATCTTTTGTATGGTTCTATTATTTTTGATGTTGTTTATTTCTGCTCTAATTTAGTGATTTCTGTCCTTCTGGTTGCTTTAAGGTTCCTTTGTTCCTCTTCCCCTAAGTCCTAAGGTGTGTTGTAAGGTCGTTTATTTGAGCTTTTTCTTGTTCTTTAATATGTGACTGTATGGCTATGAGTTTCCCTCTCAATACTGCTTTAGCTGCGTCCCAAATATTTTGATAACTTGTGTCTTCATTTTCATTTGTTTCCAGGAATGGTTGAATTTCTTGCTTGACTGTCTCTCTGACCCAGTGGTTCTTAAGCAATATGTTGTTGAGTTTCCAAATTCTGTGTCTTTAAGTAATTTTCTGTTTGTTGTTGAATGTTAGCTTTACTCCACTGTAGTCTGAGAAGATACATGGGATGATTTCAATGCTCTTGAATTTGTTGATACTGTCTTTGTGGCCTACCACATGGTCTGTCCTTGGGTATGTGCTGTGTGGATTTGAAGAGAATGTGTATTCCGGTTTTAAAGGACTCTGAAAATGTCCAGGAGGTCTATTCTGTCCATCTCTTCATTTAATTATCTTGTTTCTTTGTTGATTCTCTGCTTTGTTGATCTGTCTAAGTGTGAGAGTGGGGTTTTGAAGTCTCCCACTATTATTGTATTACTATTGATGTATTTTTGTAGTTCTTTCAGTAGGTGTTTGATGTATTTAGCTGGGCCCTCATTGGGTGCATAGCTGTTAATAATTGTTAAGTCTTCTTGGCTGATTGATCCTCTAATCTTTATGTAATGGCCTTTCATATCTTTTTTTACTTTATTTAATTTAAAGTCTATTGTGTCAGAGATGAGAATGGCTGTTCCTGCTTTTTTTGTGTGGTTTATTAGCCTGTATGATAGTTTTCCGTCCTTTCACTTTAAGTCTGCATTTGTCTTGTTGGGTCAGGTGGGATTCTTGCAAGCAGCATGTGGTTATGTTGTGTTTTCTGATCCATCATCCCACTCTGTGCCTTTTAATGCGTGAGTTTAAGCCATTGACATTTATTACTATTGTGGATTGAATGTATTCTAGTGCCATTATTCAACAATCTTTTATTTTCTCTGATATATGGCAAGTATTATGGTGATGTTCTTGTTTATAAGAGATCTTCAGACCTTCTTTCAGGGCAGGCTTGGTGATGGTTGTCTCCTTTAACTGTTGTCTGTCTGAGAAGGTTTTGATCCCTCCATCTAGTTTGAATGAAAGTCTAGCAGGATATATTATCCTTGGTTGAAACCCTTTTTCATTGAGGGCTCGATAAGTATCTTGCCATTGTCTTCTGGCTTTTAAAGTTTGAGTGGAGAAGTCTGCTGATAGTCTTATGGGTTTTCCCCTATATTTGACTTTTTTTTCTCTCTTGCAGCCTATAGTATCCTTTCTTTATGCTTACTTCTTTTCATTGTAACTATGATGTTTCTGTTGTCTGGACCTCTTGAATATTAATGTCCTTTCTGTTGTTTAGGTCTGAGAAGTTCTCTTCTATTATTTCCTCTATATTATTTACTTCCCCTTCCTCTTTTTCTCTGCTAGGCCAATTATACGAATATTACTTCTTTTGAGATCATCCTATATGTCTCTGTTGTTGTTTTCAGTGTCTCTCAATCTCTTTTGAGCTCTTTTACCTCTTTCTTTGTTTTCTCTAGCTCATCCTCTGGCTAATTCTGTTTTCTGCTTCTGTTAATCTGCTTTCCCTTCTTCTTTTGTTAGCTCAGTTATAGTATTAGCTTGTTCTGCTAATTGGCATTTAGCTTAGCTATTTCACCTTTCAGTTCTCTAATTACCTTGAGGTAGCTAGTATTTTTCTTGAGGGTCTCATCTGTTGTTTCCCTAATTCTGATAGTCCTTTCCTCCATAGCTGTCTCCATTTGTGTGACTATTATGCTTACTATTGCTTGCATACTTTTCTTATCTATGGTTACTTCTGACTGATTTAGACTTTCTTCTGGGCTCCTGTCATGATTAATTGTGGTAGGAGTTTTATTTGCTCTTGATTTAACCATTTTTTTTATTAATGTGGTTTTTATTTTTCTGTTCTGTCATTCTCCAGTTGTTGTGTTTTGTGTACAAGCCACGCTATACTACAGACCTTTAAGACAAGTGAAATCACCAACCTCAGAAATTACAACAATAGTAACTGAGGCAAGGATTGATGCAGTTCAACCAATACCATTTAGGCAAACCACACCTCCAGTCCAAGAAAAAAAAACAACCAAACAAAAGAAAAAGTAAGAGAAAAGAAAAGAGAAAAAGAAAGAGAAAGGAAAAAAGGGAAAGCACGAAACAGAATTATCTAAATCTACTGTCCAATATTAATTCTAGAGATAGAAAGGGGAGAGAGGGAAGTAGAGAAGGCACACACACATAGAGTCCACTCCAAGTCAGATTTCTTCCCCCAAATAATTCACAGGCGAGTATCAGTGAATTCAGAAAACAAAAGAAGGAGGAAGGAAGAAAATAATTTAAAAAAAAAAGAAAGAAAGAAAAAAGGAAGAGCAGTGAAAGAGGTTTTTTTTTTTTTTTTTTTTTTTTAATTAGCTAGGAAGAGGGGAAAAGGAGAGTGGAGAGAAAAGGTAGAGAGAAACAAGTTCCTCTCACAATAGATAGGACACCCAGTATCCTAGCAATGGAAAAAACAACAACGGCTAATTTTGGTCAACCTGAAGAAGGTGGATGGAAAAGGGACATACATATGTAATAATAGTAGTAATGAAATAACATAAAATAGAGTAGATAACAGTCAGTCTGCAGCTTGGACTGCTCGATTGGCTACAGGCAGCCTGATCAAAGATAGCCAATTGTAAGAAGTATCAAGAAAAGAAAGAAAGAAAGAAAGAAAGAAAGAAAGAAAGAAAGAAAGAAGAAAAGAAAAGAAAACCCTCCAGGTAGTCTTTCCCAGGCAGGTATGAGGCTCTGATTGGTCAGGTATTTTGTCACTCAAATAGAGCTCCAGTCACGTAAAGAGAGAGAGAGAGAGAGAGAGAATTTAAAGGAAGAGGCTTAGAATGACATCCCTTGTGAGCCAGAGATCATGGTAAAGAAAATAGCTCAGTGGGGAGCCTGCTAGTAGTGGCTGCACTGCCCTTGGGGGCTGGTACTGTGGTGGGGGGGTGAGTTCAGAAATTATCAAAGGATTTTCTTTTGTCCCCCTGACCTTTGTTTGTCAGCTCAATAGAGAGTTATGGGACTGTATTTTGGTGTCACTCTGACCAGCCCAGTATCCTACCCTATCCAGAGGAACCCAGGTTCAAAGTTGCTGCCTGTTTGAGCTCAGGCAGCTGTGGTTCCAAAGTCCCCAAAGTATATTTCTTTAGGATGTCTTCCCCCAACTCCCCCCGCCACAACCTCCCACCCCCTGGAGAGTGGTTGTAAAGAAGACTCAGTGATGGGTTTATTTAATATGATACAACACTGATTCCATACTGTTACAGAACCTTTATTGAGTCCCCCTGACCCCCCACCATGTGTATAGAAATCTGTATCGAGGAGTAGTGCAGTAGCACAGCAGGTTAACTGCAGCACATGGTGCGAAGCGCAAGGACCTGGGTAAAGATCCGGGTTCAAGCCCTGGGCTCCCCACTTGCAGGGGAGTCGTTTCAAAAGTGGTAAAGCAGGTCTGCAGGTGTCTATCTTTCTCTCCCCCTCTCTGTCTTTCCCACCTCTCTCCGTTTCTCTCTGTCCTATCTAACAACGATGACATCAATAACAACAACAATAATAGCCACCAGAACAATAAGAAACAAGGGCAACAAAAGGGAATATATATATATATATATATATATATATATATTTCAAAAAATAGAAATCTGAATGGAAAACAATAGAAAGGTATAAAACAAATGAGGCATGGTTCCTGGCCTTCAGTAGTTGCCAGCACCCTGCATGAGTATGCAGGAAATGGGTATCCATTGCAACTCTTAATTTTCCTCTGTAAGTTTGAACTCATGAATGTTGAATACATAGAAAGGAAAACAAGAGAATATATATTATATATTAATTGAGGAAATGCTCTTTTACAAGACTGCAGTTGGGGCTGGGTGGTGGTGCACCTGGTTAAGTGTACACGCTACAAGACAGCAGTTGTCTCTGGGGTACAATTTCAAATCTTCCCCAAATATATATGCACCAGTGCACTGAGCCCACTACTAAAGTTCTTTTGCCCTCCACCATAGGGTACATTCCCCCAACACCTTTTGAATCATTGACCCCCACCCCCTTTAGAGTCCTTAGATCTTGCAGACGTAGCACAACATGAAAATTCATCTCAGTGGCCAATATATTGAGTTGGCGTTTAATCACCCTGACCATCCTCTTGTGCGAGCTTTTCTCTATGTGACATCTTCCCAGCCTTTCCTTTTCAACTAAAATGAGCAAAATGGGTGTTTTTTTTTAAATTGTTCTTATCGATATTTTAAAATTGCAACGGCATGTTTCCTTTGTCCTTTTGCTTCTGTGGGTTTGGGAGTAACTATTTGTCTCAGAAGATTTCTGTGGAATGTCCTTACAGTTGAAAACTAGTCCTGGAAGCCATTCTTCCAATTCAGTCAACAGACATTTATTAAGTACTCATTGTATTCCAGCCACTGCACTCAGTTTAAGCAAATAGAATTCCTGTCTAATACTCTTTCTCTCAAGCTAGAACATTCTGGGTGAGTGGGTGGAGTAAGCAGAGTGGCAGCATGTTAGTTAAGTTCTAAGAGTTACAAAATAAACCAGCTTATGTTTTCTTGAAGTATCTATTTTACACACAGATTTACGAGAAATGTTTTCTGGTAATTAATTTAAAATATTTAAATCTTATATGAAAGATTATCTGACACACACACACAGAGAGAGAGAGAGAGAGTTAGTTTAGAGCACCACACTATAATATTTGGCACCGAGTATTGAACGTGTGGCCTCAGACATACAAGTCCTACATTCTGCCCCTCTGAGCCATTTCCCATAGCCCCTAATTGACACTATTTAATAATATTTAGATCCATTAAACACACTGTGCTTTTAAAATGCAGTAGTATCTCTGTGGATATCTGAGGTGAAATGCGGTACTTCAGATAAAATCTCTGTCTATAAAGTGCAGCTATGGCAACCACAGGTGACTGGAAAAAACTGAGGTGAAGTCGTACAATAAGTAAAACACTGGACTTTCAAACACGAGGTCTTCTGTTCAACCCTCACCATTGATTGCATTCATCAGAGTGATCCCCTGGTGTTCTCTTTCTCTCTCTGTCTCCCTCCCTCTCTCCCTTCCTCCTTCTCTTTCTCTCTGTTATAAATAAATACATCTTTAAAAAGAGAGAGAGAAAAAGAAAGAAAGAAAGAAAGAAAGAAAGAAAGAAAGAAAGAAAGAAAGAAAGAAAGAAAGAAAGAAAAACACTTAGGCAATGCTACATTGTCTGAGTCTGCCCCTTTAGTTAAGTACTTGGGCATTTTCAAAGTCCTAAGTTTCCGATGGTGAGCTGTAGAAAAGATTATAGGCGTTATTCCCTCCCTGCCCCCAAATCCAAGTTGCCCACTGTTTTCAGTTCAAGAGTTTGATAATGGTCTAAACCTTAAGATATTTTGAGTCCTGAGCTCCTAATATAGGTGGATTACTGGGATTAGCATTGAAGAGAGAGTTTTCTTTAAATGAGGAACTATTAAAACACAGTGACTATGAACTTAAAGCAACAAAGTGATGGGGTTAAGTATGCAACCTATTGTTCTATGCACACTTGTCTGTCTCATTGATTGCAGTTATTTTTTAATGTCTTTCTTTTTTGCTAACTTTAAAGCTGCTTTCCTTTATAGCACATTTAGTGTATAAATTGCGTTGTTATGAACTAGCCCCTGGTATATTTAGCAGTGAAGGAAAATTCTCAAGGTTCATATATCTTGAGATTGATAAGACTTTTGTAGAATTTTGGTTTTGGAAGAGTTGAAAAATGGAAAGAGACTCATTGGAGGAAGCCTGGTACAAAGCGATAGTTTCATTTGCTCCCAGTGACAAAGATGAAAAGAAAAGGTAAGTGGACAGAGGGGAATGAAAGTAAATGTAATATGTCAGACACTAAATCTGTCAACTGATTTCTATTATCGTTATCCAACTTTCATTCTCATTCTGCCTCTCCAGACACAGGTCACAGGGCAGGACATTGTGGTATTGTGTTTCTGCCCACAACTCATACAAGGATAGGTGTAGTAGGTGATTCCAAGAATGAGAGTGCTTTTAGGTTCTGTTCAGTAAAAAAAAAAAAAAAAAAAGTCTAAGAGTTGTAGAGTTTTAATTCTTGGTTCCACTTTATAAAAGTGGCCATACACTTTTATTTCACTTATTTAATGTGTGTGTGTGTGTGTATGAAAGAGAGAGAGAGAAGGACTGACCCCAAAGCTCAGTTCTGGCTTCTGGTGCTGCAGGGGATTGAACGAGCCACCTCAGATTCTCAGGCATGAAAGTCTCTTGCAGAACCATTATGCCATTTCCCCAGCCCCAGGCCATGCACTTCTGAAGAATACTTCATTTGAATAAGGTTTTCTGTGTTTCTCTGACCTGTTTCTCAGTGGAAAGGAAATGGTTGAGATCTTGAACCCTGGAGCCAGAGTTTAGGTCTTTGTTGGCACTCTGCCTTTGGTTGGTAATATGGTTTGGGGCAGTTCCCTTCACTTCTGTTAGCCTAGTTTGTCTCCTCAGACTTGAAGGATTCAATGAAATGATGTAAAGCACTGAGCACAGTTCAAGCCATGGCAGACGATATAGCAGTTCCTATTATCACATCTTTTTTTTGTATATTTATGACTTACTTAGTTAAGTTTTGGAGGATTGCATAGGGTCTTTTGCCATTTTCATTTGAACCAGGAATTTTAGAGCAAATTGCGTCTGTCTTTTATTTATATTTCGTCAATCCCAGCTTGGATGTTATTCTTTGGTATGTGTATGTCTTAAATGGTAATTAGAATGTCTAGAAGTCACACTAGTATTCTGGTAGACAAGAAAGCTTATGGTAAATGCTTAGCTTGTTACTTCTTCAGTAGCTTAACATTGAATTCAAGGTAATGTCAGTTTTTAAGTGAAAAAAATTCTTAATTTTAGGAGAGTGAGAAATAGGGACAGACAGGGGAGAACATTTCTGCTCTGTCATTTGTAGTGTAGAGATTGAACCTGGGGCTGGGAGATGAATCCTTGACTTCATACATACAAAATGAATGTATTTTATTCACTGAACCACCTCCCAGGCCATCTGAAAGACCAGTTTTTATAGATAAATGTATTTATAGATAACTGTTGTCAGCATAAGATTTGAATCTGAAAAGACAGCCTTCAGTGGTATTTTTAGAAAATTCAGACTTGCCCTCCTCTCAGGCACTGCACTGAGAAAATGTCAAAAATTTTAAAGACAATTCACGCAGTGTATATTTAAATATACTGTGGATGGGAGGTGGTGTGGTTGTGAAGAGTATTGGACTTCTTTAAATATGATACTGGTCAGCATAGTAGGATTTAAGATTTTGATCTATTATGAAGGGCAAGAGAAATAGAGAAAAATATTATTAACAGAATTGTCTTTTTTTTTGCCTCCAGGGTTATTGCTGGGGCTCTGTGCCTGCACCATGAATCCACTGCTCCTGGAGGCCATTTTTTCCCCTTTTGTTGCCCTTGTTGTAGCCTTGTTGTGGTTATCATTGTTATTGTTGATGTCGTTCGTTGTTGGATAGGACAGAGAGAAATGGAGAGAGGAGGGGAAGACAGAGAAGGGGAGAGAAAGAGAGACACCTGCAGACCTGCTTCCCTGCCTGTGGAGCAACTCCCCTGCAGGTGGGTAGCCAGGGCTCCAACCAGGATCCATGTGCTGGTCCTTGCGCTTTGCACCACGTGCGCTTAACCCGCTGTGCCACTGCAGGACCCCTCAGAATTGTCTTTTAAACTTGAACATTTTATTCTTGATTGTATGCATGCATGTATGTATGTATGTATGTATGTATGTATGTATGTATGTATGTATTTTTGCCTCCAGGTTTATTGCTGGGGTTCGGTCCTGCACCATGAATCCACTGCTCCTGGAGGCCATTTCCCCCCTTTTGTTGCCCTTGTTGTTGTAGCCTTGTTGTGGTTATTGTTGTTGTTGATGTCATTCGTTGTTGGATAGAACAGAGAGAAATGGAGAGAGGTGGGGAAGACAGAGAGGGGGAGAGAAAGATAGACACCTGCAACCTGCTTCGCAGCCCATGAAGCAACACCCCTACAGGCGTGGAGCCGGTGGCTCTAACCGGATTCCAGTCCTTGCGCTTTGTGCCACGTGCGCTTAACCAGCTGTGCTACCACCAGACCCCCTTATTTATTTATTAATGAGAAAGATGGGAGGAGAAAGAGAAAGAACCAGACATCACTCTGCTACATATGCTGCCAGGTATTGAACTCAGGACCTTGTGCTTGAGAGTCCAATGCTTTATCCACTGCACCACCTCCTAGACCTAAACATGAACATTTTCAATGTTCTGATCATCAAACAGGTCTTATATTTACCTGATTAATGTCTATTTCAGATTTCTCTTCTCCAAGCAAGGACCTATTGAAACATTTGTATCAATTAGTCTACTTACAGGAGGACTAATTCTGTTTGAATTGGCATATATGGGTTTTGAGTTGTTATGGTTATCTTGAGCTTTTACTATAGTTATAACAAGCACCAGATCAAATAATGCCTCGGAGATGATGAAAGTTCAATAGTTATTTTGAGAAATGAATGGCTAAGTCTGAGTGGGCTATTGAGACCAGCTTTAGGTGTTGGAGGACAGTGGGAAGTACATGAAGATCGCATTCCTATATTCCAGTGCTCTTGATGGTTTACAATGTCAGTCAAGGAATGAGATGGATAATCCTTTTGTAGTTGAACCGTAGATGCACAGAAGGGGAAAGAGCAAGGGACACATTGCTCAAAGACTATTGTGTAGAGTAACACAGAAAAAAAGTCATGACTTTTCCAACAATCCAGTATATTACCAAAATTCTGTGATGCTTTTATGACGATGTACATTCTAGTTCTTGAAACATCTCACTTGCCACATGAGACAGTAGTAGTTAGCAGTGCCACCTGCATTTGTAGATAACAATTTTCAGCATCACATTCAAAAGTGGGAAGATAATGTTCAAAGCTACCTTTTGGAAAATTTAACTTCGTCTACTCTCAGACAATGAACTCAAAGGTTAAAGATAATGACTGATCTTTATTTATACACCACCCCCTTTGCCCCGAAACTTGGTTAATTATCCTTATCTTCTTAATTTCAGGGGAGTACACACATCTGGGAGTTGAATGTAAGGCCCTTAGTTTCTTTTTTTTAAATTTTTTTAATATTTATTTTATTTATTTATTCCCTTTTGTTGCCCTTGTTGTTTTATTGTTGTAGTTATTATTATTGTTGTCGTTGTTGGATAGGACAGAGAGAAATGGAGAGAGGGAGGGGAAGACAGAGAGGAGGAGAGAAAGATAGACACCTGCAGACCTGCTTCATCGCCTCTGAAGCGACTCCCCTGCAGGTGGGGAGCCGGGGCTCGAACCGGGATCCTTATGCCGGTCCTTGTGCTTTGCGCCACCTGCGCTTAGCCTGCTGCACTACAGCCCAACTCCCGGCCCTTAGTTTCTAACCCAGTGTTTTTGCACTAAAAAGATTGTTTCACCCACAGGATCCTTTTGTGATTCTTGTCTTTGTTATCAGGGTAAAAACAAAACACTGACAATGGAAATACCAACTACCTTTCTATACTTCTATATCATCTTTCATAGTTTAGAACTTAGCAAAGTGAGTCTGGGATTTATTTATTTTTAAAGATTTAAATTTTATTTATTTTTTATTTAATATTTATTATTGGATAGAGACAGAGACTGAGAGGAAAGAGGGAGAGAGAGAGGGGGAGAGAAAGAGAGAGAAAGATCACCTGCAGCTTTACTTCACCACTTGTGAAGCTTTTCCCTTGGTGGGGTGAAGCTTAAACCTGGGTCCTTGTGCATTGCGGTGAGGGTGCTTAATCAGGTGCAATACCACTTGGCCCCAAAGATTAATTTAATTTAATTTTTTCAAGGTTTTTTTTCCTTTTTATCGAGACAGAAAATTAAAGGGAAGGGGGGATAGAAAGAGAGACACCCAAAGCACTGCTTCACTGTCTGTGAAGCTTCCTCTCTGCAGGTGGAAGCCAGGGGTTTGAATCTGCGTTCTTGCATATCTTAATGTGAGTGCTTAATTTGGTATACCACTATGTGGCTCCACATCAATTTATTTTATTGTATGACAGAGTGATGGAGCAGAAACAAGAGCTTCACTCTGACATATGCCATGCTGGGGATTGACGCTGAGGCCCCTATGCCTGCAAGTCCTGTGCTCTACTGCTGACCTACACCCCCATTTGCAAGTTTGAGATTTATTAAGGGACTTTCTTTCTTTTTTCTTTTTCTTGCCTCCAGGGTTATTCGCTGGGGCTTGGTGACTGCACTATGAACGAATGTACTGCTACTGGAGGCCTTTTTTTTTTTTTTTTTCCATTTTGATTGCCATTGTTGGATAGGACAGAGAGAAATCGAGAGAGAGAAGGGGAAGCCAGGGAGTGAAAAGAAAAATAGATACCTGCAGACCTGCTTCACCACCTGTGAAGCCACCCCCCATGCAGGTGGGGAGCTGGGGCCTCGAACTGGGATCCTTACACTGGTCTTTATGCTTTGCACCATGTGTGTTTAACCCGCTGTGCTACCTCCCGACCCCCTATTAAAGCATTAGGTGCTTTTGGTATCTATAGACATGGTAACATTTGAATATTTTGAATATTCATGAGCAAGTATTTGCTCAGTAACTATATTGTAGAGCACTCTACCTGCAGGGAGAAGATATGCATTGACATGAAATAGACTATGGTCTAACAAGGTAACAGAGAATGCTAAGCAACTTTATAACAGGCAACACTCCTACTAAAACCAGTCAGTAATTAAATACATTATTATGGCACCCAGTATGGATATGGCATTATTCTTAAGTGTTTTAGGTTAGAACTTTCTGATCTCGTAAAAATACCATGTGGCAGGGACTGTTATATTCTCCCATTTTACAGATGAGGAAACTGAAGTACAGAAGCCATTATGGAGAACAGTATGGAAGATCCTTAAACAAGTAAATGGAAATACCTTATCATCCAGCAATACTACTCCTAGGCATTTATCCAGAAGACATTTTGGAGGAGCATATGTACCCCCCATGTTCATAGCTGCATGATTCACAATAGCCAAAATGTGGAAGCAATGTAAATGTCCATCCGCAGATGACTGGCTATAGACATTATAGGACATAGACTCAATGGAATCCTACTACTCAGCAGTTAAAAAAAGGTAATATTGTGTCCTTCAAGATAAAATGGATGGAACTGAATGTGATTATGCATGCTTAGTAAAGTAAGGAAGGAAGTGAAGGACAAGTACTGGATGGTATCATTCATGTGAAATATAAGGTGTTATAAACACATGAACTTGCCCTCTCCCCCCCCCCAAGTAATTAACTCATCTCTAAGACCTGGAAGAACTCCACTGACTACCATTGGAGGGGTTGGGGGAGCACACAACTTTGGTGGTAGGTGTGGTGTGGAGCTAGACACCTATTATCATCTATCATCTTGTAACTCACTAATAAAAATGTTTAAAAGAAACCGAGGCACAAATGAGATAACTTTCTCAAAAGCTACACAGTTAATAAGTGTGAGCATTGGCATTAACATCTACACGGTCTGGTTCCAGAATCTGACCTTTTAAAATCATAGCATTTCCTTTTTTCCCTCTTGGACAGGGGACATTATAGAAGAGAATAGCATAACTAAACAAAGTATGTTTGAGGCATCCTGGAAAAATATGCAGAAACGATCAATTGGCAAGATACCTTAATTAAGGTTTTTGTAAAAGGGGCACAAGTGAAATGCAAGACAGTCTTCTTGATATTTTATTTTATTTTGCCTCCAGGTTTATTGCTAGGATTCAGTGCCAGCACTACGAATCTACTGCTTCTGGAGGCCATTTTTTCCATTTTATAGGATAGGGCAGAGAGAACTTGAGAGAGGAGGGTAAAATAGAGAGGGAGAAAGAAAGATAGACACCTGTAGATCTGCTTCACTGCTTGTGAAGTGACTCTCCTGCAGGTGGAGAGCCAGGGACATGAACCGGCATCCTTGCATGGCTCCTTGCGCTTCATACTAAGTGCCTTTAACCCAGTGTGCTACTGCCAGGTCCCTCTTCTGAATATGTTAATGTCTAAAGCTTTGTATATGTGTGTTGTGTATGTGTCCATATTTGTTTGTTGCCATCACTGGGGCTTTACCACTTTGGGCTGACTTTTTCAGATAGAGATAGGTTAATTGATTGATAGATACCAACCATAAAATCAAAACCTCTCCCAGTGCAGTATGGTCTGTGCTTGAATCTTGGTCACGTGCATGGAAAAGTGGATACCCTCCCAGATGATGCTATGTATTTTTAAGGATTTACTTTATTAAATCACATGAGAGAAGAGAGAGGGGGAGAGAGAGGAGCAAGGGTAGCACTTCAACACATGAAGCCCAAGGGTTCAAACCAGAAGTCTCAGGTATATATTGGATTGTTTGAGAAGTCATGACACATTTATGCATAGTAAAACAGAAAAATACGTTATGACTTTTCCAGCAGGCCAATATGAACTACACCCTGCTAGCTGAACTGTTTCTCTCCCATCTCTAGGTGTTTTATTGGTTTTTTTTTTTTTTTTTACCAGAGGACTACTCAGCTCTCGTTTATGGTGGTGGTGGGGATTGAACTTGGGACTTGAGAGCCTTAAGCCTGAAAGTCTTTTTCTATAGCCATCACGCTATCTTCCCTGTCCAGGTGTTTATTTTGAACTAGGAAAAGAAAACAAGCTTAGAAAGTAAGTCAAATTGAGAATCCTTGACATGATAGCCAGAATTCAGCTTTTGTGTCTGATGTTTGATTTAACAAATGTGGTTAAAGATGGGTGGGTTCTGCTGAGATATAATTCTCACATCATGCAACTCTAACCATCCAGTTCAATGTTTTTTTTTTTTTTTTTTTTAGTATAACAGTGTGCAACCGTCACAGCAATCAGTTTTAGAAAACTTTCATCATCCCTAAAAGAGGAATAGATACTTTGAAACACATGTGGCCCCAGAGGCATGGAACTAGTGTGCCTGTCGGTGTTACTGCCTTCCTATCCAAATCTGCCTTCCTATCCAAATCTTTCTGTCTGCATATCTCTGATCTCATATTGGTATTTTTGTCTTTTTTTTCCTTCTGTCTAGCTCCAATTTTTTTTTCTGTCTAGACCCCAAGAACTTGAATTTCATTCTGATGAATGACATCATTAGCAAGGATCATGCATGTATCTGATTTTCAATCCCATTTGATTACAGAAATGTGTTCATTATGGATTTCTCATCAGAACATTGATAGTAGCACTTTTATCACTAAGTCAGAACTAACATTTAAAAATAAAACTGCCAAATCCACTGATGGGAATTGCCATCGATTTAGGTATGCCTATTTCTATTGTGGGACAGGTCCAGAGATGCCAGAGGAGTTTTGTGTTACACAGTAGCCTTTGTGAATGCTGCTAAAGCTTTTGCCTGGCATAGGTGAATATCAAAGAGATGATTGAGATTAAGCAGCACTTTTGTGGGGAAGAGGGTTGGGGAAGACGCTAGAGTATAGGGTTGATGTATCATGGAAACTGTGTTAACAAGGACCCATGCAAGGATATGGGTTTGAGCCCCTGCTCCCCACCTGCAAGGGGGAAGTTTTATAAGTGGTGAAGCAGGTCTGCAGGTGTCTGTCTTTCTCCATCTTGATCTCCCCCATCCCTCTCAATTTTTCACTGTCCTGTCCAATAAGATGGGGAGAACACGACCATCAGAATCAGTGGATTTGTAGTGCTGCCACAAAACTCCAGCCATAACCCTGGAGGCAAAAAAAAAAGGAGGAGGAGGGGAAGGAGAAGGGGAAGGGAAAGAAGAAAGAGAAGGAGAAGAAGAAGGAGAAGAAGGAGAAGAAGAAGGAGAAGAAGGAGAAGGAGGAGGAGGAGGAGGAGGAGGAGGAGGAGGAGGAGGAGAAGGGGAAGGGGAAGGGGAAGGGGAAAGGGAAAGGGAAGAGGAAGAGGAAGAGGAAGAGGAAGAGGAAAATATACTGGAGTGGAGCCAGCAGGTGGCTCACCCAGAAAACCTGCACAGTACGGTACTCCAGGACCCAAGTTCTGAGGGTGAGGTGATGAACAAATCACAGTCTTGCCTTCATTCTCACAGGCATTCTCACAGGATTTGCTCTCAAAAGCTCTAGAAAGGCTTTGTGAGGTGCAGTGTGTCAGTATTCTTTGGTTGGAGTCAATGATCACTAGAATGAGGAAACAGAAAACTTGGTCTCTAGCTCCTTCCAGCTGAAATGTGATGCCTTAATTATTAAGTCTCTTGCTTTCTTGGTTATGCCCACAGTACTTTCTGGGTGGCTACCTGTCTCCCTGCCCAGTGACTTTAATAGCCATTATAGGTTGACGGTTGTGACCACAGCCATTTAACATTCAATTGAAGAAACATTAAGGTATCCCGAGGGTTGTGGAGGAATAAATATCTTCCATAATGTGATTTGAGGGGGCACTTAGTGATCCTGCATGGTTTTTAAAATGTCACTTCCAAAGGTCCTGTAGTCTTAAGAGTTGGCGTGACATTTCCATTATTTGGTTAGACAGGTGCCTTCTAAAGTTCTGTTTGTTTTGGTTTGGCGTTAACAGAGCCACTTAAGAAATCCAATCAAACAAAGGTTGTGGGCTGAGCTTTGCTCTAAAATATGAAAATAGGTTTGCAGAAACCTTGGCAGTTGCTTCTCAACCTTTTGTATTCACATGCCTAGCGGAGGATTTGCTATGTAATTGTCCTCTGGCAAGATGCTGCAAACTGACCGTGAAGGGACCCCTCAGTGTGATATGGCAGCTGAAAAACAGTAGGATAGATAGCAGAACAATTTGTTTAATAATCAGGAACCTATAGGTAAGAATAGAGCAGATGAGATTGGGGTCTCCATTTGGGAAAAAGCTAGGAAGTCTATTTTAGCTATATTCCAAGGGGCCCATGACTTTACTAAGTTTTGCCTGAGCCTGACAGCTAATATGCAGGTGAACTAAAGGCATTGTCTGGGGAGATAGTGTCAGAGTTGGAAATAGGACCAAAAAGCTGGATCAGGGAAGAGGGTAGCTCCCAGATATGGGAAAAGTATATACACACCATTAGCTATCAACCCCATCATTCTGATCTGGGGCCCATATTCATCACAGGAGCCTGTATAACCCTGCATTCATGCTCGTACTTCATGGTCACAGCAAGGAACATTCTAGGCTGCACCCAATTTAGGACCCATCCTCGTCGAGTGACAAAGTATGTTGACCCAGCTTCCCTTTGGGAAGTGGGGCAGTCCCTACCAGTGTTGTTCCAAATTGAAGGAAAGGTTCTGTAGAAGCCCACAAGAGAGTTTATGATGTTTTTCCTGATGGTGATGACCAGTGATGGTGGAGAGAGGGATCGGTTAAGAGTTCTAGGCCCATCATATCTGTGTGGTATTCCTAGGATTCACTGACTAGGGCCCCAGATGATGGGGTGGCCTGGTAGTGACCAAGAAAGTCATCATTGAAGTAGGGTGGACTCTTGCCCTTATCCATCTTTTGTAGTCCTTACTTTCTCTGACAAGTTTAGCCTTAGAGTGATTGAGGGAAATGAAATAGGAAGTAGGTGAGGAGGGTATCTAGGTCTAAGTAGAAACTTTGATTTAGTACTTTATGGTGTCATTTTTTTTTTTTTTTAGATTTTTCTACTTGGTGCATTTATTGAGTCACTGCAAACTATTTTACACTTTTACTTTAAGGGATATATGTTCTCCTGACTTATGGGTAAATACTTACATGCGCTGTGTCTCGTGAGCCCTGGTCTACATCTAGGTTCTGTGGCATTGTTAAGAGGTGTCCCACCTGAAATGGAATTAAGGAATCCTGTGAGTTAGGGAAGGTCTCACCAGTGTAATGGAGCTGAAGGGTTGATATCCCGTGGCCGGCATCGCTGGACACAGTCCAAAGTGAAACATGTCGAGGTGGTACTGGCTGCGGTGATTTGGTTGAGATCAGCAGATGCAGGATCAAATGGTATTGATCGAGAGAAGCATGCAGGAAAATGAGCCCCACCCCCAGAGGCTCCAAGACTGGAGAAATAATTGGTTTTATAGAGAATGGGGAAGGTTCCTGCTATCTTAGAATTTAAGAAGTTTAAGATAGTTATTGTTATAACCAAGTTATTAGGGATTATTAGGATTTGCTGTGTCATACAAGACCTCACCATTACTTATGTAATTTAGAGCTATTTACAAATAGCTGTAGCTTATACACTGACAAGACCAGTTGCTTCTGGTCTCTTGGTCTAAGATTATAGGTGATTTAATATTTCAAAGAAAAAGTCATTATTAGAAATGTATTAATAATTTGAGCCCACTGTTAAGATTCAATCAGGGTTACCAAGTTGAAACCTCAAGTGCTTAGATTGAAGGAATATCTACTCAGAACTGGGGTCTATGCATTCAAAAAGTTGGAGACATTCAATCTATTTTCCCCTCGCATATTGACTAAATAGTGACTTATAAGTCTATTTGTTAATAAGAGTGTATATTACCACCATTGCCATCAGCAAAGGTCTGTGTCCCTTTTGTGTGTGCTGGTGGTATTGGTGGTGGTGGAGTAATGTGGGCCTTGCGTATGCCCAACTCTACTATTCCCAGGCTGACTTTTTCACTCTTTCTATTTCAAGGGGGAGTGCAGGACACTCTCATATACCACATAAGGGGCTTTCTTTGGTGTTGTGGTGCTTTCACTTGATCCCTGGGCTTGAACTTGGGTCCTCTTATATGGTAAAGCTTGTGCTCTACAGGAAGAGCTCTATCTTAGGCCTCAGTAGTATCCTCCTTTCTCATTCTGTGTCCCAGTTGTAGGCACTTCAAGGTTTAATGTGGTGGTTACTCCATCACTGAATACCACCTCTTCTTTTGTTCTTTTAATTATTTTTTATTTTGTTCACAGGACAGAGAGAAATTGAGAGGGGAGGTGGACATAGAGATGGAAAGAGACAAAGAAATACCTGCAGACATGCTTTACTGCTTGTGAAGCTTTCCCCTCCTGCAGATGGGGACTGGGGGCTCGAACCTGAGTCCTTGAGCATGGTAATGTGTGTGTTCAACTGCTTGCACCACCATCGAGCCCATAGGGACCTTCTTTTACTGAGCATCTCACTAGCGACTTCTATCTTGTGATCCTAAATGGATTATCACATTCACTGTTGCATTCTCATTCCAGCCAATAGGAATAGGGCAGGGCCAGGAGAAAAAGATTCTATGCCCACGTAAGGATTTAATTTAATATTTGCATGCATTACATATCTCATTAAGCAGACCTTAGTCATATGGTGAGGCTAAAAAAAAGTGGTTCTTATTTGGACTGGAGCTGGTGTATTGCACCAGAGTAAAAGACTTTAGGGTGAGGTGGGGTGGGGAAGAGTTCAGGTTGTGGAACATGATGGCAGAGGACCTAGTGGGGGCTGTATTTTTATGTCAAAAACTGGGAAATGTTATGAATGTACACACTATTGTATTTACTGTTGACTGTAAAGCATTAATCCCCCGATAAAGAAATTAAAAAAAAAGAAAACCAACAATAATAACAACAAGAACAATAATAAAAAAAGAAGCAAAATCCTTCTGGATCATGATGGCAGAGGAGGACCTAGTACGGGTTGAATTGCTACGTGGAAAACTAGGAAATGTTATGCATGTACAAACTGTTGTATTTTACTATCAACTGTAAAGCATTAATCCCTCAATCAAGAAATAAAAAAAGAAAAAGAAAAAAGGTGGTTCTTAGCTAGGTGTCCACCTAAATTCATTATTGGTGCTCAAGAAGGGAAGAATAGAGATACTCATTAGGATGAAAGCAGTCTCTGCTGTATGATGGCTCTAATGTGAAGCCTGACTGGTTAGTGCCAGAACTTACTTTTTCTTTCTCCTTTCTTTTCTTTTCTTTTCTTTTCTTTTCTTTTCTCTCTTTCTTTTCTTTTCTTTTCTTTTTTTTTGCAGAATCATTATTTTATCTCCCCATCCCAAGACCTAGCATTTCTCTATTTAATTTTTTTTCATTATCTTTATTTATTTAATGGATATAGTCAGAAATTGAGAGAGTAGGGCAGGTAGATAGATAGATAGATAGATAGATAGATAGATAGATAGATAGAGAGACCTGAAACACTGCTTCACAGGTTACAAAGCTTTTTCCCGTACAGGTGGGGACTGGGGGCTCAAACCTGGGTCCTTGCACACCATAACATGGCGCAAAGCACAAGGATCCGGGTCCAAGCCCCTGGCTCCTCACCTGCAGGGGGTCACTTTACAAATGGTGAAGCAGGTCTGTGGATGTCTATCTTTCCCTCCCGCCTCTGTCTTCCCCTCCTCTCTTGGTTTCTCTCTGCCCTATCCAACAACAGTAGCAACAGTAATAATAATAATGATAACAATGATTGGTAAACAAGGACAACAAAAGGGGAAAAAATAGCCTCCAGGAGCAGTGGATTCCTAGTGAAGGCACTGAGCCCCAGCAATAACCCTGAAGGTAAAAAAAAAAGGGGGGGGGAGAAAGAAAAAGAAAAGAAATGAAAAGAGAAAGAAAGAAAGTTAAAGCTTAAACAAGTCCTCCCAGTCAGGCTGGCATTCACTTATCACCAGACTTCTGTGAAATTTGGATTCAAAGACTCTGAGGTTGGCCCAAACAACAACAACAAAAGAAATGTTTGAGACCAGAGAAGGGTTCATTTCGGCCAACCGTTCTAATTTTATTTTATTTTATTTATTTTATTTTATTTTACTTTATTTATCACCAGTGTTATTGTTGGGGCTCTGCCTATGTTTGGTTCCTCCCATCCTGAAGGGCTCTTTTCTTCCTTCTTTTTGTTTTAGATAGAAACAAAGAGACAGAAACACAGAGAGGAGAGATACTATAGCTCTACTCTGTTTGTAAAGCTTCCTCCCTGCAGGTGCTTTGTTGTTTTTTGGCCAGGGTAAAATGTGTGCTCCACGGAGTGAGCACTCACTTTTTTTTTTTTTGTCCTCAGGGTTATTGTTTATCAATTTGGCTGTGTGTCTGCACAACAAATAGTGGTGGTCAGTCTTTATTTCTATTTTCTTGCTTTTACTGACAGAGAAGAAGGGGAGAAGGCAAGAAAGAAGGAGAAATAAAGAGAGACACCTTTAGCAGTGCTTCACTGCTTATGACTCATTTATCCCTGCAGATGGGGACTGGAAGCTTGAACCTGGGTCTTCACACATGGTAACATGTACAGTCTACCAAGCCCATCCTCAGACCCTTCCAGTTACAAGAGAGAGGATCTAATGGAGAGGAAATTTTAAGTTACTTGCTCAAGGGTCTCTCTCTTCAAGGAGCTTACATTACTGTTGGAAGGATGCTTTGCACATAAATGAAAAAAAAAAGCAAGCGTTTATTACACTGTGCAAGGACCCGGGTTCGAGCTCCCCGGTCCCCACCTGCAAGGGGAAAGCTTCATAAGTGGTGAAGCAGGGCTGCAGGTGTCTTTTTTGTCTCTCTCCCTCTCTATCTTCCCCTCCCCTCTCAATTTCTCTCTGTCTCTATACAATGATAAATAAAGAAAACAAAAAATCAGAAGAAATAGGCAAGCATTTGAATACAAAAGAGTGCCAAAGACTGGACAAACACTGGACTAGAAAGGTATGCTCAACCAAGGATCTTTAGTTTTATGGTGAATTCTGGAAGCTGGGTGGGCTTGTGTTGTGAAAGGATACTTGAGGCATAGGGAATGTATGAATCAAAGTACAAAGAGAAAGATAAACAGGTGACTTTTGGGATCTGGCCAATAGTGTAGTGTTTAGTAGAAGGAGAAAGCAGAGAAAACTCAACCAGAAAGTGGAGAAACTTGCATACTTGACTAGGGCAGGCTGGGTGGGATGGAGTGGGGTGGGGTGGGGTGATTAAAGGGTGGATTTTGCCCTGCTGGCAGCTTTTGAGTAGGTGTATGATATAATGAAAATGATTTTTCTTTCTTTTTTTCTTTGTCTGTTTTCTATGCTTGGTGGACTGTGCCAGAGGTCAAACAGGTCATGAAATTGACAATTAAAAAAATGGGCATTGGGGGAGTCGGGCGGTAGCGCAGAGGGTTAAGCGCACGTGGCACAAAGTGCAAGAACGGGTGTAAGGATCCCTTCAAGCCCCGGCTCCCCACTTGCAGGGGAGTTGCTTCACAGGTGGTGAAGCAGGTCTGCAGGTGTCTATCTTTCTCTCCCCCTCTCTGTCTTCCCCTCCTCTCTCCATTTCTCTCTGTCCTATCCAACACCGACGACATCAACTACAACAATAAAACAACAAGGGCAACAAAAGGGAATAAATAAATAAATATTTTTTAAAAAATGGGCATTGGATGGACTATAAAGTTTATGCTCAGAGGTGAAAAAAATCAGGGTACACTACATGGTCCCATAATTAACATGACAGTGTCAGCTTATTTTTTTCCTAATGGAAAAAAAAAAAACACCAAGCATCAACCTTGTAAGATTACTAATGTGCGTGTATTAGTCATGACATGCTGCAGATAATTGTGTCCAACTCTCTTGTTACGCTAATAAACAGTAGAAAGTGCTAAAGTAATGGAGAACACAGTAGTGGCTGTGGCATAGGGCCTTGCTCTGTTGCTAGCCATCCCACAGATAGGAAGTGGCATGAAACCTCCCAGTGCACTTGGCAGCCCTTGTGTGTAAAAATGCTTTTGCTTTGAAAACGCTGGGAAAACAGCTCACCTGGATAGTGCGCTGCTTTTGCATGTGCATGATCCAGGTGTGAGCCGGGCCCTTACCACGTTGCAGGAAGCATTAGTGCTGCATCATCTCTTTCCCATCTTCCCTCTCCCCTTCCCCTCCCCTTCCCTTTCCCCCTCCTCTTCTTCCTCCCCCTCCTCCTGCTTCTCCTTCCCCCCTTCCTTCCTCCTCCTGCTCCTCCTCCTTTTTATTCCTCTTTTTTCTCTCTCTCCCTTTCTATCTCTAGCTAAAGAAAAAAAAATCTTTTGTGTTTTGGTACAAAACATAAGCAAAGAACAGAATAAACAGAAATCTGTACTATATTAAGCTTCCTGTAAGCATGAAAAGCCTGAGGAGAGAACATTTACTTCATGTACCTCAGAAAATTCTGACCTGATATAAACAAAACAAAACAAAACAAAACAAAACAAAACAAAACAAAACAAAAAAACCCCAAAACAAAACAGAACCTGCACACAGCTGTACCTGTGCCAGCAACTGTACTATAGACCATTCACCCCACAATGAAGTGGAATAAAAAAAGAAGAACAACAACAAAAGGAAACTATTATATAGGTGTTTTCAAAACAATAAATATTATAGCTCATTTGTATAGTCAGGGAAGAATATTTCTTTAAGGATTACTATACATGTGGATATGGAAGGGATCTGGCTTCAACTAAGATTTCTGAAATTCTCTATGTCTACAAAACTTCAAAGACCTATATTGATAAATATTTTATTTAGTATTTATTCGCTCTAGGCTCTATATAAGAGCAGTTTGTACTCTCACTTTTCTCCAATGAAATAGAGGGGAATTTTCAGTTACGTGAAGGTGCATTCAAGCTGTAATCTTTTGAGCCTGTTCTATTTGTAAAACAGCTTTAGGATGCTTACCCCAAAAGGATGTATTTTCTGATGGTATACAGTTTACCTGTGGATACATACATACTCTGTAATATTTCTGTATTTTCACATTATCTAAAGTTAACTTTACATTTCAGCATCAGTTAAAGTTAACTCTACATTTACAAGTTCACTGTGTGACTTTTGGTGATTATGAGCATTTTTTTTTTTGCAAATAAAAACATCACTTTTTTATGATTCCTTTTTTTCTACTTGTTACATCTGGTCAAGTTTATTATTACCTATACCCACATGTCAAGAAAATCTTTTAATATCCCCCTGTTGCAATTATATGCCACCTTAAGACTTACTGTTGTAGTATTCTAGGGAAGTCAGGCCTTTTAGACTTAAAATAATTTCTCAAAATTTCCAAGATAGAATACATTGAAAACTGTTTAGTTGTTTTAGTTTCCAATTTGATTGAATTCCTATTTGAACTACATAAGATAGTGTATGAGTGTAGAATTCAGTAGGAATTCTACAGTTGCCTCAGCAAATGACCTGTCAGGTATTTAAGACATAACATAGAATTTACGTTATGTGGACTTAAAGAGTTAAGAGTGTGTGGTTGTGGTTAAGTCTGAAGATTTTAGGGGGCAGGCGGTGGTGCACATATTACCAAGCGCAAGAACCTGGGTTTGAGGTTCCCCCCCCCACCCCGCAGGGGATCGGCTTCATGAGCAGTGAAGCAGGTCTGCAGTGTCTACTTTTCTTTCACCCTCTCTATCTCCTCCTCTCCTCTTCCCTAATCAGTTTCTCACTTTCTTGTCAAATAAACAATAGAAACATAAAAGAAAAAATGGTGGCTGGGAATAGTGGATTTATAGGCACAGAGCCCTAGCAACAGCCCTAGTGGAAAAAAAAAACAAAACAAAACCCTGAAGATTCTAATCTTGACTTAAAATCCGATTCTGCCACTTTCTACTTTTGTGGGAATAAACATTACTTCATTTCATTCTATCATCATTTCCTCATTTCAAATGAAAAAACAAAGATTTTATTTATGATTATTTTTATTAGCGATTTCATAGCAGTGTAAGAAATTAATAAGATTTCAGGAGTATAGTCCATACCACACTCACCACCAAAGTTCTGTGTCCCCCCCCCCACCAACATAAGCACCATAGTTTTCACTAAGTCTGAGATACTGTTCATTTTGCAAGTTTGTATGCTGTGATTGTCTATATTATCTATAGTCCACAGGAGTGGAACCATTCAGTAGTTGTTTTTCACTTCTACTTATCTCACTAAGAATAATCACCTCCAGTTCCACCCACTTTATCTCAAAGGATACAACATCATCTTTCTAAATTGAAGAGCAGTATTCCATTGAATGCATGTCCCATAACTCCTTCATAGAGTTATCTGTGGATGGACATTCGGTTGCTTCCACACATTGGTTATTGTGAATAATGAAGCTGTGAAAATAGTAGTGCAAATGTCTCTTTGGCTTTGTATTTTCATGTCCTTTGGCTATATGCATGGAACCAGTATTACTATACCATAAGATAGTTCTATTTTTTGTTTTTAATTTTTTATTTATAGAAAGGAAACCCTGACAAGACCATAGGATAAGAGGGGCACAACACCACACAATTCCCACCACCAGAACTCCGTACGTATCCCATCCCCTCCCCTGATAGCTTTCCTATTCTTAAACCCTCTGGGAGTATGGACCCAGGTTCATTACGGGGTGCAGAAGGTGGAAGGTCTGGCTTCTGTAATTGCTTCCCCAC
Source organism: Erinaceus europaeus (assembly GCF_950295315.1). Lineage (NCBI taxonomy): Eukaryota > Metazoa > Chordata > Mammalia > Eulipotyphla > Erinaceidae > Erinaceus > Erinaceus europaeus. The sequence continues at coordinate 44,273,202 of NC_080185.1, forward strand.
TGAACATGGATGGACATTGGCAGGTCGATCCACACTCCCAGCCTTTCTCTTTCTTTCCCTAGTGGGGCAGAACTCTGGGGAAGTGGGACTCCAGGACACATTGGTGGGGTCATCTGCCCAGGGAAGTCTGGTTGGCATCACAGTAGCATTTGGAACCTAGTGGCTGAAAGAACAGTTAACATATAAAGCCAAACAAATTGTTGACTAATCATGAACCTAGATATATCCAATTTTTTTTATTAAAAACAAGGAACTTTATGGGAATTAAATAAAGTAATGTATATGAGTGTTTAGCATAGTACTTAAAATAGTGTTAACAGCCAGTGAATGTCAGCTGTTATTGTTATCTTATATGCATATTATCATTTGGTTTTCAAGGGAACTTCCGCAGGTCAGGTTGCAATCGTTTTTTCCAGCTATCTATATCAAACAGCTACAGAAGAATGAATATCAAAAGAATAAGATAAGTGGCCATATCAGCATTTTCGTAGTTGTTAAGTACTATGAGAACTTTAGAGCATGTCAATTTCTTGTTGTTGTCAACTATGTGGGTTCTTAGTGAAAGAATTGATGACAAAAAATGACCACCACATTCTGAATGTCTTTGTAATTCTTATTGATGGATTTTGCTTTATTTACTCACTTTTTAATTTATCGAGGTAACCTGTGTTTACAACACTGCATAAGTTTTAGACATATAGTTCTACATTTCTTCACAGTTCTTTCTCCACAGTTCGGTGACCACTAAGCATCGTTTAGTTGACCCAACCCATGCTACAGAATAGTTTTCTGTTTTTAGTTCCCTCGGTATTTTTAGGGATTAGCTCAATCTGGAGTCAACTTTTAAAATAATTTTGAGGTTGAAAGATAACTCACTGGGGTGGTGTGCATATGTTGTCATACCTGTGACCAGGGTTCACACCCAACTCCCACTGCACTGGAGAAGTTTTGGTGCTTTCCTTCTTTCCCTCTGTCTCTCTGTCTCTGTCTATCAGAAAAAGATGGCTCAGCACAGTGAAGCATGTAAAACCAGAGGTACATAAAGCTACTACCACAGTCAAGATATGGCATTGCCAGAAATTGAACCTGGGGCCTCTAAGGAGACCTCAGGCTTTCAAGGCCGGTGCTTTAACGCTGTTTTCCTGGGCTTGAAATTAAGTGATCGAACTGTTCCATCACCATAAACAATTTAGAGAACTCTTGAGGAGGAGGAAAAAAACAAAAGAATATGTATTGTATCTATCCACATTTCTAAACCTTTTCCTTTATTTTTTCCTAATATGTCCGGATTCCCTCCTTTAAAGCCCATTATCCACTGTTTTGGTGTAGCTGTTCTGGCGATGTTATATTCATAGTTTTTAACTTTCCCTTCATTTGAGCATGCCTTGATTTCTTCATTTCTTTTTTTAAAAATATTTATTTATTTACCCTTTTGTTGCCCTTTTTTATTGTTGTTGTAGTTATTGTTATTGATGTCCGTCATTGTTAGATAGGATGGAGAGAAATGGAAAGACGAGGGGAAGACAGAGAGGGGGAGAGAAAGATTGACACCTGCAGACCTGCTTCACCACCTGTGAAGCGACTCCCCTGCAGGTGGGGAGCTGGGGGGGGGGGCCTCAAACCGAGATCCTTAAACCGGTCCTTGTGCTTCGCACCAAGTGTGCTTAACCAGCTACACTACTGCCCAACTCCCTCTCCTTCATTTCTAAGGGAAACTTTTCCTGGGATAGAAATCAAGGTTGACAATTACTTTTTTCAGCACTTGAAAAATCATATGCCCCTCTTCTGAAAGACCTTCTTAGTTGCTGACAAAAAACCTACTGTTACATCAATTATTTTCTTCTCTAAATAAGATACCATTTCTTTCTCACTGGTAACAAGAGTTTTTTTTTCTTTATCAAAAGTTTGATTACAATATAGTAAATTTCTTCGAAATTATCGTAGTTGGTGTTTGCAGTTTCTTGAATCTGTAGGTTTATTTCTTTTGTAGAATGTGGAAAAATTTTTCATCATTATTGTTTTTTCACCCCATCCTCTTTTTTGCTCCTCTTGTGACTCTGATGACATGAACACCATGTCTGTGATATATGTCCTCAAATCTCTGGTGCTTTTTTCATTCCCTATACTTTGCTTTTGTATTCACAGATATTCTCCTTCTCCTCCTATTCTTTGAATGCTGAACCTATCTGTTGAGTATTATAGTTTAATTACATAGTTTATTTATACTTAGTTGTTAGCTCTTGAAAATTTCATGGGCTTCTTCCTTATGCCTTCTATTTTTTAATTATTAATGATTTGATAAAGATTTATAAGATTATAAAATAACGGGTATAATTCCATGCAGTACCTACCGCCAGAGTTCTGTGTCCCATCCCCTCCCTTGGAAGATTCCCTGTTCTTTATCCTCTTGGGAGTATGGACCAAAATTCTTTCTGGGGTGTGCAGAAGGTGGGAGTTATAGTGCTTCTCTGCTGGACATGGATGCTGGCAGGTCCCTCTATACCCCCAGCCTATTTCTATCTTTCCCTTATGGGGTAGGGCTCTTGATGGTGAGACTTTGGGACACGTTGGTGAGGTTGTCTGCCCGGGGAAGTCAGGATGGAATCATAGTAGCATCTGCAACTTGGTGGCTGAAAGGCGGTAAGATATGAAGCAGGGAAAATTGTTTAATAAATAGGAACCAAAAGGTAGGAATAGAAATGAAATTAGGGGTATTTGTGTGGAGAGAAGCTAGGAAGCCTATTTTAGGTATGTTCCAAAGGGCCCATTACTTTAGTAAGTTTTGCTTAAGCTTGATAAATAACATGTAGGTGAACTAAAAATATTGTCTGGGGAGATGGTGTTAGAGTTAATAATAGGGCTAAGAAGCTGAATTAGAATTATGGGCTGCAAGCTCAGACTGACAGGGACTCAGAGGTTACAGAGGCTCCTGTACTAAATATGAATATATATGGGCCCTAGGTAAAATTGATGGGATCAACAGTTAATTGTATTTATATATTTTCTCTCTTCTATTTTTTTACTAGGATTTTTCGGTGTTTTTGTTTATTTTCTGAGACTCATTACTGTTTTGTTTGCTTAAAGCAGGCTCATAATTACTTTTTTAATTTTTAAAAAATTTTTTATTTATAAAAAGGAAACATTGACTAAACCATAGGATAAGAGGGTACAACTTCACACAATTCCTACCACCAGAACTCTGTATCCCATCCTCTTCCCTGATAGCTTTCCTATTCTTTAACCCTCTGGGAGTATGGACCCAAGGTCATTGTGGGATGCAGAAGGTGGAAGGTCTGGCTTCTGTAATTGCTTCCCTGCTGAACGTGGGCGTTAACAGGTTGATCTATACTCCCAGCCTGTCTCTTTCCCTAGTGGGGAAGGGCTCTGGGGAAGTGGAGCTCCAGGACATTTTGGTGGGGTTGTCTGTCCAGGGAAATCTGGTTGGCATCATGGTAGCATCTGGAACCTGGTGGTTGACAAGAAAGTTAGCATACAAACCCAAACAAATTGTTGAGCAATCATGGACCTAAGGGCTGGAATAGAGCAGATGGAGAGTTGGGGGGTCCTCCATTTTGTAGATAGCTAGTAGGCATATTTTAGTTAAATTCCAAAGAGCCTGTGGCTATTCTAGTTTATTTTTTTCCTTTTTTCCCCTGAGCCTGAAATCTGATATGCAGGTGGATCCAAATTATTGTCTGGGGAGATGATGTCATGGCTGGAAAAAGGACCAGAAAGCTGGATCAGGGAAGAGAGTAGCTCCCTAATATGGGAAAGGCTTATAAATATTATTGACTGTAAACCCCATCAATTTGATGTAATCTGGGGACTATAATCAGCTTAGGAGCCTATGTAACCAACCTCTGTCTCCCTGTAGATCTGAGCTCACATTCTGTGGTCATGAGTAGGAACATTCCAGGCTGCCTCAATATCGACCCATCTTCCTCAGGTGTAGCATAGAGTATGTTGTCCAGCCTCCCATCGGAGGATGGAACATTCTCTACCGTTGTTGATCCAAGTTGAGGGCAAGGTCCTATTGGAGCCCACAAAGGGGTCTATTGTGTTGTTCCTGATAGAGATGGCCGGTAACAATGGAGAGAGGGTTTTATTTGAGGTCTAGGCCCATCTAGTTTGTTTGGAAATCTCAAGACTCCCAGATCAAGACCCCAGCTGAAGGGTGGCCTGATAGTGTCTAAAGAGTCATCGTTAAAGTATGCCAGTCTCTTGCCCTTATTCAACTTTTGCAGTCCTTGCTTTGATAAGGTTAGCTTTGGAGAGAACTGTAATAGGAAGTAGGTGAGGAGGGTATCTAAGTCTAAGTAGACACTATTTCATTCGGAACTTTATACTGACTCACTGTAGACTATCGTGTATTTTTGCTTTCAGGTATATATTTTGCCCTAGTTTATGGATACATGTGAACATATGCTCTATCTCATGGGACCTGGCCTATATCTAGGTTTTAAGGCTTTGTTAGGAAGTGAACCACCTGGAATGGAATTAGGGAATACTATGAAAGGAAAGGTCTTACCCGAGTAATGAGGGTGAAGGGTTGACATTCTATGACTGATGTCTCTGGGCACAGTCTGAAGCAAAGCATGCTGAGGTGGTACTCGTTGCATTGATTAGTTGAGATCGACAGATGCAATATCATTTGGTATGACTTGAGAGAAGCATGCAGGAAAGTGAGCCCCTCCCTAGAGGTTCCAGGACTGGGGGAAATATAGGCTCTATAGAGGAAGAGGGAGGTTCCTGCTGTCTTAGGGTTTAAGATGACAATAGATAGTTATTGCTATAATCACATTATTTGGCAAATGGGTTAACTTTGAAAAATCCCTTTGTTAGGATTTGCTGTATCATACACTCCATCACCATAATTTATGTCCTTTGACATTATTTGTATATAGCTATAATACCGGTTGCTTCTGTTCTCCCTGGACTAGCTTTTTAAAAAAAAATATTTTAAATTATTTTTTAAACTTTAGTTAGTTATTATTGGATAGAGACAGAGAGAAATTGAGGGGAAAGGAAGATAGAGATGGAGAGAGACAGAGAGACACCTGCAGCACTGCTTCACCACTGGTGAAGCTTTCCCCCTGCAGGTGGGGACTGGGGCTTGAACCCGGGTCCTTGCGCACTGTAGTGTGTGCACTTAACCAGGTGCACCACTGCCTGCCCCCCTGGACTAAGCTTTTAAAAGAGTCAACATATCAAAGACTCAGCCTATGTATTAAAAAGACTCGGTCTGTACTTTAAAATGTTTGAGACATTCAATCAGTTTTTTCCCTCTCATATTACTTAAATAGTGATTTATATGACTACAAATTAATAGGAGCATACATAAACACCATTCCCACCACCAAAAGACTGTGTCCCATTCCCTCCCGCTTTCCTTCCCCCCCTCCCCATGAAGCTGAACATCCACCCTCACCCCAGGGTTTTTACTTTGGTGCCCTACTTGCTTTTTTTTTTTTTTTAATGATCACTGTTTTAAAATCTTTGTCAGATAATTTTAACATCTCTACCCTCTTGGTGCTGACATCAATTGATTCTTTTGCCATACAATTTGAGATCATTCTTTTTTTTAATTCCTTTTTGTTGCCCTTGTTGTTTTGTTGTTGTAGTTATTGTTGTTGCTATTGATGTCATTGTTATTGGACAGGACATAGAGAAATGGAGAGAGGAGGGGAAGACAGAGAGGGGGAGAGTAAGATAGACACCTGCAAACCTGCTTCACCGCCTGGGAAGTGACTCCCTTGCAGGTGGGGGAGATCTTTCTTAATGTTAGTAACCCAAGAGATTTTTTTTATGGAGACATGAACATTTTGGGCAGTATTTTATGAGATTATGATTCTCATGGAAGCTTTCATATGACACCACTCTGCCAAGAGGAGAGAGAAAGGACTCTACCTTATTACTATCAGGTGAGTCTGGGTGTCCTGGTTTTCCACACTTATCGTCTTCTTCTTTCTTTTGTTCTTTTTTTTTTCCCTCCAGGGTTATCACTATGAATCCATTGCTTCTGTGGCCATTTTTTCATTTTTCTTTTCTTTCTTTCTTTTTTTTTTTTTTTGCATAGGTCAGAGAGAAATTGAGAGAGGAGGAGAAGATAGAAGGGAAGAGAGAAAGGTAGATACCTGTAGACCTGTTTCAATGCTTGTGAAGCACCCCTCCTATGGGAGCCAGGGGCTCCAACCAGGATCCTTTGTGGTCCTTATACTATGTACTATATGCACTTAACAGGGTGTGCCACTGCCCGGTCCCCATTTCTACACTTGTCTGTTGACACTCCACTTGATACCTTCTTATTATTGATAGATGGAGGTTCAAGTGCTGTTTCCTCCCTGACTGAGAAGAGTCAGAATACCTTGTTCCTCTCCACCGACACTCTGGCAGAGGGGATGGTCACATTACCAGTGGGTAGTGGTGAAAATCCTGATTTTCCACTAGGTATCGTCTGACACTATCCCAGCAGGAAAGAGGGAGCCATGTCTCATTATAGCGCTGTGAGGGGGAAAATTAAGCCTTCCAATAGTCTTTGGTAATGTGAATGTTTGGCCGGACTAGAATGGTTATTGTCTAAAAGTGTTTTGTTCTGCTAAGATGTCCCTTTTCTGGTTCTTTGACTAGAGAGAGCAAGCCTTTCATTATTACTATTGTCCTTGTTATTCATTATTATTTCTAGGTTGACAGATTCATGTCTGGAATATATGAGGTCAAAAGAAGATCCAGGAAACTCAGTATTACTGTCATGTTCCTGGTATCTTGAGGTCCCTTATAGTTCTGTCTCTTCACATTCCAGAGCTTTCTCATGTTTACTTTACATAAAATACCCGTGATTTTGAGCTGTACTTTGGAGGATAAATGGAGGGAAAGCTGATTTTTAAAAAAGTCGTTCCTTAGGGGGGCTGGGTGGTAGCGCAGTGGGTTAAGTGCACATGATGCAAAGCACAAGACCAATGTAAGGATTCCTGTTTGAGCCCCCAGCTCCCCACCTACAGGGGAGTCACTTCGCAAGTGGTGAGGCAAGTCTGCTGGTGTCTTGTCTTTCTCTCCCCTTCTGTCTTTCCCTCCTCTCTTGATTTCTGTTTGTTCTATCCAATAACAAAAACATCAATAACAACAGTAATAGCAACAAAGGCAACAAAACGGGGCAAAAAATGGCCTCCAGGAGCCGTGGATTCATAGTGCAGGCACCGAGTCCTAGCCATAACCCTGGAGGCAAAAAAAAAAAAATCCTTCCAGAGGTATAAATTTGACCTTTTTTTATATAGAAAAGACAGAGACAGACAGAAGGTAGAGAGAGAGAGAGACTGAGAGAGAGAGAGAGAGACCGAGAGAGGGAGAGACAGAGACAGAGACCAGAGCACTGAAGTTTCCACAAATGAGGTGGGGGCTGGGCTGGAACCTGCATTACATACATGGCAAAGAGGCATATATTCGAGTGAGCTATTTTGCTGGCCCCGAAATTTTGACTTATCTTTCGCCCTTCTGAATTCTATTATTAGGGTTTCGAAACTGGGGACTATTTAGCTACGTCAGTGCCTTGTCTTGTGCACATGCAATTGCACTATTCCTGGGTCAATATTTTACATCATTTTTAAAAGATCTTAGGTAGACAAACAAGCATAGAGAGAGGGAGAGACACTGTGACACCAGAACTTCCCTCGGTGCCATGCTATTCCCTTGTGGTGCGGGAGTTTAAACCTGGGCCACACGCAAGGCAAAGCACATGTCTTATCAGGTGAGCTATCTTTAAGCCTCCAGAAGCTGGGGAGATAGCACAGCGATGTGTGCAACAGAGTCTCATGCCTGAGACACCAAGGAGCCCAGGTTTAATTCCTGGCACCACCAGAAGCCAGAGCTGAGCAGTGCTCTGGTTGAAAGAATGAAAACAAAATCATAGGATTAAGAAAGGAGGAGGAGGAGGAGGAGGATGAGAAGAAGAAGCTCTGTTTGAGATAAAGGCAATACAAGTGGAGGGTGTATAAAGGACAGATTTCACAGAGTGAGATAGCAGAGTGAGGATGAGGCCTACTGTCACACTGGGTTTAGGAATGTAATTATAGAATGCTTAAGTAATGACTAAACTTGCAAGTCGTTGCAGCATTGTTTAGCAGGGAAGCGCATAACTCTCCTTAACATCCTTTAGAGACATACAATGTTGGCACACATTACTGTGCTTCATGTTCAGGAGCAGTAAATATACATGGGACTGATTGAATGGCTTTCTTTTCTATTTTTTTATATTTTATTCATCTAGTTTTGGGGGGAGATTGAGAGCATGTAGAGAAGATAGGAAGGAAGAGAGAAAGAGAGACCCTTGCAGCACTGCTGTATCTATCACATGTGAAGATTCCCACCCTGCAGGTGGGGACCTGGGTCCTTGTGCACTGTAACGTGTATGCTCTACTGGGTGAGTCACAACCCCCCCTTTTTAACAATAAATTTCAATACTTCAATATCTCACTGTTATTTTCTGTCTGTGTTGTTTTAAAGAAGTTAGAAAATCTAGCTTCAAAATGACAGCAGAGCCAAAACTTCCCCCTTGCTCCTGACTTGAGGTTCACTGGTAAAGAGTTGAAAGGTTTGTTAATGGTGGCATAGCTGAAATTTAACTTATAAGTTCCAGGATTTAAGATACATAATGGAATATTACTCAACTATTAGAAATGATGAAGTTGTCTTCTTTACCTCATCTTGGCTGGAGCTTGAAGGAATCATGTTAAGTGAGATAAGCCAGAAAGAGAAAGATGAATATAAGGTGATCTAACTCATGGGAAGAACTTAAGAAACAAGGACAGAAAGGGGAAACAACAAAACTCAGACAGGTTGGGTTTATTGCACCAAAGCAGAGGATTCTGGGGGATGGATAGGGAGAGGGGTGGAAGGAGGGGGGCTTTGAGGTTCTGGTACAGGGTGATGGAAAGGGACCTAAGTTGGGGGTGAGTGTGTTCTGTAGAAACCTCAGCTGGAGGAGGACCTAGCTAGATTGGTGATAGGACTAGTGTGCAGACACTTAACCATGGAAGGATGAGAAATTGTACTCATATGGCATCAGTTGTCTTGGAAATCATTATTTCCCTAATAAAGCAATTTTTTAAAAGAATCCTTCTGTTATATACTATGAATATATCATTAAGAAAACAAGTTGTGAAGTAAGTCGAAATAGCATAAGGCTGCATAGCTTCAAAAGAGGAAATGGGGCCTAGTAGATTTGGGGTGACCTAACAAACCAGTCTATCAATATCTAGGAATTTTCCAGGGAAAAATCATGCCTATTTATGGAGATGAATATGGGCATGTACAATTGAGGAATATATAACGATCATATGTCATATGTATAGAAAATGACAGAGAAACATTGGTGGGGGCATACTCTATAGGAGGGCAGAGAGGAAGGTAACAACAGGTGTAGGCAAGCTTCACTGTGAAGCCTCTATTGACCAGTTTCCTCAACCCTGAAGTCTGAGGACTTAATCAGTATGAAGGTATTTATAAGATCTGTCTGTCTTAGTCCGGTGAAAGTCACGAAAATGTAGCGATGACTGTTCTAGGGAAAGGATTGTCCATTCACCCTGATCATAAACTCAGGTCACTGTATAGTCCTTCCTTCCTTCCTCCCTTCCTCCCTCCCTCCCTCCCTCTCTCCCTCCCTCCCTCCCTCCCTTCCTTCCTTCCTTCCTTCCTTCCTTCCTTCCTTCCTTCCTTCCTTCCTTCATTCCTTCCTTCCACCATTCCAGAGAGCAGAGAGAATATCTCGGTTTCTGACAAGATAAAGAGGCAGAGAGAGAGAGACACACACAGAGAATGTTGATTATCTGATCACAAACACCTAAGGAAAAAAGATGAAGTCAGGGACCTCATTACTTCTTGACTCATTTAGAGGAAAGAAATCCCCGGATTTGGAATGGCATTATAAGTCCTAGGGTAAAATAGTGAAATATAGGAGTTTAGCATTTAATGCTTTTCCCTGTTTTCCACAGAAAGAAAGATTCCTTTATTTCTTGATTTTTTTTTAATTCCTACAGTGTTATGTCTAACAGTAAATATGAAAGAGTTGATAGCTGACAAAACAGCTCACTTGGGTAGTGATATTTCTTTGTCTTGCAAATGACCCAGTTTTATGCCTGGCCTCCACCACACTAAAGGAAGCTTCAGTGCTGTGAAGTTTTCTCCCTCCCTCCCTCCCTCCCTCCCTCCCTCCCTTCCTTCCTTCCTTCCTTCCTTCCTTCCTTCCTTCCTTTCTTTTTTTCTTTCTTGTCTTCAGGGTTATTGCTGGGGCTTGGTGCCTGCACCACAAATCCACTGCTCCTGGAGGCTTTTTTTTCCCCCTTTTGTTGCCCTTGTTATATTGTTGTGGTTGTTATTATTCTTGTCATTGATGTCATTGTTGTTGGATAGAACAGAAAGAAATCGAGAGAGGAGGAGAAAACAGAGAGGGGGAGAAAAAGATAGACACCTGCACAACTGCTTCACCACCTGTGAAGCGACTCCCCTGCAGGTGGGGAGCCGGGGGCTCGAACCGTGAATCTTATGCTGGTCCTTGAGCTTTGCGCCCTGTGCGCTAAACCTGCTGGTCCTTGAGCTTTGCGCCCTGTGCGCTAAACCTGCTACGCTACCATCTGACCGCATTTCTGTCTTTCTATCTGAAAAGACCCACCTAGAGTTGTGAAACCAGTGATGACAAAACAGAATAAAGGTATACATTTATTCCTAATATATTCACACCATTTTGCTATTTGCCAAAAATTTATGACTATTATTAGGCAAAAAAAAAAAAAAACCAAACAGACAAAAACACGTGTCCAACTTTTGATGTTCTTAATCACTTGTTGTTTTGGTTTTCCTGTATAATATATTTTTGTTCTTTAGTATTTCTACATTTGTATTTTCTTGAAAATTGAATGAGGATTTTTCTAGTGTGTTAAACTGCATGCTTAAGTATGCATCTTTTTAGTGTAAACATTTATGACTAAATTTCACTATATTATTAGCTTTAGCTATATTTCATAGGCTTTGCTATGTTACTATTTCAGCTATGAGGTTTTCTCATTTTAATTTCCATGATTTCTTTATTTTAATTTTATTAGTGACTTAATATTGATTTACAATATTATAAAATAACAGGGGTATAAGTCTGCCCCGTTCCTACCACAGAGTTCTGTATCCCTGTTCCCTCCATTGGAAACTATAGCAGTTCTCCCAAGGTTACTGATAGGGGTTAACTATTATTTCTACAACTGTCTGTCTATATCTGTATATATTTACTCAAATTTTTTCCATGGCCCCATCATTCTCTTCCTTTCCAAGTCATACCTATACTTATTACTACTACCTCCGAATGTCCTTCCTCTTTTCCTCCCTCTTTCTCCAGGTCCTGATGGAGTTGGACTTCAGAGCCCACCGGTCATCTTCCCCTTATCATTTCTCCCCTACTGGGAGTACGGACCAAAATTCTTTCTAAGGTGCAGAAGGTTCTGACTCCTATAATTGCTTCTCCACTGGACATGGGCATTCGCAGGGCTCTCCGTACCTCTAGCCTATTTCTGTTTTTCTTTCCCCAGTGGGGTAGGGCTCTGGAGAGGTGAGGTTCCAGGACACATTAGTGAGGTCAGCTGCCAAGGGAAGTCAGGATGGAATCTGGATAGCGTACACAACTTAGTGGCTGAGGCTGCAGTGTTTCTGTGGAAAGCTCAGCTGTAGTTGATGAGTTTTGTTAAGTTCAATAGTTGTAGTTTTTTTTTTATTGTTTTGGGGAAGATCCATGTTACACCATGGCCATGTCTCCCCTCATATCTTTTCCATGATTTTTTCTTTGACCTACATATATTGTGTTTAAAAATATTGTGTAATATGCAAACAGGCATTTTAGTTATTACTCTGTATTATTAGCATAATTGCATAGTGACTAAAGAATATATTGTGATGAAAAAATAATAATTTTTTCATAAGACAGAGAAAAATTGAGAGCAAAAGGGGTGATAACATAGGAAGAAATCGGCGTAAGGATCCCAATTCGAGCCCCCCCCCCACTCCTGACCTGCAGGGGAGTCGCTTCACAGGCGGGGAAACAGGTCTGCAGGTGTCTGTCTTTCTCTCCCCCTCTCTATCTTTCCCTCCTCTCTCCATTTCTTTCTGTCCTATACAACAATGACAACATCGATAATGACAGCAACAATAAAAAAAGGGCAACAAAAGGGAAAATAAATAAATATAATAAAAAAAAGCCTGCAGTACTGCTCCGCCTCTTGTGAAGCTTCCCCCCTGCACATAAGGACTGGGGGATTGAACTCAGGTCCCTGTGCATGGTAATACGAGCACTTTAGCAGATAATACCACCGCCCAGCTCGTATACTCTGATTTTTAAGTTTGATATTGAGAATTTATGACTGAGTGTAAAGGCTGGCACTGAATTACTTTTTGTCTGCTCTTCAGTTACTGAAAGGTCATTAAAGAGATTCCATTCTAAGTGAGATAAGTCAGAAACAGAAGGATGAATATGGCATGATCTCACTCATAGGCGGGAGTTGCAAAACAATATCAGAAAAGAAAACACTAAGCCCAACTTGGACTGGAGTTGGTGTATTGCACCAAAGTAAAAGACTCTGGGGTGAGGGGAAGAATTCAGGTCCTGGAACATGATGGTAGAGGAGGATCTAGTGGGGGTTGTATCGTTATGTGGAGAACTGGGAATTGTTATGCATGTACAAACTATTGTATCTACTGTAAACTGTGCAACATTAGTTCCCCAATAAAGAAATTTTTAAAAAGGGGGGGTACAGTTTCACCTGGAAATAAAGAATACATTCCATTCTAATTTGGCGGTTTTTTTTTTTCAATTTCTTAATGTTGGTCAGTGTGTGTGTGTGTGTGTGTGTGTGTGTGTGTGTGTGTGTGTGCGTGTGTGTGTGTGTGTGTATTGGGTACATATAAATTCGGAGTTGTTTGGGGCTAGGTGGTGGTGCACCTGGTTGATCACACATGTTACAATGTGCAAGTACCTGAGTTCAAGCCCCTCATTCCAGGAGTTGGGTGGTAGCACAGCGGGTAAAGCGCAGGTGGCACAAAGTGCAAGGACCAGAGTAAGGATCCTGGTTCGAGCCCCTGGCGCCCCATCTTCAAGGGAGTTGCTTCATAAGCAGTGAAGCAGGTCTGCAGGTGTCTATCTTTCTCTCCCCTCTCTGTCTTCTCCTCCTCTCTCCATTTCTCTCTGTCCTACCCAACAATAACGACAGCAACAGCAACAATAATAAAACAACAAGGGCAACAAAAGGGAATCAATCAATAAATAAATATTTAAAACAAAAACTAAAACAAGCCGCTCGTTCATACCAGCAGGGGAGAAGCTTCACAAGCAGTGAAGCAGGGCTGCAGGTCTCCCCCTTCCCCTCCTCCCCCTCCTCGTCTTCTCCTCCTCCTCGTCTTCTCCTCCTCCTCCTCTTTCTTCTTCTTTATCTCACCCTTTGCTCTCAATTTCTGGCTGTTTCTAATAAATAAAGACAAAACAATTTAAAAATAAAGAATTTTTTTACCTTCCTGATGAGGTGAAACATTTATCAGGATGTTGTCAGATGAAGAAAACCCCTTATAGGGGGAGGAGGGAAACACTAAGGGGAGGCTGGGGCCCTAAGTCCCTGTTGTGGAGCAAGATGATGGTTTGGTGGCAGGTGAGATGTTCTGATACCTACCTCGAGAAAATGTGGATATGTACCCTAGTGACCCCAAAAGTCCTGTAAAGCAACATTTCCTCAATAAACTGATAATGGACTCGAGTAAGGAAAAAAAAAGAAGTCCCCTTCCCTTCTGCTTCTCCCTTCTGCAGCACCAGTAACACTCTCCTTACACAGACTTGTCTACAGACATGACCCCTTATTGAATGGGAAGGTCAGCCCCCCCTGCTGGCGTTTGTACTTAACATTATTTGCAAGACTGGTCTTTGACAAATATGGCATATAACAATGTGAAAGTCCCCAGAGGATGAAATAATTTTGAATGCAGGATGGAGAGGTGTCTAGAAAACAGTGGCTAAGACTTTTAAACTAGCAAAATAAAACTGACCCCTCAGACCTATTGTAGCTAGTATTCATAATCTGTACCCATCTCTGCTGTTCTTTGCATCTTTTCATGTCTGTTTTATTTCGACCCTCTGTGCACCTGTAAGAGAGGTTATTCTGGGTCATATCTTAATAGTTTCAAAGCTGGCAGGGACCTTAATATATTTTTAGCTGCCCCTCCCCCCACACAGAGCACTTTATATGAAAGTCTAGCAGGATATATTATCCTTGGTTGAAACCCTATTTCATTGAGGGCTCGATAGGTATCTTGCATTCTCTTCTGGCTTTTAGAGTTTGAGTGGAGAAGTCTGCTGATGGTCTTACGGGATTTTCCCTGTATGTGACTTTTTGTTATTCTCTTGCAGCCTTTAGGATCCTTTCTTTATCTTTACTTCTTTTCATTGTAACTACCCAACCCCTGGGGACTGTTTCTGGGGTGGAGGTGAGGGGTGAGTTCAGAAATAATCAAACCAAAAAGACTTTCCTTTGTCCTTTTGGACACTGTCTGCCAACCCAAAAATGAGTTATAGGACTCTATTCTGTTGTCACCCTGACCACCCCTTGTTCACCCTCTTATAGACATCCCAGTATCCTACCCTATCAGAGAATCCCAGGTTGTAAGCTCCTGTTTGGAGCTCATGGCAGCTGTTGTTTCCAAGTCGCCATCTTGTCTCCGCCCACTGAGCACTTTATAAATAAAGAAATTGAATTTCCCCATGTGAATTAACTGTCTCAGTTATATTTTGTGATTTTTTTTGACGACTCTCATTTTACTTATTTCATATGAGACAGAGAATGACGAGAGTGGTGTACCTTGTTGAGGGCACACATAACAAGAACCTGGGTTCAAGCCTCAACTCCCCACCTGCAGGGGGGAAGCTTCACAAGGGGTGGAACAGCTCTGTAAGTGTCTGTCTTTCTATCCCTCTCTCCATCTCCCCCTCCCCTCTCAATTTCTCTCTTTCTCTGTCAAATAAAGTAGAAGGGGAGGAGGAAAGATGGCCACAAGTTTTATAGTGCTGATAGCAAGCACCAGTGATAACTCTGGTGGCAATAAAAAGGGAGAGGGAGAGGGAGAGGGAGAGGGAGAGGGAGAGGGAGAGGGAGAGGGAGAGAAAATGACAGAGACCAGAGTACTTCTCTGGGACATGTGACTCTGGGGTTTGAATTGGGAGTGTCAAACATTAAAGTCCCACACTCTTACCAGCTGAACTGTTTCTCCAGTCACTAAGTTATACTTAGAAACAACTCCCCCTTTTCTATCTCCCTTGTTACATATTTCCTGTATTTTTCTAGCTGTCGACTGAGTTCTTGCAATGTCCCACCTATGTACAATTCTAAGACTGTCATCTTTGGACTATCTTTGTACAAAAGGATATTACGACCTCAGCTGAAAGTGGGCCCCATCTAAGGTTTTGTTTTGTGAGATAAAAGCCTCAACCATCAATCTGTGGGCTCTTTTCAGTTTGTCTACTCTTTCAAGTTGAGGGGGAAAAATGGTTCTCACTGGGTACAGAACCTCTTCAAATACATATTTATTAGCTTAGCCTATCAGTGGACATCTGTATAGAAGTGAGATTCTATAAAACAGAAGGCAACACCAGGCGCCGTTTGCACTTCCAGTTGTCTTGGAGATAAGGGCTAACCTGGGCTGAGACCCACTCCATTCTAGGAAGAATCCTAATTAACTCTGAGATAAAGACTCCAATCTGTGTGCTGCTTCAGAGACCCATCTGTAAAATGAATAATCCTTTTGCCTAAGATGTAGCATTTTGAGGGTGGTTGGCATTTGCTTCCCTCCAGTGTCCATGATTAGTTATGACTGAAGACTTAACTCTAGTCAATTCAGTTTTGATTTTATGACCCCTATTCCCCTCCACTGTCTGTATGCAAATTTGATAAGATAGCTCTGCGTCTGTGTGTCTGGCTCTCTATTCTTTCTGCTCCCCTACCCATATCTTTGATTTTCTCCCAAGCCCAGTACACTATAGTTAATATTCAAAGATATGAGATGTGCATGCACACGCGCGCGCACACACACACACACACACACACACACACACACACACACACACACATCCTTACTGGACATCTAAACAACTCTGAGCCAAAGGCAATTGATGGGTAGTTATTGAAGTATTCTCTTCTCCCATAGAGTTTTTGTATAATGCATTCCATCAGTAACTCTCCATCCAGGCAGTGCCTCTGCAGAAGGGGAAGGGGAGCTTAGAGAGTCATAGTTAAAAGTGTACAGGGTTGGGTAGGGGAGCAGAAAGAATAGAGTTATCACTGGGACTCACTGCCTGCACGGCCCCACCATTCTTGGCAGCCAATTTTGTCTATACGTTTTTTAAATAGAGAGAGAGTGGAGGGGCCAGGCGGTAGCACACCTGGTTAAACATACACATTAAAGTATGCAAAGACCCAAGGTCAAGCTCCTGGTTCCCACCTGTAGGGGGAAAGCTTCACGAGTGGCAAAGCAGGGCTGCATGTGTCTCTCTGTCTCTCTCCCCTCCCCCTCTCAGTTTCTTTTTGTCTCTATCCAATAATGAATAAATAAAATATTAAAAAAGAAAGGGGGTAGAGATAGACTATAGCATTGAAGCTTCCTTCAGTGTGGTGTTGGGGTGGAGGGGGCAGGCTTGAAGCTGGGTCACACACATGGCAAAGTGACATACTACCCAAGTGAGCTATTTCACTGCCCCATTCTTTTTGACAGAAACAAAGAGATGGAGAAAGAGAGAGGAGAGACACCTGAACACTGTTTCACTGCTTGTGAAGTTTTCCTCCTACAGGTGGGGGTGGGGGCTTGAACCCAGGTACTCACACCTGTTAATATATGTGTTCTACTAGGTGAGTTACCATCTGACCCTTCCCCCCCTTTTTTTTTTTTTTTTTGCTTCCAGGGTTATTGCTGGGGCTCAGTGCCTACACTAGGAATCCACTGCTCCTGGAGGCCATTTTTTCTCATTTTGTTGCCCTTGTTGCAACCCTCGTTGTTGTCATTATTGCCATTGTTGCCACTGATGTTGTTGCTGGACAGGGCAGAGAGAAATGGAGAGAGGAAGGGAAGACAGAGAAGGGGAGAGAAAGACCGACACCTGCAGACCTGCTTCACCGCCTGTGAAGTGACTCCCCTGCAGGTGGGGAGCCGGGGGCTCGAACCAGGATCCTTACACTGGTCCTTGCTTTGTGCCATGTGCGCTTAACCCTCTGCACTACTGCCTGACCCTCCCACTTGACCCTTGATTATAGTTGGTTATAGACAAAGTATAGGGGTTCACTGGAAAAAGTGGGGTGGGGGAGGGAGTTTTCAGCCTGAGAATACCACATAAAAGGGGTTAAAAAAGAACTTGGACTCTCAGTTTATGTGCTTGGGTAGAAGACGATGAGAATTAGAAAGTGATCACGTCTTCAATGAATGATTTATGTGTAAGTCCAAAGTATTTACACTTTTTTTTTATTTTTAAATTTTTTATTTAAGAAAGGATTAGTGAACAAAAGCATAAGGTAGGAGGGGTACAACTCCACACAATTCCCACCACCCAATCCCCATAACCCACTCCCTCCCATGGTAGCTTTCCCATTCTCTATCCCTCTGGGAGCATGGACCCAGGGTCGTTGACGGTTGCAGAAGGTAGAAGGTCTGGCTTCTGTAATTGCTTCCCCGCTGAACATGGGCGTTGACTGGTCGGTCCATACCCCCAGTCTGCCTCTCTCTTTCCCTAGTAGGGTGTGTCTCTGGGGAAGCTGAGCTCCAGGACACATTGGTGGGGTCTTAAATCCAGGGAAGCCTAGCCAGCATCCTGGTGGCATCTGGAACCTGGTGATTGAAAAGAGAGTTAACATATGAAGCCAAACAATTTGTTGAGCAATCATGGATCCCAAGCTTGGAATAGTGGAGAGGAAGTGTTAGGGAGGTACTCACTGCAAACTCTAGTGTAATCCTGCTTTCAGGTATATATTTTGCATTAGTTTATGGATACGTGTGCACATAAGCTCTCTCTCACAGAAACTGGTGTATATCTAGGTTATGGGACTTTGTTAGAAAGTGAACTACCTGAGATGAAATTAGAGTGTACTATTAAAGGAAAGGTCTCACCCGAGTAATGAAGCTGAAGGGTTGTCATTCCACACGTGAAGTCTCTGGATACAGTCTGAGGTGAAGCATGTTGAGATGGCAATCGTTGCTTTGGTTAGGTTGTGATCGGCGGATGCAATATTATTTGGTTTGGATTGGGAGATGCATACGGGAAAGTGGGCCCTATCCAAGGGTGCCAGGACTGGGGGAAGTAGGGGCTCTATAGTGAAGATGTGAGGTTCCAGCTGTCTTAGGGTTCAAAAAGACAATCAATAGTTAATATTATTATCACATTATTTGTTAATTGGGTTAACTTTGAAAAGTCCCTTTGTTATGGTTTGCTGTACAGTACCCAGTATCTTGTATATAGCTGTGCTATTGGAAGCTTCTAATCTACTTGGTCTAGGCTTTTGAGAGAGTCGCATATCAAATACGTAGCCTATATATTAAAAAGATTCAGTTTGTCTTTTGAGAAACTTTGAGACATACAATTGATTTCCCCCTCTCATATTAATTAACTACTGATTTATATGTCTACATTTTGCTAGGAGTGTACATAAACACCATTCCCACCAAAAAGGACTGTGACCCATCCCTCGTGCCCACTCCCACCCCCCACTGGCCAGGAAGCTACATGTCTACCCCTCACCACTGGGTTTTTACTTTGGTGCCCTACTTACAATTTGATCAGGTCCTGCTTTTAGTTTCCCTTTCAGATCTTCTAAGTCAGCTTCTGTTGATGAGTGGGATCATCCCATACTCATCTTTATCTTTCTGACTTAGTTCAGTTAACATAATTCCTTCTAGCTCTGTCCAAGATGGGTCAGAGAAGGTGGGTTCATTGTTCTTGATAGCTGCATAGTATTCCGTTGTGTATATATACCACAGCTTTCTCAGCCACTCATCTGTTGTTGGGCACCTGGGTTGCTTCCAGGTTTTAGCTATTATGAATTGTGCTGCTATGAACATAGGAGTACACACCTCTTTTTGGTTGGGTGTTATGGAGTCCTTGGGGTATAACCCCAGGAGAGAAATTATTGGGTCATATGGAAGGTCCATGTCTAGCCTTCTGAGAGTTTTCCAGACTGCTCTCCACAGAGGCTGTACCAATTTACATTCCCACCAGCAATGTAAAAGGGTTCCTCTGTCCCCACATCCTCTCCAGCATTTGTTGCTGCTGTCCTTTTTGATGTATGCCATTCTTACAGGAGTGAGGTGGTATCTTAGTGTTGTCTTAATTTGCATTTCTCTGACAATCAGTGACCTAGAGCAGTTTTTCATATGTTTGTTAGCCTTTTGGATCTCCTCTGTGGTGAATGTTTTGTTCATTTCCTCTGCCCATTTTTGGATGGGGTCATTTGCTTTTTTGGTGCTAAGTTTGCTGAGCTCTTTATATATTTTGGTGATTAGTTTCTTGTCTGATGTCTGGCATGTGAAGATCTTCTCCCATTCTGTGAGGGGTCTCTCTGTTTGTTTAATAGTTTCTTTGGATGTGCAGAAGCTTTTCAATTTGATGTAGTCCCATTGGTTTGTTTCTGCTTTGGTCTTCCTTGCAATTGGGTTTGATTCATCAAAGATGTCCTTGAGGTGTATGTGGGAAAGTGTTTTACCAATGTTTTCCTCTAAGTATTTGATTGTTTCTGGTCTGGCATCTAGGTCTTTGATCCATTTGGAGTTGATTTTTGTTTCTGGTGAGATAAAGTGGTTCAATTTCATTCTTCTGCATGTTTGAACCCAGTTTTCCCAGCACCATTTATTGAAGAGAGCCTCCTTTTTCCATTTAATACTTTGGGCCCCCTTATCAAAGATTAGATGCCCATAGGTGTTGGGATTTACTTCTGGACTTTCAATTCTGTTCCACTGGTCTGTGTGCCTATTTTTGTTCCAGTACCATGCTGTTTTGATGATGATGGCTTTATAATATAGTTTAAGGTCTGGGAGTGTGATGCCTCCATTTCTGTTTCTTTTCCTTAAGATGGTTTTGGCAATTCTAGGTGTTTTCAGGTTCCAGATAAATGATTGTAGTGTTTGTTCTATTCTCTTAAAGAAGCCTGGTGGAACTTTGATGGGTATTGCATTAAATTTGTATATGGCTCTGGGGAGAATATTCATTTTGATGATATTTATTCTTCCAATCCATGAACATGGGATATCTTTCTATTTCTTGGTATCAGTTTCTATCTCCTTGAGTAGCGACTCATAGTTTTCAGCATACAAGTCTTTCACTTCTTTGGTCAACTTTATTCCTAGGTATTTGATTGATTTTGCTGAAACAGTAAATGGGAGTGATTTCTGGATGTCTTCTTCTTCAGATTTAGTGTTTGCATAAAGAAATGCCACTGATTTTTGTACATTGATTTTGTAGCCTGATACCTTGCTATATTGCCTAACAACTTCCAGTAATTTTCTACTGGATTCTTTAGGTCTTTCTATGTATACTATCATATCATCTGCAAATAGTGAGAGCTTGACTTCTTCCCTTCCAATCTGTATCCCTTTGATTTCTTTCTCTTGCCTGATTGCTATGGCCAGAACTTCCAATACTATGTTGAAGAGTAACGGTGACAGTGGACAGCCCTGTCTAGTCCCCGATCTGAGGGGGAATGCTTTGAGCTTCTGTCCATTGAGTATGATGTTGGCTGTAGGTTTGCTATATAGACTCCACTATCTTGAGGAATTTCCCATCTATTCCCATTTTTTGTAGAGTTTTGAGCATGAATTGGTGTTGGATTTTGTCAAAGGCTTTCTCTGCATCTATTGAGATAATCATTTGGTTTTTTGCTTTGCTTTTATTGATGTGATGAATGACATTGATTGATTTACGGATGTTGAACCAGCCTTGCATTCCTGGGATGAATCCCACTTGGTCATGATGAACAATCTTTTTGATTTGTTGCTGTATCCAGTTGGCCAAGATCTTGTTTAATATTTTGGCATCTATGTTCATCAGAGATCTTGGTCTGTAGTTTTCCTTTTTTGTTCTGTCCCTATCAGCTTTTGGTATCAGGGTGATGTTGGCTTCATAAAAGGTGGAAGGGAGTATTCCTGTTTCTTCAATCTTATGGAATAGCTTAAGAAGTATGGGTATTAACTGTTTCCTGAAAGTTTTGTAGAATTCGTTTGTGAAGCCATGTGGTCCAGGACTTTTGTTGTTGGGGAGATTCTTAATAACGGTTTCAATTTCTTTGTCTGTGATTGGTGCATTTAGATTTTGTAGTTCTTCTTGGTTCAGTTTTGGAAGTGCATAGGTTTCTAGGAATTGTTCCATTTCTTCCAGATTCTCTAGCTTGGTGGCATATAGTTCTTTATAGAAGTTTCGCAGAATTCTCTGGATTTCTGTGGTGTCAGTTGTGATATCTCCTGTATCGTTTACAATTCTATTAATTTGAGTCTTCTCTCTTTTTTGTTTGGTGAGTCTGGCTAGGGGTTTGTCAATTTTGTTTAATCTTTCAAAGAACCAACATTTGGCTTCATTGATCTTTTGTATGGTTCTTTTATTTTCGATGTTGTTTATTTCTGCTCTAACTTTAGTGATTTCTGTCCTTCTGGTTGCTTTAGGGTTCCTTTGTTCCTCTTCCTCTAAGTCCTTGAGGTGTGTAGTAAGGTCATTCATTTGGGCTTCTTCTTGGTGTTTAATATGTGATTGTATGGCTATAAGTTTCCCTCTCAGTACTGCTTTTGCTGTGTCCCAAATATTTTGATAGGTTGTGTCTTCATTTTCATTAGTTTCCAGGAACATTTGAATTTCCTGTTTGAGTGAGTCTCTGACCCAGTGGTTCTTAAGGAGCATGTTGTTTAGTTTCCAAATTCTATGTCATTTAATAATTTTCCGTTTGTAGTTAAAAGTTAGTTTTACTCCACTGTGGTCTGAGAAGATACTTGGGATGATTTCAATGCTCTTGAATTTATTGATGCTGTCTTTGTGGCCTAACATGTGGTCTATCCTTGAGTATGTGTTATGTGGATTTGAAAAGAAGATGTATTCCAGTTTTTTGGGGTGGAGGACTCTGAAAATGTCCAAGGTGTCTAGTCTGTCAATCTCTTCATTCAATTCTCTTGTATCTTTATTGGTTCTCTGCTTTGTTGATCTGTCTAAGTGTGAGAGTGGGGTATTGAAGTCTCCCACTATTATTGTATTACTATTGATGTATTTTTGAAATTCTTTCAGTAGATGCTTAATGTATTTAGATGGTCCCTCGTTGGGTGCATAGATGTTAATAATTGTTAAGTCTTCTTGGCTGATTGATCCTCTAATCATTATGTAATGTCCTTGCCTATCTTTTATTACTTTATTTAATTTAAAATCTATCGTGTCTGAGATGAGAATGGCTGTTCCTGCCCTTTTTTGTGGACCGTTAGCCTGTATGATAGTTTTCCATCCTTTCACTTTAAGTCTGTGTTTATCTTGTTGTGACAGATGGGATTCTTACAAGCAGCGTATGGTTGGGTTATGTTTTCTGATCCATCCCCCCACCCTGTGCCTTTTGATGGGTGAGTTTAAGCCATTGACATTTATTGATATTATGGATTTAATGTATTGTAGTGCCATTGTTCTAAAAAACAACTTGTTT
Source organism: Erinaceus europaeus (assembly GCF_950295315.1). NCBI lineage: Eukaryota > Metazoa > Chordata > Mammalia > Eulipotyphla > Erinaceidae > Erinaceus > Erinaceus europaeus. The sequence continues at coordinate 44,295,908 of NC_080185.1, forward strand.
ACTCTGATATATTGCAAGTATTATAGTGATGTTCTTGTTTATTAGTGGTCTTTTAGTAACTCTTTCAGGGCCGGCTTGGTGATAGTTGCCTCCTTTAACTGTTGTTTGTCTAAGAAGGTTTTGATCCCTCCATCTAGCTTGAATGAAAGTCTAGCAGGATATATTATCCTTGGTTGAAACCCTTTTTCATTCAGGGCTCGATAGATATCTTGCCACTCCCTTCTGGCTTTTAGAGTTTGAGTTGAGAAATCTGCAGATAGTCTTATGGGTTTTCCCCTGTATGTGACATTTTGTTTCTCTCTTGCAGCCTTTAGGATCCTTTCTTTATCCTTACTTCTTCTCATTGTGACTATGATGTGTCTTGGTGTCTTCAGGTCTGGGTTGATTCTGTTTGGTACTCTCTGGGCCTCTTGAACCTTGATATCCTTTCTGTTATTCAGGTCTGGGAAGTTTTCTTGTATTATTTCCTCTAGAATGTTTTCTTCCCCTTCCTCTCTTTCTTCCTCTGGCAGGCCAATTTTACAAATGTTACTTCTTTTGAGATCATCCCATATGTCTCTGTTGTTGTTTTCAGTGTCTCTCAATCTCTTTTTAAGCTCTTTCACCTCTTTCTTAGTTTTCTCTAACTCATCCTCTGTCTGACTAATTCTGTTTTCTGCCTCTGTTATTCTGCTTTCCCTTGCCTCAGCTTCTTTCTTCATTACAGCTATTTCAGCTTTCAGTTCTCTAATTGTCTCAAGATAATCAGTATTTTCCTTGGGGGTCTCAACTGTTGTTTCCCTAATACTGCCATTCCTTTCCTCCAATGTTGTTTTCATTTCTGTGATTAATAAGTTTATTATTGCTTGCATACTTTTCTTATCTATGGTTACTTCTGACTGATTTGTGGTTTCTTCTGGGCTCTTGTCTTCATTCATTGGGGTAGCAGTTTTATTTGTTTTTAATCTACCCATTTTTTTATGTGTTTCTCTCTTTTTTATGCTCTGTTGTTCCTCAGTTGTTGTGTTTTGAGCACAAGTAACACTGTACTAAATACCTTTATGACAATTGCACTCACCAACCTCAGGAATAACAGTAGCAACTGAAGTAAGTATTGAAGGAGTTTAATCATTACCAGTTAGCCAAACAATTTCTCCAGTCCGTGAAAAAATAATAACCAAATCCCAGTTAAGAAAGAGAAAAGAAAGAGAGGATAGCAAGAATAGACAGTTATGCAAATCTACTATCCAGTGTATATTCTAGGGGTAACAAGAGTGTAAAGGGAACTAGAGCAGAGATACACACATAGAGAGTCCACTCTGGGTCAGATTTCTTCCCCAAAGTAATTCACAAATTCAGAAAGGCAAAGAAGAAAGAAGTGTATGACAAGATTAAAAAAAAAAAGAGATAGAGAGAGATAAGAGAGAGAAAAGGGAGAAGATAACAAGAAGAGTTGTAATTAAAGAGCAGTGCGAGGAACTTCCCAAATGTGTATCAGTGAATTAAAAAAAAAAAAAAAACCCTGTTTGGTGGTATGGGGTATCCTGCTAGTAGCTGGTCCCAGGCACTGCTTATGGGGGGGGGGGGCGGCGGGAAGGATGTATGCTTGAAAATTAAAAGGAAGAAAAAAGAATTTTTTTCCCCTACTCTAATTCTTAACCCAAATTAAGTTATAGACACCTCCTTGTTGTCACCGCTATGGCCCCTTATTGGCTGGCCTGCTAAAGGCAGAAAATCCTATTGTTTACAAGAGATGTGTCCGGAGCTCCAAGGCTAGCCGCTTCTCAGTCTGCCATCTTCTGGGAAACCCCCCCCTCCAGACTTTTTTAAAGGATTTCTCAAAAATGAAAACTAGCTCCAAGTCCTTTGATCCAATGAGAGCTATACTCAAGAAGTCTTTGGATCCGCCCTCAGGGTCGCGGTGGACCCTGGAGACTCCCAAGAGGAAGCCCCCGAGCTAAAGTGCTCTCTCTGGGTCCTCTGCCCGCCGTGCTCTGCAACCGGTGGAGGAGCCGCCTTCCCGGGCGGGCGGAGGACAATGCCCGGCGCACTCTCCTTGCCCAGGCCGCCTGGGAATTCTGGCGCCCCGCTAGTCCGTGTCACCTTTACTCTAATTCTTAACCCAAATTAAATTGTAATCACTTCTTTGGTGTCCTCCCTTATTGACTGGCCTGCTAAAGGCAGAAAATCCTACCATTGCCGACGATGCGATCAGAGCACTCGCTGTTAGCGACTTCTCAGACCGCCATCTTCCTAACTCCCCAGTGTTTACACTTTTATACAGATGACACAGAAGAGCCACTGAAATATTCCATAGTAGGGGAATGACTTCAGAATAGCTTTTCCTGTAATACTACTCAGGCTATTGTATGTAGGCATGATGCAAGTTTGATCAAGAGATTCACTAGTAAGAGCAATTTAAGCTAAAAATTAAGTGTGTGAACGAAGGTGTTGTAGAGAAAAGAGAGTAGAAGGGATGTATATGAAGGCCAATTGATGACAGCTTGAATGGGTGACAGAATGAGAAAATAGGGAGGAATAAAGGATGAAGCCTAGGTTTCTGGTTTGCACTTTCTCGGTGGGTGACCAAGTGAGAGAATCTAAGAGAAGGGAGAGAGGTAAATAATCAAATCATGTAGCTGAGCTGAGGAGTTAAATTATATACATGTTGAAAGAAAGGCACTTAGGTAGGTGGGTGGTTGCACACCTGGTTGAGCGCACATGTTGCAATGTGCAAGGATTCAGGTTTGAGCCCTCGGACCCACCTGCAGGGGTGATGAAGCAGGGTGGCCGGTGTCTCTCTGTCTCTTTCCCTCTCTGTCTCCCACTTCCTCTCAATTCCTAACTGTCTCTATCCAATAAATAAATAAAGATAAAAAAACAAGCAAAAGGCACTTGTGAGCTATGCTAGTTACATAGGAAATCATGAGTTAGGTAGTTCTGGATCTCAGGAGGGTGAAATCTTAGCTTAAAAGTATTAGCTATTTTTATGTGTTTTCTACCATAATAAAGATGATTTAAAATTATATATATATATATATATATATATATATATATATATATATATATATGAATTACTTTTAGATTCATCAGCAAGATAGGTGGTAGTTGAAGCCAAGGGAATGTGTGTGTGTGTGTGTGTGTGTATGTGTGTGTGTGTGTGTGTGTGTGTGTGTATGTGTCTTAAGGAAGGTATATAAACTAATATAGGCAGAAATATAGGACAAAGTTCAGAGAGAGGGCCAAAAGCTTTGTAGATACAGACATGCAGAAAAAGAAGAGATCCAAAATACTTCGTTATCACTAACAGCAAGAAAATCAAGGAGGCTGAAAGTCGGTGTGTTTAAGAATCAGAGAATTAGATCTTTCACACAGTGGTATTCAGTGGCACTCTCCAGAGAGACCACCTCAGAAAGAAGTGAATATACTTGGTGGCTTAGATTAAAATATTTCTTTGTGACCTTGGTTGGTTTTGGGGTCTCCTGGACTCATTTACAACATTTGAGTGTCAGGTCAAGGGCCTTCCCTACAAAGAAGCAGGGAATTCTCTGAAAGTCTATGAATTCTTCTCAACTAGGAAACTGTCTTGCCAGAAAGAACTTCAGATTCCACAGGTTAAGGATTCAATCAATCCTCCATGACTAGCCTCCCTCAGAACTGTGCTGATAAGCCCATGTTGTCATTGTTCTTCTGATCAACAGGCCACTGATCAGAGATTGCAAGAATGCCTTTTAATTTTTTTATATTTATTTTCCCTTTTGTTGCCCTTGTTTTTATTTTTTATTGTTGTTGTACTTATTGATGTTGTTATTGATGTCATTGTTGTTAGATAGGACAGAGAGAAATGGAGAGCAGAGGGGAATACAGAGAAGGGGAGAGAAAGATAGACACCTGCAGACCTGCTTCACCGCCTGTGAAGCAACTCCCCTGCAGGTGGGGAGCCAGCGGCTCAAACCGAGATCCTTAAGCCAGTCCTTGCACTTCATGCCATGTGTCCTTAACCTGCTGCGCTACCACCTGACTCTCCCAAGAATGCCTTCTTTGGACTTCAAATTCCGTTCAAAAGTCTTGACTTGTTATCTCTGCTTCTGGCGACTGCTATAAATCAGAGACTCCCACTTTCCCTCCTTGAATCTAATGAACTAGAGTGGTTCACAGAACACTGCAACACTTTATTTACTGGATTACTGATCTGTTCTAAAAAGGATATGATTAAAGAGGCAGACTGGCATCCACATTGGAGAGGTGCCCAGGGCAAAGTATGGGGAAAGGTCACAGAGCTTGTATGCCCTCACCAGGCTTGCCATTCTCTTTCAGTCTCTCTCTATATATTTTTAATTTTTATTTATTAAAAGGAAACATTGACAAAACCATGGGATAAGAGGGGTACAGCTTCGCACAATTCCCACAACCAGAACTCTGTATCCCATCTGCTCCCCTGATAGCTTTCCTATTCTTTAACCCTCTGGGAGTATGGACCCAAGGTCATTGTGGGATGCAGAAGTTGGAAGGTCTGGCTTCTGTAATTGCTTCCCCACTGAACATGGGCATTGACAGGTCAATCCATACACCCAGCCTGTCTCTCTCTTTCCCTAGTGGGGAAGGGCTTTGGGGAAGTGGAGCTCCAAGACATATTGGTAGGGTTGTCTGTCCAGGGAAGTCTGGTCGGCATCATGGTAGCATCTGGAACCTGGTGGTTGACAAGAGAGTTAACATACAAAGCCAAACAAATTGTTGGAACAATCATGGACCTAAAGGCTGGAATAGTACAGATGAAGTGTTTGGAGGGTCCTCCATTTTGTAGATAGCTAGTAGGCATATTTTATTTGTATTACAAAGGGCCTGTGGCTATACTAGTTTTTTTTTTCCTTTTTTCCCCTGATCCTGAAATCTGATATGCAGCTGGATCCAAGTTATTGTCTGGGGATATGATGTCATGGCTGGGAAGTCTCTATATTTTCATTATGACTCCTGGAAACTCTCTAAGCTCCTTCTTTCCGGACTGTGTGGAGCCTGCACTATGTAGGCCTGTTTGATTAAATCATGGACCATTGATGATTGATTGAACTTCCAGCTCTTCTTTTCTTCTCCACATTGTCAGGGTGCCACTGAAAGTTCCAACCCTTTGGTCACAATTTTGATTTTGCTAGTAGCCAGCCCCCATCCCTAGGTTGGCATTAAAGTTGCATCATTGAAGTAACAAAAGATACTTGTGGGGTTTTTTTCCTTTATTTATTTTTATTGGGAAGTTAATGGTTTATAGGGCTATTGTCATCAAAACTGCTTGGTACAGGAACGTGAATAGACATACTGACCAGTGGAATAGAATTGAGAGCCCAGAAGTACACCCCCACACCTATGGACATCTAATCTTTGACAAAAGGTGCCCAGACTACTAAACGGGGAAAGCAGAGTCTCTTCAACAAATGGTGTTGGAAAAAATGGGTTGAAACATGAAGAAGAATGAAACTGAACCACTATATTTCACCAAACACAAAAGGAAATTCCAAGTGGATCAAGGACTTGGATGTTAGACCACAAACTATCAGATACTTAGAGGAAAATGTTGGCAGAACTCTTTTCCACATACATTTTAAAGACATCTTCAATCTTCTAGCATTTGCCCTTCTCCCGTAGCCAGTCGACAGCGTCAGGTTGAGCCTGATGTAAAGTTTCGAGACCTCCTTTGAATCTGGAGAGGTGGCAGTCGTTGACTATGTGGGTCATAGTCTGTCTGTAGCCGCAGGGGCAGTTCGGGTCGTCTCTGGCTCCCCAGCGGTGGAACATAGCGGCGCACCAGCCATGGCCTGTTCCGTAGCGATTGAGGAGGGCCCAATCATAACGTGCTAGGTCAAAGCCGGGTTGATGCTTGCAGGGGTCTGTGATAAGGTGTTTGTTCTTTACCTCAGCTGACTGCCAACTCTGTTTCCAAGAGTCTGGAACAGAGAAGTTCAGTGTAGGCGTAGGGGACCAGATTGGATGACGAGATGTCAAGCGTTGGACAGGGTGGGCGAAAATATTCGCGTATATTGGCAGGTCCGGTCGAGCGTAGATGTGGGAAATGAACTTAGATGATGCCGCATCCCGACGAATATCTGGAGGGGTGATGTTGCTAAGAACTGGCAGCCATGGAACCGGGGTGGAACGGATGGTTCCAGAAATTATCCTCACGGGGGAATATAATTTGGAATCGACCAAGTGAACATGGGGCTATGGAACCATACTGGGACACAGTATTCTGCAGTGGAATAGCATAATGCCAGAGATGATGATCGTAGTGTGGAAGCGCTTGTGCCCCATGAAGAGCTGGCCAGTCTTGCAATGATGTTATTCCTCGCGCCCACCTTTGCTGCAGTTTTTATGAGATGTTCGTGAAATGACAGGGTGCGATCGAGAGTAATGCCAAGATAGACTGGCTGGGCTTCATGCCGGATTCTCGTATCGTCAAGCTGCACATTAAGCTCACGCGAGGCCGAGGCATGGTGTAGATGGAAAACAGATGATACCGTTTTAGCAGTGCTAGGAAGTAGTCGCCATTTTTTACAGTAATCAGATATCAGAGACATGTCTTTCGTGAGTGTTTCCTCGAGGATGTCAAACTTAGATGCCTGAGTTGCACAGCAGATGTCATCGGCGTAGATGAACTTCCTTGAAGAAGTTTCTGGAAGGTCATTGATGTAAATATTAAATAGCGTAGGAGCCAGAACAGAGCCCTGGGGGAGGCCACTTGAGACAAGTCTCCATCTGCTAGACTTGTCACCCAGATGCACCCAGAATCTTCTGTTTTGGAGAAGAAACGATATAGTGTTAGCTACCCATGGAGGAAGGCATCTTGAGATCTTGACTAGGAGACCACGGTGCCAGACCGTGTAATAGGCTGCTGGGAGATCAACAAAGACAGCACCCATCTTTAAATTCTTCTGGAATCCATTTTCAATGTAAGTTGAGAGGGCAGGGCCAGGACTTGTTCGCAGGTAGATTTTCCTGGGCGGAAATCAGCTTGGGCGGGTTATAGGAATTTCTCTGTAAGAGGAGAAATACATGACAGAAGCAGCCTCTCAAGGAGTTTGTAACACACGGAGAGGAGAGAAATTGGTCTATAGCTGGCGGCCAGTGTTGGGTCTTTCTTTGGTTTCAAAACTGCTATTATCTTCGCACGACCCCAAATTTTGGGCATAGATTCGGATTCCAAGATGTGGGACAGGAATGAAGTGAGCCACTTCTTTGCCAAGGGGCCCAAGTTAAGAATGAGTTCTGGGGTGATGTTATCATAGCCAGCAGCCGTTCCCGGTTTAACCCTCTTCAAAGAGTCTTCCAGTTCAGACAGTGTAAAGGGAGAGAGTTTTGGAGATGGACAAGATAAATGGAAGTGGGATGACCACTCATGGGAAATTTCTCTTTTCCAGACTGGGTCGATCTTAGCACGTCCAACTTGAGTTAGGTGACTGGCCACTGAGTTTGGAGATACGGGAGGATGGGAGACGGGAGAGGGTTGGCTACCGGCACCCAGACTATGAAGAAGCTTCCAGGCCTTCCTACTTGAGTGGGTGAAGTTCAGACTTTCCGTGAGCTGTTGCCAGTGGGCTTGGCGTGCTGGATCCAGGGAGGCAATGAGATGGTCAGCCACATCTGGGTCGCCCGACTCATCATACTGCTTTAGTAGTTGCTGGCATTCAGCATCAAGACAAGGCATATAGTTAGCACGTCTCCCACGAGGAATAGCTTGGGAAGCTGCTTTGAAGATGGCTTGGCAGAAGCGCCTGTAGGAATCTTCAGAGGGGATAGAGTTAATTGGAATTGCAGGAATAGATTTGTTGGTAAGATCACTGAACAGACGCCAGTTTGCTTTCCGAAAGTTCCATCTTAGTTTCTCCGAGCACAGAATCAGTGGGAGCTAGAGATCAATGTGGATGATAGCTGGGTGGTGATGACTGTGAGGGAAGATCTTGAGAACATGTCTCGTAGCGGGAAAGGCTTGGCCGTTGACTGTGCTAATCCAGCACAGGTCGGGTGATGAGTCTTTATTCCATCTAGCACTGTGAAAGTTTGGGATCGTATAATAGGGAGAGGTCATTCACTGAAGCCCAGTCAGCTAAGATAGAGCTGTCAGCACGAGTGAAGGAATATCCCCAGTCTTGGTTCTTCTTCTTCTAGCGTTTGCCCTTCGTCCGTAGCCAGTCAACAGGTCAGGTTGAAAGCTGTCAGGAGCTGCTTGTTGCTGGCTTTGAAAGTGACTGGGATCCATGTGGATTCAGTCGGCTAGGAAGGATCGTAAGTTTCCCCAATGAATGGGTACTCACGGGATGCACCACGAGAAGGTCGATCCAATGCATCCCAGTCTTGGTGATGACTATTAAAGTCTCCAATGTAAACGGCTGGGTGATTCGGGCTAGGCAGGACCTCATTATCCCATGAGGCACTGGGAGGCTTATATACGTTGACGAGCTGAATAGTTCCAATAGTAATGGAGTCGTAAAAGGTCGAAGAGGCTGTATGGTAAACGTCCGCAAGATACGATTTAGTGTAGATGGCTCGGCCGTGTTTAGGATGGAGATTATAGCATATTAAATGGAATCCACTGATGGTGAATCGAGCAGCTTCATCGACTGCTATATGTGTTTCTTGTAGGCAAATAACATCTGCCTGATGCTGTATCGCCAATTGATCAATAAGAACGCGTTTGGCAAAGGACAGCCCCTCAAATTAAGTTGGAGGACTCAAAGAGCAGGACCAACAGCTTGAAAGCTGTCAGGAGCTGCTTGTTGCTGGCTTTGAAAGTGACTGGGATCCATGTGGATTCAGTCGGCTAGGAAGGATCGTCAGTTTCCCCAATGAATGGGTACTCATGGGATGCACCACGGGAAGGTCGATCCAATGCATCTTCAATGAAATGAATCGAATTACAAAGAAGACTAAGGCAAGTATAAACCTATGAGACTACATCAAATTAAAAAGCTTCTGCAGAGCTAAAGAAACTACTACCCAAACCAAGAGACCCCTCACAGAATGGGAGAAGATCTTTACATGTCCTACATCAGACAAGAGGCTAATAACCAGAATATATAAAGAACTTGCAAATCTCAATAACGAGAAAACATATAACCCATCCAGAAATGGGGGGATATGGACAGAATATTCACCACAGAAGACATCTGAAAGGCTGAGAAACGCATGAAAAAATGCTCCAAGTCTCTGATTGTCAGAGAAATGCAAATAAAGACAACAATGAGATATCACTTCACTCCTGTGAGAATGTCATACATCAGAAAAAGTAACAGCAGAAAATGCTGGAGAAGTTGTGGGGTAAAAGAACCCTCCTGCACTGCTGGTGGGATTGTTGATTAGTCCAACCTCTGTGGAGAACAATCTGGAGAACTCTCAGAAGGCTAGAAATGGACCTACCCTATGATTCTGCAATTCCTCTCCTGGGGATATATCCTAAGGAACCTAACACACCCATCCAAAAAGATCTATGTACACGTATGTTCTTGGTAACACAATTTGTAATAGCCAAAACCTGGAAGCTACCCAGGTGTCTAACAACATATGAGTGGCTGAGCAAGTTGTGGTATATATACACAATGGAATAGTACTCAGCTATAAAAAATGGTGACTTCACCGTTTTCAGCCGATCTTGGATGGACCTTGAAAAATTCATGTTAAGTGAAATCAGTCAGAAACAAAAGGATGAATATGGTATTATCTCACTCTCAGGCAGAAGTTGAAAAACAAGATCAGGAAAGAAAACACAAGTAGAACCTGAACATGAATTGGTGTATTGCACCAAAGTGAAAGACTCTGGGGTAGGTGGGTGGGGAGAATACAGGTCCAAAATGGTTTACAGAGGACCTAGTGGGGGTTGTATTGTTATATGGAAAACTGGGAAATGTTATGCATGTACAAACTATTGTATTTACTGTTGAATGTAAAACATTAATTCCCCAATAAAGAAATTAAAAAAAAAAAAGAAAGAAGAATGGAAAGGGAAAATACTAAGTGAAACTTTGGACTGGGTGTGGTGTCTTGCACCGAAGCAAAGGACTGTGGAGAAGGAAGGGGAGGGTAAGGGTGGAGAGGACACTGGGTCCTGATACATGATGGTGAAAAAGCAACTAAACTGGGGGCAAGAGCGATTTGCAGACATTTGTCATGGGAAGAGGAGAAATTATGCCTATGTGTCAACCTCTATGCTATAAACTTGTAACCCCTCCCCAATAAAAATGATTTTAAAAAAAGAAAATGTGAAGAGTAACAATGAGTAACTGTAAATGTATTCAAGTAATGAACCCTAGTTAACTGTTTCTGGAACACACACACACACACACACACACACACACACACACCAAAAATGAGGAATCCTGCAAGCCAGCTATTTGCATTTGGGTTTACATCAACTTTTTTCCTTGGGCCTCCAGTCTATCCAACTTCTCAGCTGTATGAGCCAGTTCCTCAACATATCTCTTTCTCTCTCTCATAAGTATATATATGATAAAAATATGTAAAGCATTTTTAAAAATATATAAATTTGTAGTCGGGCTGTAGCACAGCAGGTTAAGCGCACATGGCTTGAAACTCGAGAACCGGCATAAGGATCCTGGTTCGAGCCCCCAGCTCCCCACTTGTAGGGGGGTCACTTCACAAGAGGTGAAGCAGATCTGCAGGTGTCTATCTTTCTCTCCCCATCTTTGTCTTTTCCTCCTTTCTCCATTTCTCTCTGTTCTATCTGGCAACAACAACAATAATAACCACAACAATGATAAAAACAACAAGGGCAAAAAAAGGGAAAATAAAAAATACAATATATATATGTATATATATATATATATATATATATATATATATACATATATTTGTTATTGCTGGGACTTCACCACTCAGCAAATTTTCCCAGATGGAGAGAGAGACAGAGAGACAGAAAGGCAGAAGAAGAAGGGGAAAGATACCATAATATTGAAGTTTCCTTTAGTGTAGCTGGGCTTGGATCTCTTAAAGACTTTTTTATTTTCCAATGAGAGATCTAGAGAGAGAATTGAGAAAAATAACTGCTCAGTTTTGGCATGTGGTGGTATGGGAATTAAATCTGTGGGCCTATAACATGTGAGTTCTATACTCTTAACAGCCTCAGCCTGAGCTATCTCCCTGGCCCTAAAATTTCTGTTTTTTTTTCTCCCTCTAGTGAGTACTGAATAATGCAGGAATAGATAACTAGGGTTCTCACACATGTGCTCTACTACTGAACCCTGGTCCACTGGGGTGTGTGGGGGACATTTTATAAGGGAGAATCTATGGAGTTCTGTTTGTTTTGACTTTGTTGCATTCTGGTGATTCCAGGGATTGAACCACCATTCTACCCACCAAGTAGCTTCCCCCCACTCCCAGTCCGACCCACTCCCTGTTCCGTTGTGATATTTTTGAGGATTTTGCCTTTCAAGTTGACCTCTTTGTTCCCATTTGGTTTTGTGGGAAAACCTAGAATTGTGTGGAAATAAATCGGTTACACATGCCCTTCAACATAAGTGCTGAGGCCTTCCAGTGTATACAGCAGAGTATGTTACTAGTTGTGGTGGTGGCACTCAGAGTGAGCAGGGCTGGGTCTCTGTCCCTGAAGAGTTAAAGACCAGAAGTAATCACATATCCTGAGGGGCAATTTAACTAGGATCACTTTTGTAAGAGAAAGCCAAGCAGCCTGCAATGTAAATCCACCAGGGTTGAAGACTTGGGTAACTGAGGAAATTTGGGGTTCTTAAGGATGCACAGGGTTCAAGAGTTCTGCCTTTGCTGTGGAAGAAGTGGGTGTGTGAAAACATTTCCCAGAAAAAAGGGAACCGGCTGAAGAAAATCCTGGGACTAAGGGAGTAGCAAGGCACGTCGGAACTAAGGGGAGAAAAAACTGTTACCTATTACGTACCAGTGTTTTGCTGGGAAAACTCTTCTGGGGAGGGAATTAATGAATTAAGATAACTCCTTGGAAAAAGACAACCTGCTGTTTCCCCCTCTAACAGATGTGTGTGGATGTGAACGCCAGTGCCTGCAAGTATTAGGTAGACATGCATTCTGTTTTTTTCCACTTGAGTTGTTTCTGTGTAGGGTGGCACCATGCATAGCCTTCTCATCTAATCTGGTCTCTTCTATCTGGGACTAACTTAATTTTATCTCAGAGTTTAGCATCACTCAGGGGGCCAGAAGCAAATGGAGCCTGGGGTTTGATATTTGAATTTATTTATTTTCCCTTTTGTTGACCTTGTCTTTTTTTAAATTGTTGTTGTAGCTATTATTATTGTTGTTAGTGATGTTGTTGTTGTTAGATAGGACAGAGAGAAATGGAGAGAGGAGGGGAAGACAGAGAGGGGGAGAGAAAGATAGACACCTGCAGACCTGCTTCACCACCTGTGAAGCGACTCCGCTGCAGGTGGGGAGCTGGGAGCTCGAACCTGGATCCTTATGCCAGTCCTTGCTCTTTGCACCACGTGAGCTTAACCCACTGTGCTACTGCCTGACTACCAGGATCCTTCTTTTTCTGAGGCCTTCCTTTGGGATGGCAAATAACAATCAGTGTGATAGCTTAGCCTGTTAGTGTCTGGGACTTGCATGTCTGAGTCTCTTAAGGCTACACGTTCAAGCCTCCCTTCTTACCTCCATACCTCCTTTAGCTGGATTTGAACAGTGCTCTGCTTTCTCTCAATCTCTCTCTCCATATCTGTCTGTATCTATCTATCTGTCTATCTATCTATCTATCTATCTATCTATCTATCCATCCATCCATCTCAATATGACAAATAATTAATATCAGACATATTGACAAGAGGAAAAACAATTTTGTATATAAGGGAATCTACATAGGCAAATAAGATTCTGAAAAGAATTAGCAAAATAGGGAAAGGTGTGGGGGGTGTTGTATGATTGTGGATGAAGATATGGTAGGGGTTATAAGATAACCTTGGGCCTTGCTGAAACCAGTAGGGCCAGGAGAAATTATCATTAACAAATTTAACTAGGTTTCTCTCTGTCTACCATACCTAGTTTCTGATGTTTTAGTTATGTATGCTGTCTGCTTATTTTCTGGGACAGATGTTCTTATTTAATTCTTATATTTATTTAATTGCCACCAGACTTATCACTGCTGGTGCTCGATGCCTGCACAAGGAATACACCTCTCCTGGTGGCTTTTTTTTCTTCCCTAGACAGAAATGGAGAGGGAAGAAAGACACGGAAAGAGAAAGAGGGACCTACGTAGCACTGTTTCACGGCTCTTGAAGCTTCTTGAACCTGGGTCCTTGTGCATAGTAATATGTGTGCTTCACTTCCCAACACCCCAATTTAATCCTTTAGGGTGCAGAAGGTGAAGTCATCAACTCTTGGGCTCCTGAGTTTTTTTCAGGATGCAAAGTGATAGATTTGCATGCCTCAGCAGTGCATGACATACCCTGTGCCCTATCAGTTCTCTCTTTTTATTACTAAGATTTTTCTTTATTTTTAATCAAATCATCTTATTACATGGAAATTATTCCCTGTGAACACTTTGGTATCCTCATTTAAAAAATTAGTCATTTTAGTGTCATTACAGCAATTTAAAAAATTAATTATTTTTATTTTTAGTTATAAAAAGGAAACACTGACAGAAACCATAGGATAAGATGGGTACAACTCCACACAATTCCCACCAACAGAACTCCTTATACTATCCCCTCCCTTGATAGCTTTCCTATTCTTTATCCCTGTGGGAGTATGGACCCAGGGTCATTATGGGATACAGAAGATGGAAGTTCTGGCTTCTGTAATTGCTTCCCCACTGAACATGAGTGCTGACAGGTCGATCCATACTCCCAGCCTATCTCTCTCTTTCTCTAGTGAGGCGGGGATCTGGGGAAGTGGGGCTCCAGGACACATTGGTGGGGTCATCTGCCCAGGGAAGTCCGGTTGGCATCACAGGAGCATCTGGAACCTGGTGGCTGAAAGAAGAGTTAACATATAAAGCCAAACAAATTGTTGACTAATCATGGACCTTTTAAAGGCTGGAATAGTGCAGACTTGGGGGTGTCTGTTTTGTAGATAGTTAGTAGGCCTATTTTAGTTATATTCCAAAGGGCCCATGACTATACTTGTGTTTTTTTTTCTTCTTTTTTTCCCTCAGCCTGACATCTAATATGCTGGTGGAAGAGGTAAAGTTAAAGAGTATTATTATTATTATTATTATTATTATTAAAAAGGAAATACTGAAAAAAACATAGGATAAGAGGAGCACAACTCCATACAATTCCCACCACCAGAACTCTGTATCCCATCCCCTCCCTTGATAGCTTTCCTATTCCTTATCCTTCTGGGAGCATGGACCCAAGGTCATTGTGGGATGCAGAAGGTGGAAGGTCTGGCTTTTGTAATTGCTTCCCCACTGAGCATGGTCATTGACAGGTCCATACATACTCCCAGCCTGTCTCTCTCTTTCCCTAGTGGGGAAGGACTCTGGGGAAGGAGAGCTCCAGGACATATTGGTGGGGTTGTCTGTCCAGGGAAGTCTGTTTGGCATCATGCTAGCATCTGGAACCTGGTGGCTAAGAAGAGAGTTAACATATAAAGCCAAACAAATTGTTGACTAATTATGAACCTAAAGGCTGGAATAGTGCAGATGAAGAGTTGGGGGGTACTCCGTTTTTCCATTTTGTAGATAGCTAGTAGGCATATTTAATTATATTCCAAAGGGCCTGTGGCTATATTAGGGTTTTTTTCTGTCTTTTTTATCCCCGCCCCCCCCCCCAGCCTGTAATCTGATATGCTGATGGGTCCTAGTTATTGTCTTGGGAGATGATGTCTAGTCCTAGAAAAAGGACTAGAAAGCTGGATCAGGGAAGAGAGTAGCTCCTAAATATGGGAAAGGTGTATAAATATTGTTGACTGTAAACCCCATTGATTTGATGTGATCTGGGGCCCATATTCAGCTTAGGAGCCTATGTGACCTCTGCATCCCTATAGATCTGAGCTCACATTCTGTGGTCATGAGTAGGAACATTCCAAGCTGCCCCAATATCAAGACCCATCTTCCTCAGGTGTAGCATAGAGTATGTTGTCCAGCCTCCCATCGGAGGATGGAACATTCTCTACCGTTGTTGATCCAAGTTGAGGGCAAGGTCCTATGGGGGCCCACAAAGGGGTCTATTGTGTTGTTCCTGATAGAGATGATCAGTAACAATGGAGAGAGGGATTTATTTGAGATCTAGGCCCATCATGTCTGTTTGGGAATCTCAGGACTCCCTGAATAGGGCCCCAGATGATGGGGTGGCCTGATAGTGACTGAAGAGTCATCATTACAGTATGTCACTCTCTTGCCCTTATTCAGCTTTTGCAGTCCTAGTCAAGGAGTTTTATCCTTCAGGTTTCGTGTGTGTGTATGTGTGTGTGTGTGTGTGTGTGTGTGTGTGTGTGTGTGTGTGTTCAAGGACTCTTCTTGCTATATACCAAATGACCTGAATTTCTCTGAGGGAAAACTACTGGATGTGCAATATAAAGCATTCAAACACTTGAACTTGCCTTAAAAATAAAAATAGCCAAACTGTCTCCAAAACTTTGGGAAAACTATGGTGGTTATCCATGAGGGTAGTGGAAGAAAGCATGTGACGGGGTAGGGGCTGCATAGAAGAGGCTAGGAAATTGTGTTGGTGGATGCAGTGTGGAACTACACACCTGTAATGGATCTTATAAACTGTTATTAAATCACTAATAAAATAAATTTTAAAAGAGAAAAGCCAATGAATTTTATTATGTATAAATTATCCTTCAGGTTGGGGAGCTAGCATAGCACTTATGCAAAAATCTTTCTTGCCAGAGGTTCTGAGGTTACAGGTTCAGTCCCCACCCCCAACAGACACACACGCAAATGCGTGCGCGCGCGAGCACACACACACACACACACACACACACACACACACACACACACACACACACACCACCATAAGCCAGAGCTGAGCAGTTCACTAAGTAATAAAAAAGTAAATTATTCCTCAGCAGTTGATTATTTTATATAGTACCAGCAACAAGTTAGGCAAAAAATAATAGGGAATAAGAATAATAGGGAATAATGTGAATAAGAATGAATAGCTGAAGTGAAAAAATAGAACTTACAGAGTCAAGGAGAAAAAGCAAAAGCAAAACAAATGATTAAAATATTAATTTTGGGGGGGTAGATAGCATAATGTTTATGCAAAGAGACTCTCATGCCTGAGGCTCCAGAGTCCAAGGTTCAATCACCCATACCACCAAAAGCCAGAGCTGAGCAGTGCTCTGGTAAAAAAAGTATATATTAAATTCAAAGACAAGGAAATGTCGATAGTCAAAGAATCGGCCTTGGTCTTCTAGATATCTCATTTGGATAGTGCACTTGCTTTGCTGTGCAAATGACCTGGCCCACACCATACTGAAGGAAACTTAGGTGCTGTGCTGTTTCTCTCTTGAGTGCACACCTCTCTGTCTCTCTCTTTCTGTCTTTGTCTCTGTCTCTTATTGAAACATTCTGACTGGTGAGGTGAAGCCCCAGTGACAACAAAGTAACAAGAAAGAACCAGCTTCCCTTGTGACATAGGAAACTCAATGAGAGTTTTAAAAAGTGGCCAAAAGCCAGTCCAGGAGGTGGGCAGATACTTAAATTCACTTACTCCCCCCACCACCACCACCATGGTTATTGATTGCGTAAGGAATCCATTGCTCCTGGTTGACATTTTTTTATCCTTTTTTTTTAATTTGACAGGACAGAGAAACTGAGAGAAGAGAGGGAGATAGAAAGTGAGAGAAGCAGAGAGACACTTGTAGTACTTGCTTCACTGCTTGTGAAGCTTCCCCACTTACAGTGGGGAGAGAGCATTGGAACCCCGGTCATTGCACTAGGTGATGTGTGCACTTAATCAGGTATGTCACTGTCCAGCACCCCCCGCTTCTTCTTCTTTTTCTTTCTCAGTGCCTAAATACAGAAATTTCATCTTAAAGAATAACAGTCGTTTACATGTAGAATATCTTGTGGATCCAACAGTTGAGAAATATGAAGGTTGAAGAAAACAAATATTTAAAGTATTGGGCATATAATGCTGACTTAAGTTTCAGTAAGTTCCCCTTAATGGTTTGAATGAAAGCATTTTATTTGAAGTATATATATATATATATATATATATATATATATATATATATATATATATTAAATAAACTAACATGACATTTCTGCCAAGTTAGGCATTTGACAAACTTATTCCTTTTTGAGAACCCTAAGAACCACCCTGTAGAAGCAGGAATTATTATTATTCCATAGTCATTGAAACAAAATATACTACAACTGAGGGGAAACAGGTAGCTAATGTATTGACTGCTGGGATTTAAGCTTAGGTCACTGAGACTTGCAAGACTCTTCTCCTTCCAAACGCTCCCAGAGCCCACCCTTCAGTTCAAGAGTCTGAACATTTTATTTACCAAACCTTTCTAGAAGGCTCTATAAGTAGAACTATATTGCAAAAGCTGCCCTGCTCCTTTTCTTATCTCAATATTAAAGAATCAGTCTCAATGTCAAATATATGACAACCAGCTCTTCAAAATCTGAAAAAAAACAAGAGAGCCAACAGTTGTATCTGGGACATCTGTTAAACACCTGGCATTTTCAGAGGTCACAAAAGCCATGAATCAGTATTTAAAAATAGCAGCAGCTTCTTCAGTTTGGGAAGAATTTTTTTTTTTTTTGGCCTCCAGGGTTATTGCTAGGGCTCGGTGCCTGAACCATAAATACACTGCTCCTGGAGGCTATTTTTCCCCCTTTTGTTGCCCTGGTTGTTTTATCGTTGTTATTATTATTGTTTTTATTGCTGTCATTGTTTTTGGATAGGACAGAGAGAAATGGAGAGAGGAGGGGAAGACAGAGAGGGGGAGAGAAAGATAGACACCTGCAGGCCTGCTTCACCACAGGTGAAGCGACTCCCCTGTAGGTGGGGAGTCAGGGGCTCCAACCGGGATCCTTAAACCAGTCCTTGCGCTTTGCACTGGGATCTTTATGTCGGTCCTTGCGCTTTGCACCACGTGCACTTAACCTGTTGAGTTACCGCCTGACTCCCAAAAAAATGGTTTTTAAATTTGTGTTTTAGCATGCTAGATTTGAAATAGGTGAGGGGGAAGGGAAAGCGGGCCTTTCTCTTTCATTCTGCTTAATTTGAAAGAGGAAAGCAAAGTATATAAAGCAGTATCTGAAGATTTTCATTTTTTAGTGGGAATAAACCTTAAAAATAAAGGCTTCAGGGCTGGCAGAATAGCTCACCTGGATTGGGCAACTCCTTTGCCATGACTAGAACCCAATTTAAACCCAGCCCAATTGTATTGGAGGAAGATAAGGTGCCTTGGTATTTCTCTATCTCTTTCTGTCTCTATCTCTATCTGAAAAAGGCATTCTGGACTTATGAAGCTTGGGATTGGGTGGTGGAATAAGATAAAATACTAAGCGGGTCTGAAATTTTTGTTGAAGACAAATATCTATAATATAAACACTTAATGCTTTAATTCTGTTAACTTTAAATAAACTGTTATTGATCATGTTGAGTTGACAGAAGTAAAGCTATCCTTCAAATATTATGATTTTTGCCTGTAAGTTAATGATAGCTCACCTAATTTATCAACCTAAATGGCTTTGGAAAATAAAAAACAAAAATGAGTAATCATTTCCTTTACTTCAACATTATACTTAGTGTGAGTTTTGTCTTTGGATAGTGAATAATGTGCAGAAGGTTCTAGAAAAAGTAAAGTTTTAAAAAAAAAATTTTG
Source organism: Erinaceus europaeus (assembly GCF_950295315.1). Lineage (NCBI taxonomy): Eukaryota > Metazoa > Chordata > Mammalia > Eulipotyphla > Erinaceidae > Erinaceus > Erinaceus europaeus. The sequence continues at coordinate 44,314,664 of NC_080185.1, forward strand.
TGTGTGTTTATTTATTAGTTTATTATTTTTTTCTTTTTTATTTAAGAAAGGATTAATTAACAAAACCATGGGGTAGGAGGGGTACAACTCCACACAATTCCCACCACCCAATCTCCATATCCCACCCCCTCCCCTGATAGCTTTCCCATTGTCTATCCCTCTGGGAGCATGGACCCAGGGTCATTGTGGGTTGCAGAAGGTAGAAGGTCTGGCTTCTGTAATTGCTTCCCCGCTGAACATGGACGTTGACTGGTCGGTCCATACTCCCAGTCTGCCTCTCTCTTTGCCTAGTAGGGTGTGTCTCTAGGGAAGCAGAGCTCCAGGACACATTGGTGGGGTCTTCAGTCCAGGGAAGCCTGGCTGGCATCCTGATGACATCTGGAACCCGGTGACTGAAAAGAGAGTTAACATACAAAGCCAAACAAATTGTTGAGCAATCATGGATCCAAAGCTTGGAATAGTGGAGAGGAAGTGTTAGGGGGGGTACTCACTGCAAACTCTAGTGTACTTCTGCTTTCAGGTATATATTTTGCAGTAGTTTATGGATACGTGTGAACATATGCTCTCTCTCACAGAAACTGGTGTATATCTAGGTTTTGGGACTTTGTTAGAAAGTGAACCACCTGAGATGGAATTAGAGTATACTATGAAAGGAAAGGTCTCACCCGAGTAATGAAGCTGAAGGGTTGTCATTCCACACGTGAAGTCTCTGGACACAGTCTGAAGTGAAGCATGTTGAGGTGGCAATTGTTGCATTGGTTAGGTTGTGATCGGCAGATGCAATATTATTTGATATGTATTGGGAGAGGCATGAGGGAAAGTGGGCCCTATCCAAGGGTTCCAGGACTGGGGCAAGTAGAGGCTCTATAGTGGAGATGTGAGGTTCCTGCTGTCTTAGGGTTCCAAAAGACAATGGATAGTTAATGTTATCATCACATTATTTGGTAATTGGGTTAACTTTGAAAAGTTCTTTTGTTAGAGTTTGCTGTACAGTACCCAGTATCTCGTATATAGCTGTGCTATTGGTTGATTCTGATCTACTTGGTCTAGGCTTTTGAGAGAGTCTGCATATCAATTACACAGCCTATATATTAAAAAGATTCAGTTTGTGTTTTAAAAAACTTCGAGACATACAATTAATTTTTCCCCTCTCGTATTAACTAGTGATTTATATGACTACATTTTACTAGGAGTGTACATAAACACCATTCCCACCACCAAAAGACTATGACCCATCCCTCCCACCCACTCCCACCCCCCACTGGCCCAGGAAGCTGCATGTCTACCCCTCACCACTGGGTTTTTACTTTGGTGCCCTACTTACAATTTGGTCAGGTCCTGCTTTTAGTTTCCCTTTCAGATCTTCTTACTCAACTTCTGTTGATGAATGGGATCATCCCATACTCATCTTTATCTTTCTGACTTAGCTCACTTAACATAATTCCTTCTAGCTCTGTCCAAGATGGGTCAGAGAAGGTGGGTTCATTGTTCTTGATAGCTGCATAGTATTCCATTGTGTATATATACCACAGCTTTCTCAGCCACTCATCTTTTGTTGGGCACCTGGGTTGCTTCCAGGTTTTAGCTATTATGAATTGTGTTGCTATGAACATAGGAGTACACACCTCTTTTTGGTTGGAGGTTTTTTTTTTTCTTTTGTAGGTAATCTGATCCAATTTGATCTCCTTGGCTTCTTGCTTAAGAGTACTCTGATAGAAATTAAAATTAGCTAGCCTGATGCCCTGTTCATTAAGAATTCACAGGGAGGGAGAGGGAAAAAAGAAAAAAGAATTCACAATGACCTTTTAAAAATAGAGGGGCAGAGAATGCAGATGAACTCTGTGTCTGAGAATCTGTATTGTTCCTCTCTTTCATGGTATGAAAGGAAGAATCCAGAGCCTTGTTTTGTTTGCTTGTTCTTTTAGCAGCTACCTTTTCAAGTTATGGGACGAGCAAAGACGGCATGATGTGCTTTAAGCGTCAAACATAGGAGTCTTGATTAAAATGCTTTTCAGCATTTCTGTCCTCTAAGTACCCAATTAAAAGTTATCCCCGGGAGTCGGGCGGTAGTGCAGCTGGTTAAATGCAGGTGGCGCAAAGCACAAGAACCAGTGTTAAAGATCCGGGTTCGAGCCCCCGGCTCCTCACCTGCAGGGGAGTCACTTCACAGGCGGTGAAGCAGGTCTGCAGGTGTCTGTCTTTCTCTCCCCCTCTTTGTCTTCCCTCCTCTCTCCATTTCTCTCTGTCCTATCCAATAACAACAACAATAATAACTACAACAATAAAAATACCCAAGGGCAACAAAAGAGAATAAATAAATAAATAAATATTTAAAAAAAGTTACCCCCAAGTTACTGGCTAGGAATGAAACCCACTTAGAATTAATGGGTTAAAGCAATTGTCCTCTGTTGTTTTTTTCAGCTCCTCTAATGTTTTCCTCATTGGAATACCTCAAGTAGTAATGGAAGCTTGCTTATTAATGACAGAATTTTCTAGAGGGTAGAGGGAGATAGAGAGGGAGAGAGACAGAGAGACACCTGCAGTCCTGCTTCACCACTTGCAAAGCTTTCCCCCTGCAGGTGGGGACCAGGGTCTTGAACCTTGGTCCTTGAGCATTGTAACATGTACGCTCAACCAAGTGCACCACCACCTGGCCCCTGTTATTTGTTTTATTTGCTAGTAGAGAGAGAAATTGAGAGGCGAAGGAAGATAGAGAGGGAGAGAGAAAGAGAGACTCCTGCAGATCTGCTTCACAGCCTGTGAAGCTTCCTCCCTGCAGGCAGAGACTGGGGGCTTGGACCTGGCAATGTGTGCGCTCTACTGGGTGCATCACCTCCTGGCCTTCTATCACTCTTTCTTAAACTTCTTTGCTTTCAGTTTCTGTGTTATGATTTTTTGTTTGTTTGCCTCCAGAGTTATCGTTGGGGCTGGGTGCCTGCACTATGAATCTACTACTCCTGGAAGCCATTTTCCCATTTTGTTGCCATTGTTGTTATTGTTGTTGTTATTGCTGTTGTTGGATAGGACAGACAACAACCTAGAGTGGAGGCGAAGACAGAGTGGGGGAGAGAAAGATAGATACCCGCAGACCTGAAGTGACCCCCCCCCCCTGCAGGTGGTGACTGGGGGTGGGAGCTCGAGCCGGGATCCTTATGATGGTCCTTGTGCTTTGCATCATGGGCGCTTGACACTGCGCTACCGCCCGGCTCCCCTGTGGGACTGAGCTGTCAGAGAACCAGTACTTAAGAACATCTTTTTCCACTTCAGTAGGTTCCGGGCCAGTGTCTGAGTTTTCCTCATTTTGGTCTTTGCAAATCACTGCATGTGACTGTCAACCCAATCAGACCTCTGTTGCTCACTTTATTTAATAAAATACTAAATAAATATTCTGTGACATGTTCTTTAACTCACCAGAAATAAAGCTCACAGATGACATCATTGGCATATATGTATATAAAAAATATTATGCCATTTATATGTGTGTATATCTACAGAGACATGTGCACGTATGCACATAGGTGCATGAGCCTTGTTTGCATGGTGTGCTGGGACCTTGTGCATGTATAACTTCACCACTCCCTGGACACATTTTTCATTCTTTTCCTTTCATATGGAGACAGATTGGGGGGGAGGCTCCATAGCACTGGAGTTTTTCCCTGGTGCTGTGACATTCCCATGGGGTTTTGAGGTTTGAATGTGGGCCACACGACTGGCAATGAACTCTCTTCTGCCATTATTATAATGTAATAGTAAAATAAATGAAGGTGGAATTTTGCAGGAGAGAAAGTCTGGTGCCAAAGATAAAACAGATGAGAGAGAGAATATAAACAAGAAGTTAACCAGAAGTTTGATTTTTTTTAATTGGGGGGGGAATTAATGGTTTACAGTCAACAGTAAATACAGTTATTGGTATGTGTGTCAAGTTTCTTAAAAGATGACTCATCCCTTATGGCATTTTGGCACAAGTCTCATTGCTTTTGTAGCACTGCCATTATTACACGAAAGTCCTTTTCAATATATTGCTAGTTGCAAATGCCCTAATAATTAAAATATGCAATATCAGGTCACTAAATTCTGAGACAGTGTCTTCATTTAATTCAGGCTTCTATCTTCACAAAGACATTATCCTGAATTTTGTCTGGACTTAATTTTTAAATTTTTTTATTATCTTTATTTTATTTGACAGAGACAGCCAGAAATCAAGAGGGAAGGGGTGATAGAGGAGAGAGACAGAGAGAGACACCTGCAACACTGCTTTGCCATTTGCAAAGCATTCCCCCTACAGGTGGGGACCAGGGGCTCGAACCTGGGTCCTTGCGCACTGTAATGTGTGCACTCAACCAGGTGTGCTACCACTTGACCCCTCTCTGAACTTATTACAAAAGCTAAGGAGTATTTCTGCTCTCTCTCTCTCTCTCTCTCTCTCTCTCTCTCTCTCATTTGCATTATGGGACAATTCTTTGTTGCTTGGGGTTGCTCTACACATTGCTTAATCTTGGCCTGTCTACCAAATGCTAGTGGTTGCCTCCAGTAAGTTCCAACATACGCTCCTTGGGGAGTGGTAATCACTGACTCTTTGGTTCACCTGGCTATCAGTACACACCTGCATTCTTCAAAACAACTTTCACTAATTGCGTGATGGTTTTATTTTATTTTTTTAATATCTATTTATTCCCTTTTGTTGCCCTTGTTGTTTTATTGTTGTAGTTATTGATGTCATTGTTGGATAGGACAGAGAGTAATGGAGAGAGGAGGGGAAGACAGAGAGGGGGAGAGAACAATAGACACCTGCAGACCTGCTTCACTGCCCGTGAAGGGACGCCCCTGAAGGTGGGGAACCAGGGTTCGAACTGGGATCCTTATGCCGGTCCTTGTGCTTTGCACCACATGCTCTTAACCTGCCACACTACTGCCTGACTCCCGATGGTTTTATTTTATGAGGCACCTGGGAATGAACCTGAGGGCCTTGCTTTTGGTGCCATGCTGCTGAGAGGCATCCCTTGCTCAGGATTTTTACTCTATACCTACAAAGGGAGGGAGAGTCACTAAATCATCATTTCACCTTCATCCACTTTGGTATTGTCCACAGTGCCAAGGATCAAACCCAGGGCCTCATGTCTGGTAAGGATTTTGCTCAATCCACTGAGCTAGTTTCCAGCACCCTCATTGGCAATTTAAAAATTCTTAAGGCATTTTTATGTGTTTTCTTAAAAGGAGGAGTGTTTTCCACAATGTAACTGTTATGAGTTGGATTATGCCCCCCCAATTCAGATATTGAGGTCCTTATCCATAATATCTCCGAAGGGAATTCTATTTGAGGGTTGTGGATTTTAGAGTAGAACCTAACTTCCTCTAGCTGATGTCCCCTTTTAAAATAGGGATTCAGTGGTCCAGGAGGTGGTGCAGTGATAAAGCTTTGGACTCTTAAGCATGAGGCCCTGAGTTCAATACCCGGCAGCACATGTGACAGAGTGATGTCTGGTTCTTTCTCTCTCTTCCCATCTTTCTTATAAATAAATTTAAAAATCTTAAAAAAAAAAAAAAAAGAATAGGGATCCAAGGTGGAGAAGAGGACTGTATGAATGCATGGGCAAAAAGACAGACAACACGTGTGTGTTATTGCAATAAAGTAACTCCACTGACACCTTGCTCATGAATTTCCAGCTTCCAGAATTGTGAGACAAGAAATGTCTGTTGTTTAGGCCACTCAGCTTGTGAGACTTAATTCTGGGATCTCAGGTACACTAATATAGTGACTGAGCTGGTACCCCTTATTGTGTGTTATCTCTATGTGGGCATTCTAGGGCCACTGTGTAATTTACTGATCTCAGTCTATATTTTAAAGTTTAGAATCCTAACTCCGTCACTTAGTTGTCTTAGGCACCTTGATTAGCCTGGTGTAGACACTAGTTCTTTGAAAGTAATAGTGTAAAAGAGTTCAATAGATACTAGTTCAATATCCACCTGCCTCCACTTTTAGGTGGTGTGGTGCATTTTCAAAAAGTACGTAGTCTGCTTGGGTGGGGAGTTTTTATTGTGGAGATTTTAGGATGCTGGATTGGAGGATGGAGGAATAGTCTGGTGACAGTCGGCATCTTCAATACCTTTATAATCATTGATGTTCATATAGTGATCCATAGTTCACAAGCACAGAGCATGACACATTCAGTTAGATCCATAATGGTTAACCTTAGTTGTACAACAGGGGGTAGTGTCTTAGCCTTTGCTTTACTTGTCTAACTTCTTTGAAGCCACAAGGAAACTTGCTCTTTGGGAATCCCTTGGATGGAGTCTTCAATCTCTCTGCTCCATTGCACAACAATTTACATAACTTTGTTCATAGAATGTATACAGTCTATTTCAGTCATCTGTTTTCTCACATGAGATTGAGTTCTTTGAAGATAGTGACTTCTCATTATTCTTCTTTGAATCCCTAATGCCTGGTTCTCTCTAGGTATGCTTTCTAATGCTTCTTGAGCTGTGGTATGTGCTGAGTTCTTTAACAGTCTACTTACAGATTAGAAGTAAGGACCCAGTGACACACCATTAACTCAGTATTAGAGCTAGCCTTTGGATCAATGTGGCTATCTGTTAAAAGCTGTGCTCTTAACTATTCGACTATAATGCCTCTTCCCTAACGTGGAGGGTTGTCATCTGGCATATTGAAGGAAGATTGCCCAAAGAGAATTCAGAGCCTTCCATGGGGAACATCAGAAGCATGAAATTCACTTTGCCTGAACGCAAGTTGGAGGGGTGTGTGTGTGTGTGTGTGTGTGTGTGTGTGTGTGTGTGTGTGTGTCTCCATCCCAAGGCTTATGTGTATATGTCCCCTACATACACACTTTCTTCTGTGTTATTTCTACAATAGTAACGATAGTAATGATGCTGTAGACCATCAATTATAGCTTTGGAACGCATTTTCTTCATTCGTGGATGTACTTGCATTATCACGGGAAGTGAAGTTTTCTTGTCATAAGGCCCCAAATCTTGTAAGTTGAATGTTATCTTTGACTTCTTACTTCATTATATAAATTTTTTTTGTCACTGGGCCTCAGAGCTCCAGACTAACTTTTTCAAGTAGAAAGAGACAGAGAGGAAAAGACCACAGCACTGAAACTTCCTTTAGTGGGGGGGGGGTGGGGGTGGGGAGCGCAAGCTCAAACCTGGATCATATACATGACAAGGCAAGTGCACTATGTAGGTGATCTGCCTTTCAGATCTAATAAGATTTATTCTGGGTCAGCTCACCTGGATAGTATGCTGCTTTGCCCTGTGTGAGACACAGGTTTGAGACCAGCTCCCATGCACTGGGGGCAGATTTCAGTGCTGTGATATCTCTCTCTCCACTGTTCTCTCTCTCCCTCCTCTCTCTTGCTCCTTCCTTTCCTCTTTCCTTCCCCCCATGTATGTCTTTATCTAGAAATCAATTAATTTTTAAATGAGTTATTTTAGTACTACTTTTTAGGACCTGTACTCTCCCCCCACTCACCCCAAAGTATTTTACTTTGGTGCAGTGCACCAACCCCAGTTCAAGTTCTACTTGTGTTTTCTCTTCTGATCTTGTTTTTCAACTTCTGCCTGTGAGTGAGATCATCCCATGCTCATCCTTCTGTTTCTGACTTATTTCGCTTAACATGCTTTCTTCAAGCTACATCCAAAAAAAATGAGTTATTTTAATACAGGATTAGGTGACTGATACAACTTTCAGAGATTGCTGTATTTTTAGTGAAAATAAGATGAGGGAAAGTAAAGTTGCTGTTCATATCAGTTAAACTTTAGCTTTCAGAACCCAGGAAGTTGTGCAGTGGATAAAACATGGACTCTCAAGCATGAGATCCAGAGTTTGATCCCCTGTATTGCCTGTGTCAGAGTGATGCTCTGTTTCATTTTTCCATCATCATCACCACCACCACCTCTACCGGCTTCTTCTTCTCCCCTCCCCTCCTTCTCCTCTTCCTCCTCATCTTCCCCCTGATTCTCCTGTTCCTCCTTCTCCTCCTTCTTCTCTCTCCTCTCCTTCTCACTCTCATAAATAAATAAAAATTTAACCCTCAGTTTTATTCCTTGTGAAATGAACTATTTTGGAAGTTTTCTTCTGAAATAAAAATCTATCCCTTTGACACCACTGCTTGCTCTTTTCTTTTTTTTTTTTCTTAGCATGTAAAATACTTTGGTTAAATATGTTCTTTGCTGACTCACGGCATTTTTACAGTTCTTACTGCAGATGGTTTTAGGGAAGCCCTCAGGATCTGCTGAGACTTATGGAAGTATTAACAATAGCTTCTGTGATATATGGGCCTCGCGAGTTGCTCTGCTTTATTTCTTTTACAACTTTAAACTGATTAATTTTTTATGCTGGGGATTGAGCCCAGTGCCTTACACATGCACAGCATGTGTCCTACCATTGAGCTACAGTCTCGGCCCACCTTGAACTGATTTTTGTGATTTTCTTCTCTTTTTCCCTTCTCTGATGTCATGCCTTACCCTTGGTAGTGTGCGTTTCTGTAGCTGTTTTTGGCCCTTTTAAATTTATTTCAGGTTCAAAAGCAGTATATGAGCCTATCATGAATTATGCTCATGTGTTTTGGGAGGTGCCTCAACAAAATAGTATAGGACTCGCATGTGTGAGGCCCTGGGCTCAATCTCCAACTCTGGCTCCTCCCTCTCCCTCTCCCTCTCCCTCTCCCTCTCCCTCTCCCTCTCCCTCTCCCTCTCCCTCTCCCTCTCCCTCTCCCCCTCCCCCTCCCCCTCCCCTTCTCCCTCTCTCCCTCTCCCTCTCCCTCTCCCTATCCCTCTTCCCCTCTCTCCCTCTCCTTCTCCCTATCCCTCTCTCCCTCTCCCTCTCCCCCTCCCCCTCTCCCTCTCTCCCTCCCCCTCTCCCTATCCCCCTCTCCCTCTCTCCCTCCCCCTCTCCCTATCCCTCTCTCCCTCTCTCCCTCTCCCTATCCCTCTCTTCCTCTCTCTCCCTCTCTCTTTCTCTCCACACACACACAGAGATTTTTTTTAACTTGCATTCTTTCTCTTACTTCATAAGAAAGGGAGAAATTGGGAGGGGGATGGGAAGATTGGAGTACCTGCCACACTGCTTCATTACTTGTGAATTTCCCCCCTGTAGGTGGGGACCTGGGGTTTGATCTCACATTCTTGTGCATGGTAATGCCTGCACTCAACTGGGTGCACAACTGCTTGGCCCATAATAGAATTAGTGACTAGGGAGGTTGTGTAGTGGTAGAGCACTGGACTTGCAGACATGAAGTCCTGAGTTCAATCCCTCTGAGCACATCTGCCAGGGTCCTGCTGTGATCATTCTCTCTACCCCCTTATGAAATAAATAATATCTAAAAAGTATTTAAGTTAAGAATTATACTTATTATACTTGAAGGACTAAGGGGATATGCCAGTTACTATGAAAATGCATTTGTGTGTAATCTTTGTGGGAACTTTAAAAAAAATCTCTGAAGGCTTTTATTTACTTACTTCATTGTAGAAGTTTGAGTAGGTGATGTCCCTATGAAATGTATTCATTGTAGACATTATATTTGAAAATGTAAAGTTTTATTTCATGCATAAGAAGAGTGGCTTGATTTAATGTTCAAAAGTCAAAGTAATTTTCCAGTAGATTGTTCTAGTGATTCCTTGTAGTTGAGTGTTAGTGGAAAATAAAATTATCTTCTCCTTTGTTGAAATAACGATGCTCTACTTTATCGTGTTTAAAAGAGGGAGCAAAGTCAACACATATTTTCACTGGTTGTTTTATGATCTCTAGGCTCCTTGCAAGGATGCAGCTGAGTTATACTTCTTGACTCAGAAAAAAATTCCAGGCTTATAATCCTGGCCTCACTTAGGTTCTTACTGGGGTGAATTTTAAATAACCATTACAACTTCCTTTTTTTAATTCAAACTTTCTTTTTAAATATTTTATTTGATTTTAAAGAGATTCAAAGGGGAAGACACAGAAAGAGAGATAGAACTAGAGATAGAGAGAGACAGGGAGGCCATAATACTGCTCAGCTCTGGATTATGGTGGTGCTGGGGATTGAACCTAGGACCTCAGAGCCTCAGGCATGAGAGTCTTTTGAAGAACCATTATGCTGTATATGTTAGCCCTCTTTTTATTTTTATTTATTGGATAGAAACCGAGAAATCAAGAGGGAAGGGGGAGGAAGAGATAAGAGAGACACCTGCAGCACTGCTTCAGAGTTTTCCCCCTACAGGTATGGACTGGAGGCTTGAACCTGAGTCCTTGTGCACTGTAACATCTGTGCTCAAATGGATGTGACACAGTTATTCCAACTTTCAATCCTGGTGGGAATTGCAAAAAAGTACACTTAAATGGTTGGCCTTTATCAAATACTCATTAATATATGGTTAACATTGTACCATGCTGTGTTTCTATTGATATGTATTCATAAATTGAGGATGCATTTATATCTTCTGTAATATGTTAAATAATTCATGTCACCTTTTGCACTACCCCATTTGATTTTTATGTTTGCAGTTTGTTAGCTGAAAGAATGGACATCACAGAAATAAATAGAATCTCTCTTATGGAGAAAGTTACTGAGAATTAGAAGGACAACTGGCCTTAACCCATCCAGCTCGAAAAGTAGTTGAGCAAAGGCCTAGAACCCCAGTCATAAACTCATTGTGCTGGAAACACAATTTTTTTATATTTTATTTTATTTATTTATTCCCTTTTGTTGCCCTTGTTTTATTGTTGTAGTTATTATTGTTGTTGTCGTCATCGTTGGATAGGACAGAGAGAAACGGAGAGAGGAGGGGAAGACAGAGAGGGGGAGAGAAAGATAGACACCTGCAGGCCTGCTTCACCGCCTGTGAAGCGACTCCCCTGCAGGTGGGGAGCCGGGGTTCGAACCGGGATCCTTATGCCGGTCCTTGTGCTTTGCGCCACCTGTGCTTAACCGGAAACACAATTTTTTGAAGTGTCTTCCAATGGAAAAGGGAATGGAATTGAACCTAGTGTTAATTCAAGGTTCTGAACGCTTGCTGGCTACTTGAAGACTCAAAAGATTGATATGAGAAAAGCAAGTTTACTCAAGTGCTAGAAGCCTGAGAAAATGGTAAACTCATCTCTCAGGTTGAGGTTCGAAGTTTGCAAAAAAAAAATAATGGGGTCAGTGTGAGAGAATGGGTCTTCTGTCATATGGCCGTGAAGCAAGCATCAGCAATTAAGCATCACTGGGACCTATTGGTATGTCCCTTGTAAAACTCTGAGATAACATTGTTAAGAAATACCTTTTTCCTGAATGTCTATGGGATTGACTCCTGGTTTGACACTCTGCATTATCTGGAGACAAGGCAAATAATACGGTGGGGGGGAGTTGAAGATTTAGGAAGCATATATGAGATGAGGAAGATGGAATCTACTCCACCTAATGTTTGCTCACTAACACTAGGTGAGCCAGTATTTGAGGCATGTATACATTGGAAGTAGAGGGATTTTATTTAAAAGATAAAGATGGGGGGGGAAGGAGAAGAGGATTTTTTTAAATTCTTGAATTGGTCATTGTTCATCTATTCTTAGATCAGCCATGCTCCCCCCGTCTTTCTTACTGATCATGCTCCTTCTAATGAGATGCTCCGAAGATTACCTAGGTTTAGCATTGCTTGAATTCAAGACTGCCAGGAGCTTGCCAATGACTACATAAATTAGATTGTGTCTTGTTATATTCCTCCCTACGTGGACACATGGGAAGGAGAAAAAAAAAACAAAATAAGACCATTTTGTTGCTTTTGGTCTGGTTTTGTCTCATAAAGCTTTTTGCGGCAAAACATTCATCATCCTTGATAAAGCAGATTGAAGGATCCCATGTAGTTGGCTCTGAGCTTTTGCGTAGGCTTCCAGGCACACACTGGGCCCCTGTATAGAGGTTAAAGTTTTCTCAGTTGACCAGCTGGCTACGTACCTATAGTCTAGAGTAAGGGAGCTTTTCAGGTATCAGCCCTGAACTTTGAAGCAAGAAAGAGGTCCCTAATAAGAACTTTGGCCTTCGAGAAACTTGAAAATAAGAAATTCTTTTTCTTTCTCTTGTAACTATTAACCTCAGCCAAACTCTTCCACCTGCCTTTTGTTGTTTAAAAATGGAAAATTTAGGAGAAAAATATTGTAATTGGAAATATCAGCAAAAATTACCCTGTGCATGTCACTAAGTAAATGTGTAAACACTGCTAAAGCTTCTAATTTTTTCTAGTTGATTGGAGGCTGAGGAATTCATAGCTGGGAATGCTAAGTAGTACTTAGCAGGGGAAATTATTTTTTTTCAATATTTCTTTGTGGTCCACAGGGCAGACTTGCAAATCTCCAGCTACACTCGCTGGCCATTTTCAGACCCTGTGATCTGCTCCATTAGTGCTTATTTCCTCAAATTTTGGTTGTAGAGTTATAAAAACAAATTACAGGATGTCCAGCTAAATGTGAATTTCAGATAAACAAAAGCTTTTTTTTAAGTAAAGGAAATGCCTTGCAATGTTTTGGACACCCTTATCATAAAAAATTTTTTCATTGTTTATACACAGTTTGAATTGCACTGAATGTCCAGTATTTTGCTTGCCAAATCTGCTCTAAACCAAGTACATTGCCACCAAACTTTCAAGTGGTTTGAACTGATGATTTGACACACTGAATTCTCTTGATGCGGGTTGGTTAGTTTGTTTTTCTTAGTTTCTCTTTCAGATTTGCTAGCATTACCCATGGTGTTAGTGGTTTTATTTCATTAATGTTTTTTGTCATCATCACAACTTCACTGGTCTGAGATGACATTTTCAGATAGAGAGAGACAGAGGGAAAGAGGAGAAAATACCACAGTATACTCCAGTGTAGTGGGATCTGGACTTGAACTAGATATTTTAAATAGTTTTAACATTTATTTATTTATTTATTCCCTTTTGTTGCCCTTATTGGTTTAGTTATTATTGTCATTGTTATTGATGTCGTTGTTGTTGGATAGGACAGAGAGAAATGGGGGAGGGGAAGACAGAGAGGGGGAGAGAAAAAGAGACACCTGCAGACCTGCTTCACTGCTTGTGAAGCAACTCCCCTGCAGGTGGGGAGCCGGGGGCTCGAACTGGGATCCTTATGCAGGTCCTTGCACTTAGCGCCACCTGCATGTAACCCACTGTGCTACGGCCCAACTCCCTTAACATTTTTTAATGCGAAGTATACGTTATTTTTTTATTTAAGATTAATTAATGTGCTGTGTGGGTGAAAGGACTAGAGCACTGCTCAGTTCTGACATAAGGTGGTGCCAAGGATTGAACCTGAGTCTTCTGGAATCTCACAAATGCAAGTCTGGGTATACTACAACTGAGATATCTCCCTAGAACATATTTATTTTAATTAGAGAGATACTGAGAGGGGGACATGAATAGTACTCAGCTCTGACATATAGTGGTGCTGGGAACTGCACATGGGCCCTTCTCCAAGGCCTCTGGTATGAACATCTGGTGTACATCCACTGAGCTGTCTACCTGGTCCCTCAGTATTTTCATATCAGATCCTTTTATGTCAACTGTGCTAGTTATTATAACTTCATTATGTAAGTACCTTATTTACGGATCCATCCTGAGTCTGACAAGAGTGTACCTTGCAGAAAACAGCTGAGTCCATTTGGAGAGATGGATTGAAGAGACAGTGGAAATACCACAGCACTGCTCCATTAATCACAGAGCTCTCCCGGTGCCTTCAATGCCCTTAACCTGTAGCGTCAGGGTTCAAACATAGGTCTTACCTCAAACTTTTTTTTTCACTGGGAAACCTAGATTTCCCCCAGAAAAATTCATCTCTTTCAAATGTAAATAATATAAAAGTTGAACACACGTAACACTCAGGCAAGATAGTATGTATAATACGAAAAATAGCAAAAATAGCAGGGGTGGGGGTGGTGGTGGCGCACCTGGCTGAATGCACATGTTGCAGTGCTCATGGACTGAGGTTTGAGCCCCAGGTTCCCACCTGCCAGGGGGAAAGCTTTGCAAGTGTTAAAGCAGTGCTGCAGGTGTCTCTCTTTCCCTTTACCTCTTTATCTCCCCTACCCTCTCGATTTCTGGCTGTCTGTATCCAATGGATAAAGATAGTTTAAAAAATTAAGGGAGTCGGGTGGTAGCACAGCGGGTTAAGCACAGTTAAGCGCAGTTGGCGCAAAATGCAAGGACCGGCATAAGGATCCCGGCTCAAGCCCCCTGCTCCCCATCTACAAGGGGAGTCACTTCACAGGCGGTGAAACAGGTCTGCAGGTGTCTCCCTTTCTCTCTCCCTCTCTGTCTTCCTCTCCTCTCTCCATTTCTCTCTGTCCTATCCACCAGTGACATCAATAACAACAACAATAAAAACTACAACAATAAAAAAACAAGGGCAACAAAAGGGAGTAAATATTTTTTATATTTATTATATTTATTTATTCCCTTTTGTTGCCCTTGTTGTTTTATTGTTGTAGTTATTATTGTTGTTGTCGTTGTTGGATAGGACAGAGAGAAATGGAGAGAGGAGGGGAAGACAGAGAGGAGGAGAGAAAGATAGACACCTGCAGACCTGCTTCACGGCCTGTGAAGCGACTCCCCTGCAGGTGGGGAGCCGGGGTTCGAACCGGGATCCTTATGCCGGTCCTTGTGCTTTGCACCACCTGCGCTTAACCCGCTGCGCTACAGCCCGACTCCCGGGAGTAAATATTTTTTAAAACTATAAAAAATTGGGAGTCGGGCAGTAGCGCAGCGGTTAAGCACAGGTGGCACAAAGCATAATAACCAGCATGAGGATCCCGGTTCAAGGCCCCAGCTCCCCACCTGCAGGGGAGTCACTTCATAGGTGGTGAAACAGGTCTGCAGGTGTCTCCCTTTCTCTCTCCCTCTCTGTCTTCCCCTCCTCTCTCCATTTCTCTCTGTCCTATCCACCAGTGACATCAATAACAACGACAATAAAAACTACAACAATAAAAAAACAAGGGCAACAAAAGGGAGTAAATATTTTTTAAAACTATAAAAAATTGGGAGTCGGGCAGTAGTGCAGCGGTTAAGCACAGGTGGCACAAAACATAATAGCCAGCATAAGGATCCCGGTTCAAGGCCCCAGCTCCCCACCTGCAGGGGAGTCACTTCACAGGCAGTGAAACAGGTCTGCAGGTGGCTATCTTTTTATTTATTTAAGAAAGGATTAATGAACAAAAACATAAGGTAGGAGGGGTACAACTCCACATAATTCCCACCACCCAATCTCTATATCCCATCCCCTCCCCAATAGCTTTCCCATTCTCTATGCCTCTGGGAGCATGGACCCAGGGTCCTTATGGGTTGCAGAAGGTAGAAGGTCTGGCTTCTGTAATTGCTTCCCCGCTGAATATGGGCGTTGACCGTCGATCCATACTCGCAGTCTGCCTCTCTCTTTCCCTAGTAAGGTGGGTCTCTGGGGAAGCAGAGCTCCAGGACATATTGGTGAGGTCTTCAGTCCAGGGAAGCCTGGTCGGCATCCTGATGGCATCTGGAACCTGGTGGCTGAAAAGAGAGGCAACATACAAAGCCAAACAAATTGTTGAATAATCATGGATCCAAAGGTTGGAATAGTGGAGATGAAGAGTTGGGGGGTACTCACTGCAAACTCTAGTGTACTTCTGCTTTCAGGTATATATTTTGCCCTAGTTGATGGATACGTGTGAACATATGCTCTATCTCACGGAACCTGGCCTATAGCTAGGTTTTGGGATTTTGTTAGAAAGTGAACCACCTGGGATGGAATTAGAGAATGCTATGAAAGGAAAGGTCTCACCCGAGTAATGAAGCTTAAGGGTTGTCATTCCACACGTGAAGTCTCTGGACACAGTCTGAGCTGAAGCATGTTGAGGTGGCACTCCTTGCGTTGATTAGGTTGTGATCAGCGGGTACAATATTATTTGATATGAATTGGGAGAAGCATGCAGGAAAGTGGGCCCTACCCTAAGGTTCCAGGACTGGGGGAAATATAGGCTCTATAGTGGAAATGTGAGGTTCCTGCTGTCTTAGGGTTCAGGTGACTATCTTTCTCTCCCCCCTCTGTCTCCCCGTCCTCTCTCCATTTCTCTCTGTCCTATCCAACAATGACGACATCAATAACAACAACAATAAGAACTACAACAATTAAAAAAAACAAGGGCAACAGAAGGGAGTAAACAAACAAGTAAATATTTTTTTAAATTTAAAAAATTAAGAAAAGAAAACTAGCAACAATCTCTCATGTGTGAAGAAAATGAATTAGTGCAAAGTGGATGAAATATAGCACACAGTATTACAGCGGTGAATTTTAACTCATATAAGAAGCACAGCAAATAAAAATCTATGTGCTAAGCGAAGAGATCGGCAGCTCGCTGGAGGTGATTGTTCCTCACGAGGAAGGGGCTAAACAAGAGCTGGTACTGGTAGAACTCTGTAAAGGAATACGGAAAGAAGAATAGAATGATTTCAAAATAAATGTCACATTGTATTGACTGTCGACTGTAAAACATCACTCCCCCAATAAAGAAATAAAAAAGGGGAAAAGGAAAGAAATAAATGCCAAATTAAACTGAAAACATTATATACGATCAGAATGAGAAAAACAGAAAGAAAAAGAAAAAGATGTAAGAAACACTAAAAGAGAAAATATCATTTAAAAAGATATAGAGGACTATATGTCTGTAAATGTCTTATATATAAAAGCATTATATACAATTTATAATATGTACATATACTAAGTCTAAGGGAGTCTTTTTACATTTTCTTTTATAGATGGTGATAAGTTAAATGCTTTTAAAAACTTTATTTACTTCAATAGGACTGGGAGAAACTGAGAGAAAAGGGAGTTAGAGAGGAAGAGAGAGACAGAGGGCATCTGGAGCAATGCTTTTTACCATTTGTGAGGCATTCCTCTTGCAGCTGGGTACTGGGGGTTGAACCCAGATCCTTCTGCATGGGAGCATGTGCACTTACCCAAGTGCACCACTGCCTGGCCCTTACATTCATACCAGTCTTTACTTTAACAACATTTATCCATTTCTTCTTCCTCTTCCATACTTTTACAATTGCCCTACATTTCTATGGCTTGTGTTTTTGAGTCTGCTTCGCTGTATATCACCTTGTTGAGATTTAACTGTTCCAGATTCCTCTTTCTTTCTTTCTTTCTTTCTTTCTTTCTTTCTTTCTTTCTTTCTTTCTTTCTTTCTTTTTAACAGGTTTTTTTTAAAAAAAATATTTATTAATTTCCTTTTTGTTGCCCTTGTTTTTACTGTGGTTGTAGTTCTTATTGTTGTTGTTATTGCTGTCGTCATTGTTGGATAGGACAGAGAGAAATGGAGAGAGGAGGGGAAGACAGAGAGGGGGAGAGAAAGATAGACACCTACAGACCTGCTTCACTGCCTGTGAAGCAACTCCCCTGCAGGTGGGAAACCGGAGGCTCAAACAGGGATCCTTATGCCGGTCCTTGTGCTTTGTGCCACCTGCACTTAACCCGCTGTGCTACTGCCCGACTCCCTGGATTCCTTTTTCTATAGCATTCCTTTCAGTAACCCTTGCAAGGCTGGTCTAATAATGGCAAACTTCTATAGTTTTTGTGTATCTCGTACTGTTTTTATTGTTTCTTTGTATTTGAATGGTAATCCTGCAGGGTAACATATGCATGTCTGGCAGTTGTTGTCTTTCATTTCTTGTTATTATTTCAATAATTTTATTTGATATTAGTAGTTTGTTACAAGATTATAAGATTACAATGTGTAGTTCCACACTACATCCACCAACAAAATTTCATATCCTTACCCTCCCACCTCCCAAAGATAACCACCATAGTTCTCACTAGTCTTACAAATAGTTTGATTGCTTCTGTTTTGTTTTCTTTTTTCTTTTTTCTTTTTTTTTTTTTGCAAGTTCATGTAAGTCATATCTCTAGATTCCACATATGAGTGAAGCCATCTGGTAGTTGTCTTTCACCTCTTTACTTATTTCACTAAACATAATCACCTCTCCTTCCATCCATTTTGTCCCAAAGGACACAATTATCATCTTTTTTGATTGCAAAATGTCTTTTAGCTCTTTCAATATACCACCCCACTCTCTCTTGGGCCCCCATGGTTCCTGCAGAAAAATCTGATGTAAGTCTGACTACACGGCTTTATAAGTCATATTCTCCTTTTCCTTGACAACTTGCCTTTTTTTTTCTTTGTCTTTGACTTTTCATAGTTTCACAGTGATGTGTCTTGGCATGGATCTATTTGGGTTTAGGAATTTGGGAGGTCTTTCTGCTTCCAGAACGTCTACATTTGTCCATATCCAGGATTTTCATAAGTTTCTACTATTATTTTTTTCAATGTGGTTTCTGCTCTTTTCCTTTCTCTCCTTTTGAAACCCCTATAATTCTGATATTTGCTTTTCTTTTTTTTACTGATTTAATAATAATTGATAAGACCTTAGGATACCAGCTGTACAATTCTACATAATTCCCACCACCAGAGTTCCATATTCCATCCCTCCATTAAAAACTTTCCTAGTCTTTATCCCTTTGGGAACATGGACTCAGGATCATTATGGGGTGCAGAAGGTGGAAGGTCTGGGTTCTGTAATTGCTTCTCCACTGGACATAGTTGTTGGCAGGTCGATTCAGACTTCCAGCCTGTTTCTATCTTTCCCTAGTGGGGCAGGGCTCTGGAGAAGATATTTGCTTTTCTTTTTTTTTATTTATTAAAAAGGAAACACTGACAAAACCATAGGATAAGAGGGATACAACTTCACACAATTCCCACCACCAGAATCTGCATCCCATTCCCTCCCTTGATAGCTTTCCTGTTCAAAATTGCTGTACCTACTTGCAAGATAATCTGTCCCCATTCAATAGAATCTCTACAGCAGCTGGGACACCTTAGAGTTTGGCTGAGCTCCCTGCTCCCTGCTCCTTGGTTCTTCAAGATGGCCCTCTGAGGTTCATTCAAGATTCTATGGCTTCCACAGCTCTACACAGCAGCTCTAAGCTCCTTTTCCTATGCTACGTTGTCCCTGAACTGTTATGCATGTAGCCCTTAAATTCACTCTGTAGATTTGAAGCAATTGCAGATATGGCACCCATAAGTGATGCAGAGCTTTCTCTTCTCTTGAGTCCTTCCCCCTCCGTTCCCACTGTCTACATCTAATCAGCAACCTTCAGACAGTAATGTTTCTTCCTTTATCAGAAATCCCAGCTGTGCTCTGATGAAATTAGTTGAAAAAAAATTTTAGTATATGTTTTATCCACAGAAAAACGATCCCTTCTGTGTTTTGGCTATCATCCTCCCACCCCACTTCCATAACTCATCTACTTCCTGTGTATATTTTCCTATTCTTGACATTTCATATGAATGAAATCACACACTATGTGGTGGAATAGATTTATAGTCTCTGATGCAGGAACAGTGAATAATTACTCAAATACACAAGTCTGATCTTTTGAGCAACCTGTGGTGGCTGAACACTGATGACCTACCCCCCTGAATGAGGACTATGTGTGGTGCAGCTCTGTCCACTGGGGTCTCTTGTCATTTATTAGTTACAAGCTACATCAAAGGAATTTTTAAAACAGCGTAACAAAAAAGCAGAATAGCGCCCCACTAGGGAAAGAGAGAGGCAGGCTGGGAGTATGGATTGACCTGTCATGTTCAGCGGGAAAGCAATTACAGAAGCCAGACCTTCCACCTTGTGCAACCCACAGTGACCTTGGGTCCATGCTCCCAGAGGGTTAAAGAATAGGAAAGCTATCGAGGGAGGGGATGGGATACGGAGTTCAGTTGGTGGGAATTGTGTGGAGTTGTACCCTCTCTTAATCTATGGTTTTGTCAGTGTTTCCTTTTTATAAATAAAATAAAATAAAAAGGGTAAGTATCAAAAGGAAAAAAAGCAGAATAGTTTGTTTAAGGGGAACAAATGAAGTAGAAGTAGGAAAATCTGCATAGAGTGGTGCTGCTGGTAGTCTCCTTTAACTAAATTCTTTGTTTTGATGCCTTTCTAACTAGCACCCCTAAGGTAATCACAGAAGATGTATAGTTGCTGTGGTCAGTAATTTATACACAGCCTCATTTACATCAGATATTGCCGGATTAACTTCGCGGGCGCGCAAGAGAGAGAGACAACCAGGGACTCAGGGCTGAGCTGAGAACATAGTTCAATCTTTATTCAGGAGCGGGATGCAGTCCAACAACCTAATCACAACACAAATCTGTCCTGCCTCCCTCCTGAGGTGGAAGAGTCAGGAACAAAAGAAATACGTATGATAGGGGGCGTGGAGAAGGAAAAAGCGGGAACCAGCGAGGACTAAACCAATTGTCTTGGGTGGGGGGGACCAAACCAATGTCCTAGAGGCAGGGGGTGCCCAGCCAACAGTGGACATGCAAACAGAACACATCGCAAGCAACACAAGCGAACCCAATGTGATGATAAAAACAGAAGGTCTCACAAGCAGAATCCAGAAGCATACCAACAAGATATCAAATTGACTGTGGCCTGGAGCTATGGCATCTATTAACACCTATCAGTGTTTGAAAAGTTAAATATCCTTGCTGGCCATGTAAAATCATTGGACCAGGGGTTGT
Source organism: Erinaceus europaeus (assembly GCF_950295315.1). Taxonomy (NCBI): domain Eukaryota; kingdom Metazoa; phylum Chordata; class Mammalia; order Eulipotyphla; family Erinaceidae; genus Erinaceus; species Erinaceus europaeus. The sequence continues at coordinate 44,335,231 of NC_080185.1, forward strand.
AGAAGTCTGTGACATGTATAAAACTGACATGCTAAGATATTTTTCCTGGCCTGCTTCCTGTTTCTTTACACTATGCTACTCATTTTGTTTTCAGTATGTAACCTGGACCATTTACATTCTAGTTTATAATAAAATCAGTAGCTGTCTTCATATGGCATACTTGTCCCAAACATTTTGTGATATTCTGATCTATAACAGCATTGACGGGTTTCCTGATTGGTGTGTCGTCTCTAGTATGTAGAAAGAGTTACTTGTATGAATTTGCTGTCAAACCAGTAAGACTGGATCTATGTCAGTACTGTTGAAAATCTGGACATACTTTCCCACCATGACCTTGTCTCTTGTGTCACATCCATCTCAATGACAGGACTTTTGGTTAGGTATATGTAGTGAGAATGAGGGATTCTCAATTGACTGCAAGAAGATGGCTTTCAATTCAGGACGCATTATGTGAGACTTTTTGGAACTGAGCACATTGACCTAGGGGAACTTTTGTATTTAGGTTATTTTTCATGTAAAACCATCACCAACAAAGCAGACTTTAGTAATTATCTTCTATTTTCTCTTCTTCCTCTTTCTTATGTGAATGCTTTTATTTGCATTATTGATGTCAAGATTATAAGACCATAGGGGTGTAGATCTACACTTCACCAACCGCCAAAGTTATATATGTGTGTATGTCCCCCCTCCGCCCCCCACTCACACCCTACTCCAGATAACCCCCGTAGCTTTAGGTTTGGAGGCCTTTTTTTCTTCGGCCTCCAATCCTTGGGGCTCATTGTGGGCACTATAAATCCACCATTCTTGGCAGCCATTTTTTTTTCCTTTTCATTTGATAGGTCAGAGAAATTGGGAGGGGAGGGGAAGATAGAGAGAACACATGAGAGAAAGATACTTGCAGCCTTGTTTCACTGCTCATGAAGCGTCCTGCTGCAGGTGGGGAGCGAGGGCTTGACCCCAGGTCCTTGCACATAACCTTGCACGCAGTACTATGTACGTTTAACCGGGTGGGCCACCACAAGGCCTGCGAAGATCTTTTTTTTAACTTCATATGATTCAGTTCTCTAGATTCCATAGTGGAGAGAGTGAAACCATCCAGAAGTTGTCTTTCACTTCTTCACTTCACTAAGCATGATCACTTCCAATTCCATCCATTCTTGTCCTAAAGAACATGATATCATCTTTTGAGTTGCAGAGTAGTATCCCATAGTATATATATAGGCTTCTTTATCCATTCATCTGTCAATGAACATTTAGGCTCTTTCATTCATTGGCTACTGTGAACAATGCAACTATGAACGTAGGAGTGCATATGTCCCTTGGAATTAGTGTTTTCGTGTTCTTTGAATATATGCTTAGGTGTGGTGTGGCATTGCTAGATCATAAGGTATTTTCACTTTTATTTAAGAATTCTCCATATTTCTTTCCGATGTAAAGAATTTAATTCTTCCGTTTCTTTCTGGATGTGGAACTTTGGGTCACAGGTCTGCCCATGTTCCTGCTTTCTCTCTTCTTTTTGGCCTGGGGCTCAAACACAGGTCACTTGATAATGTGAGACACCTGCCAACCCCTGGTGAAGTCTCCCTTTATTTTAAGTTTTATTTATTTTTACTAAAGAGACTAGCAGATTGTTCAGCCATGGCATGAGACAGTGTTGGGGCTTGAACCTGGGACTTGTAGGTGTTTGGTGTGCTACAGTATGGATACACTACTCTTCCGACTCTGTGAGATGAGCTTCTAAAATGAAATGTCAAGATCAGATTAGGAGGCTCCTGCACAAAGGAGAAAACCATGGGCAGAGGCCAAAGGATAAGGCATATTATACCTGAGTCCTACTTTAACTTTTTTGGTTCATCATACACTGTGGCCCTGAATATATCCCATAAGATGATGTCTACTGTATCTGTGAAAGACTGTATAATTAAAAGGGCCACCTGTATTTCCTTCTGTCCCTTTTCTTATTTTGTTGGTTTTGTTAAACATGTCTGTTATGGAGCCAAAAAAAAAGTAATTCTCTTTATTCAGATCTATGTATTCCCTAGAATTCTTTGCACAATAAAAGCAAATTGACTTCATTAGCAGAGAGGAGATTTGTGTTGGAATGTTTCTTGTCTGAAATCTTGACTCTGGATGGTGCTCTGATTAGTGTATTGCCACTAACAGTTTTCACCGTACTTGAAAATTGTTTATTAAGAACAGATACAACTCAGATTCAAGCCCCCATTCAAGCCCTCGGGTTCAAGGTGAAGCAATGATGCAGGTGTCTCTCTTTCTCCCCCCCCCGTTGGTTTCCCCTCCCTTTTCAATTTCTCTCTGTCGTATCAACTTAGGAAAAAAATAAATAAAAAGGATAAACACTAGCCATCAGGAGTGGAGAATTCATCATGCAGGCACTGAGCTCCAATGATAACCCTTCTGGGGTGGGGGGAGGGGGCGGAAAGAAGAAAAGGAAAAAAAAAGAAAAAATTGGTACAACTGTAGTAAATTGACTTCACTAATTATTATTAGGCCAGGGTTTTGTTTCATTTAACCCACTCATGTGGATTATATCTGAATGGAATGTTAAGCAGAATTGAATAAGGGAAATTCTTTTGTCTTTTTCATTTTTTAAAATTTTTATTTAAAAAAATTATTATCTTTATTTATTGGAAAGCGAGCCAGAAATCAAGAGGGAAAGGGGGGATAGAGACGAAGAGAGACAGAGAGACACCTGCAGCACTGCTTCACCACTCAGGAAGCTTTCCCCCTGCGGGTGGGGACCAGGGACTGGAACCTGAGTCCTTGCACATTGTAACATGTATGCTCAACCAGGTGCGCCACCACCCAGCCTGTCTTTTTCATTTTATGTTAAAGAATATGATAAACCTTTAAGACCCCACATGAAATAATTTAAGTATTTACTTTTTTTCCTAAGATGGAGTATGATAGATAAATTTCTTTGGACCTTAATTGAAGAAGGGTCATAATTCAATATTAATTGCTGATCATATGAGCAGAGCTCAAGATGTACTTCATTGTTAGAGTAGCAAGATTTATATACTTCATACATAATACATCATAGACAATATGCTTGAAACATAAATGTATATAATATATAAATGAGCAGACCTTTAAAAATATCATCTATGGGAGTCAGGCAGTAGCGCAGCGGGTTAAGCACAGGTGGCACAAAGCTCAAGAACTGGCTTAAGGATCAATGTTCGAGCCCCCGGCTCCCCACCTGCAGGGGAGTCGCTTCACAGGCGGTGAAGCAGGTCTGCAGGTGTCTGTCTTTCTCTCCTCCTTTCTGTCTTCCCCTCCTCTCTCCATTTCTCTCTGCACTATCCGACAACAATGACATCAATAATAACTACAACAATAAAACAAGGGCAACAAAAAAGGGAGTAGCGCAGGGGGCACATGGCACGAAGAGCAAGGACTGGCGGAAGGATCCCAGCTCAAGCCCCCGGCTCCCCACCTGCGTCATTGTTGGATAGGACAGAGAGAGGAGGAGAAGACAGAGAGGGGTAGAGAAAGAGAGACACCTGCAGACCTGCTTCACTGCCTGTGAAGCAACTCCCCCGCAGGTGGGGAGCCGGGGGCTTGAACTGGGATCCTTCCGCCAGTCCTTGCGCTTCGTGCCATGTGCCCCCTGCGCTACTGCCGGACTCCCTCCATGCTGAATTTATCATTAAGAAAGAAACCCTTTTCGTTTCCTTTTGCTGTTGTTAAGATGTTACTTTGTGTTTAGAGTGTGGACTTAAAATTTCAGCTATAGATTGAGTTAAAAAGCCAGACGCTTCAACTTAAAAAAATCTGTTGTGCAAAGATAGTGAAATGATTCGATCTTTACTCTTCCAGCATTAGAAAAAAAGTAACATAATAAAAATGCTGTATTGCATCTAGATTTTCCAGTACTCACTTGGAACTTGATTATTTCATTATATAGTAGATACAGACTTTTTTTTTCTGTAAGCTAGATTGTGAATCTCATTTTGCTTGGATAAACAGCTTTCTGATAAGGTGATTACTGTAATATAAAACCACTTAAGAATTTTACCCTTTGGAATATGGAGGACAAATTGAATTATGGTCTGGTAGCATAGAGCTGAGGGGAGAAAACACTACCCTTCACCTGTCTAATTGAACTCACTCCAAATTAGAAGCTCTAATAATTAAGCTCACTGAATTCTCTTCCCTAGCAAAATGTGCAAAAAGTTTTTGCTTATCGTCCCTGAGTTTCTCTGTAGATCTCATTAAAAGTTTTGAAAGACTTCTTTTTTTCTCCTGCTTTCTTATCATTGTAATGTTTGGTGGAAGATACAGAATCCCTACACAAAAGAAGTATTTTATTATTTTTGAAGGCAACAATGTAGAAAAGAATAGGAAGATGTCTGCTTAAAAGTGTCTTTTTACATTACTCCTTTGTTATTTTAGTGCAGTGCTGGGGGTTCATTCCAGAGTTACATGCACATGAGTTACTACTGAGCTATTTTCCTGACCCAGCTTTTTGCTGTTTTTAGAAAGCAAGAAAGAGAATGAGAGAGAAAGCAAGCACTTAACCACTCCACTGTCTATGGAGTTCTTCCTGTTCCCTTGTGGTGCCAGAGATTGGCTCCAGAGCCTCCTGCGTGTGAAGTGGATAGTCTATGATTAAGTCACCTCAGCCCTCCACACACCTACATGTCTTTAACATGGCTGTCAATTCTCTCTCCCTCTCCCTCCCCCTCCCCCTCCCCCTCTACCTCTCCCTCTCCCTCTCCCTCTCCCTCTCTCTCTCTCTCTCTCTCTCACACACACACACGCACGCACGCACGCACGCACGCAAGCACGCACTTACACAGTGATTGACCAACTTTTCTTACACTTTCTCCCCCTTGTTATTTTTAAGAAAGACTAGCACTTGTCTACTTTGTTACACAATCTTGCTGTGAATTTTTAGGGGCAACTTGATGTATCTTAAACATTAAACTTTTTTGAGATAGTTTTATATTTAGTTTATTAATTTTGATAGAGACAAAGAGAAATTGAGAGGGAAGAGAGAGAGAGAGAGAGAGAGAGACCGAGACCTGCAGCACTGCTTCATTGCTCATGAAGCTGCAGGTGGTGAGCAGAGGCTTGGACCCAGAGTCCTGTACATTGAAATGGGTGTGCTCTGTTAAATGCTCCACCTCCTCGCTCTGAACATTAAACTTTTGCTGTTGGATGTCCCCCAATCATTCGAGTTTATTTATCAATAGCATATGGTGTTGTACCACATAGAATTGTTACCTTCTTTATTTTTACTAACATACCTATTTTAATTTTTTGCAGCATCTGAGTTTTTTGCTGGTGCTTAGGGAGATTTTATTTATGCCTCATTAAAAATAGCTGACTGGGGGCTGGCGGTAGCACACTGGGTTAAGCGCACGTGGCAGGAAGTACGAGGATATGCTTAAGGATCCCTGTTCAAGCCCCTGGCTCCCCACCTGCAGGGAGTTGGCTTCACAAGTGGTGAAGCAGGTCTGCAGTTGTCTATATTTCTCTCGCCCTCTCTGTCTTCCACCACTCTCTTGATTTCTCTCTGTCCTATCCAACAATAACAACAACAACAAAATGGGAAGAAATGGCCTCCAGGAGCAGTGGTTCATAGTGCAGGCACCGTGCACCAGCAGTAATCCTGGAGACAAAAAAAAAGCTGTTGGAAAAGTCATGACCTATGTTTGCTATGTTTTTGTATGCAAAAAGTCCTTATGACTTTTTCAACAAGCCAGTATAATCTCCAGGGATAACAAAATAGCTCACTTGTGGGCCAGGCAGTAGAGCACCTGATTTAAGTGCACACAATACTATGCTCAAAAAACCCACAGGAGGATCAGGGTTTGAGCCCCCACTTGCAGCAGATATGCTTCACAAATGGTGAAGCAGGTCTGCAGGTATCTATCTTTTTCTCTACCTCTATGTCTCCCCCTCCCCTCTCAATTTCTCTCTGTCCTGTTGAATTCAAAAAAGGAAAAAAGAAGAATAAATAGTTGCCAGGAGCTGGGGATTAAAAAAAACAGCTCACTGGGTTAGTGTGCACACTACTCAGTGTGCAAGCACAGAGTGATTACAAAAACCTGGTGTGCACACTACTCAGTGTGCAAGCACAGAGTAATTACAAAAACCTAGTGTGCACACTACTCAGTGTGCAAGCACAGAGTAATTACAAAAACCTAGGTGAAATAGCAAGCTATACACCAAAGCTATACGGGACCACTGTCATTTGTCCAAATGACCAAGTGTCATTGAAGAACAGGATTCCCATATCCAAAAGAATAATCTAACAAATCACATTAAAGTGACTGGTCTGCTTTTGTTTCTTTGTCCTTTATTCTTTTTCCACCAGGGTTATCACTGAGGCTCCATGCATATGAGTGAGAGGGTGAGAGGGAGAGAAAGACAGAGGGAAGGCGAGGTATCTGCAGCACTGCTCCACCATTCATGAAGCTTCCTCCCCTGTAGGTTGTAACTAGGGGTTTGAACCCAGATCCTCGGGCATAGTCACATGCACAGTCTGCTGTGTCTACCTTTGGACAGCAATGAAAACCTGTATAACGTCCTTTGTTATTTTATGAACTTGAGTAAAAAAATTAATTAATTAAATAATTGATTTTATTGGGGAGATTAATGGTTTGCAATAAACACTGTTGTTGATACATATGTAAATTTATCAATTTTCTGCCAAACACTCTCACCCCTAGCCTAGGTCCTCCTCCCCATCATGTATGTACCAGGACCTGGAACCTTCCCCCACCCTAGAGTTCTTTGCTTTGGTGCAATACACCAAGCCCATTCCAAGTTCTGCTTTGTGCTTGCCTTTTCTGTCCTTGTGTCTTAAATTCTGTCCATGAGTGAGATAATTCCATATTCATCCTCCTCTTTTTTGACTTATTTCACTTAGCATGATTCCTTCAAGCCCCACCCAATTTTTTTAATGTTTCACAGAGCTCAATGGTTTATCTGGAATGGCTACTGAAGACACAGACTGCCTACTTCAGAGTCATTAATACTGTGGAGGCAATAATCAGAAATGTGCTTAATCTTTTATTGCCAGTCCCTGTTCAGGAGCCAGATGCCAGGCTAGCTTAGCGGGTGGAAGTCAGAGGACCAGGGACTCATGGCTGAGCAGGGTACACAGTTCAGTCTTTATCTATGAGCAGAAATGCAGTGCAATCTATCTAATCTCTCTTCATTAGAAAATCCTGTCCTTTATATCTCCTGAGGCGGAAGTGTCACATCAGAAGAGGAAATACGTAGACTATGGGGTGGGGAAAAGGAAAAAGTGTGCATATCAAGCTTGCATCTAACCAGTGGATATTAAACCAATACCCTGTAGGCAGGGTGGGTCTCAAGTAAAGCAGTGATTATGTAAATAGACCACAGAGTTAAGCATTGCAAGCGAACCTAACGTGATGATCAAAACAGAAGGGGTCTTAGAAGCAGAATTAGAAGCAGACCAACATTTTACTACATGTTTTCAGAGGAGAGTTAACCTTAGAGAAGGGGGAAATGAGCAAGAGAGACTGAGTACTTGATTCAATTAAATATTCTGTAGGGTAGAAGAGGGAGGTACAATTCAAGCTGACACATCCTTCAGTGCCTCCTATATTAAAGAGAGTAGTGACATGAAGTTGAAAATAATAATAATAATAATAGTAACAACTAGCTTTGGAATAGGTAGTCAATAAACCCCTGTTAGAGGGTATTTAGCACTTGTAATAAGAGAGTAAAACTGTTAGAGAAATAGAGACAAGTACATTTCTCCAAGTGTAATATCTTGAACACTGAGAGTGAGGCTATTGATCCCATTAGCCACCATTATGTCCCCAAAGCATTTCCAAGACCTATTATGAGTGATCTGTGAAAAGAGACCTGCTAATACTGAAGAGGAAGGAAAGATGTTTTTGCAGAAAGCTGTGGAGCTGCTTGGCATGTGCTGCATACCTGTAGACAGAAAGAGGAAGATGAACACAGGGGTGGGTACATACGTTCCTTCGAATTAGTGTTTGAGTATCAGTTGAATAAATGCCTATAAGTGATTTTCTGGATCATAAAGTGATTCCATTTTTATCCTTGAAGGACTCTCCCTACAGTTTTCCAAAGGGGCTACACCAATTTGTATTCCCTCCAGCTGTGTTAGCAGAGTCCTTCTTCTCTACAACCTCTCCAATACATGTCATTCCCTGGTTTGTTGATAGAAGCCATTCTCTCAGGTGTAAGATGGTATTTCAGTGTTTTTTTTAATTTGACAGTACAAAGAGGAATTGAGAGGGGAGGGGGAGGGAGAGAGAGAGAGAGATAGAGATAGAAAGAGACCTGAAAGCTCTTGGTGTAGTTTTAATTTGTGTCTCTCTGATGATAAATGAAGTGGTGTATTTCTTCATGTATCATAGCTGCTTTATGCACAATAGCCAAAGACTGGAAGCAGTCTAAATTCCCATCAACAGATGACTGGCTGAAGAAGTTATGGCATATATATTCCATGGAGTACTACTCTACAATCAAAAAAGATCATAGTGTGTCCTTTGGGACAGAATTGATGGAACTGGAGATGACTTACCTTAGTGAAATAAGAGATGATGGACCAGGCGATGGCACACCTTATTAAACGCTCCCATTTCAGTGTGCAAGGACCTGGGTTCAAACCCCTGGCCCCCACCTGCAGGAGGAAATCTTCACAAGGGGTGAAGCAGGGCTACAGGTGTCTCTCTCCCTCACTATTTTCCCCTCCCCTCTCCATTTCTCTCTGTCTCTATCCAATAATAAATAAATAAATAAACAAAAGAAAAAAGAAATGAGATGAAAGACAACTGCTAGATGGCTTCACTCGTGGAATCTAGATTACTACTACACATGAACTTGAATAATTTCTAAAAAGCAGAAGCAAACACACTGTAAGACTTGTGAGAACTATGCTAGTTATCTTTGGGAGGTAGGAAGGTAGGGACACAGAACTTTGGTGGTAGGTGTGGTATGAACTGTTGTAATCTCACAATCTTATAACAATAACATATTAAAAAAATTAAAGGAGGAAGATGATAGCCAGATAGCCACATGTTGATAACATGGGTAGACTGAAGGGAAAAAAGAAACAGTTGAGAAGAAATTCTTAGCCACCCTACCATATAGTCAGAGAAAGAGAAAAATCTGAGGAACAATCAGGAGGCTATTTTTAAAGTGAGAATTTAGACCTTGGAGTAGCTAGTATGCCTCTTGGGACTTCATTATTGCAGCACAAAATATTTCTTGGTCAGAAATAATACTGATCCTGGGGCACTATTTGGGGAGTCCTGAGATTACCAAACAGACATGATGGGCCTAGACCTCGAAATAATCCCTCTCTCCATTGTTACCGGTCATCTCTATCAGGAACAACAAAACAGATCCCTTTGTGGGCCCCCATAGGACCTTGCCCTTAACTTGGATCAACAATGTTATGCCTGAGGAGGATGGGTCCTGATATTGGGGCAGCTTGGAATGTTCCTACTCATGACCATAGAATGTGAACTCAGATCTACAGGGATGCAGAGGTCACATAGGCTCCTAAGCTGAATATGGGCCCCAATCAGATCAAATAAATGGGGTTTACAGTCAACAATATTTATACACCTTTCCCATATTTGGGAGCTACTCTCTTCCCTGATCCAGCTTTCTGGTCCTTTGTCCAGCCATGACATCATCTCCCCAGACAATAACTTCAATCTACCTGCATATCAGATTTCAGGCTCAGGAAAAAAAAAAAAACAAATATAGCCACAGGCCCTTTGGAATATAACTAAAATATGCCTACTAGCTGTCTACAGAATGGTGACCCCCCAACTCTTCATCTGCACTACTCCAGCCTTTAGGTTCGTGATTAGTCAACAACTTGTTTGGCTTTATATGTTAACTCTCGTCTCAGCCACCAGGTTCCAGATGCTAGCATGATGTCAACCAGACTTCCCTGGACAGACAACTCCACCAATGTGTCCTAGAGCTCCAATTGCCCAGAACCCTGCCCAACTATGGAAAGAGACAGGCAGGCTGGAAGTATGGATTGACTTGTCAACACCCATGTTCAGCGGGGAAGCAATTACAGATGCCAGACATTTCACCTTCTGCATCACACAATGACCTTAGGTCCATACTCCCAGAGGGTTAAAGAATAGGAAAGCTATCAAGAGGCGGGATGGGATATGGAGTTCTGGTGGTGGAAATTATGTGGAGTTGTACCCCTCTTATCCTATTGTTTTGTCCGTGCTTTCTTTTTATAAATAAATAAAAAAATCAAGAATGCTGATCATTTCACTTAGAATGTATATTCTGAAATCATTATAGTACAGAACAGTCATTATATTTAATACTATTTGGGGGACCAGGCAGTGGTGCAGCCGCTTAAGTGCACATATTACCATGTATAAAGACCTGAGTTCAGGCCCCTGGACCTTACCTTCAGGGGGTGGAAGAAACTTCAGGAGTGGTGAACCAGTGCTGCAAGTGTCTCTCTATCCCTCTTCCCTCTCATTCCCCCCCGTCTTATCAAATAAATTCAATAAATATGGTTTTATCAGAGAGTGTATATGTGGGAACCTAACTACACAATCCCACTGTAGATTTTCATTTCATGTCAGGGATAAAAATCACCAGCATTGTCACTACCTTGCTGAGGTGTGTGAGGGTGGATCCTTTTGTGTGCTTCGGGTGCTTCCGTTGTCTGTGGTGTGTGAGAGCTGAATGATAATCAGCTGGTCTCCTATCCTGTGCTATTTCAGAAAAAGAACTCTGGCCAAACGGACTATTTCCTAAAGAAAACAGCTCTGTCACTGAAATCCCAGAGCTTGCCATTTCAAGAGGATTTTGAATTCTGAGCGACGCTGTTTTGTGTGACTTCGTTTAGAGAAGTGCAATTATGCACGTTTATCTGCATTGTGCTAGTTTTCCCCCTTTTTCATAGTGCGGACCACTACAGCATCTATGTTTTCCACCCATCCTTTTCCATCAGCTTTCTTTAAAACAATTTTTTAAAAATTTGTGGTTATAGTGGATTATAAGACTGAAGCGCTATAGGTTATACTTGTGCACCCACACCCACCACCAAAGTTCTGTGTTCCCAACCTCCCACCTCCCAAAGATAACTACCATAATTTTCACAAGTCTTAGAAGCAGTTTACTTGCTTTTGGTTTTGTTTGTTTGTTTGTTTTTCTTTTTCTTTTCTTTCTTTTTTTTGCAAGTCATGTGTTTTCTAGATTTCATATATGAATTAAATCATCCTGAGGTTGTCTTTTTATCTCTTGGCTTATTTCACTAAGCACAGTGATTCTCCTGTTCCATCCATTTTTGTCCCAAAGGATTCATTCTTGTCTTTTTTGATTGCAGAGTAATATTCTATAGAGTATATATGGCATAACTTATTTAGCCAGTCATCTATTGATGGACCTTTAGGTTGCTTCCACTCTTTCTCATTATTCACATTATTCCACTGTGAATAATGCAGCTATGAATATGGGGGTACACGTGTCCTTTTTGGTAAGTTTTTGTGCATCCTTTGGGTAGATGCTTAAGAGTGGTATTGCCAGGTCATAGGGTAATTTCCATGTTTATTTGTTGAAGGACTGTCTATACCATCTTCCAAAGGAGCTGCACCAGTTTGCATTTCCATCAGCAGTGTCGCAGAGTCCAATTTTCTCTACAACACCTCCAAAACTTGTTGTTGTCTCCTATCTTGTTGATGGAGGCCATTCTCACAGAGAGGAGATGGAATCTCAGTGAAGTTTTGATCTGCATTTCTCTAATAAGTGAAGTGAAGTATTTCTTCATTTGTCTATGGGCCATGTGTATTTGTTCTTTGGAAAACTGCCTGTTCAGTTCTTTGGCCCACTTTTTTTTTTAAGTTTTTATTTATAAAATGGAAACACTAACAAGACCATAGGATAAGAGGGGTACAGTTCCACACAATTCCCGCCACCAGAACTCCATAACCCATTCCCTCCCCTGAGATTTTTCCTTTCCTTTAACCCTCTGGGAGTATGGACCCAGGGTCTTTATAGGGTGCAGAAGGTGGGAGGTCTGGCTTCTGTAATTGCTTCCCCGCTGAACATGGGCATTGGAAGGTCCATCCATACTCCCAGCCTCTCTCTCTCTCTTTCCCTAGTGGGGCAGGGCTCTGGGGAAGTGGGGTCGTCTTTCCTGGGGAGTCCATTTGGCATCATGGTAACATGGTAACATCTGGAACCTGGTGGCTGAAAAAGAATTAAGATAGGAAGCAGAGAAAATTGTTGACTATTCATGAACTTAAAGACAAGAATATTGTGGATGGGGATTTGGGGTCTCCGTTTTGGAAAAAGCAAATAAGTCTGTTTTAGTTATATTCTAAGGGGCCCATGTCTTTACTAGTTTTTGCCTGTGCCTGACATCTAACATGGACTCCCTAACTAGGGCCCTAAGTGATGGGGTTGGTCCACTTTTCTTATCACAATGCTTACTGAACTTTTATTGGAAAGCAGACTATCAGAGAAACTGGAGATTCTTTTTTATTCCAAATCAGTACAGTTCATCGGCAGGGTTTACCTTCCATGGTGTGCAAATTGACTACACATATCTCATCTCATTGTTATTCTACCTTATACAAGGGAGAAAAGAATGAGACAGTGGGATTTAATTAAATACTTGGTCATAAACTGAACTCCCACTTGAAATATCATCTAACTTTACACAGGGCCCTTGAGAAATAATAGATTCATGAATTACTTAAGTGCTTTAGCTTAACACTGGTTAAGTGTATGCAGGCTCTCTGGGTTTTCTGAAATCGTCTTGTCAGTTTGATTTCTGTTGAGCTAAGTAGAGTGCTTTGAGGGCTGACCACAATTAGACCTTTCTCAGGTGTGTGCTCTGAGTAATGATTATTTCCCTTTATTCATGAGAATGTCAAGGCTGTGGAGAAGGGGTTTTTTTTTCTTCCAGTTATGATGGGTATCTGGCTTTATTGTTGTTATTTATTTATTTTGCCTACAGGGTTATTGCTGGGGCTCAGTGCCTGCACCATGAATCCACTGCTCCTGGAGGCCATTTTTCCCCCTTTTGTTGCCCTTGTTGTTGTATCCTTGTTGTGGTTATTAGTGTTATTGTTGGTATCACTTGTTGTTGGATAGGACAGAGAAAAATGGAGAGAGGAAGGGAAGACAGAGAGGGGAAGAGAAAGACACCTGCAGACCTGTTTCACCGCCTGTGAAGCGACTCCTCTGCAGGTGGGGAGCCATTGTCTTTTTTCCTTTTTCTTTCTTTCTTTCTTTTTTTTAAATTGCTAACTTAGTTATCCCAGGGACCTGGTGCACTATGAATCTATGTGCATGTACTTGTACTTAACTGGGTGTGCAGCCACCTGCCCCCAGTTGTCTTTTTGTCTTAATATCATGCCCTTTATATGCTCGGTCTAGTCTCACCTTCATAGAACCTGCTGTAGGGCAAAGAGACTGTGTAATACTTTCTGCTTATTTGTACGGAGACCTCATAACAAATACTGTTACTGCCACTGTTTAGGGTCGATCTCCTAAGGTACTCTCCCCAACTGCATTCTTCTCTCTTCCCTTTTCTTTCTTTCTTCCTCTCTTTCTCCTTCTTCCTCTTTCCTTCTCTTTGCCTGGCTCCCTGATTTCTTCCTCCCTCCCTACCTTCCTCCCTCCCTACCTTCCTCCCTCCCTCCCTTCCTCCCTCTCTCCCTTCCTCCCTCCCTTCCTTCCTTCTTTCCTTCCTTCCATCCTTTCATACCAGACTCACACATGTGCATTTTCAATGCTCCTGGGCCCTCTTTCTCATTCAGAAAGCAACAGGGAGAAAGGGAGAGATACCACACAACCTCTCAAACCCTTATTTCCCTCCCTCTATGGAGGTAAATACATTTCCGAATTTGAGGTTGATTATTCACATGCACATTTTATGCTTTTTCTGAATCTGTATGCATATGCTGAGTTGTCATAAAAGTCACGACACATTTCTGCATCCACAAAGCACATCCTTAAACTAGGAATAGCAAAAAAGTATCACCTGAGAATGCAACAAGAACAGCACATCCTGAATTTTCTGCCAGCCCAACACCATGACACATGGCCTAGATTTATATGCTTTTAATATATATATATATGTGTGTGTGTGTGTGTGTGTGTGTGTGTGTGTGTGTGTGTATGTGTGTGTGTGAAATAGGTATATTCTATATATTTATTATTTATATGAGAGAGAGGGAGAGAGAAGGAGAGATAGAAAGAGAGAGAGGAGGAGGAGGACAGAAAGAGAGAACCAGAACATCACTCATTCTAGCACATGTGATACTGGGGCTCAACCTCAGGACTTTAGGCTTGAGAGTCCAACTCTTTATCCATGACACCACCTCCCAGGTCATGTTTTATGTGTTGTTTTATTTTATTTTAAAATCAGTTGCTAATCTTGTATTTGACTCGATCTGTGGTGTATGGAATGTTGTGCTCCTCTGTTTTATATTCTCTGGTAGCTTCTATTATGAAAACAGAATTCAATAGAATATTACATACTTTTATCCACCTCTGACTACTGTAATATATTCTTTTGCTCTTTTTTCCCTCTTTTTAACTTTTATATTTATTAATTTTGTTAGGGCAGAGAGAAAATGAGAGGTAAGGAGTGGAGAGGAGAGAGAGACCCACTGCACTGCTTCACCACTCATGAAGCTTCCCATCTGCAGGTGGGGACCGGGAGCATGAACCCAGATCTTTGTGCACTGTAACATGGGCATTTAAACATGTGTGCTACTTCCCTTCCCCTTTTCTTTTACTCTCTATGACAACATTGCTCTGTGTACATTGCGTGTTCTTGTTCTTTCATTTCATTTCATTTATTTACTTGTTTATTTTTTTGACAGAAAGAAAGAGCAATTGAGGGGCGGAAGATAAGAGACAGAGATAGAGACATCTGCAACACTATTCTGCCACTCATGAAGTTTCTGCCTTGCAGGTGGGGAGCAGAGGCTTGAACCTAGATCCTGATGCATGGTAATGGGTGTGTGCTACCAGGTGTGTCACTTCCCAGCACCTCTCGAATTCCCTGTTGGTCCCCCTCTAGACAGCCTGTTCCCCTGACCTTGCTGCTCCATTCCATATAAACCACTTAGCATGGTTTCCCATGACCTCTGTGAAACCAGACTGAATTGGCAGCTAGAAGTTCTTCATTTAACTTTTCAGCCACATCTGACACAGTCGATTGCTCCTTCATTCTTTTTTTTCTTTTATTTATAAAAAGGAAACACTGACAAAACCATAGGATAAAAGGGGTACAACTCCACACAGTTCCCACCACCAGATCTCCATATCTCATCCCCTCCCCTGATAGCTTTCCCATTCTCTATCCCTCTAGGAGTATGGACCCAAGGTCACTGTGGGATGCAGAAGGTGGGAGGTCTGGCTTCTGTAATTGCTTCCCCACTGGTTCATGGGTGTTGACAGGTCGATCCATACTCCCAGCCTGCCTCTCTCTTTCCATAGTGGGGCGGGATTCTGAGGAGTCCTTTATTCTTATAAACATTTTATTTTGCCTTCAGGGTTACTCTACCTTCCTGATTTTTCCTCCCACCTCGTGGCCATTCCTTATTCCTTTTGCAAAAGCCTCAGCAGCTCATTATTTTGAAATGAATTGAGTTGAAAAGCATATAGTTAACAGCAAACATTTCTCCCTCTCCACATTCCCTTTCACTAATAATAGATAGAAAAAGGCTTTACCTGTGTGTGCTTGCACACGAGTTTCCTTGACCTGTGAAAACAGTTCATTTTAAATTGCATTTCTGTGCAGTTGATTGATGATGTTTGACTCTTTTGACTTTCAGAGAGACAGGGAGACAGAGAGACAGGGAAAAAGAGACACCATAGCACTGAAGCTTCCTTCAGTCTCATAGTACTCTCATATGGTGTACTGGGGACTCGAACTTGGGTTGCACTTACAGTAGACTATACACCTTCCCATGTAAGCTGTCTATCTCACTTGCCCCATGTTTAATTCTTTTGCATGTATTTCCTGTTTAGGTTACTATAGTTACTATAGTGATTTACTGGTTTTATTAATAAATAAATTGTGTGAGTGCCCAGTGTTGTCTGCCATGAGCTTTCTGAATATTTTAAAATATTTGATAATTACTTATTTATTTAATGGAAAAGATACAGGCAGAGAGAGAGAGAGACAGACCAGAGAGAGCATAGATCAATTCTGGTTTATGGTGGTTCTGGGGATTGAACCTGAGACCTCAAAGCCTTTTCACATAACCATTGTGCTATCTCCCCAGTCCTTGAATATTTCTTCCTAATTTGTCAAATATGAAATATTGTAATGCTGTGGTCTGGGAGGTGGCTCAGTGGATGAAGTGTTGAACTCTCAAGCTATGAGGTCCCGAGTTCAATCCCCGGCAGCACATGTACCAAAGTGATGTCTGCTTCTTTCTTTCTCTCCTCCTATCCCTCTCATTAATAAATAAATACAACATTTTTTAATAAGTGAAATATTGTAGTGATTTTGAAGTACATACAGACTGATAATTATTTTTCTATAATCAGATTTAACAACTTTTTCCTTTACTGTTCCTGGGTTTAGGGCTCTGCTTATCTCCTCTACTGCACAATGATAAATAATCTTACTTGTTTGTGTTTATTTTTTTCTCAGTACTGTTTCAAAGCTTCGATGATGATGGTGATGATGATGATGATGATGATGATGATGATGATCCCACCTGCAGGGTTATGTCTAGGGCTAGGTGCTAGTTCTATGAATCCACTGCTCCTGGAAGCCATTTTTTCCCATTTTATTGGATAGGACAGAGAGAAATTATGAGGGGGGAAGATAGAGGGAGAAAAAGAGACAGCTGAAGACCTGCTTCACTGCTTGTGAAGCATCCCTTCTGCAGGTAGGTAGCCAGGGGTTCAATCAGGATCCTTGAGCTGGTCCTTGTGCTTAGTACTATGTGCACTTAACCAGTGAGCCACTGCCCAGCCCCTGCCAAAGTTTCACTGTTTACCTTTAAATCTGTAATTCTTCTGGAATTGATTTAGGAGGTGAAGTGAAATCACAGACATTTTTCTAAAATGTCTACCTGGTTGTATCCCACTCCTTTCTTTAATCATTGCTAGCACGTATGAAGTCAGCCTTTAGGATAGAGGATGTCCTTGATGGATTTGAGTTCCTTGCAAAGACTTAAAAGAAATGTATTTTCGGGAGTCGGCGGTAGCGCAGTGGGTTAAGTGCACGTGACTCAAAGCACAAGGACTGGTATAAGGATTCCGGTTCGAGCCCCTGGCTCCCCATCTGCAAGGGAGTCGCTTCACAGGCGGTGAAGCAGGTCTGCAGGTGTCTCTCTTTCTCTCCCCCTCTCTGTCTTCCCCTCTTCTCTCCATCTCTCTCTTTCCTATCCAACAACAACATCAATAACAACAATAAAAAACAACAGGGAAAATAAATAAACATATATATATATATATATGTATATGAAATGTATTTTCAAAGCACTTCAGTGTGAGCTTCTCCCCATCTATAGTGAGACGACTCAGTTACCACTGGTGTTATAGCTGTCAGATCAATCAGCTGGCTCTTACAATGTGGCTTGGGCCACATTGGAACCAGATGATTACCCTCCAGCCGTCTTTCTTCTGAACCCCTTTTATTCCATAGTATTTTCTCAAGATTCAGGAAGTCTGCCTACTTATTCTTTGCTTCCCTTGATAGCTTTTTCTTCAGTTTCTTTTCTCTTTCTCTTTCTCTTTCTTTCTTTCTCTCTTTCTTCCTTCCTCCCTTCCTTCCTCTCTCTCTCTCTCTCTCTCTCTCTCTCTCTCTCTATCTATCTATCTATCTTTCTGGAGGATCCCTTCCTGAGTCATTTCCAGTCTCCTCATTTTTGCTGTTCACTGGCTAGATATCCCTAGGTTTTCATTTCTAGTCCAATCCAAGTCTATATATATAATTCCAGTATTCTGTCATATACTCTGTAGTGTGTGCCCTAAGATACATTATAAAGTGTACACAGTCCACTTTTCTTGGTATATCAGCATTTTCTACAGTTAGTTATGTGAATAGATTTGCTTGTGTCTGATATTTCCTTATGTCTTAAATTTCTGTCAGTCAGACAAAAATTCTTGCCTGGCTATCCACATAACCTTTGTTTTGTCTATTATTTCACTCAATAGCAATGGAAGTTCTTTTCTTTCTTTCTTTCTTTCTTTCTTTCTTTCTTTCTTTCTTTCTTTCTTCCTTCCTTCCTTTCCTTTCCTTTCCTTTCCTTTCCTTTCCTTCCTTCCTTCCTTCCTTCCTTCCATCTTTCTTTCTTTCTTTCTTTCTTTCTTTCTTTCTTTCTTTCTGTTATTGTCAACCAGTGTTTGTGCATGTATGAAGAATGTATCACTTCTGCTTGTCATTTTCTGCTTTATTTACTATTTTAAGTTTGATAAGACAGGGGGGTCAGGTGGTAGCGCAGAGGTTTAAGCGCATTTGGCACAGAGCGCTAGGACTGGTGTAAGAATCCCAGTTTGAGCCCCTGGCTCCCCACCTGCGGAGGGGGGTCACTTCAAAAGTGGTGAAGCAGGTATGCAGGTGTCTATCTTTCTCTCCCCTGCTCTGTCTCCTCTCTTCTCTCAATTTCACTCTGTCTTATCCAACAACAATGGCAATAATAACAATAATGACAACAACAACAACAAAAGGGAAACATGGCCTCCAAGAGCAGTGGATTCGTAGTGTAGGCACAAAGCCCCAGCGATAATCCTGGAGGCAAAGAAAAAATGAATAAATAAAAAAAAAGATAAGACAAAGAAATTGAAAGAGAAGGTGAAAGTAGGGATGGAGAGAGGCTGGGATTAACCTGTAATACTGCTTCACAGCTCATGAAGCTTCCTCCTTGCATGTGAAGACCTGGGTTTAAACCCAGGTCCTTGTGCATGGTACCACATTTGTCCAACTGCGTGTGCTACTACCTGGTCCCTTGGAAGTTGTTTCTTACTGTGTCTTTATACTCTCTTTTTCCCTGATTCACCTTCACATTCGAGGCAGTGTGCTAGTGGTCTAACACATACTTAATCATATACATTTTCTGATACCGATGGTTTTATGTCAGCCCTTCATAAATTGTTCACCTGTGCTTGCTTCTCCCTTCCTAACTCCACTATAATGAGAGTAAAGACATTGGGATGGGTATCAAAAAGGCAATGAAAAATAAGGATGGAAACACTGATAGAAGGTTGCCTCTGATTTTACAATTATTTTTAGATTTCTTTTATCTTATTGATTGGTTAGAGACAGAGAAATCAATAGAGAAAGTCAGAGAAAGAGAGAAAGAGAGATATTTACAGCACTGGTTCATCCCTCATAAGGTTTCCCCCTTGCAGGTAGGGACCAGGTACTTAAACCTGTGTCCTTGCACATTGTAACATGCCACTCTACCAAGTGCTCTACTACCTGGATCCAATGTTATTTGTTTGTTTTGCCTCCAGGTTTATCACTGGGACTTGCTGTAAACACTATGAATCCACCACTCCCAGTAGCCATTTTTTTTCTTTCTTTTCCTTTCTTACTTAATATTTTATTTGATAGGACAGAGAGGGGAGGAGAAATAGGGAGAGAGAAAGATAGATACCTGCATACCTGCTTCACTGTTCATGAAAAAAGTTGTTAAGTCCTCACTGAAGGTGGCGAGCAGGGTCTTGAACCCTGGTCCTTGTGCAGATCCTTGTGCATAGTACTATGTGAGCTTAATTGGGTGCGCCACCACACAACCCGAGGTCTGCTTTGTGTTTTTCCTGCTGTTCTTATTTCTAAACTTCTTTTTTTTTAAAAAGAAAAGTTTTCTTTTAATTTTTATATTTATTTCCCCTTTTGTTACCCTTATTTTCTATTGTTGTAGTTATTGTTGATGTCGTCGTTGTTAAATAGGACAGAGAGAAATGGAAAGAGGAGAGGAAGACAGAGGGAGAGAAGGACAGACACCTGCAGACCTACTTCACCTCCTGTGAAGCAACTCCCCTGCAGGTGGGGAGCCGAGGGCTCGAACCAGTATCCTTACACCGGTCCTTGCGCTTCGTGCCATCTACGCTTAACTCACTGCGCTACCGCCGGACTCCCTATTTCTAAATTTCTCTCTATGAGTGAGACCATTTCATATTTATCCTTCTCTTTCTGGTTTATCCCACTTAACATAATTTTTTCAAGCTCCATCAAAGATGAGGTGAAGAGGGTAAGTTCATCATTTTTCATGGCTGAGTAGTCCATGGGCTGTATATGTATCACAACTTACTCAGCCACTCAGCAGTTGTTGCACACCTGGGTTACTTCCTGGTTTTGGCTATTATGAATTGTGCTGCTATGAACATAGGCATACACAGACCTTCTTGGCTGAGTGTGTTGGGTTCCTTAGGATATATCCCCAGGAGAGGAATTGCAGGGTCATAGGGTAGGTTCATTTCTAGTCTTCTGAGAGTTTTCCAGACTGCTCTCCACAAGGGTCAGACCAATTTACATTCCCATCAGCAGTGCAAGAGGGTTTCTTTGCCCTCACAACCTCTCCAGAATTTGTTGTCGCTATGTTTCTGGTATATGACATTCTCACAGGAGTGAAGTGATATCTCATTGTTGTCTTTATTTGCATTTCTCTAATAATCAATGACTTGGAGCATTTTTCATATACCTTTTGGCCTTTTGGATTTTCTTCTTTTATCATATCTTCTCTCCATTTTTGATGGGTTCATTTGTTGTTGTTGCTGCTGCTGAGTTTGGTGAGCTCTTTATATAATTTGGTTATTAGTCTTTGTCTGATATATGGCTTGTAAAGATCTTCTCCCATTCTGTGAGGGGTCCCTTTGGGTGGTGGTTTCTTTTGCTATGCAGAAGCTTTTTTAATTTGATGTAGTCCCGTTGGCTTATTTTTTGTTTAGTTTTCCTTGCAATTGGATTTGTATCATTGAAGATGCCTATAAAATTTTGATGGAAAAGATTGCTGCCAATATTCTCCTCTTATTTGACAGTTTCTGCTCTAACATCCAAGTCCTTGATCCATTTGGAGTTTACTCTCTGTGTAGTGAAACGTAGTGATTCAGTTTCATTCTTCTGCATGTGTAAACCCAGTTTTCCCAACACCATTTGTTGAAGAGAGTCACCTTTCTCCATTTAATATTTTAGGGCCCCTTGTCAAAAATTAGATGTCTGTAGGTGCTGGAGTTTATTTCTGGACTCTCAATTTTAGTCTATGGTCACTGTTTCTGTTTTTGTTCCAATACCAGACAGTTTTGATTACAATGGCCCTGTTTGAAATCTGGGAGTGTGATGCCTCCAGTTTTGTTCTTTTTTCTCAAGATTGTTTTGGATAAACTGTTGTATCTTTTGTTCTAATCCCTTAAAAAAAGTTGGGGAGGGCACTGGACAGTGGTGCAGTGGGTTAAGTGCACATGGCACGAAGTGCAAGGACCTGCTCAAGGATCCGGATTTGAGCCCCTGGCTCCCCACCTTCAGGGGGGGTTGCTTCACTAGCAGTGAAGCAGGTCTGCAGGTGTCTATCTTTCTTTTCCTCTCTCTATCTTCCCCTCCCCTCTCAATTTCTCTCTGTCCTATCCAGCAATAACAACAACAATAATAACAAGGGTAACAAAAAGGGCAAGAAATAGCCTCCAGTGGATTCAAGCCCCAGCAATAACCCTGGGGGGGGGGAGTTGGTGGAACCTTGATGGGGATTGCAGTAAATTTGTATATGGCTCTGGGTAAAATATTCATTTTGATGATGTTAGTTCTTCTAAACCATGAATATGGAGTATCTTTCCACTTCTTTGTATCTTTATCTATTTCTTTGAATAGTGAGTCATGGTTTTCATTATGCAAGTATTTCATTTTTGATAAGTTTAGTCCTAGATGTTTTATTGTTTGCACTGCTAGAGTGAATGGGACCAATTGTTTTCTCTTTTTCCTTTTTATACAAATAGATACAGAGAGGGAGGAAGGAGACGACAGCACATTAGCGCTCCGCCATTTGTTAAATGGTCCTTGATGCCAGGCATGTTGCTTTTATGTGGTTTGGAGGGTCTAAAGCCTCAGTCTTTGGGCACAGTAAAGTGTGTGCTCTATTTGCTGAGCTATCTCTCAGCTATCTAGACTACTTTTTTTGTCATTTACTTTTATCCTAAATTAAGAGTCAGGAGGATACTGTGTCTCTGTTTCTATGTCTATTTGAAAAAGTCTACCTGGAACACTGAAGCGCCCCTGAGATGACCAAAAGAACAGCAACAACAACAACAACAATAACAATACTAGTTTAAAGACAAAAAGAAATTTCATTTAGCATGGCACCCTGAAAGTCCATTCCTGCTGTTGCAAATGCCTAGATTTTACTCTTTTTCTTAGCTGAGTTGATAGTCCATTATATAGATACATACAGTCATTCATTTTGGTCAGCCATAGATTGCCTGTATGACAGTCATCCTAATAGGCATATAGCCTAGGTGGGTTTGTGATAGGCTAGATCCTCTAGGTCTGTGACTTATGCTCTGATATTTGCACAAAAATAGAACACCAAACAATGCATTTCTCAGCAAGTATGTCTTATTACGTGACGTGTGACTGTGTGTTACGTCTTCTTTATCCATATCCACCCATTGGCGGACACTTAAAATATTTTATGATTTTGTTTCTCAGTGTATTTGAATGAACATACAAAATGTACTATGTATGTGGAGGGGTAGGGGGGAGCAGTGACGCACCCAGTTAAGTGCATATAGTACTAAGGGCAAGAACTTGTACAAGGATCTGGGTTTGAACCTCCAGCTCCACACCTGCAGATAGGATGCTTCAAAAGCAGCAAAGCAGTTCTGCAGGTGTATATCTTCCTCTCTCCCTCTCTGTCCTCCCCTCCTCTCTCAATTTCTCTCTGTCCTATCCAATAAAATGGAAAAAATGGCCTCCAGAAGCAGTGCATTTGTAGTGCTGGCACCGAGCCCCAGTGATAATCCTGGAGGCAAATAATAAATAAATAAATAAATTAATTAATTAATTAATATAATATAATATATATAGGGAGTCTGGCGGTAGTGTAGCGGGTTAAGCACAGGTGGCGGAAAGCGCAAGGACCGGCTTAAGGATCCCGGTTCGAGCCCCCAGCTCCCCACCTGCAGGGGAGTCGCTTCACAGGCAGTGAACCGGGTCTGCAGGTATCTGTCTTTCTCTCCCCCTCTCTGTCTTCCCCTTCTCTCTCCATTTCTTTCTGTCCTATCCAACAAAGATGACATCAATAACAACCACAACAGTAACTACAACAATAAAACAAGGGCAACAAAAAGTAATAAATAAATACATGTTTTTTAAAAATAATATATACTCTCTGCCTATGATTTTAAATGGGATTTTGTCAATATCATTTAATGATCCAACATTGAACTTTGATTATATAGATCTAGTGTTTTCATTGTGGTAAGATATACAGACTCATGTAGAAACATACATTTCATCTATCATCAAGTGTGTGAAATACACTTATGATTTGAAATTTCAAATATTGATTTTCACAGGAAACATTGTTTCTTTTCCTCCCAACCAGGTTGCAATCCGACTTCTAGAGGTGATGGATCATCTGCATAGAGGAGAATCAGTTGCTGCTGCAATATTTCGTAACCGGTATATTTATGGAAAACTATCTTATAAATGATATTAAGTCTCTCCTGTCTATTTATATGCTTAAAGGCCTGATGAGGATCAGTCTTTGCAGAAAACTTGGCATAAATGAATACATATTTATCACAAGAATAAATCAGCAAATGATGAGCAACAAAAATGAAATCAAGAGCATGTTACGAACCATTCTGAGCGAATAAAATTAAAAGTACTATTAGAAATCCTGATATAGGGAGTCAGGCTGTAGCGCAGCGGGTTAAGCACAGGTGGTGCAAAGCACAAGGACCGGCATAAGGATCTCGGTTCGAACCCCGGCTCCCCACCTGCAGGGGATTCGCTTCACAGGCAGTGAAGCAGGTCTGCAGGTGTCTATCTTTCTCTCCTCCTCTCTGTCTTCCCCTCCTCTCTCCATTTCTCTCTGTCCTATCCAACAACGACAACAACAATAATAACTACAACAATAAAACAACAAGGGCAACAAAAGGGAATAAATAAAATAAAAATTTAAAAAAATCCTGATATAAATTATGAATGCCCTGAATTCAGTCAATGGAGCCACTGACATATATTTTTAGTTTCAGAGACTATCGGTGAATAAATACACATTTGCATTGCTTAAGAGTGGATGTTGTACAAGAATTTTTTTAAAAAATAGTATTGCTCTGTGACTGTGTGTATAGATCTGTCATTTTAAAATTCAGCTCAGACCTTTTGAGAGACTTAGAAAGAATATAGCACTCCCTGTGATAATTTCAAAATTTTAAGTCATGAATAACAGAAATATAGCTTTTGCTTTGTAGGTGTTCAGGAATCTCTCTTACTACCAATATGTAATTTAATTGATTGACTTGGTTGGAGTGATGGGAATGATATGGTGGCGTCATCTATATCATGGGTCTGACACATACTGGTGGTGTAGTCTTAGATGACTTTCTGATTTGCTCAACAGTAGCAATGGTATCTATACATCGTGGCTGTTCTGATGATTAAACAAACATCTGTGGGGTGTGTGTGTGTGTGTGTGTGTGTGTGTGTGTTGAGAGCATACTGTGTAATAATATCAGTGCTAGTATTGAAATGTAAATGTGGGACTTCAACCATTTTGAAATGTGTACTATTTCTGTTTCTAAGTTCTGAGCTACTTTAAGAGACAAGTGCATCTTATGTATATTTAAAAATAAAAGATTTGGGCACGGCTTTGGTTGGGTTTAAACAAGCGAGATGTTTATTACATGGTAGTTTATTTAGGCACAGCAAAATAGGCAAAGGGGCAAATATCAGCTTATGGCATTATAGCTGGAGAGGAGAATCTTTTAAGCTAAGTTTTATCAGAGCTGAGCTCCACGTGTACAGATCCTGTGGGAAGCAGCCATGGTGGTCCTTGGGGATGAGAGCAGGCATCGAGAGCACAGGAAGAGGAGAGCTGCAGCTTCAGCCATTCACAGGGACAGAAAGACTGGAAAGGTGCCCAAGTTCTGGCAGACTGGCACTTAAATCACTTGGTTTAAGTAAGCTACTTCAGCCAGATGCTAATTACGTCCCTCAGCCTCATCCCTATGCTAATTACGTCCCCAAATCCTATTAGGAAACCCACGTGCTGCAACACAACATGTCTTCTGAATGAAAAGAGAAAAGAAAAGTCAAAATAGGAGCCGAAGTACTTCAAGCCATTTTATTTGATAGAAGCCATACTGAACATTTTATATAGTAGTCCCATTAATAACATGTTGCATGAAAGGTGCCCCCTTGTTGGAATGTGTAAGCATTACCTGGGCAAGGGAATGTCAGACAGGTTTGTTCAGAGACACAGAAAGCATGAAAATCACAGCAGGAATAATTTGTGGCCATATTGGATTAAAAGAGAAGGGTGGGTGAGGAAAATGTTGAATTTATAATGGATGAGTTGAGGTTAAGCACCGATGAATAGATGAGTAGGAGAATCTATATCACGCTTTGAGTAGCAGGCATAGTAAGAAGGAAGGATTTTTTCTTTTTCTTTTTTTTTCCTTTCTTTTCTTCTTATATTTATTTATTTATAAAATGGAAGCACTGACAAGACCATAGGATAAGAGGGTACAATTCCCACCACCAAGGCTCCATATCCCATCCTCTCCCCATATATTCTTTAACCCCTTGGGAGTATGGACCCAGGGTCACCATGGGGTGCTGAAGGTGGAAGGTCTGGCTTCTGTAATTGCTTCCCGGATGAACATGGGTGTTGACAGGTTGATCCATACTCCCAGCCTGTCTCTCTCTTTCTCTAGTGATACGGGGATCTGAGGAAGCGGAGCTCTAGGACACATTGGTGGGGTCATCTGTCCAGGGAAGTCCGGTTGACATCATGGTAGCATCTGGAACTTGGTGACTGAAAAAGAGTTAACATATAAATCCATAAAAATTGTTGACTAATCATGAACCTAAAGGCTGGAATATTGCAGGTGAAGATTTGGGATCTCCGTTTTGGAAATAGCTAGTAGGTCCATTTTAGGTATATTCCAAAGGGCCCATGACTTTACTAGTTTTTTTCCTGAGCCTGACATCTGATATGCAAGTGGGGCCAGGTTATTGTCTGGGGAGATGATATCATGGCTGGAAAAAGGGCTAGAAAGCTGGAGATGACCAGTGGTAATGGGGAAAGGGATCTATTCGAGGTCTAGGCTCATCGTGTTTGTGTGGGAATCCCAGGACTCTCCGACTAGGGCCCCAGCTGATGGGGTGGGAAGGCAGGATTTTCCAAGGCCAAGTTGAGTACTGAGATGACTATTACATACTTTAATTTACAGCTTCCTTTATTTTTATTGAGACATCGTGGTCAATGTTACAATACACAAATGTTTAAATGAGCATCATGATAATTTTTCACGCAACCAGGTGTCAACAACCCAGATCAAGATAAAGAACAATTTTCTCCCAGTGTCCCTTTCAGTCCTCTATCCCTTCTACTCCTACTTAAGGGAACTAGTCTTCTGAGTTATGTATCTCAGATTAGTTTTTACATGTCCTTGAACTTCATATTAATGGAGTCAAGCACTGTACGTGTGTGTGGTTTCTTTCACTCAAAGTGATATTGGAATAAAAATAGGCATAGAGGTGATTAATAAAGTAGATTTGAGGGCCCAGAGATAAACTCACAGAGAAACTGACAGTTAATTTTATGCAAAAAAAGAATATAATGCAGAAAGGCAAGTCTCTTCAAACAATGGTGTTGGAAAAACTGAAGTTGGCAGGACAAACAAGATATAGCACTACCTCATACAACACACAAAAAGTGATTCAAAATGAATTAAAGTGATTTAAAATGTATTAAATATGGAACATGAGATGGAAACTCATAAAACACAATGGAAGAAAACATAGGCAATAAACTCTTACAAAACGGGCCTTGGAGATGTCCTTGGGGACATTAGCACTTTGGTGGTGGGTATGGCATGGCTATCCATATATGGAAGAGATATGAAACTGTACCCTTAAAATGCATGCACACTGATAATCAGTGTTGCCCCAATATGGAGAGAAAAATAAGAATGTACAGCTGAAACAAAGTTTTGGATTCTGAATTCATAACTGAGGCTGCCAGAGGGGGTGTGGACAGAGGAGGAAGGGGTGAAATGGACTGTTCTGGAAGGATGTTGGCACTATAAAGTAGCAATGGTAGGGGCTGACCTACTCTCTGAAGGAGGTTGAGTCAGCTTACTCTGCCACTTGAGGAAGACTGGTCCTGAAATAAGTGCAGCCTAGGAATGTTCCCAGCTGTGACCATGGGCTATGAGCTCAGACTAACAGGGACTTGGAGGTTATATAGGCTCCTGTGCTAAATATGAATAGACATGGGCGCTGCATCAGACTGATGTGGTAAACAGTTAATTGTATACATATTTTCTCTTCAAGGTTGGGAGATACTCTCTGACCTACTCCAGCTCTCTAGTTCTATTCTTAATTCTGATTACATCTTCATAGACAACAATATCCTTAGTCCACCTCCATGTTAGCTACCAAGCCCAAGCACAAATTACCAAAGTTATGGGCCCCCTAGTAACATACCTAAAATAGACTTCTTAGATCTTATCACCCTAAAGTCCCTATTTTCAACTATTCTATTCCTATTTTCTGGTTCCTGTTTATTAAACATTTTGTCCTGCCCCATATCTTTAACTGCCTTTCAGACACCAAGTTGCTGATGCTACTAGGATTCCATTCTGAACCCCATGGGCAAATGACCTCACCAGTGTGTTCCACAACCTCACCTCTCCAGAGCCGTACCCCACTAGGGAAAGATAGAAACAGGCTGGGGGTATGGATCCATCTGTCAACACCCATGTCCAGTGAAGAAGCAATTACAGATGGCACAACTCCCACCTTCTGCACCCCCAAAATATTTTGGTTCAGACTTCCAGAGGGGGAGAAATGTTATGAGAAGATGACTAGAGGACTCTGAAACCCAATCCCATTAGGACCCAGAGAAAGAGGAAAAAAAGAAAGACATTCTTAAGTATTAATAGGTGTAGGTATAACTTGGGAAGAGAAGGCAGGATCATACAAAAAAAATGATGATAGATAGATACATAGATAGATAAATATAGAAATAATTAATAGTAGGGGGCTGGGCGGTAGCACAGCGGGTTAAGCGCACATGGTGCAAAGCAAAAGGGCTGGCATAAGGATACCAGTTCAAGCCCCCAGCTCCCCATTTGCAGGGGGATCACTTCACAATTGGTGAAGCAGGTCTGCAAGTGTCTATCTTTTTCTCCCCCTCTCTGTCTTCCCCTCCTCTCTCCATTTCTCTCTGTCCTATCCAACAACAATAACAATAATAACAAAAACAATAAACAACAAGGGCAACAAAAGGGGAAAAAACCTCCAGGAGCAGTGAATTCGTAGTGCAGGCACTGAGCCCAAGCAATAACCCTGGAGATATTAAAAAGAAGAAAAAAAAAGAAATAACAGTCAACCCATATCTATGACCTTGGGATAACCACTGCAGTTTTCAATGGAGGGAACTGGGATCACAGAACTCTGGTGGTGGGAACAGTGTGGAATTGTACCCCTGTTATCTTGTAATTTTGTAAACAAGTATTAAATCACTAGTAAAAATCTTTTTTTTTCCTCCAGGGTTATTGCTGGGGTTCCGTGCCTGCACCATGACACCACTGCTCCTGGAGGCTTCCCCCCCTTCTGTTGCCCTTGTTGTTTTATCATTGTTGTGATTATTATTGTTGTTGTTATTGATGTCATTGCTGTTGACTAGGATGGAGAAAATTGGAGAGAGGAGGGGAAGACAGAGAGGAGGAAAGACACCTGCAGATAAAATTCATTTCTAAAAAATAAAATAAAATAAAATAAAGGAAATAAAAAGTGGGAACATGTTTGTTGTTTAAGACGGGTTATGTTGTTTTCGCTGGGCTGGCTTCATGGGCGGGTAACAGACAACCAGGGACTCATGGTTGAGCTGTAGGCAGTATCTCTTTATTCATGCAGGACGCAGCACAACCTAAGACGAGCTAAGCTAAACTCAAGGTAAAGTACTCTAAAACTCACAATGCTGTCTTTATATATACTTCCCAAGTAGGGTGGAAACAGGATGTGACATAGAGAGGGTGGAGAGAAAAGTGACTGGTAAAAATCAGAGTGTGACAAGGAGGGGGCAGATTAGGCGAGAATCCTATCACTGAACCACAAATGCCCTGGAGGGAGGGTGGAACTTGTTAACAGTGGTTATGTAAATAGAATGAAGTGGTTATGTAAATAGATAGTGTTAAGCAGGGGGGATTTAAACCAAATTAAACAGAAAGGGTCTCATGCATACCAACAATTCCCCCTTTCTTTTTAACTAATGGCCATTGTGGGGTGAACAGAAACCTATATCGTACAGGCGTTTTCAAAAGAACTGGCATAAGACATGGAAAACAAAGTAGGCGAGCAGCAATAACCAGTGTGATGCCAAGGGGAGCTTTTCTTGCCTCAAAGGGCAAGGCCTAGCAGGCGAAAGGGAATTTCTTGCCTCTGGGAACACTTCATGCCTCTGGGGGCATCTCTTGCCTCAAAGGGCGTTTCCTGCCTCTGTGGGCATCTCTTGCCTCTTGGGGCGCTTCATGCCTCTGTGGGCATAACCTAATAAGGAGAGGGAGTTTTCTGCCTCTGGGATAGAGCCTGCAGGCGAGGGGACATAGTCTATAAAGTCTCAAGGTAACTGGCTGAAGTTAGTCTTTGAGAAACACAGCAGCGTGTACCAGTAAGTCCGATGGAGGTGTCAGTCCAAAGTAGCTGACCACAGAAGAAAATGCCAGAGGATGAAACGCTGCACGTCTGTCTCGATGGGGAATGTTGGCCACCAGAATTCTGCTTTTCTGTAGAGAGTGAGCTTTGTAGTCTGTGAATCTGTTTCTTCAGGTCGTGCCAGGTCTCATCATTGGTTTCCGGGGGTGTGTTGTAGTCATTCCATCTTGTGGGTGATGCCAGAGAACAGGACCCAAATGGATTTCCAGGAATTCCATTTGAGTAGATGCTTTTTCATGTGAAGACTTTGACAGCTGAAATTCACTTACTTGTCAAACAAAACTTGTAGCAGATTAGAAGTTTACTATAATTGATAACTCCATTATAATTGAAAGTCCTTTCTAGTATGATTTTAAGGTTGTTTAAACAGTTTAAACTCAATAAAATGTGGAAAGGTAAACAGAAGAACCACGGTTAAAAGCCTCAGGCATGGGAATAATTAACATAATCATTGCACTATCTGCCCCACCCATAACTCATACAGTTTTCAGGATTAAACATTTCAGATTCATGTCAAGACGTAAAAGAGAAATCAAAGGAGGGAAAAAACAATTTTTTGGATTGTTTCTGGATGTCTCTAGAAATCATGGCTGTGTCCAGCATTTTTTTTAAGTCAATGTCAAACAAAAATTCAGTCATTCAAATCATTCTCTTATGAAACGCAACTTGAACCAGATTATCAAGATCTCACCATGTAGGATTAAGAATCCCTGGAGGGTGTCCTAGTCCAAAAAGGTCCTCGAAATTCCATTTAGGGTGCTTCTGACTGTTCCTGCTGGATTGCTTCAGGCACCCATTTTTAAAAGCGTCTTCCCATTGAAGAAAGAATCCAATCAGGAGAGTAGAACTAACCACGTGTCTCCATACTTGGGAACTGCCAGGGTACTCGAGAATGTTCTTCAAATTAGAGTAGTCCTTCTCCATGGGAAACATGCGAGAAGAAGTCCAGAAAGTCCCAGTAGAAATCCCCATGCATATCCCAAGGTCTACAATCACGGTCATAAAGAACCAAACTGTGGCCTGGAGAAAAATGTAGTCCTTTTCCTCAGGAAACATGGGAGAGGGAATCCAGAAAGTCCAAGGAGAAATCTCAGTGCATCTCCCAAGCTCTATGATCCCAGTCATAAGAAACCAAAGTTCCCGGTCAGGGAACCGAAGTTTGGCCCAGAGCAAAATGTTCCAGAGACAGAGTAACTGTCTCATGATGAAACAGTAGAGGCTTTGGCAAACCTCTTCGTAAGTA
Source organism: Erinaceus europaeus (assembly GCF_950295315.1). NCBI lineage: Eukaryota > Metazoa > Chordata > Mammalia > Eulipotyphla > Erinaceidae > Erinaceus > Erinaceus europaeus. The sequence goes on from NC_080185.1 coordinate 44,366,367, forward strand.
GAAGAGAAGACCATAGTGCATAGGTAGGCAAAGTCTTCACTTATCTGAGAGTTGCACAGGTCTGGTCCCACGTTGTGGCACCATATGTTGTTTTCGACGGGTTATGTTGTTTTCGCCAGGCTGGCTTCACGGGCAGGTAACAGACAACCAGGGACTCATGGTTGAGCTGTAGGCAGTATCTCTTTATTCATGCAGGACACAGCACAACCTAAGACGAGCTAAGCTAAACTCAAGGTAAAGTACTCTAAAACTCACAATGCTGTCTTTATATATACTTCCCAAGTAGGGTGGAAACAGGATGTGACATAGAGAGGGTGGAGAGAAAAGTGACTGGTAAAAATCAGAGTGTGACAAGGAGGGGGCAGATTAGGCGAGAATCCTATCACTGAACCACAAATGCCCTGGAGGGACGGTGGAACTTGTCATGTTAGTCCAAAAGTGGCGGAACAGAACATTTTCTAGGTCCCAGGACTCCCAAAATAAATGTATCTATGTGGACATTTATTGTTGAGTTTTAAATATTATTATGTATACTCATGCCTTTCTCTTGTAAATTTTTAAAAAAAATTTATCGTCTTTATTTATTTGATAGAGTCAAAAATTGAGAGGAAGGGGGATATAGAGAGGGAGAGAGACAGAGAGACACCTGCAGCATTAATGACCATTTGTGAAGCTTGCCCCTACAGGTGGGGACCAGAGGCTTGAACCTGGGTCCTTGCGCATTGTAACATATGCACACAACCAGGTGACCCCTATTCATGCCTTTCTATAGGCAGACACTTTTAGTGCTTAAATATCATTTTCTTTAATACGTAGTGTAGTGTTTTTTTCCTCTTGTTCAAAGAAATTTTGCCCTCCCATAGTTCAGGCTTTCTTCCTGGAGTCATTTTTTTAAATTTTTATTTATTTGGTGTGTGTATGTGTGTAAGATAGAGACAGGCATAAAACGAGGGAGTGAAAGAGACCACAGCATCGAAAGCTTCCTCTGATGTGAACCAGCTTCAACCTGGGTTGAAAACATAGCAGAGCAGTGCATTATCCAAGTGAGCTGTTTTGCTACCCCGGGCATGTTATTTTTAAATTTTTTTTTCTTACTGGGGAAATGTTGTTTTACAAGACAGTTTTTACCTCAGGGGCACAATTTCATACCTCCCTCAAATGTGTGCCAGCACACCTCACCCACCACCAAATTTCCTTTCCCTTCTTCTTGTAGGCTTGAAATACATTTTGACCAGGAATTAAAGAGGTAGAGTTATGGCTTAGTTATCGCTGAATTATGACCTAGATATCGTCAACAACTAATCAGAAAGCTGTATAAAATAATACTCTCTTTACATTTCTCATGCTAGTTTGTAATCTGAACTAAACTAGTTTGGTAACCTGAACTAGACTGGGCAAGTCATGGGGACTTTTGATGTCCTTCTTTTATCAATTTCTCTGATGATTGATAAGACTCTGATGTCGGGGTGAGACATTTCAGATACTAAGAAAAATGATTCAGAACCAAGGGAATTGCAAATCTGCCCAGTGTGTTTGTGTTGCTAGTTAGCTCTTAAAAACCTGGTAAAAGGGGGCCAGGCAGTAGCTCAACAGGTTAAGCGTACATAGTGCGAAGTGCAAGGACGAGCATAAGGATCCCGGTTCAAGCCCCAGCTCCCCACCTGCAGGGAGCTTGCTTTGCAAGCGGTGAGGTAGGTTTGCAGGTGTCTATCTTTCTCTCCCCCTCTCTGTCTTCCCCTCCTCTCTCTATTTTTCTCTGTCCTATCCAACAGCAATAACAACAGTAATAATAACAACATCGATAAACAACAAAGGCAACAAAAGGGGAAAAAATAGCCTCCAGGAGCAGTGGATTCATAGTGCAGGCACGGAGCCCCAGCAATAACCCCGGAGGCAAAAAAGAAAAGAAAAGAAAATTGGAAAAAAACAGAAACGTGCTTGCCAGCATACATAGAATATGGAGCATTTCAGATGTGAGGTAAAATATAAGCCAAGCACATACATGAAAATAACTCTCTGTATCTGTGAATGTTTTTTTTTTTTGGCCCAGGTTGTGACTTGTTGAGTATTATGAAAGTTACTTATGCTCCTTGTCAATAGACCTCATGTGGAAAAAAGTAAATACTGAAGTTGTTTGGGAATTCAGTGATCAATTTAAGAATAAAAAAGGTAGTGACAGAAACATGCTCTCTCAACAAGAAAAGTAATCATCTCACTGAAGTCCACAATTCAGCATCATATTAATGGTGAAATCTAAGTGTTGTTCTTTCTACAGTGGCAAAATCAGGGTGCCCACAGTTAGTTCTTTTTTTTCAATATTCTTCTATTTATTTTTTAAATTGAATTTAACTGTTTCATTGTTTTTATGAGTTCTTCTCTACAACCTCATCAACACCTGCCATTCATTTCCTCTTTTGTTGATGAGGCCATTCTCACAGGGGTGAGATAGAATCTCAGTGTAGTTTTCATTTTCGTTTCTGTAATGATAAGTGGAACACTAAATGCTTTTAAAATATATTTATTTATTGGATAGAAACTGTCAGAAATCAAGTGGGAAGGGGGAGATTGAGAGGGAGAGAGACACCTGCAGCCTAGTTTCACCACTCGCAAAGCTTTCCTCCTGCAGGTGGGGACCGGGGGCTCGAACCTGGCTCCTCGCACATTGTAACAAGTGTGTTCAACCAGGTGCGTCACCACCTGGCCGGTTCAATATTCTTTTATGGGGGTCGGGTGGTAGTGCAGGGGGTTAATTTTTTTATATTTATTTATTTTCCCTTTTGTTGCCCTTGCTGTTTTTTATTGTTGTTGTGGTTATTATTGTTGTTGTTGTCGTCGTTGTTGGATAGGACAGAGAGAAATAGAGAGAGGAGGGAAAGACAGAGAGGGGAAGAGAAAGATAGACACCTGCAGACCTACTTCACCACCTATGAAGGGACTCCCCTGCAGGTGGGGAGCCAGGGGCTCAAACGGGGATCGTACTTACGCTGGTCCTTGCGCTTTGTGCCACCTGCACTTAACCAGCTGCGCTACCACCCGACTCCCAGTTGTTCAAATTTTTATGAAATGATTCTTCAATAAGATAATAATGGCTTGAAAGAAATGTACTCCCATTGATTAATACAATGTCTGGCTTGCTATTAAAAACTCTGATGATTTTGATGTGTTTATTATTTAACAAGCATTTATTGTCTAATCACCAAGTGCTAGATCATTTCCTGTGCTAAAAAATGATAAACAGAGGTGGAATCTTTATTGTCACTGAACTTGAATTTTGTGTAGGTGGGGACATCAGGAAAAATACACACACACACACACACACACACACACACACACACACACACGAGCAAATGACTGAAAAATTCGCAAAGCATGTAGAAAGAGAATTAAGAGTGGGATTTCTTATTAGTTTTAGATGCTTTTAGACTTGCAATCACTCGTCCATCATATGTTTTATCTTGTGTGAAGTTTTACTGCAGTGATTTATGAGGTGTAGAGGGCAGTCACAGATGGCTTGTTCTGCTCTAAACTGCATCTTGAACTGAACATCACCCCCCATGCACACATGACTGTTATATCTAGGAGGGCGAATTGCAGTGAGAGTTACCCATCTGGTGTTGTGGTGATGCTTTTGCTGGGATTCCTGGCTGTAACGAGCATTTCTGCACTGATATATAAGGCCCTGATAGTGTTTCCCTTTTCTAAAAACAAACAAACAAACAAAAAACCTGTTTTGAGAGATCACAGTCTAAAATATTGTCTGGCATTTGTTACACAGGAGAAAGAGTGCCAAACACCATATAATTGGATTTTCATCTCTTTCACAAATGTTATGCACCACTTACTGCGCAAGGTGCTGAAGATAATACAAGGCTCCCTGCCAGTGATGTGGCTACAGTGGCAGATAAACTAAGAACTGAGACATTGTAACAGTGGGAGTGAAAAAGAGGAGACAGAATTATGAAATAGTTAGGAATAACTTTGACAATGTTTGCCTTTCAGCTGGGTTCTTCACAGTAGTCAAAGGGGTCTTTAATGTTATGAATGTGGTAGCTGGGAAGGTGGCAGTAGTCCAAGGGACTTTTAATGCACAGGTGCCTCGTTCAATCCCCGGCATTGCCTGTGCCAGAATGATGCTCCCATTTTCTCTATTTTTGTTTCAGTGAAATAAGTAGACATTTTTATCACTTTGTTAAGGACTTAATGGTTTACAGTACAGTTGTTGATACATGGGTACAATTTCTCATTTCCTCATGTCTGCAAAACGCTCTCACCCTCAACTTGGGTCATCCCCCACGATCATGCTTCAGTACCCCAAAGCCCCACTCCTATCACTTCCAGAGTTCTTTGCTTTGATGCAGTACAACAAACCCAGTCCAAGTTTTTCTCTGTTTTCCCTGTTTCTTAACTTCTGCCTATGAGTGAGATCATTTTGTATCCACCCTTCTCCAAAAGAAGCAAATACACCCATCCAAAAGATATCTGTGTACACCTGTGTTCATAGCAGCACGGTTTGTAATAGTCCACTTTTGGATAAGTAAATATTTTAAAAATATTTATTAAGATTAAAATCAGTAATCCAGTTAAATACAATTAAAATTATCAATCTGATGATGCCCCCCGAATACCCTCTGTTTCTGACTACTGAAATCTGACTTGTTCTTTAAGACAAAAAAAAAAAATCTTTTGTTCTCCTGAAAGCTGTCTCTGATCAATAAGCAAATGATGGTCCTGGTGTCTCTTGCCTCTAGACTGTTTCACCACTCCGGTGAATTCTTACCGTGTTCAGTTCTTTACAGAAGCAATTTGAGAGTGTCTTTTTTTTTTTTTTTGCCTCCAGGGTTACTGCTGGGGCTCAATGCCTGCACCAGGATCGGCTGCTCGTGGAGGCCATTTTATTTTCCCCCATTGTTGCCCTTGTTATTGTAGCCTTGTTGCGATTATTACTGCTGTTGTTGATGTCGTTCGTTGTTGGATAGAGAGAAATCGAGAGAGGAGGGGAAGGCAGAGAGGTGGAGAGAAAGACAAACACCTGCAGACCTGCTTCACCGCCTGTGAAATGACCTCCCCTGCAGGTGGGGAGCCGGGGGCTCGGGATCCTCACGCCCTGCGCTTTGTGCCACGTGCACTTAACCCGCTGCGCTACCGCCCGATGCCCTCTAGCATGTCTTTTCTTATGCGTCATTAAGGGAGCTCTTCCAGAATGGAAAACTCCATCTAATGTATATTTATACTCTTGTAATGTACATACCACGGGATTTTGTGCATAATAAGCACTCATTAAATATTTATGGAAGTTAAAACATTTATCAACAATTACTTGTTGCTGCTGAAGATTTCATTTGGTTAAGTGGCTTAGGGTAGTTAATCTCCCACACTTGACTCTTAACGGACACTTACGTAACTGAATATATAGTGACAGTCATTAAGACTGCAAAATAGACTGGTGAAAATTTAGTATTGGTTTTAGGAAGAAGCTCCATGTTTTTTTTTGTTGTTGTTTGTTTGTTTGTTTTGTTTTGTTTTTACTTCCACTTCCGACAGAAATACATGCTTAGTGGTATATTATGTAAAGGGGACATAAGGACTCTAAACTTTAATAATGTTAAGATTCTTTTTAAAATTTTTTTCATTTTTTTAGCTGAGGACTTCATGCTTGAAAGTGTGAGATCTTTTTATATTATTATTATTATCTTTACTTATTGGATAGAGACAGCCAGAAATTGAGAGGGAAAAGGGAGATAGGGAGGAACAGAAACAGAGAGACACCTGCAATACTGCTTCACCACTCACAAAGCTTTCCCTCTGCAGGTGGGGACCACAGACTTGAACTGGGGTCCTTGCACATTGTAATGTGTGTGCTCAACCAGGTGTACCACCACCTGGGCCCAATTTTAAGATTCTAATTTAGGGGGGCCAACACGATAGTTCACTTGGACAGTGTGGTGCTTTGCCATGTGCATGATCCAGTTTTGAGCTTGGTCCACACTGTCTTGAAGAAAGTTTTGATCTTATGGTAAGTTTCTCTCTCTCTCTCTGCCTATCTATCTAAAAAATCTTTTTAAAATCCTAATCTTTCCTTGAGTTTCCAAAGTCTGGGATTAATATGTTTAAGCCTAAGCACATAGTAGGTGATAAAGAAATGCAATTCTAAGGGACCAGGTGGTGGCACACTTGGTTGAGCGCACATGTTACAGTGCGAAAGGACCCAGGTTCAAGCCCCTGGTTACCCACCTGCAGGGATAAAGTTTCACAAGTGGTGAAACAGTGCTGCAGGTGTCTCTCTGTCTCTCACCTTCTCTATCTCCCCCTTCCTCTCAATTTCTGGCTATCTCTATTCAATAAATACGTAAAGAGGGAGTAGGGAGGTAGTGCAGCAGGTTAAGCGCATGTGGCGCAAAGTGCAAGGACTGCCTTAAGGATCCTGGTTAAAGCCCCCGGCTCCCCATCTGCAGGGGAGTCGCTTCACAGGTGGTGAAGCAGGTTTGCAGGTGTCTATCTTTCTCTCCCCTTCTCTGTCTTCTCCTCCTCTCTCCATTTCTCTCTTTCCTATCCAACAACGTCGACATCAATATTAACAATGATAATAACTACAACAATAAAACAAGGGCAACAAAAGGGAATGAATAAATAAATATTTAATAAATAAATAAATATACTAAAAAAAAGAAGAAGAAATGCAATTCTGATTAACTTCCAGGACCACGAGTCATTGAAGATAAGTCTTCTTTCTTTTTTTTACTGTGCTCATAGTTTGTGTAGACATCAGTGGAAATGTTTTTATTCCAATTTATATATATTATTTTATGGTTTTTGGCCACCAGAGTTTATTGCTGGGGCTCAGTGCCTATACAACTCCACTGCTCCTGGCTGCCATTTTTCTTCTTTTTCTTTCTTTTGTTTAATTAGATGGAGAGTGAGAGACATAGAGACAGAGATAAAAGAGACATCATATCACTCATGCGCCTTCTCTCCCTGCAGGTATTCTTTTCTTTTTTTAGTGTAAATCACCACACCCTATATTAAAGTTTTAGATAAACCTCTCCCTCCCATAACCATTATAGTTCTTTCCTATTTTTTTAATTTTTTAAAATTTATTTATAAAATAGAAACGCTGACAAGACCATAGGGTAGGAAGGGTACAATTCCCACCATCAGAGATCCATATCCCATCCCCTCCCCTGATAGCTTTCCTATTCTTTAACCCTCTGGGAGCATGGACCCAGGTCATTATGGGATGCAGAAGGTGGAAGGTCTGGCTTCTGTTATCGCTTCCCTGCTGAACATGGGCGTTGGCAGGTCGATCCACACTCTCAGCCTGTCTCTCTCTTTCCCTAGTGGGGTAGGTCTCTGGGGAAGCAGAGATCCAAGACATATTGGTGGGGTTGTCTGCCCAGGGAAGTCCGGCTGGCATCATGGTAGCATCTGGAACCTGGTGGCTGAAAAAAAGAGTTAACATATAAAGTCAAACAAATTGTTGCCTAATCATAGACCTAAAAGCTGGAATATTGTAGATGAAGAATACCTCCACCTGCAGGTATCCTGATCTGGCAGCCTGTGACTCGGGCCCTGGTCTTCATGCACGGTGATGTGTGTGCTGTACCCTGTGAATTGCTTGCTGGCCCTTTCTGGATTTTTTAATGTAGCTCTTTTTTCTTTATTTATTTTGCATAGAGATAAAGAGAAATTGAGAGGGAAAGGAGAGCTAGAAACAGAAAAATACAGCTCAACTACTGTCTCACTGCTCAAGAAGCTTCCCCCTTAAAGGTAGTGATCAGGGACTTGAACCCAGGTCCTGGTGCACTTGTTACGCATGCTCTCTACCATGTAAACCACCACCTGGGCCCTCTGTAATTTTTTTTTACAGAGGTGTAAGGATAATATATGAATCTCTGAGCACAGCTATTTATGTCATGGATTTCTGTTTTGGTTTACAAATTCCCCTTTTTTCATCCTCAGTGAGCTCATGTGCAGCTATGTGGCATATTCTTACTGAAGAATATGTGTTTTTATATAAAGGGCATCAAGTTATTATTAAAGTTTCATGATATGTTCTGTAATTATAAAAAATTATTTTACATTTATTATTTCACTGTCTACCTGTATGCTGAAGTCCTTATCTTTTCTCTTTTTTAATTTTTTATTAGTGAATTATTATTGATTTACAAAATCATGAGATAGCGTGGGGATAATTCCACAGCATTCCCACCACCAAAATTTTGTGTCACCATTCCCTCCATTGGAAACCACAGCAGTTCTCCCAAGGTTACAGATATAAGTTGACTATTATTTCTATGGCTATCTATCTCTTTTTATATATATTTGGCATTTTTTTCCTATGATCCTGCCTCTATTCCTTTCTTTTCTTTTTTTAAATTTAATTTATTTGTAAAATAAAAAAAAGAAAATATCAACAGAACCATAGAATAAGAGGGGTGAAATTCCACACATTTCCCACCACCAGAGTTCCATATCCTACCTCCTCCTTCCTGTGCTTTATCTCTCTGGGAGCATGGACCCAGGGTCATTATGGGGTGCAGAGGGTGGGAGGTCTGGTTTCTGTAATTGCTTCTCCGATGGATATGGGCATTAGTAGGTTGATCCATACTCCCAGCCTGTCCCTATCTTTCCCTAGTGGGGCAGGGCTATGGAGAGGTGGGGTTCCAGGATATACTGGTGAGGTCATCTGTTCAGGTGAGTCAGGTTGACATCATGGTAACATCTGCAACTTGGTGTTTGGAACGTCTATTCTTTTGCTTCCTCCTTCCTTGTGGGGCTCAGTTCAGTATTTTTTGTAAGGTGGGGTTGATTGTGGCAAATTCCTTTAGTTCTTGAATATTTGAGAAAACCTTTATTTCTCCTTCATATTTGAAGGACAATTTGGCAAGATACAATATTCGTGGCTGGAATTCCCTCACCTTTAGAACTTCGAATATGTCATTCCACTCTCTCCTTGCCTCCATAGTTTGTAAAGAGAAATCTGATGAAAGTCTTACAGCTCTGCCTTTGTATGTAACTAGCCACCAGCAATTTTTTTCCTTGTCATTGACTTTGATATTTGTATAATAATGTGCCTTGGTGTTGGTCTTTTTGTACTTATACATCTGGGTGATCCTTCTGCCTCTTGAATGAGAATGTTCTGTTGGTTTCCTAAGTGAGGGAAGTTCTCAGCTAAAATTGCTCTGAAAATGGACTCTGGGCTTTTGGCCTTTCCCTCCTCTTCAGATATACATATCACTCTAATATTCAATCTTTTGGTGGAGTCTGCAATTTCACAGCAATTTCTGCTTCAGACTTTCTAAACCATTCCTCTCCCTCATCTTTGAATTGAGAGAGTGGTCCGGCTTTATCTTCTAGATTGGAGATTATTTCTTCTGAATGTGTGGTTCTACTTCCTAAGCCTTCTACCTGGGCATGGATTGCAGTTAGGGTGTCTTTTACTCCCTGGAGTTCTGACTGAAGTTCTTCTTTCAAGATCTGAAGATTCTTAGTGATCTCTGTTATAAGTTCCTCTCTCATGTCTTTTAATTCCATAATAACATTTTTTTAAATTCTTATTTAATTTCTTGGAAAGTTCTCATAATAAGCTCTATGTAGTCTGTCTCTGAAAGTCTCTCTAATTCTGTAATTCCTTGGATTTCCTCTGTTTCATTTCTGTCTGGCTGATACGACATAGTTGGCAGTTTAGTTCTGTTTTTCTGTTTGCGCATTTTTTTGTGTGTGCCGGTTATTGCTGGCCAGCAGGTGGTGGTATTGTGATCTCTAGGTTTCTCTTGTTTGCATGATCTGTGGTAGGTGGGATGGGGTGGTGGCGGTGGTTGCTTTGGGCTGTCTTGTGTTCACAAATGCCCTCTTTTATGTGTGTCCTTGCCTTAAATTCAGAAGGCTAAAGCCCCCCTGAGTCAAAGACTGAGAGGTTTTAGGCCCCTGTCTCTTTTCTTCTGACACTCAACCAAGTGCAACCTCCCTGGCCCTTCTTTTTCTTTTCTTTTTGGGGGGAGTTGTCATGGGGGCTTGTGCATGTGCAGCCTCATTGCTCTGAATTGACATTTTCTTTCTTTGTCTTCCTTCTTTTTATTTCTTCCTTACCTTCCTACTCTCACTTTCTTTCCTTTTCTTTTTAAAGCTGTTTTTTCTTTTTAAAAATTTTGTATTAGCTTTCTTTATTTATTGGATAGAGACAGCCAGAAATCAAGAGAGAAAGGGGAGATAGAGAGGGAGACAGACAGAGAGAGACACCTTCAGTACTGCTTTACTACTTGAAAAGCTTTCCCCCTGTAGGTGGGGGTGGGGGGGCTTGAACCCAGGTCCTGGTGCATTGTAACATGTATACTCAACTAGATGCTCCATCACCCAGCTTATCTCTCTCTCTCCTTCTCTACCTCTCTCTCTCTCTCTCTGTTTTTCTCATCACTGGGACTTCACCATTCCAGGCTGACTTTTTATTTCCAGACAGAAGAACAAAAATAGAGAGACAGAGAAAGTCAACACAGCACTGAAGCTTCCTTCGGCTTGCTGGGAATCTGATACAAACCTGGGTTGTGCTCATGATATGATATTGCAACCACACTCTTCTAGTGCGCTATCTTGCCAGCCAGGGGCTAAAAGAACTGATGGAGAGAAATTGAGGGAGGTATAGAGAGGGAGGTAGAAAAATACTTGTAGTGCTCTACTGCTCATGAAGCTTCCTCCTGCAGGTGGAGACTGGAGTTCAAACAAGTGTCCTTCATACTGGGAGCACTCTACAAGTGTGTCACTCACTGCTCCCTCCCATCAGCTATTTCTCTGTACCCCCATTCTCCCTCCTCCTTCTCCTCTTCTTTCTACTCCTTCTCTCTCTCCTCTGCCTCCTCCTTCCCTTCTTCCCTCCCTCCTCTTCTTCTCCCTTCCGTCTCCCTGTCTCCTCATTTCCTTTTCTCCTTCTCCTCCTCCTCCTCCTTCTTCCTCTCCCTCCTCTCCTCCCTTCTTCTCACTATTCAGCTACTACTCAGAACACTACTCAGTTCTGGCTTATGGTGGCACCTGGCTGGAGTTGAGCTCAATACCCCTGATGCCTCAGGCATGACATGTACTGCTACCTCTCCAGCTCCCATTTTCAGCCAAGTCCTGTTCCTCCCTCCTACTGTTTTTCCAGCCTGTACCCCCTGCTGCCTTACACTCTGTCCCTGAGATCACCGTGTTCTCTTTCATCACTGGTCTGACCTGCAGTGTTAGCCAGGCTCTACCCACTTCCTCTGCTCATCTTCCCTAGACAGCCATTTGACCTCTATGAAGCATGATCCTGCTGATAAGGCTTCCTTTGTTTACATGTCTTCAGTGACTCCCCAAGTGGCAAAGTCTTTCTTGAGGCTCTTCTTTGCCTCTCCAGCCTCCCAGGAGAATGGACTCCCCTCCCACCCACCACCCCCCCCCCCCCCGCAGACATGACCGTGTTCCCTCCCATCTTTCTCCTTCTTTCTATTACTTTTCCTCTCTGATTCATGACCTGACCCTTTCCTGTTTCTCCTTTGGGACTCAGCATAGGAATCCACTCTCTGTGACACTTTCACTGGCATGTTCCCCCCAACACACACCTTTACCCAGCATAATTAAGAATTCCTTTCTTACGGTTCCCTCATAGCATCAGCTCTTATTTCTTGGGGGGTGAGGTGGAGAGGAGTGATGAACCAAGTCTCTGTAGCTGTAATAGTCACTATAAAAACTAATGCTCTAACCAGAGACAGCTCACCAGGTAGGAAGGCTGCTTTGTCATGTACATGGTCCAGGCTTGAGCCCTGGCACCAAGAGGAATATGCTATGGTGCTAGAGGGAATTTCAGTACTATGTTCTATTCTCTCTCTCCTTCCTCTCTCTCTCTCTCTCGCTCTCTCTCTCTCCTCTTCATTCTCTCTTTGAATGGGAAAATAAGAAGTGGCCTGGAATGTTGAAACTGCACATACACCAGGTCCTGGCTTTTCCCTCTCTCTCTCTCTCTCTCTCTCTCTCTCTCTGTGTGTGTGTGTGTGTGTGTGTGTGTGTGTGTGTGTGTCTCCTTCATTCTCTCTTTGAATGGGAAAATAAGAAGTAGCCTGGAATGTTGAAATTGCACATACACCAGGTCCTGGCTTTTCTCTCTCTCTGTCTCTCTCTCTCTCTCATATTTTACTTATTTATTATTGGTTAGAAACAGAGAGAAATTGAGAGGGGTGGGGAAGATAGAGAAGGGGACAGAGAGACACCTGCAGCCCTGCATCACCACCCATGAAGCTTTCTCCCTGCAGGTGGGGACCAAGGGCTTGAATCTGGGTCCTTGCACACTGTAATGTGTCAGCTTAACCAGGTGTTCCACCACCTGGCACCTCCCCCCCTCCACTTATTTTATGCTAGGTTCAGCTCACACATAAAATTACAAACATACACACACCCTCTGATTTTGTTTATTTATTAATGAGAAAGATAAGAGGAAAGAGAGAGAAAGAAGCAGGCATAACTGTGATACATGTGCTACCAGGGATCAAACTCGGGACCTCATACTTGAGAGTCTAATACCTTAGTCACTGTATCACCTTCCAGACCACCACACACTCTCTCTCCACTTACTTTCTGCTAAGTTCAACTCACATACAAAATTACACACACACACGCACATGCACACGCACACACAAACACGAACACATACACACAGTCACATTCAAGCTAATCTATCTTATTTTCATAACAACCCAGTGAAGAATGCCCTGTCATTAAGATGTACATGAGGAAATTAACATGCAGGCTACATTGTCCAAGGGCACACAACTAATCAACAGGAATTTAAGGTTCAAACCTGGAAAAAGCCAGCACTATAGTCTAAATATTAGGATTTGCCTGCCAGGCTGGGTTGTGAACTCCCTGAGGAGTTGGGGTTGGACTGTCTAGTGTCAGTCCGCCTATGTCTCATTCCTTTTCACAATGCACATATTGGTTTATTTTAAGAGACTTAAGAGAGAGAGGCTGGGGTTGGGGGTGGGGTGGGGGTGGGGGTGGGGGAATGTGGCTGTCCTGGTTGAGTGCATATGTTGCCATGTACAAGGACCTGGGTTCAAGTCCCTGGTTCCCACGTGCAGGGGAGGAAGTTTAATGAGTATAAAGCAGTGCTGCTGGTGTCTGTCTTTCTTTCTCCCTCTCTATCTCCCCTCCTCTCTCAAGTTTTCTCTGTCCTAGCCAATAAAAGAAAGAGAAGGAAAGAGCCATCATAAATGGGATTCAAGGGGCCAGGCAGTGTCCCCACCGGCTGGGAGAAAGCTTCATGAGTGGTGAGGTAAGACTGCAGGTGTCTCTCTGTCTCTCTCCCCTCTATCTCCCCTCCCCTTGTAATTTCTCTCTGTTTCTATCCAATAATAAATAAATAAAAATATTTTTAAAAAGAAATGGGACTCATTGTGTAGGCACTGAGCCCCAATGATAACCTCGGTGGGAGAGAGAGAGACAGAGAGAGAGCGGGATCTCAGATCAGCACACCAGTCAGGGATTTATCCTGGTGTCCCATGCGGTCAAGCTCTGCTCTCTACCTGCTGAAACACCTGTCTGGCTGCCATGTCTCCTTCCTTAAACCTGGTTCCTTAATCTCTGATGAACTAATTTCTTAGAGGTATTTCTGTTGTGGTGGTGGTTATTGTTGTTAAATAAGTCTTATGCTTATCTTCGAGGGCAGCAAATTAAAAAGTAATGACTCTCAGGGTCTGGCCCAAAAGTCATGATTCTGAATTTTGTGCAGACCATCTTTTCTACTTCCTGTAACCAAACCAAATATATATACATTGTTGTGCATACTAACATTTTGAAGGCGGGTCTGCTCACTACTGTACCACCAGTTGGGCTTGTTTGTACATGCCTGTTGACTGAAAGATTAAGTTCTCGAAATGACCTGGGAGGCTGGAAGTTGATAAAAGTTAGTGGCTTTTTAAAGAGTCTTCACTCCTTTTTTTTCATTTCAATATTTCATATATTTATTTATAGAGACAGAGAGACATTGTTAGGGAATGGGGAGACTGGGGGGAGAGAGAGAGAGAGACCTGCAGCACTGCTTCTCTGCTTGTGAAGCTTTCTCCCTTCATGTGGAGAGCAGAAACTTGAACTTCAGTATTTGCACTTTGTAATATGTATGCTCTACTGGGTCCACCACCACCGCTACCCCTTTCTTTTCTTTTTTTTTTTTTATTTATAAAAGGAAACATTGACTAAACCATAGGATAAGAAAGGCACAACTCCATGTCTTCTTTTTCAATCTTTCCTTTTTTTTTTTTCTCCCTTTCTGCCTTCCCAGGAAATGTAGTTACAGAAAGAGTGTTAAGAGATTATTCAGTGTTTTTGGAAGAGTTTGAGTCTGACTGCTGCTAATTCTGTCTGCAAATCTTGTAGAATTCATTAGTAAAGTTGTCTGGGTCTGGGCTTTTATTCTTAGAGAGACTTGATTACTGTTTCAATTTCAGTACAAGTTAGTTGCCTATTGAGATTGTCTATTTCCTCTTAGGCCAGTCTTGGGAGTTGGCATGACTCTAAGAATCTGTCCATTTCACCTAGATTGTCAAATTTATTTGCACATAGATTTTCATAATAATCTCTTACAATCCTTTGCATTTCTGACTCATTGGTTGTAATTTTGCCTCTCTCATTTATGATTTTTTTTTTCTAAATCATAGCTTTCTCTCTTTTTTGCTTGGGGAACCTGACTGACGGTTTACTGATTCTATCTATCCTCTCACAAAACAAAACAAAACAAAAAAAAAAAAAACTCGGTTTCTTTCTTTCTTTCTTTCTTTTTTTTTTTTTTTTGGTTTCTATTTTATTGCTTTCTGCTTTGCATTTTATTATTTCTCTCCCAGATGCCCCTGAAGCACAGTTGGGTCTTATCCCACTTTGGGTTACATAAGGTAAGGGTAATGGAGGTATGGCATAATTCAGAGTCCTAATAAGCGTAGATACTTGTAAAAAGTGGAAAGCCAGATAACTAAAGTTCTCCTTTGTCTTCTAGTTATCAGAGTGATGTGATCATTTACACCTTATCTTCTAGCATCTCTCTTTCTCCCTATTCTTTCATTTCAGATTGAAATGAACACGAAAAGAGTGGGAAGGCTGAGTGATGGTGCATCTGGTAGAGTCCATACATTAGTGTATGAGGAACCAGGTTCAAACCCCTGGTTTCCTTCTGTAGTGGGGAAGCTAAATGAGGGGGTGAAGCAGTGCTGCAAATGTTTCTTTCCCTATATCCCCTTCCCTCTCAATTTCCCTCTTTTTCTATCCAAACATAAATAGATTTACTGATTTCATAATGGTCAACAAGACCATAGGATAAGAGGGGTACAATTCACACCACCAGAGTTCCATATCCCATTCTCTCCATTAGAAACTTTCCTATTTATCTTTCCGGGAGCATAGACCCAGGATCAATATGGGGTGCAGAAGGTGAGAGGTCTGGCTTCTGTCATTGCTTCTCTGCTGGACATCAGCGTCGGCAGGTCAGTTTATACTGCCAGCCTGCTTCCATCTTTCCCTAGTATGGCAGGGCTCTGGATAGGCGGTTGTCCAGGGTACATTGGTGAGGTTGTCTGCCCAGGGAATTCAGATTGGTGTCATGGTAGCATCTGCGATTTGGTGGCTGAAAAAGCAACAAGATTTACAGCAGAACAAATGGTTTAATAATCAAAATATTTTTAAAAGGAGTAAGACTTCTACTTTTTCTTATATGCTCAACTTTTTCATCAAACTATACTTCCTGAATCTGTGTCTGCATGCTTGGGGTTAAATTACAGCAGTTTTAAACTTTGACACTCAGGTAGCCCTACTGCAGGGTCTCTTCTGTGTTTCCAGTGCCTGGATTTAGGTTAGCATATGAATAAGCCTGTGGTCTCCTCACTTACTGAAGATCCCCTCTTCCAGAAATGCATTCTTGGTAGATGAAGACATTTGCCTATATCAGCACAGCTTGGCATAGATACAGGCTATAGATAGCTGGAAAGAAATCCTCTGATGATCTCCCTGATCTGTCTTCTGGGAAACAAAACAACAGAGACAGCAGAGGGAATCTGAAGTAAACTTGATGTTGTTTTTGACAGGCACTGTGATTAGATATATCCCGTGTCATTCCTATTTCCCTGGCAAGTTATTGAAGAGATAGATGATTGTGCAACTTTGTCCCAACTTGTCTGAGATCAGCCATTGTCCAGAGTTGGCAGTTCTCTCAGCCTTGGCTAACTCCCCCCCCCCCTTTTTTTTTTGTTTTCCTGTTCAAGCTTAAGTTGCTGTTCCAGACAGTGGGAGGCCACCCAGAACACAATTTTCACTCTCTGTTTCTTGAGACAGTGGACAATCTGATAATGACCTCTAGGGCTAGAACAACTGTTTGATCACCAGACCTGACAGCGCATCTCCGTGTTCTGTTTTTCCCTTTGACTGTGTGACATGAAGGGGAAAGAACATAAAGATTAGCTTTTGATCCTCTACTCCTACCCGTTTCTCTTCAGAATGCCTCATCTACTTGATTGACCCCGCTGTTGAAAAGGCAGAATACAACACAGTTCTAAGTTTGACCTTTGAAAACTCCTGTTTTCTGTTCTTGGGTCTGCCAGCATACGAGTGGCAATTATTAATTATTATTATTATTATTATTAATTTTACTCTATGTTTCCTTTTATTTTTTTTCCAGAGCAGAAATACTTTGCTTCTCCTGTCTCAAAAGTGAATGTGATGATATGCTTGTATTACTTTGTTCTTCCTGAAAAGTAGAGTCTGAATCAACTCAAGGAGATTTTTGTAAACAGCATAAAAATTATTTGTTTCTGCTAAGAACAGTTATGCCTCCACAAATAATAGGCTACATTTCTTTTGAAATGGGAGGAGACCTTTGACATAAGTATAGAGGGAGTCTGATATGTCAAGACAAGTTTATTCATTTAGCTATTTCAACATGAGCAAAATTCTCCAAGTTCATTGATTTACTTAGTAATTTAAAGGTCAGAGGCATTCTTCAAGTTCATGCAGCAAGTGAAACAGCCAGGACATGAGTACCCATGTTCTCTAACATAGTTAAGTGTTGTTTTTCCTTCAGAAACTTGTCCTTCATATATTTAGAGCAATAAATAAATCAATGAGCTCCTGTGATAAATTGTATTTCATCGGGGGGATTAGGAGGTGACTCCCCTGTTAAAAAGGGCATACGCCACTATGTGTGAAGACCTGGGTTCTAACCCCTGGCACCCACTCTTGAGCACCTGCACAGGGGAAGCTTCACAGGCAGCAGAACAGTGTTATAAAGGTATCTCTTCTCTCTCTCTTCCACCCTATGAAAGAAAAGTAAAGAAAACAAGTACCTCAGAGGAACTGTGCACAACTGGTGTTCCTTATTATCTTGATGTATACTTTATCTCTGGGCTAATTGGTCATGTAGTTTGTTTATGTTGGGTTAAGTAAAGAATAACTATTAGTGGGGCCGGGTGGTGGCACACCTTGTTGAGCCCACATGTTACAATGCGCAAGGACCCAGGTTTGAGCCCCTGTTCCTCACCTGCAGGGGCGGAAAGTTTTGCAAGTGGTGAGGCAGGGCTGCAGGTATCTATCTGTTCTGTCTCTCCCTCTCTCCCACCCCCTTCCCTCTTTATTTCTTACTGTCTCTATCCAATAAATAAAGACAATTTTAAAAAGTTAAAAAAATAAAAGCATAACTATTAGTCTAATAATCAGTAGGAGCAGGAAGGTGGGAGCAAAAAAAAAAAAAAAGGATACTCTACCCAGTCTCTGCCTAACACTTTACTGTGAGTCTAATTCTAGTGTATCATTTGACTTTAAATATCTATTTATTTTTTTAATTTTATTTTTGTGAGAGAGACAGAGAGAAATTGAGAGGGAAGACAGAGAGACACCTGCAGTCCTGCTTTCCGACTTGTGAAGCTTTCTCCCTGCAGGGGCTTGTACACTGTAATGTGTGCGCTTAACCAGGTGCATCACCACCTGGCCCCTATGCATGTATTTTATTAAGCACCTATATTTAGTCACAAATCTTTTAAAAATAATACTTCATTTAATTTTGTCGTGACCATAGCTTCTTCACTCTGCGCAGACATTTTTGGGTAAAAAGATTGAGAGAGACAGAGGGAGAGAAGGAAGGCCACCAAAGCTTCCTCCAGTGAATGAGGGTTGAGGGGTGGGGGGAGGGGAATAGGGGAAACTTAATCTGGGTCATGCACATGACAAAGCAGGCACACTATCCAGGGTAGCTATCTTGCCAGGCTATTTATTTTTTTTTTATTTATTTGTTTGTTTGTTTATTTGTTTATTTATTCATTCATTTTACCTCCAGGGTTATTGCTGGTGCTCAGTACCTACACTAGGAATGCACTGCTCCTGGAGGCCTTTTTTTTCCCATTTTGTTGCCCTTGTTGTTGCCATTATTGTTATTGTTGCCATTGATGTTGTTGTTGTTGGATAGGAGAGAGAAATCGAGAGAGGAGGGGAAGACAGAGATGGGGAGAGAAAGATAGACACCTGCAGACCTGTTTCACCGCTTGTGAAGCAACCCCCCTGGGTCAGGTAGGGAGCCAGGGGCTCGAATTGGGATCCTTGCACTTAGTGCAATGTGCGCTTTGCGCAATGTGCACTTAACTACTGCCCAGCCACCACTTATTTACTTTTATGAGAGAGATCAGAACACAGCTCTACTCTGCCATAGGTGGTGCTAGGGATTGAACCTGGGACCTGATTGCTTACACATTATGTGCTCTACTGCTGAGTAGCTGCCCAGCCCTCAGACTCCACTTAGGCCATTAACTATGTTGTTAGTTAAATTCCAATATGCTCAGCTGCCTCAATTCTTTTGTTTTTCCCAAATCAGATTGTTAACAGTCCTCAGATATTTTCCTGCAGATCAGCTATGCCCTAGTTTATTAATTACTTTCTATGCTATAGCAAATTGTCACAAACTCTGCTCAAAACCACACAGATCGATTCGATGAGAATATTGGAGGTTACTGGACTATAGACTTTTTTTTCTGAGAGAATTTGCATGAGGGGAAGAGTCCCTTTCCTTGCCCTGTGCAGCTTCCAGAGGTCACCTTTATGCCTTGGTTCAGGGTCGTCTCCCCCTCTTGTCATGATCAGGGGCAGGTGGCTTTAACTACTTGTAGCACATCACTTGACTTTTCATTTCAAGGACTGTTGTGATGACCTTGAGCTCACTTTACAATCTAGGATAATCTCCTTATTGCACAATCCCTCAATTAATCACTTCTGCAAAGTTTCTTTCACCAAGATTCACAGGTCCTTGGAGATTAGGAGTAGATACTTTTGGGAGTCTTTAAAAAAAAACCCTTTGTTAGACATACAATCAATTTTTCCCCCTCTCATATTAATTAAATAGTGATTTATACGACTACAATTTAATAGGAGTGTACATAAACACCATTCCCATCACCAAAAGATTGTGTCAAACCATAGGATAATAGAGGTACAACTCCACACAGTTCCCACCACCAGAACTCCATATCCCATCCCCTCCCCTGATAGCTTTCCTATTCTTTAACCCCGTGGGAGTATGGACCCAGAGTCATATGAGGTGCAGAACCTGGAAGGTCTTGCTTCTGTAATTGCTTCCCTGCTGAACATGGACATTGGCAGGTTGATCCATACTCCCAGCCTGTCTCTCTCTTTCCCTAGTGGGGCGGGACTCTGGGGAAGGAAGGCTCCAGGACACATTGGTGGGGTCATATGGCCAGGGAAATCCAATTGGCATCATGTTAGCATCTGGAACCTGGTGGCTGAAAAAAGAGTAAACATATAGACCCAGACAATAACTTAGATCCACCTGCATATCAGATGTCAGGCTCAGGAAAAAAAATATATATATATATGTAGTATAGTCATGGGCTCTTTGGACTATAACTAAAATAGGACTACTAACTGTCTACAAAACGGAGACCCCCCCAACTCTTCATATGAACTTTTCTAGCCTTTAGGTTCATGATTAGTCAACATTTTACTTTTTAACACCCTAAGAGGTATTAAGATAATAACTCTCTTATAGTTAAAATATTTTCTTTTAAAAAGTATATTTATTTTGTCCATTATGAGATAAAGAATGAGGGGAGAGAAAGAGTACTCTGTAATTTTTTTATTCTGTTTTTTTTTGTTTGTTTGTTTGTTTGTTTTTGCCAGATCACTGCTCAGCTCTGACTTATGGTGGTGCTGGTGATTGAACCTGGGACCTAGGAGCCTCAGGCATGAGAGTCTGTTTGCATAACTATTATGCCATCTCCTCGGCCCAAGGGAGAGAACAGTGACATAAATTGATACCAGGGGGTTGAATCTGGAACCTCTGGAGCCTCCAGAATGCAAGTTGGTGTTCTAATAGGCTGAACTCTCTCCCCTGACCCCAACCAATTAGTTTCTAAAACAAATCATCACAAGTCCTTATTCGAATACTCCCATGTATTTTCCTGTATCATTAGCTTCATTTTCACTTATTCCCTATTATACACAAACGTGTATGAAGAATGCAGAAATAGTAAGAATGCAGAAAAGGAAATAAGCACATATTATCCTGCTGTAGCTACTGCAGACCAGTTACTGTGTTGGTAAATATCCTTCTACATATTTTTTATATAGTCAGGTAATGTATATACAAGTTTGACTTTTTGTCTTTCTTACCTACGATGTCATTAATGCTTTCCATATGAGCAATAGCCTTCTTAATGATCAATAACAATCATTTTCTAATACAATTAATCAGTGTACTTGATAGGTAATATAGAAAAGTCAGGGCTTTGCTGGAGCTTCTGCTTGTGTGATTCTGCTTATTTTTTTTAATTTTAGCAAGTAAAGGATAATTACGTGGAGTTGTACTCCTCTTATCCTGTGGCTTTTATCAGTGTTTCCTTCTTATAAATAAAAATTATATATATATATATATATATATATATATATATATATATATACAAATGGAATTCCTACAGGTCCTGGAAAAGGATGACAGAGGACCTAGTGGGGATTGTATTGTTATGTAGAAAACTGAGAAATGTTATGCATGTACAAACTACTGTATTCACTGTCAAATGTGAAAGATTAATCCCCCAATACAAGGGAAAACTATATATATATATAGACAAAGATGGAGCAAGGGAGGTAGGGAGGAGGGAGTAAGGGAAGGAAGGGGAGAGAGAGAGAGACCACAGCACTACCCTATATCTTGTGAAGCTCCCCCTTGGCATGGTGCTCCCCTTTGGTGACCTGGAGACTTGACCCCAGGTCTTCACTCATGGCAGAGTAGGTGATCAACTGGTGAGCTATCTCCCAGCCCCCAAATAAAAATAACTTTAATGTCATTATTCAAATGTAACTGCACTTTAACATTATGGTATATTTCATTTTTTTCTTCTTGGATTTATATGAAGCAAAATTAGACTTTGGTGTTTTTTTTGTTTGTTTGTTTGATGGTTCTTTTTAAAAATTTTTTAAATTTTCTTTATTTATTTGTTGGATAGAGACAGCCAGAAAAAGGGAGGGGGAGAAACAAAGAAACACCTGCTGCACTGCTTCACCACTTATGAAGCTTTCCCCCTGCAGGTGGGGACCAGGGGCTCGAACCTGGCTCCTTGCGCATTGTAATGTGCACTCAGCCAGTTGCACCAACACCTGACTCCTGTTTGATGGTTCTTAATCCTAGTTTGGTATCTGTCATCCCTGATACCTCTTGGTGCTTGAGATATGGATGGGAACCCAAGGCTCATGGAGGCATTTCCCACAGCATCATAAAAGCTTTAAAAAATACTTATTTTATCTGACAGAACAGAGAGAAATTGAGAAAGACAGGGGAGATAAAGAGGAAGAGAGACAGAGAGACACCTGCAGCCCTGCTTCACCACTCATGATGCAGGTGAGGACCGGGTTCTCAAGCCTGGGTCCTTGTGCGTTGTAACATGTCCTCTCAACCAGGTGCACCACCACCCGGCCCCCATAAGAGCTCTCGTCCCTAGTTTTTCTCTGATAACCATACAATGCTTAACATTTCCCCATGTTTCCACTACATATTCTTCATATCATTCATATCATAAAATATATGATATTGTAAAAACGTGTTCGGAGTCTTTTTAAGACTTAACTAGTGCCTATGTGAAGAAAAGAAAATTCGTATCATTTGTAAACCAACTACTCAGTATGCATTTTGGTCTATTATAATAGAAAATGGGTATGTATGCCATCATTTTTACAGTGAGCTGATGTTGTATATACTACTAAGTCTATCAGAGATATTTTTCCAATGTCTCCGTTTCACATTTATCTTTTTGTTATTTGCTTCTCTTTTGCAAGTTTTTAATTTACCATTTTTTTTAATCGCCACAAGGGTTATCATGAGGGCTTGGCACCTGCATGACAAATCTACCACTTATGGAAGCTATTTTCAATTATCTTTTTATTTATTTAATTAACTAAGTTTTATTCAATAGGACAGGAGGAAAATAATGAGAATTGAAGGGGACAATAGAGAGGAGACACCTGCAGCACTACTTCACCATTTGTGAAGCTTCCCCCTTACAGATGGGGAGTAAGGGTTTGAACCCTGATCTTTGCATGGTAACGTGTGCTCAGCCAGGCACACTGCCACCTGCTCCTCTCTTCTTTTCTTTGTTCACCTCTGGCTTATGGCAGTGCTAGGGATTTAACCTGGGACCTTTGGTGCTACAGACATGAAAGTCTCTTTGCATTACCATTAAACTATCTCCCTAGCCCCCGTTTTACATTTTTTAAAATTATTGTACCAAGGGTATCTTTCTGTATTCCCTCCCATTTCTCTTCATCAGTACTTTATGCTGAATAATTTGAGATATATATTTCAAACCTCACCTGGAACTTAATATGCTTAATATGCTCTCAAATGGTATTTCCTCTAAAGCCTCATCATAGGACTTATTCTATTATGTGCAGGTCCCAGGATGTATTGAGACATGTTCTTATTTGTAAAGCATTTAATTTTTAAAGCAAGACCAAATTTACTGAAAAACTGCAACATCTATACACAAAATTTCATTTTACCTGAACCATTTAGATTAACTTGACACAATGCCCAGCAGCACCAAATTCTCTGGCATGTAATTCTTGTAAATGAGAACATTCTCATATAACCTCAATTCAACCATCAAAAATTGGGAAGTGAACGCTAATGCATTACTACATTCTAATCAAAGTCTTTGAACATTTTCCCAATTATCCAAAAAGTGTTCTTGGTAACAGGAAGTTCCAGTTCAGAATCATATAATTGTCATGTTTCTTTAGTTTTCTTTCATGTGGAACACTTCCTCAATCTTCTTGACTTCAGTGACCTTTCAATCTTGAAGGCTATAGGCTAGTTCTTTTGTAGACTGTCCTTAAATTGGATTTAGTTGTAATAGTTCCTCGTGATTAGATTCAGGGTTTGATTCTCCAACAGGACTAACATAGAAATAATACTGTCTGTCTCTTCATTGCACACTATCAGGTAAGACGTGATTTTGATTTGTCCCATACTTGACTGTCTTAACTTGACTAAAGCTGTATCTGTTAGGTTTCCACACTACTCCATTGTCTATTTTTCTCCTCTTTGTAATCAATGATATTTCTGGATTGTGTTGTGGGGAGTCCACTGAGACCTTGTAAATATCTGCTTCTCATCAGACTTTTAATGTTGCATTCATTCATTGGTATTAGGAGGGCAGAATGATATTTTCAGTGAAAAAAATACTGTCTAAAAGTAAAAATCGATGTGCTAGGTGTGTTCATTATTAGTTGAGTATTGCTGCTCTCAGTGGACACAGCTGGGAAATATATGTAGTATATGTATTTATACATATACGACATTTGTAGTCTATATGGTACATGGACATATGCACATTTATACCTATATTTCAATATTTTTACATAATGAAAAAAAACACCTTGAGTTCCCAGGAGTCATTCACATTTTAATCCAGTACCATACAGCTTCTTGTAGTTATTTTCTTTCTGTGTTTTCACTCTTCTATGTCCCCCATGAAGAAACTTGTCTCCTGGAAGCTGGGTAGTGGCACACCCAGCTGAGCACGCATGTTACCATGCTTAAAGATCCGGGTTCGAGCCTCCACTCCCCAGCTGCAGAAGGGCCACTTTAGGAGTAGTGAAGCAGGTCGGCGGGTGTCTCTCTACCTCTCTCCCTTTCTCCCTACTCTTCCCCTCAATTTCTCTTTGTTCTATGCAATAAAATAGAAAAAGGGAGAGAGAATGGGAAAAATGCTAGGAGCAGTGGGTTCCTTATGCGGATACTGGTCCCCAGTGATAATCGTGATGAAAAAAAAAATGTAAGAAATAAATCTGTTTCCTGTTATGGGACCAGTTCTTCACCCACCCACCTCTATTCCTCAAGTAACCAGTACCCTACTTTTCTTCCACCAAGATTTTGTTGGACTTTTGGGCTTCTGTGATTCCCCCCCAAATCAATGAATGATTTTTTTCACCTTCCTTCCTTCTCTCTTTTTTTCTTTTTCTTTCTTTCTTTCTTTCTTTCTTTCTTTCTTTCTTTCTTTCTCTCTCTCTCTCTCTCTCTCTCTCTCTCTCTCTCTCTCTCTCTCTCTCTCTCTTTCTTCTTCTGCTTTAGATAGAGGGTGAGAGACAGAGAAAGACGTAGAGAGACACCACACCTCCATTCCACCACTCTTGAAATTTCCTCTGGTGCTGTGTACTCCTTCTGTGTGGTGACTGGAGTCCCAGACTTGGGTCAACACACACGCCCACACACACGCCCACACACACGCGGTGAGGTGTGTAGTCTGCAGGGTAAGCTCTCTCCCAGCACCTTCCAATACCCTATTCTTGCACCCTTGCCTTTTTTCTGTCTGACTGGGGCTGCTGTCCCCCTGTAGGAGTGCCTTCCTCATTTTCTTTCAGATTCAACTCACTATTCCAGCCACCTGTGCTGCCTTCCTGCAGTGACAATCTCCTCAGCCTCTGAAACTCCAGGTAAGGTCTTCCTTGCCGCGGACACCCTGCCAGTGTCTGCTGTTCAAAACGGGGAAACAGATATTTTCTATATATTGAATTTTGAGTTATCGTCACTCTTCCCCTCTTAAGCATGATTTTTCATGACCACTACCCTTCTATGGGTTGTTTTTATTATCTCCCAGGAATTTTGTTGATCTCATTCTTTTAAACAAATTGTTTCTTCCTGCAATCCATGACTACCTTCTCTTCATTCTATTTTATGATTTGGTTTTTTGTTTGTTTGTTTGTTTGTTTTTGCCAACTTGAGTACTTTTCTCCCACATAATTAATTTTGCTTACTGGTTTATTACTATTGCTAGTTTGATTTTGACTTAATTATGTTATAGAATATGCTATCGGAAAATGAGGCAGTTGGGAGTAATTTTTTTTATAATTATGGTATAATTTGTAAAACCAGTTTTTTTTTTGCACAGAAATTTTTGAATGGAGAGAATTTAAAAATCAATTACACAACAACCACTTCCAAAGTGTTTAGAGTTGGGGAACTTTGAGATCCAAAATTCTGATCTTGGGGGAAGAGGGAGGGAGAGAGAGAGAGAGAGTGAAAGAGAGAGAGAGAGAGAGAATGAAAGAGAGAGAGGGAGAGGGAGAGAGAGACTTGCAGCATTGTTCCACCTCTCGTGAAGCTTCCTCTACAGGTGAGGACCAGGACCTTGAACCTGGGTTCTTGTGCATGATAACATGGGCTGTCTAACAAGTGCACCCCTGTCCAGTGCCCCAAACTACCTTTTTCACCCCACTGCCTGCCTTCACAGTTTGACATTCCATGCTGCTGCCAAATGGCATTATCTGTCCCTCCCCAAATCTGTCACTTTTTCATATTTCTGTGGTACCCTTGGGCCACTCATTAGACTGACTGAGCACTTGCTCAGTACAGCAACCAGGCATTGGCACAGAATTATAAAAGGATGGCAGGATATCTGATATTTCATGGGCATTAGACTTGCTCTCTTCAAAGACATTTGATCTTCGTTGGATTTCCTTACTCCTAGTTGGTAATATATTTTATCAAGATACTAAAGAAGAGAACTCTAAGAGGCCATATGTAGGAAAAAGAGCTTAAATCACTTGCTGTAATCCCAGATTAGATAGATAATTGAATACAATGAGTATGTGGTATGAGGGGGATATACTTTAGCTCTAGAAGTGACTTTATTTCTCTCTCTCTCTCTCTCTCTCTCTTTGTGCCTCCAGGGTTATTGCTGGGACCTGGTGCCCGCACTATGAATCCACTGCTCCTGGAGGCTGTTTTTTCCCTTTTCTGTTGCCCTTGTTGTTTGTCATCGTTGTTGTTTATTATTATTATTATTATTATCATCATCGCTGTCATTGTTGTTGGATAAGACAGAGAGAAATGGAGAGACGACGGGAAGACAGAGATGGGGAGAGACATGCAGTCACCTGTAGACCTCCTTCACCACTTGTGAAGTAACCCCTCTGCAGGTGGGGAGACAGGGGCTCCAGCCAGGATCCTTACTCCGGTCCTTGGTCCTTGCGCTTCGTACCATGTGCACTTAACCCGCTGCGCTACTGCCCGGACCACCTATTTCTCGTTTTTACAAGAGAATTTTCACTTTTTTACACATGAATTTAGGTGCTTTTATTAGATTCAATATTTTTTATTTCCTTTCGTTGCCCTTGTTGTTTTCTTGTTGTAGTTATTATTGATGCCGTTGCTGTTGGATAGGACAGAGAGAAATGGAGAGAGGAGGGGAAGACAGAGAGGAGGAGAGAAGGATAGACACCTGCAGACCTGCTTCACCACCTGTGAAGCGACTCCCCTGCAGGTAGGGAGCTCGGGGCTCAAACCTGCATCCTTAAGCCAGTCCTTGCACTTTGCGCCAGGTGTGCTTAACCCACTGAGCTACCGCCCAACTCCCTAGATTCAGTATTTTTATGAGGAAGGAGAGAGGCTGGGAGAGAGAGATAGATTGAGAACCGGTATACTATTTATCACGGGTTCATGGTGGCACCCAGATTGACCATGTGACCTCTGGAGCCTCAGGCCTGAAAGTCTGGTGTTCTACCTCTACACTGTATCTCCGCCCTAGATATAACTTTAGAGTCACTTATGTTTTGGAATATATGTATGGATGAAGATAAGAAGGCAGTCTGGGTTTTTATTTATTTTTTATTTAAGAAAGGATAAATTAATAAAACCATAGGATAGGAAGGGTACAACTCCACACAATTCCCACGACCCAATCTCCATATCCCACCCGCTCCCCTGATAGCTTCCCCATTCTCTATCCCTCTGGGAGCATGGACCCAGGGTTGTTGTGGGTTGCAGAATCTGAGTTTTTTGTTTGTTTGTTTTTATAAGTGAGATCATGTTCTCCAACTTTTTTTTTTTTACCAGAGCAGTGATCAACTCTGGTTTAAGGTGATGGTGAGGTGGGGGTGGAGGTGAGGATGAAAGAACCTGGGACCTTGGAGCCTCAGGCTTGAGAGACACTTTGCATATCCATTAAGCTATCATTTGGCACCCAAGGAGGCAATTTGCAAGAGGAAGTACAATAAATAGCCTTTTCTTTTTATTTTTTTTTTATAATTTTTTATTTAAGAAAGGATTAGTGAACAAAAGCATAAGGTAGGAGGGGTACAACTCCACACAATTCCCAACACCCAATCCCCATAACCCACCCCCTCCCATGGTAGCTTTCCCAATAGCCTTTTCTAAGATCAAGGCCCCTCCGGTTTATTCGGACCTTCTTCTGTGCCTTTGTCCTCACTTAACTGGGGGCCCTGCTCCTTGTCCCCCACACACTCACATGACATCCCATTTGCTAGCAATTGTTTGAACATGTCTCGTACCACTTAGCACATTGCATAATAATCACTTGTTCCGTAGTCTCCCTTGACTAGAGGACTACGAGGTTCATGGTAAAAACTGCATGTTCCTATGTAACCATTAATTGCATCTAACCCAGTGATTTCAACTTAGAGTGTGATTAAGCACTGTTGAACGGAATAATTGTGTTTTTGAAAATATATATATTTATTTGTTTGTTTATTTATTTGTGTGTGTGTGTGTGTGTGTGTGTGTGTGAGAGAGAGAGAGAGAGAGAGAGAGAGAGATCAACCAGAGCACTGCTTAGCTCTAGCTAATGGTGGTGCTGGGAATTGAACCTAGGATCTCAAGAGCTTCAGGGATGAAAGGTTTTTGTGTTGTTTTTTTTTTGCATAAACATTATTCTGTCTCCCCAGCACTGATAGTTAGCCCTTGCAGGAGAGAGCAGAGATCTTAATTTGTGATTGCTTTACTCAGTGATATCTACTAGGATAGAATTTGGCGTGTCTAAGTTGTCTCAGTATATAACAAATTGTCAGGGAATAGGTGTGTTATTCAGCAATGAGCTTTCTGGGGAAAGAATAAAACAAAACTATAAGATCCTTATGGAAGTGGCTGGGCATTGGAACACGCAGTTAAGCACGCATGTTACAGTGCCAAAGGAGTCGAGTTCAAGCCCCTGACCTCTACCTACATGAGAGAAGCTTCATTAGTGGTGAAACAGTGCTGCAGGTTTCTTCTTTCTCCCTCTCTATTTTCCCTTTTCCCTTTTCCCTCTTTATTTCTCCCTATATCTAGCAAATAAATAAACAATAAAAATATTTTTCAATTATATAAAAAATATTATTTTTATTGTTGTAATTATTGTTTTTATTGATGTCGTCTTTGTTGGATACGACAGAGAGAAATGGAGAAAGGAGGGGAAGACAGGGAGGGGGAGAGAAAGATAGACACCTGCAGACCTGCTTCACCACTTCACCTGCAGGTGGGGAGCCTTACACCATTCCTTGCACTTTGTGCTACAAGCACTTAACCCACTGTGCTACCCCGCCCGACTCCCATAAAAAAGATGCAACGGAACATCATTTACTGGAGTGTCTTACCTAGTGTCCTGTTAATCAGGGTTAAAAAAACAAAAACCAGGCGTCGGGCGATAGCGCAGCGGGTTAAGGGCAAGTGGCCTGAAGCACAAGGACCAGTAAGGATCCCGGTTCAAGCCCCCAGCTCCCCACCTACATGGGAGTCGCTTCACAAGTGGTGAAGCAGGTCTGCAGGTGTCTATCTTTCTCTCCCCCTCTCTGTCTTCCCCTCCCCTCTCCATTTCTCTCTGTCCTATCTAACAACGACGACATCAATAACAACAATAATAACTAAAACAACAATAAAAAACAAGGGCAACAAGTGGAGGGGAGGGGATGGGACACAGTCTTTTGGTGGTGGGAATGGTGTTTATAAAATTTAGGAAAAAAAAAGGGCAACAAAAGGGAAATACCTTTTAACATATCAGGCATACCTGGTTAAGTGCATATATTACAGTGTACAAGGACCTAGGTTCAAGCCCCTAGCCCCCACCTGCAGGGGGAAAGTTTCACAAGTGGTGAAGCAGGGTTGCAGGTGTCTCTGTCTCTCCCTCTCTGTTTTCCCCTCCCCTCAATTTCTGTTAAAAGAAATAAACATCTTTTTTACTGCTTGAGCACAGATTTAGACTGGCATAAATTTTAGAGTGGCTGCATGCCTCTATGTATGTGTATAAGACTCACCATGTCCACCAAATAAATTTTTTTAATGCCCCCAGGGTTATCGGTGGGGCATGTTGCCAACACTATGCATCTACCACTCCCAGCAGCCAATTTTTCTTTTATTTTTTTCTTTCTATTTTATTTGATAGAACGGAGAGAACTTGAGAGGGGAGGAAATGATACAGAGAGAAAGAGAGACCTGCTTTATTGCTCCTGAAGAGCCACCCCTGCAGATGGGGAGTGGGGACTTAAACCAGAGTCCTTTCACATGTTAGCATCAGCACTCAACTAGTGCACCACCCCCCCCAGGCCCCTTCCACCTAAGCTCTAGTGCCTGTGTAGCATAATGATTCCTCTATGTATACCTCCCTCCCCTTCTCTTTCCTCCGATAACCATCATAGTTTTTGGTGGAGTCTGAGCTCACTTTGATCATTGTTGTTATCAGAGCAAGTTTCTTTGCTTTAGTTATTTATATCCTATGTATGAGTGAAATCCCATGGGGAGGGAAGGGGGTGCTAGAGAGGGAAAGAGGCAGAGAGACACCTGCAGCCCTGCTTCACCACTTGCAAAGCTTTCCCCGTTTGACGGGGGGGTGGGGGGCTCAAACCTGGGGCCTTGCACCCTGTGGTGTGTGTGCTCAACCAGGTGCAAGGCCACCCGGCCCCGTGGATACATGTTTCTTCAGTTTGATTCAGTCTTTAAAAATCAAAGAATCACTTTCAGTTTGATTTGAATAAAAAATGCATGGAATTTCTGATCTATTCACTAAAGGCAAGTTTTGTTTGTTTGTTTGTTTGTTTGTTTTTACACCAGAACACTGCTCAGCTCTGTTTTCTGGGAGTGCTGGGGATTGAAAGTGGGGTTTTGGGTGCTTCAGGCATGAAAGTCTTTCTGTAGAACCACTATGCTTTTCTTGGCCCTACTAGAGACAGTGGGGAGGGGGTGGGAGGGTGGCTTGAACCCGGTCCTTGCACACTGTAATGTATATGCTCAATTAGGTGTACCACCACTGACCCCACCCACCACCCACCCCAAATGCTTTTTAAAACTGAACTGGGCCACAGAATTCAAAAGCACAGGAAAATACTTCCTTGAAAGTTATGGAGGTAAGTATTATACTTATCCCTAGTCGGTGGTAATACAGTCTATAAATGCAGAAAAATTCAACTATGCTTTCAATCAAAGGAGCAGGGGAGAGTCCCATGGCGGTGCACCTGGTAGAGCACACATACTACCATGCTCAAGGACGGGTTCAAGCCCTTGGTTCACATCTGCAAGAGGGGTAAGCTTCACAAGCTGTGAAGCAGTGCTGTGTGTGTCTCTCTTTCTCTCTCCCTTTCTACCTCCACCTTCCCTCTCAATTTCCCTCTGTCTCTATCCAAAATAAATTAAATAAAATAAAATGGTTTTTTTTTAAAAAAAAAAAAGAACCAGAGGAACCATTGATTTTTCTTTATATCTTAATGCTTATTCAGACACCAGGTTGCAAATGCTATTACATGACACCAACCTGACTTCCCTGGGCAGATGACCTCACCAATGTATCCTGGAAGCTCACCTCTCCAGAGCTCTGTCCCACTAGGGAAAGATAGAGACAGTCTGGGAATATGGATCGACCTGCCAACGTCCATGTCCAACAGAGAAACAATGACAGAAGTCAGACACCACCCCCACCAACCTTCTGCACCCCATAGTGATTCTGGGTTCATGCTCCCAGAGTGATAAAGAATAGGAAAGCTTTCAAGGGAGAGGATGGAACACGGAACTCTGGTGGTGGGAATTATGTGGAATTGTACCCTTCTTATCCTAAGGTCTTGTCAATATTTCCATTTTATAAATAAAATTTTAAAATGAAGACCAGAGGAGAAGGTTTTAGCAGAAAACTACCCACGATTGCCAGGGGCTTGACCCATTCAAGTTCTGTTCTCATACTTACTGAGTCACTGCACCACCCATTCAGTTTTCTTTTGGGTGAAGCAGATATAATAGAAGATAATAAATTAATGAAATCCAGGACCCCAAGAGTGGTTTTTAATTAGTAGGGCATCACATAAAAATAAGGTACTGTGGCTTGGCTTTATTGCATAATTTCCTTTTCTATGTTCTTAATTTTTGAAGTTCTAGTTCATTTTGAAAAGCTCTAAGGAGCCTTCAGGGGTGCTTGCAACCTAATAAAACAGATGTATAAATACATATAATTATTAAATGAGGTAGAATGTGCTGGGTGCTATAAAACAAGGGAACAAATAAGATTATAGGAGCTCAGACCATTATAATTTAATTGTGGCCTGAGGAGCTGGGGTTTAACTTCAAGGAGAGCCACCAGATCTTGAAAGGATCTCAGCTGTCATTTGTTAAACCACTGTGACACAAATAGGTCTGATGCTAGGCACTTTGCATATATTACCATGCTTAATCTTTACGTCTGTTCTTTTATTTCCTAACTTATTTAGTCTTAGGTTTGACTGTGAAATATTTTGCTTGAAGACAGATTCTGTTCATTCATTTTGCTTTTGTAATTGAAACCTTCCTCTGGTTACATGGGAGTAGCCAGGCAATGGGAGTAGATGTCTTCATGCTAAAAAAAAAAAAAAATGTTCCTTTAATTTTTGTTAATGTATTATGTTTTTATTATGAGGGATTTATCTGTGATTTGCAAAGTTCAAAGATTTCAAATGTTTTCTTCAGTTATTTTTAATGAGAGAGATGCAAAGAGAAAGATAGATAGGTAGAAAGAAAGAAGAAAGAAAGAAAGAAAGAAAGAAAGAAAGAAAGAAAGAAAGAAAGAAACCAGACCACTTCTCAGTTCTAGCTTATGGATTGAACCTGGGACCTCAGAGCCTCAGCCATGAAAGTCTTTTGCAAAACCATTTTTCTGTCCCCCCAACCCATACAATTTCAGGAGTATAATTTCACACCAATATATATGTATGGAAATCCCCACACCTACCACCAAAGTTCTGGGTGTCATCCTCTCCCTCTTCCCCTGTAATCACCATAATCCTCACAGAGTCCAAGAGGCAATTTGGTTGCCTTTTCCCCCAGTTTTGTTTAGTTTAGTCATCTGTACTCCACATATGAGTGAAAACATCCGTTAAGTGAGTTGTCTTTAACCTCTGTACTTTTTCCTGAATAGAGACAGAGAGAAATAAAGAAAGAACATGGAGGTGGGGAAAGAGAAAGAGAGAGACATGTAGCACTACTTCACCACTTGTGAAGCTCTCTCCATGAAGGTAAGGACAAGGGCTCTGAACCCGGGTCTTGTGCATGGTACCGTATAGGCTTAACTTACTTACATTAGCATAAATCACCTCTAATTCCATTCATTGTGTTCCAAATGCCATGATCTCATTTTACGTGACTGCAGTGTAGTGTTCCATTGAATACATACCTCAACACTTCTTTATCCAGTCATCTGTGCTTGGGCACTTAGGTCACTTCCACTCCTTGACTACTATTGTGAATAATACAGCTATGACCACAGTGGTGCATATATCCTTGCAAATTTGTGCTTTCATGTCCTTTTACTACACGTCTAGGAATGGTATTGCATAATCATAAGGCACTTCCATTTTTATTTGTTTAAGGACTCCCCATACTGTTTTCCTTAAGGACTGCAAACACACCAGAATAGTCAAGTTTTGGGAGTCAGGCAGCGGATTAAGTGCAGGTGACGCAAAGCACAAGGACCAGCATAAGGATCCCAGTTCGAGCCCCAGGTTCCCCACCTGCAGGGGAGTCGCTTCACAGGTAATGAAGCAGGTCTGTAGGTGTCTATCTTTCTCTCCCCCTCTCTGTCTTCCCCTCCTCTCTCCATTTCTCTCTGTCCTATCCGACAACAACAATAACTACAACAATAAAAAAACAACAAGGGCAACAGAATAATAAAATTTTAACTTAATTTTTCAGGGCCTTCTATCTTTGTTTATTTCCCAAATATATGTATATGAAACACTGGTCAAATGCTTTCACCTTAGAACAAGAATCAATATTCTCTATGAAAATCTATTTGCTAAAAAGAGGAAATGATTTGTTCAAACACTGACCTCTCCTTTTTGCCAGTAAATAGATAGTATGTCAGGGACACAATGTGTTCCAAAGGGGACATGGTTGCCTACAGGCAGAAATGTACTGTCCTGTTTAAATTAAATATGGGTACAGAATATTCTATCTAATCACAGGAGGAGTGATTCTCCCAGTGGGGGATGTTGCAAAGTGCGGGTGACTGAGTTCTGAAAGTATTTGACTTTTTGAGTCCTAGGAGAGGCCACCCTAGACATTTTACCTTTTTCTAAGAAAGTCCAGAAGTGTTGTCTTCAGATTTATGAGATAGCCTTTCTTTGCTTTTAGATTCCTTTCTGATGAACAGTCCAGGCTTTCTTTGTCAGTTTGCAGTCGAGACAGAAACATCCTGTCTGTTTGGCAACCAGAATTTGTGAGTGTAATGAGCATGACTTATAAAGGGAGCTGTTACTAGATAGATAGTTTTCAGAAGTCTGGTTGCATGTTGCCAGCATGGTGTAGACTGTTGGCAGTCCACGGACTTACACGTTCAATGTGAATAGTTTTTATTTATTGTAATGCTTATTAGAAGGCAATGGGGCTGGGAAAGTCAGACTAGAGCAACCACAGAGCTCTGGTGCTAGGTGAAGTGTGGAGCTGCACTCCGTAATTTTGTGATCTTTTTAATATATATAATCTTTATTTGCTTATTGGATAGGCACAGCCAGAAATTGAGAGGGAAGAGCATGATAGACAGGGAGAGAGACAGAGAGACACCTGCAGCACTACTTCCCCTTCAGGAGGGGACCAGGGACTCGAACCTGGGTCCTTGCGCACTGTAACATATATGCTCAACTAGGTGCACCACCACCCAGCCCCTGATTTTTCTTTTCTTTTTTTTTCTTTTTCTTTTTAAAATTTTTTAATACTTATTTATTTCCTTTTTGTTGCCCTT
The DNA here is from genome assembly GCF_950295315.1 of Erinaceus europaeus. Lineage (NCBI taxonomy): Eukaryota > Metazoa > Chordata > Mammalia > Eulipotyphla > Erinaceidae > Erinaceus > Erinaceus europaeus. Next base: position 44,400,866 of record NC_080185.1, read on the forward strand.
GTTGTCTTTATTGTTGTTGTAGTTATTATTGGTGTTGTCATTACTGGATAGGACAAATAGAAATGGAGAGAGGAGGAGAAAACAGAGAGGGGGAGAGAAAGACAAACACCTGCAGACCTGCTGCACTGCCTGTGAAGCGACTCCTCTGGGGGTGGGGAGCCGGGGGCTCGAACTGGGACCCTCATGCCGGTCCTTGTGCTTTGCACCACATGCGCTTAAACCGCTGCACTACTGCCCGACTCCCTTAAATTTTTCTCTTATCTTTATTTATTTATTGGATAGGCACATCCAGAAATTGAGAGGGAAGGCGGTGATAAAGAGAGGAGGAGACAGAGACGCCTGCAACTAACTTCACCACTTGTGAAGCTTTCCCCCTGCAAGTGGGGACCAGGGCCTTGAACCTGGGTCCTTGCACGTTGTAACATGTGCAATCAACCAGGTGAACCACCACCTGGCCCCTAATTTTGTGTTCTTATAAACCACTATTAAATCACTAACAGAAGAATCCTTTAAAATGAAACAAAGCCATTAAACAAATTTGTTTTCCCTTTTGTTGCCCTTGTTGTTCTATCATTGTTGTGGTTATTATTGGTTGTTATTGCTGTCTTTGTTGTTGGATAGGACAGAGAGAAATGGAAAGAGGATGGGGAGTTAGATGTCAGGTGCAGGCAAAAATACATATTTTTCTTTATTTTTTATTAGATATAGACAGGAAGAAATTGAGATGGGGAAATGGAGAGGGAGAGAGACAAAGAGACACCTGCAGCACTGCTTCACCACTTGTGAAGCTTTACCCCTGCAGGTGGGGACCAGGGGCTTGAACCTGGGTCCTTGCTCACCATCGCGTGCGTGCCTACCCAGGTGCTCCACCGCCTGGCCCCTATCCCATAATTTCTTTATCTAGTCCTTTGTTGTTGGATATTTAGGTTGCTTCAGTACCTTGACTATATCTGGGATGGTTCCATATCTTAACTATTGTGAATAGTGCTATGATGGGGGAGGGGTATTATTGGATTGTAAGATATTACCATTTTAATTTAAAGATTCTCCAATTTTTTTCCCTTAGCATGTGCACCAGTTTGCATTCCCAACAATGTGCCAGATAACATATGTAACTGTGATTTGGAATTAGACCAGTGTCTGATATGTTGTTGCCTCTCTATTTTGTTGTTGAACTAACATGGATCAGTGGATACAATGGGATTTTTTAAAATTATTTATTTATTCCCTTTTCTTGCCCTTGTTTTTTATTGTTGTGGTTATTATTGTTGTTGTTGTTGATATAATCGTTGTTGGATAGGACAGAGAGAAATGGAAAGGAGGGGAGACAGAGAGGGGGAGAAAAAGACAGACACCTGCAGACCTGCTTCACCGCTTGTGAAGCAACTCCCTTGCAGGAGGGGAGCTGGGGGCTTGAACCGGGATCCTTACTCAGGTCCTTTCTTTGCGCCATGTGTGCTTAACCCACTGCTGCACTATCACCTGACTCCCACAGTGGGATTTTTTTAAATGTAATGGTGCCAGACTGTGATGGAAACACTAACGCGAGGGCATGTTTGTGATGAAATCAGTCATGTATCTTCAGATATAAAGCCTTAATTTAGTAGCTGCCTAGACCATTTGCTACTGATGTAAAAAGGCCAACTACAGAGAAACCAACTACCAATCAAATGTGAGAATATTTTTTTGAAGTTTGAATTTTCATAATCACAGTGAGAATAAACCTCTTACCTTACTTATACATTAAGTGCCACACATCCTGGTTGAAATCTTCTAATCCCACATGTTATTTTTGAAACAGAGAGTGTTGTACAAAACCTAACTCAAAGGACCTAGGGATTGAATTGATATGTGGAAAAGTGAGAAATGCTACACATGTACAAAATACTGTATTTTGCTGTTGAAGCAGGTCTGCAGGTGTCTGTCTTTCTCTCCCCCTGTCTGTCTTCCCCTCCTCTCTCTGTCCTATCCAACAACAATGACATCAATAACCACAACAATGTTTAACAACAAGGGCAACAAAAGGGAAAATAAATAAATAATATTTTTAAATTAAAAAAAAAAAACAGGTGTACCACCACCTGGCCCCTCAATTTAAACCTTTTCATCTCATTGTTTAAAAGTCCTACTCTTTAGTGCAGTGAGTGGGATGTTGTGGGGAATAGGATGATGACAGTCTGGGTGTAAGTGTTTGGTGGTTTAAGAACTATATACCTATTTATATAGCCACCTTTTTTTTATCATGATAAGTTTTAGTAGTTTCCCATTTGCAGTAATACATGCAAAATTTTCCCTTTTGAGATAAACGGAAGTATAAAAGGGCTGATTTAAGAGAGAAGATAAATAATAAAGGGCGCACTCAGACATGATATCGAAGGCAATCTACAAATGGAAGAAGAACATGAACCGTTAAGAAGTAGTATGTTCTACGTTCAAGCCAAATAACTTTTATTGACTGCATGTTGGGTCCTGGATGCTGTTCATCAAGGGTGAATGAGTTGCTTTTCTTTAGATATTTTCAGCTGAATAAAGGAAATAAGTCATATTTAGAAATGATTCCAGGAAGAGACTGAATGTCCCAAGTGCTGGAACTGAAAACAAATACACTGAGCTCAAAACTAGATACCTATTAGATTATCATTATCATTGAAGGGAGAAAAGAAACAGAGAAAAAAAATTTTGACATTAGGAACAAGGAACAGAAATAATTAAACTCAGCAGTCACTATAGTCGAGTTCTACAAGTTATGGCTTCTCCTGCCTCTAGCATTTTCTCTCTCAGCAAGTTGGCTATCACCCTGGACTCTATGTCTCCCTCAAAAACTTACATTAAAATATAGTGTAGTAATTGCACCAAAGTAAAGGACTCTGTGGCATGGCGTGGGGGGCTTTCAGATCCTGGTGCATGATGCTGGAGGACCTGGCCTGGGAGTGGTTGTGTTTTGCAGAAACTGAGATATTTTACACAAGTACCTACAAATATATTTACTTTAAACCATTGACACCCCAAATAAAATAAAGTAAAATAAAATATAGTGTAGGAGAAGACAGAGAGAGACCGCACAATGGTTATGGAAACACTTTTCATGCCTGAAATGGGGAGATAATGAGAAAGAGAAAGAGAGAGAGAGAGAGAGAGAAGAACATGAACCCTTAAGAAGTAGTATGTTCTACGTTCAAGCCAAATAACTTTTATTGACTGCATGTTGGGTCCTGGATGCTGTTCATCAAGGGTGAATGAGTTGACAGTAGAGGGCTTAAGGAACACTAGAGCTACGCTGCCTGGGGCCGAATTCCAGTTCCATATTTATTTGTTTAGCCATGTCACTCGAGTTTTTTGTAACTCAGTTTGCTTTTCTATAAAGTGGAGATAATCTTGGATAAGAGAAATGGGTCACCTGGGTAGTGCACCACTTGCTGTGTGTGCTATCCAGGTTCAAGCCCCCAGTGCACTGAAGGAAGCTTCCTTTTTGTGGTCTCTTTCACTCTTTTCTGTCTAAAAAATAAAAAAAGAAACTAAAATGTAGATAGTCAATAGTGCCTTTTATATTTTCAGTATTTCTTTATTAAAGAATATTGATGTACAAGCCCACTTGTCTGCTGTGTATAGTAGCGCATTTATTATAAGGTCCAAGGAAAGGTTAAATAAGGGAAGTGTTTGGCACATGGTGAATGATCAGCAAATGTCATTATCATCATCTCCAGTCAGTATGTCTTGTCCATTCTCTTAAAAATATCCTTGAATGTGTACCTCAACTACAGCTCCAAATTTAAGACTTTACATAGTCACAATTGCAATTGTGCCATTTGTTATTAATTTAGTCCTCTACCTGGTCCTCTAATTGGACTAGGGCTCTCCGTGTCCACTCAGATCTCTGAGCATTACTCTGCTTCAGTGCATCTCACAAAGTATTGCGATTAGACTTGATATTCCCTGGGCTGTGACTGCTGTACTATGATTTGAACTTTTAGCCAAAACACAATACTTGTAGCAAAGTATAGACTTACTAGTTGCTTGAGCAAATGAGTGAGTGGCCTCTGTATAAGAAAGGTAGCTTACAGTTATGGCAGAAAGAAAGGCCTTCACTAGTTTCTTCTTCCACTCCACCTTCCTCCAGCAAACTGGCTCTGCATAGTCTACTCTTGAATCCACATATCAAGGTACAATTTTTTAAAATTATTCATTAAACTGGAGAAAAAGAAAGAGAGGGGAATTGACAACCAGATCATCACTCTAGCACATGCCATAAGAAGAATCAAACTTAGGACCTCATGCTTGAGATTCCAACACTTTAACTACAGCACCATCTCCCAGGCCGTTGTGATTTAATTTGATAGGATAGTTCCCACTGCAGTTCTGGGTCAGGTAGTGCTTGTGTTTTTCAGTTGAGTAGAAATCTAAGATGGCATTTCATGTGAAAGAGATGGGTAGGAGGTGGCTCAGAAATGTGTTGCTGAGGTTGAGGGGACCCTGATAGTGTAATCCAGAAACATGGCCACATAAATAAAGAAGTCTTGGAAACTTTGTGAGTGAAAGGCTGAGTTGAGGAGAGCCATGAGGAAGGCACACTCAGTTTGCATTTCGGATTATACCAACTTAATTCTTGGCTGCTGAGTGCTTAGTTAATACAGGAGTCTATATCTTGAGGCTATTAACTCCTTGTTGTGGGACTTCTTCCTTGAACCACTAGTGTCTCTCTCTGTGCCTGACTGACTGTGGCTTCTGAGCCAGATTTTTTCCTTCAGACTTAGGATCCTTCAGGTTTTTATTACTTGTATTTTCAACTAGCCCACAGGGCCTTGCGCACTGTGTTTCTGAGGTCCACTAGCAAAATTCAAGTCCAGTGTTAGGAAAACACAGTTGCCTTTATTAAGACTACATATTTTTCTTTTCAAAATGAAAACTCCCAGCCTTTCTCACCAGGCCCTAGGCACACGCTCAGAGAAGACAGTGGTTAATCCCTACGTTGGCTGGCTCTTACAGCTGCTAGGTCCCCACCACTGCTCTAGCCTATGCGTATGTCAGTGTGCCTTGTTGTGAACAGGATCTTCCCTATGGGAAACTCCATTATCTTTTTACTCTCTATAGTGTCCATTATACTAGTATCTTTGATAATTCTAATGAATTTGCAGAAAGTGGGAGTCCAGTTAATGAGGTGGAGAAGGGATTGGGAGGCATTTTGGTTTTTTTTATTTATTTAAGAAAGGAGACATTAACAAAATCATAGGATGGGGGGTTGCAACTCCACACAATTCCCGCCACCCAATCTCCATATCCCCTCCACTCCCCAATAGCTTTCTCATTCTCTATCCCTCTGGGAGCATGAACCCAGGGTCGTTGTGGGTTGCAGAAGGTGGGAGGTCTGCCTTCTGTAATTGCTTCCCCGCTGAACATGGGCTTTGACTGGTCGATCCATACTCCCAGTTTGCCTCTCTCTTTCCCTAGAAGGGTGGGGCTCTGGGGAAGCTGAGCTTCAGGATGCACTGTAGGCATTTTCTAAAACCTACATTATAATTGTCATACTGGAGCAGAGTATTATTGGTCTTTAATCACATAAGTATCTCTGCTTGGATCTTACAAGCTTCAGGGTCTAGTTGGTGTTGAGGCCCTCTGCATTTCACTTGTGTCTTTTACTCTTGACTGCCCACCATATCATCTGGGTTACTAAACCTTGGTGTTGGTTGAATTCCCTGCTTTGGTTTTTGTTCCATCTAATGGAGCAGTCATTGCCAAAATTGGATGTTGTGGTTTACATTTTCACCATCACTGTTGCAAAAGAATTTGAACGGGGATAATGAGAGGTGGTGGTGCACCTGGTAGAGTGCACACAAGGACCTGGGTTCAAGCCCCTAGTCTCTACCTACTAGGTAAGAACTTAACAGGTAGTAAAGCACTGCTGCAGGTGTCTCTTTCTCTCTCCCTCTCTATCTCCCTCTTCCCCCTCAGTTTCCCTCTATATCTATCCTAAATGAATAATTAAAATAAATTTTGAAAGAATTTGAAGTGCTCAACCATTTCAGAGACTGTGCCTTTATCTCTTTCATTCAGCAGTCTGTAGAAATGACTCATTTCAGGAGGTGCTATTTCATTCTTCACTTTCCACTGTTCCTGCTACACTCATTAATATATATATATATATATATATATATATATATATATATATATATATATATATATATATTTGTAAAAGAGAGAGAGTGACTGACCAGAGTGTTGCTCAGCTCTGGCTTATAGTGGTACTGGGGATTGAACCTGGGATTTAAGAGCCTCAGGCACGAAAGTCTTTTTTGTAGAACCATTATGCTGTCTCCCCTGACCCCTGTTTGTGGACTCTCCCTTCCCCTTTTTTCTTTTTTTAAGGGAGACTGAGAGGCAAAGAAGGAGAGAGAGGAAAAGAGAAATAAGGTGAGATACCACAGCACTGCTCACCACTCTTAGAACACCCCCCCCAAGATACTCCTATTTAAAACGTTCAGGTACTCAGGCATGGTGAAGTGTGCTCTCTACCTGGTGTTTCCATTTTTCAGTGTTTCATTTTTCAGTGGTCTCTGGTCTAGCTGGGCACAAGCCTATGACATGCCTTTCTTGGGTTTGTGTGTGTGTGTGTGTGACTTTTTAAATCATTTTATTGAGGGGTTAATGATTTACTGTTTAGTTGACATTTGGATATGTGTTCTCATCTCCCTACAATAAGTGTCTGCAGAACACTCTCCAACACAATCTTGACTTAAACTAGCAATCGTTGGCATTTCTTTTCTTTGTTTTAGGCAAATGTTTCCTTAGGCTCAGTTCCGCTAAGTAGACACTTACTAAGGAGGTCACCTCTCTATCCATCTATCAGAGATTTTTCGTAAGCCTGCTATTTGGGCTTGTTCTACTAGGCACACTCAGGGTCTATCACACAAACACCAGAGGAGTTGGCCAGGCTATTTTCAGCTGTAATATTTGTATTGTGTATCATACCATTCCCATCTGAATTTCAGAAGAATAGGGCCCTTTTGTGTTTTCTGGCTTGCTTTTCATCAGAAAAACTGTGTTTTTTCTTAGAGATAGTTGAAACTTACCTCTGCTGGCATGATTTCAGAAAAGTTTCATCCTCTCCTTGGGCTACTCTGTGACAGGCAGTGAGTTAAGTACAATAAAAATCCACAGAAGACTCGTCACAGCAATCAAAGTTTTATAGTCTAGTTCGTACTTTATAGAAACAGTTAGAATCCTAAGTGACAGGAGCAATAATACATTTGAAATACCATGGTGGTTTCAAAAACCTAGCACTGGAGTTGAGTAAGGGATGGGAAGGGCTTATGGTTTGTTTGTTTTTCTAGAAGGACATATGCTTGAATATTTTAAGGATAACAAATTTTTGCTTAGTCGACAAGGAGTGCAGGGAGCTCAAAGGGGAGAATAATGGCACTTTATATCACAGAGGCATGGGACAATGTGTGGCAGGTTTAATTTTTTTTTAGATAGAAACAGAGGCAGGAGCTAAGCAGTGGCACACCTGGTTGAGTGTACACACCACAATGCACAAGATCCGGGTTCAAGCCCCCAGTCTGCACCTGCAGGGGGGAAGTTTTACTAGTGTTACAGGTGTGTCTTTCTCTCAGCCTTTCTTTTTTTATTTTTACTTTTATTTATTTTTTAATTTATTTATAAAATAGAAAATATTGACAAAACCATAGGATAAGAGGGGTAAAATTCCATACATTTCCCACCACCAGAGTTCCATATCCCATCCTCTCCACTAGAAGCTTTCCTATTCTTTATGCCTCTGGGAACATGGGCCAATGATCATTATGGGATGCAGAAGGTGAAAGGTCTGGCTTCTGTAATTGCTTCTTTACTGGACATAAGCTTTGGCAGGTCAATCCATACTCCCAGCTTGTCCCTATCTTGTCCTACTGAGGCAGGCCTCTGGAGAGTTGGGGTTCCAGGATACCTTGGTGAGGTTGTCTGCCCCAGGGGAGTCAGGTTAGTTACATGGTAGCATCTACAACTTTGTGTCTGAAAAAGTATTAAGATATAAAGAAAAACAAATTGTTTATTAATCTGGAACTTAAAGGCAAGAATATAGCAGATGAGATTTGGGGTTTCCATTTTGGAAAAAGTCAATGGGTCTATTTTAGGTATATTCCAAGGGGCCCATGACTTTACTAATTTTTACCTGAGTCTGACAGCTAGGTGGGCCAAAATGTTTTATCTGGGGAGATGGTGTCAGAGTTGGAAATAAGACTAGAAAGCTGGATCAGGGAAGAGAGTAACTCCCCAATCTGGGAAAAGTATATAAATACCATTAACTATAAACCCCACTGATTTGATCTGGGGGCCATATTCAGTGCAACAGCCTGTGTAACTTCTGTATCCCTGTATGTCTGTGCTCGCATTCTGTGGTCATAGCTAGGAATGTTCTAGGCTGTACCCATTGCCAGATCCATCTTCCTTGAGTGGTAGAGTATGTTGGCCCAGCCTCCCTTCAGAGAATGGGGCAGCCCCTACCATTGTTCATGCACATTGAGGGCAAGGACCTGTAAGAGCCCACATAGGGGTCCATTATGTTGTTGCCAATGGAGATGACCAGTGACAGTCTCTCACCCTTTCTACCTCCCCTTCCCTCTCAATTTCTTTCTGTCCTATTAAGTAAATAAATAAAACAATTTTAAAAAAAGACAAGAGAGGCAGAAAGAAAGAAATCAAAGCACAGGAGCTTCCTTCAACGCTAGTAGGGGACAGACACGAACTGGGGTGGTGTACCTGCCAAACAGTGCATTATCCATATGAGCTATTTTGCCAGCTCTGTGGCAGGTTTGGTTACTATGCCAGGAACCTGCTGCCTGAAGGATGAGCGTGAGCATGATGGCTTTGGAAGGTATTTCTGGTACAGATGAAGGTGTTCATTCTGTAACTGTAATTACAAAGCATTCTATACCACCCAAACCTCCCTTCCCGTCTTCCGTCTTCCTTTCCACAATGTCTCCCTTCTGCCCAGCCATTTACTTCCAGTGTTCAATGTGAGAAGACCTCTTCTCCCCCTTTTTATTTTTGATGGTGCTTGGTAGTCATCTTTTCATTTTCTTTCCACTAAAATAAATATGAACACAATGCAGACGTGACTAATGAACAGCAAATGGGGTACTGGGACCTGAATTCTTATTTGCCACATCTTTCACCAGCTGTGTCATTTGAGCCAACCCACATAATAACTGTCACTTCAATAAGAAAACTTCATATATACACACACATTAGCATTGCCAACCTTGAGGTTGGATGAAAATAAAAATGAGATTCTGCACAAGGAAATGGTTTAATAGACCTTTGAAATTGGAATTCTGCCAGCCTAGGCAATCACCTGGCATCTGGATTTTTTTTTTTTTTAGAAATATTGATTTAAAATTGCCTAAAAAATTTTAAAATAGAGGTTGTGGGGTGGCTCACCCAGTAGCGTACCATGCATGAGGACCCAGAGTTCAAACACCCGGTCCCCGTTTGGAGAGGGGAAGCTTCACGAATAGTGTGATGGTTCAGTGCTGCAAGTATCTCTCCTTCTCTCTGTCTCTTTTTTCTCTCTGTCTCTCTTTGTCTTCTATTTTTCTCTGTTTTTTGCCTACTATTAAAAAAAGAAAGAAAGCAAAAGGAAAAGAAATGGCTAATGGGAACAGTAGTGTTCTGTAGGTCCAAAAATAGGTGAAGTACAGTCATAATTCTGGTGGAAAAATACTACTACCACCACTACTACTACTACTACTACTACTACTAATAATAATAATAATGATAATGATAATAATAATTCACCAAAGTTTCTATGTCCCTTCACCAATCTGCTTCCTTTCCTTCTGATAGCCACCTTAGTTCTTACAAAATCCAAAATCCAAGAGACAATTTGCTTACCTCTATTTTTTTTTAAAGAAAAATAAACAGGTTTGTGTGCTTTAATTACCTGGATTCCACCAACTGGAAGTTGTTTTTCACCTCTTTATTTTACCAAGCATAATCACTTCTGCACCATCCATTTTGTCCCCAATAACTGTAGAAACTCAACTTTTTGAATAGCAAAGTCTCCAAGTCGAACAAGTATCCCATGACTTCTTTATACAATCCTCTGCCAGTGGATATTGAGGTTGATTCCATACTTGGGCTATTTTGAATTGTGCAGCTGTGAACACAGAGGTGCCTCCTGACCTTTAGAACAAGTAGGATATTGTGCTGGAGTATCAGGATAGGAAAATGAGGTTGATGAGTGATTGAGAAATAGTTTCCTCATGAACTCCATATGACTGTGCTTCTGTGGTAGAACCTACATCTTATTATATTTTTTGGAACTTTTAAGATGATACGACTATTTAGGTAAGGTGGTCAGTTAGGAAACTGTGGCTTCTACGTCCTTTGTGATTTTTTTTCCTTATCCAGTGACAATACAGGCAGGGCTAATAGTAATAGGATAATGCATATCCAATTCATTTTCTTCTCTTTTTTAAATATTTATTTATTTATTTCCCTTTTGTTGCCCTTGTGTTTAACATTGTTGTGGTTATTGATGTCTTTGTTGTTGGATAGGACAGAGAGAAATGGAGAGAGGAGGGGAAGACAGAGAGGGGGAGAGAAATACAGACACCTGCGACCTGCTTCACCTCTAGTGAAGCGACTCCCCTGGAGGTGGAGAGCCAGGGGCTCGAACCAGAATCCTTATGTCGGTCCTTGCACTTTGCACCACGGACGCTTAACCCGCTGGGCCACCGCCCGACTCCCAATTTTCTTCTCTTTTAACTCAACTATTACATCGAGAGGTAACACTATTGACAATCTATAATCCACCTAGATTTGAACTTCTGGGCTATGGGAGTATTATCAGTAGCTCCCAATGTAAGTATCATTGACCCATTGGGCTGAATCTTCTCAAAATCTGTCCTCTATGGGTATTTCAATACAGTAGAAAATTCTGTGAACAATTAACTCATCCTGCTCTGGACCATTTTAAATACATCAGAATAAAGCAGCAGAAGAGTACTACTTTGGATGAAATAAAATGATGCTGGGATTTTAAATAAAATTTAAGTAAATTTTTTTCGTATGAAATATGAAATGTAAACCCGGCCAACAAAATCACTAATATTGTAAGAAACTTACTGTGGACACCTGGGAGGTATCTATTTCCCTCTTGTGTCTTACAACTTATTTCTTTTTTAATATTTACTTTATTATTTATTTGTTTTCCCTTCTGGTGCCCTTGCTGTTTTTTATTGTTTTTGTAGTTATTATTGTTGTTGTTGATGCCATCGTTGTTAGATAGGACAGAGAAAAATAGGGGTAAGAGGGGAAGATAGAGAGGGGGAGAGAAAGATAGACACCTGCAGACCTGCTTCACCGCCTGGCCTGTGAAGCGACTCCCCTGCAGGTGGGGAGCCTAGGGCTCGAACCGGATCCTTAAGCCAGTCCTTGCGCTTGGTGCCACATGTGCATTACCCACTGGGCTACCACCCGACTCCCAAAAGGCTGATTTTTATGGGAAGGACCCTGGTGGTGCATAAAAATACACATAGCTGGTCTCTTTGCATCTCTATTTTCAATCTCTGCCTGACTCCACCAGCTTCTTACAACTTCTAGATGAGCTGGTCCATGTAACTTGATAAAATACCTAATCTAGTTCAAAACAGAATATACAATGATTATTGCTCCCCCCCACCTCTGCTAAGCCTGAAGGAAATATCATGGCAAATGTTCTGTTTTCCACAAAACTAAATAAGGGAATGGTCTGGCTTATTTTCCCTTTGCTTTAGAATCTATGGTATCATTTATACATAGTTTAAAAACATTCTTCCAGAGACAGTGGATTAAGTCACTTTTAGGCCCTCAAAGTCCTGTCCTTTTTTGAAGATTTCTTGAGAAAAGTATGGCCAATATCCAAAACTCCCTTGCTCCCCCCTTTTTCCCCCTATTTGATTTTTTTTTCCTTGCAAGTTGTTGGGAAAGAGAGTGGTCATTAGGGAGTCAGGGCCGTAGTGCAGCTGGTTAAGTGCACGTGGCGCAAAGCGCAAGGACCACCATAAGGATCTCGGTTTGAGCCTCTGGCTCCCCACCTGCAGGGGAGTCGCTTCACAAGCAGGTGAAGCAGGTCTGCAGGTGCCAGTCTTTCTCTCCCCCTCTGTCTTCCCCTCCTCTCTCCATTTCTCTCTGTCCTATCCGGTGACAACAATAATAACTACAATAATAAAACAAGGGCAACATAAGGGAATAAGTAAATAAATAATTTTTTTTTAAAAAAGAAAGTGGTCATTGTTTTGCACCTAATAGACCAGTAGGAAGGTGTTGACAGACAGCTGTTATCTGGGAAAAAAACTTGAAGTCAGTGAGAGAATATTTTCAAGTATTAACCGTTTTCTGAAAGTAGTGGCAGAATCTTCTTAACCCACTTGAACATAAAATGCTTGACTAAGATGAAAAGATTTTTTTATTGCCTACATAAAAGAAAGCACCATGCTTTTTGCATCACTGCATAAATCTAAGAGAATATGCATACATCATAAAGGATGAGACAAAGCTGAAGGCTAAATGCCAACATCAACCAAAGCTTGTCTGAATATTTGCCTCTGGACATAATGGAGTTTGGTTCCACCAGGAGAGAACTCTTCGTATTTACACCCCAGGATCTGTTTTCTTCTGGCAAAACTTATCTTGCTAGATGAATCTCTTAGCTAACACTATTACCCTAAAAAAAAATAAATAAATAAATAAATAACCCTCTGGGAGCATGGACCCAGGGTCGTTGAGGGTTGCAGAAGGTAGAAGGTCTGGCTTCTGTAATTGCTTCCCCGCTGAACATGGGCGTTGACTGGTTGGTCCATACTCCCAGTCTGCCTCTCTCTTTCCCTAGTAAGGTGTGTCTCTGGGGAAGCTGAGCTCCAGGACACATGGGAGGGGGTGGGTTATGGGGATTGGGTGGTGGGAATTGTGTGGAGTTGTACCCCTCCTACCTTATGTTTTTGTTCACTAATCCTTTCTTAAATAAAAAATTAAAAAAAAATAATCATTCCCTTCTTACATTGGATTTTCTCCTCTCATACCTCAAGAGACATTTTTTCTTCATATTTTTATATTCTCTTTTTAAATTTTTTATTATATTTATTTATTTATTGGATAGAGACAGCCAGAAATTGAGAGGAGGAGGGAAGCTAAAGAAGGAGAGAGACAGAGAGACACCTGCAGACCTGCTTCACCACTCACAAAGCTTTCCCCCTGCAGGTGGGGACCGGGTGCTTGAACCCAGGTCCTTGTGCACTGTAGCATGTGTGCTGAACAAGGTGTGCCACCACCCAGCCCCTTTTCTTTATATTATTAAACATTCTGTATCCAATCCCCCATTCTCACTCTCCTAATCTCTGTGGTCTCCATGAAATCTTCTGTCTATTGTATGGACCTTGAGATGCATTCTCAAGGTTTCTTGCAGTTGGTAAAAAACAAAACCTCAGGGAGTCGGGTGGTAGTGCAGAGGGTTAAGCACATGTGGCTGCAAAGTGCAAGGACCGGCGTAAGGATCCCGGTTCGAGCCCCAAGCTCCCCACCTGCAGGAGAGTCCCTTCACAGGCGGTGAAGCAGGTCTGCAAGTGTCTGTCTTTCTCTCCCCCTCTGTCTTCTCCCCTCTCCATTTCTCTCTGTCCTATCCAACAACGATGACATTAGTAACAACAACAATAATAACACAACAACAATAAAAAACAACAAGGGCAACAAAAGGGAAAATTAGTTAATTAAAAAAAAAAACCTCAGTGTACCTAGCCTGCCCCTTTCCAGCTCTTCTTTCCTCCTTTTCTCTCTCCTGTCATCACAGCTCCACCAACCAGCTATTCAGCTTGTCACCAGTTCTCTGGAACTGTGGAAATTTTGTGATGTATACAGGCAGTATAACATAAGAAAGGGTAATATGGAGTTGTCACCCAAAATGTAGCCAGGCCTCTTCACCATTCACACCCTTTCCTTTTCAGGTTAGAAAGTGCTGAAGGATATTACTGAGTCTAGAGTGTACAGTGGTATCTGTGGAGGTGAACTGTCTGACCCACAGGCTCTGTGTCATCTCTTTTCCATCTTGCTTCATTTTATGGGGAAAGGATTGGTGGGGCTTCGTGTGAACTGTGTGCTAAGCACTAGGAAAACTACATGATCTTATGTAGTGGAGGAACATTTATGAACTGTAGATCAGTGCAAACTAATCTTTAAAATATGGGTGAGGGGGGGTCGGGGTTGTAGTGCAGCAAGTTAAGTGCACATGGTTGAAACTCGAGGACCGGCTTAAGGATACCGGTTCGAGCCCCTGGATGGGCTCCCCACCTGCAGGGGGGTTGCTTCACTAGCGGTGAAGCAGGTCTGCAAGTGTTTATCTTTCTCTCCCCCATCTTTGTGTTCCCCTCTTCTCTCCATTTCTCTCTGTCCTATCCGGCAACAACAACATAGATAACAACAATAATAATAATAACCACATCAATGATAAAAACAAGGGCAACAAAAAAAGGGGAAAACAAATAAATAAAATATTTAAAATATATATGGTGAAAGGCATCACAGAGGAGAATGGCATTTGAGAAGGATGATATGAGTTCAAAAAAGTAGAAGGGGTGGGGGAGGTTGATGCAGAAGAGCCTCTGAAGCCAGGGAGAGAGAACGCAAAGCAAGCTCGATAGGAAGGTGTCATTGGTTGGTGCTATGACCGTGAATCCCAAGAGGTGCTTGGGCAGTTTGTAATGAGTTCTAAGTGCTGGCAAAGGTGTTTAACTAATTGCTTGAGTGGTCCATGTATGCATTCAACAATGCATTCACAGCTGATAGGATAAAATTCAGACCTCTTAACGTACACGTAAGGTCTTCTGTGATGTGATTTCTGCATGCCTTAAAATCCACTCCCCTGTCAACGCCCATGTTCAGCGGAGAAGCACTTACAGAAGCCAGACCTTCCACCTTCTGCATCCCACAATGACCTTGGGTCCATACTCCCAGAGGGATAAAGAATAGGAAAGCTATCAGGGAAATAGGATGGGATCTGGAGTTCTGGTGGTGGGAATTGTGTGGAGTTGTACCCCTCTTATCCTATGGTTTTGTCCTTGTTTCCTTTTTATAAACTAAATTAAATTAAAAAAAAATCCACTCCCCTCACTGGGTCAGGTGGTGGTGCAGCTGGTTGAGTGCACATGTTACAGTACACAAGGACAGAGGTTCAACCCACCCCCGGCCCCCACCTGCAGGAGGAAAGCTCTATGAATGGTGAAGCAGGGCTGTAGGTGTCTCTCTGTTTCTCTTCCTCTCTATCTCCCCCTTCCCTCTCGATTTCTGACTGTATCTAGCCAATAAATAATTAAAGATAATAAATAAATTTTTAAAAAATCACTCCCTTGAAGAAGGGAAAGGGAGTGTGGGTGGAGAAGATGTTGAATCCTGGTGCATGATGGTGGCAATGGATCTAAGTTGGGTCTGAGAGTATTCTTCAGACACCTAACAGAGGGGAATGAGAAATTGTACCCATGTGTTAACAACTGTACTGTAAACCCCTAACATCCCCCTATAGGATGGTAAAAAAATGAAATAAAAAAATCTTCTGTTTCATAAAAGTCACTATTAAAAAAACCCACTCCCCTTAGCACTGTGTGCCTCAAACCTCTTCCAGTCATACTGAAGATTTCTCCAGTGCTCTCAAAATGTCTTAGTCCTTAGACCTTTGTATATCTGCAGTTACTGGCAAGATTCCTCTTTTTGTAGTCCTAGTTATAATGTGGCTTACATTGTTCCTCTGATGCTATAAAATCCTAAACCCACATTGTTAAAGATCCTACCTTAGGTTTTATCATATCAGAATACATATCTGTTCCCTTCACTCACCTATAAGTTTCTGTAGAGCAAGGGATCATGTCTTGGCCTGAGATTCACATCACTTAATAGAGTACCTACCTTATATATAGTGAGTTATTTTTTTAAAAAAAAATCAAGCATTTATTTATAATTAAGGTTTCTAACACTTGCATTTTGAGATAATGTGGGATTGAAGACAGAGGTGCAGAGAGACCAGTTATGTGTATGTTGATGCATCTTACTAAGAAAAACAAATGGAATAGAGTAGCTTCCTGGAAAATTGATAAAGAATAAAATAGAGGGCTTAATGGCACAAAAGAGGGAAGAGTTAAAGATAATAATGATTCAAGGTAATAAAGCAAGTAAGAGAACAGCAGCCCTGGCAAAATTAGGGTTACTTCCAGGTAAACACGCTGTTTCCCTGTGCCAGATCTCCTGGCATCAGCATTAATCTCACTCCAACCCTCTGCTCTGAAGATGAACACTTTGTCCCTGTTCAGTTTACTGGAACTAAGCTCAAAATTCATATAGTTCTGATCTTTCCTATCTGATCAGCAGTTAAGATATGAAACATAAGCAGTCTGGCCACGCTGACTACAATTTCCCATCAAGGGACAGCGTGCAATGCACGGATTTTTGAACATTGGGGGAATTAAAAAAAACATTTCTGCTTCTGGGAGCTACAACTGAAGTGTTATACCAGACTGAGACACTAGGGTGCGCTACTATGTAGCAGAGCTTAGCTGTACATCGCAGCCCTCAACTTTAAAACTCCAGAGAATTTGATGAGAGAGGGATCCACAAGAACATGACAAATGATGAGAGTTCAAACCTTAAGAGAAAAATGGGCTTATTGGTAAGACACCTTCCTTTTTCTTTATTCGCTGCTGTTGTTTGTTCATTAAAATAGCAAGCCTATTGTTTTCCTCTGTAGCTGTGGAGCGGTGTACAAAAATCAATTTTATGTGTATTGTAGAATTCAGGAGACATATTGGTAACCATGCAAAAATCATAGGAAGCCTGCATAGAGCTGGATTTTTAAAACTGTTACTAATACAATTGTATTTAAGGCTTGTGGGGTAGATTTATGTGTGCAGTCTGAATGTAATACAGGTTAAGAAATATAAATGTATGTTTTTTAAAAGTTAAAATAAAGGATAGTGACTTGAATGGAGATGCGTAATTTCACCCTGTCACCAGCAGGTGGCACACTAGATTCTTCTCAAATACACAAAGAAAGGTATAATATTAATAGGAATATAAAAGAAGCTGTATTTAAAGATACTTTAATGCATTTTAAGCAAAGAAATTATATAACTGTTATTTTCTTGGTGAGGTATAGTGCTAAAACATAACTAAATTAATACAAATATGAATTTATCCCACTGCCCCCCACCTTTGGAGGGCTAGAAAAAATTTTAATTTTAATATGTATAGATTTTGAAAAGTAGGCTTAGAAATAGATTTGCCATTCAGAAGGCGAGGTCTCGAATTTATATGCCTAAAAATGAAGTAAAATACTTACTGCTTACTATTTGCTCAAGAAGTTGCTAGGTTCGGGATAACATTTTGGATAAGGTCTTTGCCAAAGTCTTCTAATGAGACTGCTGTTAAGACTATGACTTTCATAGTGCAGTGAGATGACCCAGAAAAAAAACTGTTTGTTTGGTAGAAAAAGTTAAATCAGGGAATAGTGCTTAGTAATGTTTACTTGTTGTAAGCTGACAATGACAGAAATGAAAAGACAGAAATATGTACATGCCATTTCATGCTGGAGCCCCTCAAACACCTGCCAGCCCTTTTCAATTTTTTAAAAAAAGTTGACCAGTGGCAGCATATATTGCAATGCTTCTGTACCAGTCTGTGTTTTTAAAAAATCTGCATTCCCGAGGCACTACCAGAGAAGTGTGTCTGTTCATCCTTAATTTTTGTGTCAACCTCGAGGAGTTAGAGAAATGGCAGAATTTCACAAAAACAAAAGCTTCTATTGAGGAGACAGTATATCTGTTTATCTGTTTTCATTAATTACAAGCAGTGTGAAAATAAAGAAAATGGATAGTAAATGAACCTAGAAGAACATTAGCCACCTGTTCTCTGAAAGCTTATAATGTGTGTCATTTGCTTTCAGGCTTTTTTTTTTTATGGCAAAACTGTATATCAACAAAGAATTGAACTTTAGGTTTAAAAAGCTCAAAAATGACAAAGCATTCCAAGACTGAGTATATGTTTACTGGAAAAGTGTTTCCTCGTGTCCAAATTTGGCTCTTTTAGTGTTTTAAATCAGCTGCCAATAAATGGTGTATTTAATGTAAATCTCTATTCCAGACTTTCTGAAATGTTAAGAGAGCTTCTAAAAACAAACAGAATCTTATGGCTTTCTAGTTTAAATTTTCAAACTTAATTTAAGACATCTTTTAATTGTTCTGTGTGGTCTCAACAGTTCACGATTTATACATGTGGTTTACAAATTTACAGCTAAATATTCTTTAAATATTTTTAGAGTATGCTTGAAAAATTTTTGAATAAATGCAATAAAGCCACAATTAACCAGTTTTTTGTTTGTTTCTTTTCTTTTCTTCTTTTTTTTTTTTTTGGCACTCCACTTTCAGGAGACGGAGGCAATTGTCTTTAAAACAAGCCGATTTCAAGGATATGTTCAAAAAAGCAACTTCGGGGTATGTCCAAGGGTTTTCATTTTCCCTCTATCTTTTTGTCAATGAGCATTTATTTTCATAGAAAAGACCCTGAGGTATTACTAGAAGACATTACAAAGTCACCAAGGAACTTTCACTGTCAATTAGGGAACTGCATTTATGAAGACAACAAAGTGGCCCATTTATTCTGTTAAAAAAAAAAAGAAGAAGAAGAAAAAGAACACTACATGCCATTGCGTTGTGCTTTGCATTATCCAGTGTGTTTTCCCAAACACAAGCTCAGCTGGCTTTCAGAGCATTTGCTGACAGTTGGGCAAGGGAAATGGCCTCTTCCCTATTTTACAGTTTATTGAGTAGAACACTGGAGGAGGTCACCAAGCTAGTTAATTGGCAGAGCTGGAGCCACACCACAGGTGCCTAGCGCTGTCTTCTTCTGCCTATTCTTCCTCATCAGAAACTGGTTTCCACTTTTTCGTCTGCGTGGCACAATCAGTATGATTTATACCACCTTTGTTTCCTAATTGTTGTACTTCATATTTTCCTACTTGGCACCTGTCTGTCTGTCTTTGTGTAGGTTAGCCAGCTAGAGACCTTGCTTTCAGTGGCTCCCAGACATGGAAAGATGTGTAATGTGGGAGGACAAGATAATGGCCCCGGGCAGTGTAGATTGGCTACTAGTGTTGAACAGTCACTCGCTGAGAGAGAAAACAGACTGTTCAGCCAGGGTTATCTTGAGCCAGAGGGAGGAGAGGGGAGGTAGGGGAGGGGGGAGGGAGGTGGTGGTGGCAAACTTGACTTTAAAGCAGTATTTCTCCAAGTTCAGCAGGCAAGGTGTGAACATCAGCTGGTGGCCTTGCTTAAATTGCAGCATAATGGGGCCCAGCTCCTGGCTTCTGCATTGCAAATGCTCACCCCCAAATGTTTCCTATGTGTACGGAAATGTGAGAGTCTCTTCCTTTAAGGTATGGGACTTTTCTCTTGGTAGATGGATTGGCGTATAAAGAAAAGAGCCACTTTTTGTCAGTGTGTGTGCTCCATGTCTAAACCTGGCGGGGGGCTGGGGATGGGGGGGGGGACACACAGAATGATAAGCATTGCTTTTGCACACCTCTGTATCCGCATCACAACACACAGCACAATCGCTATTATGCATTATGCGGCGTGCTATTTACGAAAGACTTTTGTCCATTTTCGACTCAAAGAAGGTAAAGGACAGGATGATTTCTACCAAAAGGGAAAACTGAGGAAGCTTTCTTACTTGCAAAGTTAACTGTGTCTAAGACTTTGTGGGCACTATGGTGCTTACCACTTGGAACAGGGGTTGGGGGTGGGAGGCACAAAACTTTGGTGGTGGGTACAGTGTGGCTTTAAACCCCTGTCATCTTGTAATCTTGTAAACCACTATTAAATTACTACTACTAAAAAAAAAAAAACCAAACCCAAAACGAACTAGAAAACCCAGTTAACCTATCCCAGTTATTTTTAAAACGTAAGTTAATTGGGGCGGGTTTGGGATGTCACTCCAGGTCTTTGTACCTGTGTGTTACCACAGTTTCCAGAAGATTTTCTTTCTTTCTTTTTTTTAAAAATATTTATTCCCTTTGTTGCCCTTGTTGTTATTGATGTTGTCGTTGTTAGACAGGACAGAGAGAAATGAGGACAGGAGGGGAAGACAGAGAGGAGGAGAGAAAGATAGACACCTACAGACCTGCTTCACCGCCTGTGAAGTGACTCCCCTGCAGGTGGGGAGCGGGGGCTCGAACTGGGATCCTTACGCTGGTCCTTGTGCTTTACGCCATATGCGCTTAACCTGTTGCACTACTGCCTGACTCCCTAAGATTTTCTTTTTTACAACTTAAAATAGAGGAAAAGAAAGGACCAGCCATGCAAGGTGCTCCCATGTGATCCCAGGGCTAGAACCCATGTCCTCTAACATGGTCAAGTTTGAACTCTACTAGGTCAGCTATCTCCAAGCCCCTGAGTTGACTGTTTTAATTGGCTAATAAAACTAGGCTAGTCAGACTTCTGGATAGTGAACAGTTTACTTTAGCAATATTTTTACTTATATTCATGTTTCATATGTGAATATGCACTCTGCCTGATTTGATTATAAGAATCTATGGTCAAGGAATCTGTGTTCTTTTGCATGCTTGTAGCACCTAGCAAAGCTCTAAATTCTCAGAACTTAGTCATGAGTAAACTAATTCATCAGGCACTTCTTTGGGTTTGGGTGGGTTTGTTGTTTGACTTGGTAAGTGTGAAGTTCAAGAAGTCCACCTAACCATTGTCAGAAATGGCTGATAGGTTAAGGGTACCATCGTTAAAAACAAATGTATTGTAGTTGACCGTTGGTTGCAAAAACATGGGCCCAATTAATCAAGTCACTAGTGCCTGTGCCCTTTTGTAAACTTGATCTTATGGCCAGCCTGATCATTTCTTTTGAAATACAAGTCATGTTGTTCTGGGCTTTACAAATCGGCATATCAAAAAGGTGGTAATTCTGGAAATTCTTAAAAATAAATACTTTTGTTTACTGATTGAACAGTATCCAAGACATTTAAATAAAATAGCCAGACCCTGTAAGTGAAAGACTTATAAAAATGCTCAGCAGTGCCTCTGACTTAGATCAATCTGAATAAGAAATGAATATGTAAGTATCTGCTGCTACAGGAAAGATGTATTTTCACTCTAGCACGGTGTAGCTTCAGGAGTCCATGAAAAATAGTGGATCATTTGAAACATATTTAAAGTCATTTTGTTTTATGTTTATTGTTGAAATGCATTTCAAGGCATGAAAATGGCTCCGAACTTACCAGTTGAAGTACACAGACTTCAGTAGTTGTCTCTCTGACAGGATCCCAGATTGTAATACATTCATTTAGCTCAAACCTAGGGCCAACCTAGAAGATGAGTTTGATTTTTTTTTTAATTTCCTCATAGCAAAATCACGTTTACCTTAGTAATAGAACATGAACTTAAGGAAGAAATTATTGTATTGTCTTCATTGGACAGTGATTGCATCTGAGTAATGAAGTTAATAGACACAATTCTGAAACAGTGCCATGGTTTTAGTACATCATTCATGGATGTTTTATGTAACAAGTTAATAGCATTTTGCACCATAGGGTTTTTCATTGAATTGCCAAATGTGCCTTTCAGGTGTAGCCATTTTAAGTTGTACATCTTCCAGCTAGCTTCTATAATTTAGTTGTACTGCCATATATTTGGCATCTTGCATGTAACTATTTCTATTACCCACCTCCATTATTTTTTTAGAGGAGGGGGAAAAAAACCTCTTTAGAGGTTGAAATCACTCAGAAGAAGTCTAAATTAGAAAATGAGAAGAGTCTCAAAATAGTCATGAAGATGGACCTACTATGCTGGCTACTAAGTCTCTTGGATAACCACCATCGTTGACAAATATGGCAATCAACTACACCTTTTCGAAAACTGTCGGTCTTTGCACTTGTGGCAACAGGTTACAAGGCTCCAGTTTGAAGATGAGTCAGTTTCAGGATTTAAGATTTCCCCATTTACTATATTGTTAAAACATGTATTTTTAGTCTACAATAGTTTCTCAGGGTATATTGTGTAAAAAATTAAAATGTTTTGGGAGTTGGGCAGTAGTGCAGCAGGTTAAGCGCACGTGGCAAAGTGCAAGGACCGGCGTAAGGATCCCGGTTCGAGCCCCCGGCTCCTCACCTGCAGGGGAGTCACTTCACAGGCGGTCTGCAGGTGTCTATCTTTCTCTCCTCCTCTCTGTCTTCCCCTCCTCTCTCCATTTCTCTCTGTCCTATCCAACAACAACGATATCGATAACAACAATAACTACAGCAACAATAAAAACAACAAGGGCAACAAAAGGGAAAATAAATAAATAAAATAAATATTTTTTTAAAATGAGGGGGAAAAAAGCCTCGAGAAAGAAATCATCTAGCAGAGTATCACATGGCCATTCACAACACCAGGCTTGCAGGTCTGGGACCCTATGGGAGATGCTAGGTCCCCATGCAAGCATGGAGGAAAGCCTTCTCCCTCTCAATGTCTTTACATCTGAAAAGAATAAAAGTGTCCAGAGGCCCAAGGAGAGTTACAAAGACACAGAGAGAGAGAGAGAGAGAGAAGAAAAAGAAATTCAAAGTTTTAGTGGTTAGGCTTAGGAAGTGGTAAACACAAAGTAAAGCAACTGAATTAAAGTAGTGTTGTATAAATTTTCTTTATTTTTTAATTTTTATTTATTTATTTATTTATTTTGCCTCCAGGGTTACTGCTGGGGCTCGGTGCCTGTACTTCAAATCCACTGCTCCTGGAGACTATTTTTTCCCTTTTGTTGCCCTTGTTGTTTACCGTTGTTGTTGTTATTATTATTGTTGTTGTTGCTGTCATTGTTGATGGATAGGATAGAGGAGAAGAAGACAGAGGGGGGAGAGGAAGATAGACACCTGCAGACCTGCTTCACCGCCTGTGAAGCGACCTCTCTGCAGGTGGGGAGCCAGGGTCTCCAACCGGGATCCTTGGGCAGTTTCCTGCGCTTTGCGCCAAGTGCGCTTAATCCGCTGTGCCACTGCTCTGCCCGTGTTGTATAATTTTAAGGAGTCATGGGCCGGGGAAGGCCTTGGCGCACTTGGTTAAGTGCACACATTACAGTCAGCAAGGACCCATATTCAAACCCCTGGTCCCCACCTGCAGGGCGAAAGCTTCACAAGTAGAGAAGCAGTGCTGTGTCTCTCTGTTTCTCTCCCGCTCTATCTCCCCCCTCAATTTCTCTCAGTCTCTATTCAATAATAAATAAATAAGATATATATATATATTTTTTTTTCCTCCAGGGTTATTGCTGGGCTCGGTGCCTGCACCATGAATCCACCGCTCCTGGAGGCCATTTTTCCCCCTTTTGTTGCCCTTGTTGTAGCCTCGTTGTGGTTATTATTATTGCCATTGTTGACGTTTTTCGTTGTTGGATAGAACAGAGAGAAATGGAGAGAGGAGGGGAAGACAGAGAGGGGGAGAGAAAGATAGACACCTGCAGACCTGCTTCACCACCTGTGAAGCGACTCCCCTGCAGGTGGGGAGCTGGAGGCTCGAACCGAGATCCTTACACCGGTCCCTGCACTTTGCGCCACATGCGCTCAACCCACTGCGCCACCACCTGACCCCCATAAATAAGATATTTTTTAAAAGAGCCATTAGGATTAACACTCCATGACTCCACATTTTTGTGATTTCTCCCCCTAAGTATTTGTAACTAAGATGTATAGAACTCAGAAGAAGGAAGAGATAGGCTGTCTAAATAATCTCACCTTTTGCTAGAAAATTTATGGTGTACATGTGACTATTATAATGACTCTTTGCATAAAGTATGTATGCATTGTATAATTATTTCATTAACTTTAATTGGAATGATAAAGAAAATGCCTTAATATATTATTCTAAAGGTCTTTCAGGAATTGGAATTTTTATGATTGTATAGATATTTCTGAAAGAATGTAGACTATAGCGAATGCTGACGTGGACTGACATGCTCTATTATTGCTATTACTGAAAATGTTTTAGCCATCATAGATATACAGTATTGGAAACTTTTATCAAAATTTCTCTAGATTTATGAAAAATAGGACTGTGATATTATTTTTTTATTTCTTTTAATTTTCTTTTTTATTTTTATTAACTTTATTTATTGAATGGAGACAGCCAGAAATTGAGAAGGGGGAGACAGAGAGGAAGAGAGGCAGAGAGACACCTGCAGCCCTCCTTCACCTCTTGCAAAGCTTCCCCCCTGCAGGTGGGGGCCAAAGGCTTGAACCCCATCCTTGTGGACTGTGATGTGTGTGCTTAACCAGGTGTGCCACCGCTTGGCCCTGTAATATTGGTTTTGTGTGACTGATGTAGCATTGCTTCTCAGTTTGGTGCCACCAAGCTTAAGAAAAAGCTGTGAATCTATTTGAAAAGTTTTATATAATTGCATTTTTGTCATTAGATCCATATCCTCAATTATTCTTTCAGTAGCAGTGTTCATTTTAATTGTCTTTTCATTTTCAGAAGTTTCATATTTAATGTACATACACATCAGAAGCCCTAACAATGATTTGGCTATCTTATTTACCCAAGGTACCTTAAAGAGATGCTTTTAAATTTGCTGAGAGACAGCTAAACAGATGAATTATTCTTTTTTATTTTCTTTTCTTTATTTCTTTTCTTTTTCCCCTTGTTTTATCATTGTTGTGGCTATTATTATTGATGTCTTTGTTGTTGGATAGGACAAAGAGATATGGAGAGAGGAGGGGAAGACAGAGGGGGAGAGAATGTTCGACACCTGCAGACCTGTTTCACTGCCTGTGAAGCGACCCCCCTACAGGTGGGGAGCCGGGGACTCGAACCGGGATCTTTACCCCAGTCCTTGTGCTTTGCGTCATGTGCGCTTAACCCGCTGTGCTACCACCTGACTCCCCTTTTCTCTTCTTTTCTTTTTTATTTTATTTTAAGGAGGTTGCTACACAGCTCTAGCTTATGGTGCTAGGGGCACTGAACTGGGGACTTTGGAGCCGTAGGCATGGAAGTTTTTTGCATAGCCATTATGCTATTTCCTCAACCCTAAACAGATAAATTGTTACTATTTGAGATTAAGATAGAGACTTAAAAAAATGTTAGTGATTTGATAATTATAGACAAGATTGTGGGATAAGAGGAGTACAATTCGACCCCCATCCCCTCCATTAGAAGCCTCCCTATTTTTTATCCCTCTGGGAATATGGACCAAAGATATTTATGGGATGCAGAAGATGGGAGGACTAACTTCTGTAATTGCTTCTCTGCTGGACAAAGGAATTGACAGATTGATCCATATCCCCAGCCTGTTTCTAAAGTAGAGACTTTTCATTAGAGCAATCCATAGCTATTATCAAATGACATATGCATTGATTGATTCATTTATTTAGTTATTTAAAACTTGTATTCTGGGTGACCTTTCTTCAACATGTACTTATTTTTAACAAGATAGTGTGTATTTAGTCTTTTCCATTTAAGGACTGTCTAGCCTGAAATTATCTAATGAAAAACTGAAAATTCCTTTTACCTGAAGCTGGTTTTAGAAATAGAAGAGTTAATAACACTGTTCAGAAAATCTTCTAGGATATATCTTGAATTCCAAACACATTTTTTAAAATTTAATCAGTCCTTATAAGCTTTTCTTTCAGTTTACTTAGTGTGTCAGTAATGATGCTTGAGTTGAATGATAGAAAGAATCAGGAGTTAGTTACTTCTTTGGGAAGGAGTAGGAATTTCAGAAGCGCAACCACAGTCCGATGAAATAGAATGGCTTTTATTCGTAGTATTTGAGGATGATAAACTGTCACTTTAAATTGCTTTTTTTTCCCCAAATAGTGTTAAAGTGGTCATGTAAGATCAAATATGTTTATAGTGTGTATTGGAATATCACAGGGCTAGATGGTGGTGCAACTCTTGAGTGCACATGTTAAAATGTGCAAGGACCCAGGTTCAAGCTCCAGTCCCTACCTGCAGGGTAAATCTTCACAAGAGGTGAATCTTCACAATGCTGCAGATATCTCTCTCTCTCTCGGGCGCGCGCTACCTCTCCCTTCCCTCTCAATTTGTCTCTGTCCCTATCCAGAACAAGTAAATAAATATAATAAAAGAAAATATTGTTAAAAAAAACATTTATTTGTTAGAAGAATCATTGATTTTTACTGCCCCTCTTCACATATACAAATACTTTGGTTTAGAGTTCAAGGCATTGTTTAATAGATGGCAACACTTAAGAATCAATTAAGTTATATCAGAGAACTGTAAAGACTTGGGCATATGGATATGGGACTTATATGTGAGTGGAGCATTTAGGAATAGCCTCCCCAAATTTAAAACAGTAGAAGGGGATGGTGAGATAGCATAGTGATTATGCAAAAAGACTTTCCTGCATGAGGCTCCAAGGTCCCAGATTTATTCTCCAGCACCACCTTAAGTTAGAGAAGCAGTCCGCTGAGAAAAAGAAAATAGATACAGACCAAAAGAATAATAGAGGTGGTCCGGCAGACAGTACAGTGGATAGAAGCATTAGACTTTCAAGTATGAGGTCCTGAGTTCAATCCTTGGAAGCATATGTTCCACAGTGATGTCTGGTTCTTTCTCTCTCTTCTCCTATGTTTCTCATTAACAAATAAATAAAATCTTTTTTTTAAAAAAAGTAATAGAGAATATAGATACTACAGAAAATAAAAAGGAAGAAGGAAGAAAAAGCAGTTCTTAATTTCCAACTCTATGCTATATTTTCCAACCAAAGAGAATTTGTCAGAATCTGCAACTGGACCTTTGTTATCTGCTCACTCCCAGGATTTTTGTCCTCCTACCTGAACTACTATCTTAGCTCCCTAAAAACCTCATTCATCTGACCTCGAATGGTAAAAGATGCAACATTTAACTACCAGGAAGTGGCTTTTCACCCTCCTTCTCAGCAATCATAGACTTCCTTGTCACCTACCTCTTTCGGTCTCCTTACTATCCTATGCTGTCTCAGCTAATCAGTTCCTCCTAATACTTTTCTGCATTTACCCCAACCCCAAATAAAAGAACAATTTAGTGCCCATCTTGGGTTTGGTAAAGGCAGGAAAAGCACTTTCTTTTTCATTACTTACCAATGTAATGGTCCAAGGACTTCTCTGTGCACAGTCACAAGAAAGATCATGCACAGATGAGCCTTTCTGCTTGCTCTTATTATGAAGATATTATGTTAATCCAAAACAAAGCCATAGTCACAGTGATCTCTGTAGATCTTTTGTGGGACTGTAAGGATCACATTTAAGGAAATTGATATGTGAAAATGTGCTTAGTAAAGATGAAATTATGGCTTTCCAAGATAGTTTTCTATGAGAGATATCTGGAGCTCTCCATTTTTACTTTAGTGAGGCTACCTACCTATCTGAGTATCTAGTGAGAAGATTTTAGTGTATTTGATATTCAACTTCCTGAAACATATAAAAGATAAAGAGAGAGAGAGACAGAGAGAGAACTGTTTGAAGAAACAGTTCTATTTCTTGTAGTAAAGTTCTCTAAATTACTGGAAAAAAAAGAGAATATATTAAGAATTTGAGGGCAGGAATAGATAACATAATGTCTATGCAAAGAGACTTTCATGCCTGAGGTTCTGAAGTCCCAGGTTTAATCCCCTGCACCACCATAAACCAAAGCTGAGCAGCGCTCTGGTTAAAAAAAAGAATTTTGCTCTATTGTCCGGAAGATAGTACTATCCTTGTGTTTTAAAGGATTTAGCATTCCTACTAAGCTGTTGTCATCCAAGGACTTTCACTGATTGCTAAAATATAAACAGCATGGCATAATCTATAATCTTTTCTGAACAACACAATTATCAAGAACAGCCCACATTAATTTGAAGAGTGTCAAGATTGAAGGGACTACAAAATGCTTACTCACACAAACTATAGTTAACGTTATTCCTCTTTAGTTGTTTCTACCACAGAGCTAACCAAAACCAGGCAGGAAAAGATGGGCCATTGTTAGGGAATCACAAGAAAATAAGGAGAGAGGGTGGTCAAACAATGTAACATATTAGCCAGCTCCTTTAGTGATGATGGTGGTGGCAGCACGCAAGACTGACTATTAAGTAGTCAGTCGGCAAATCAATTTTTACTGCAAAGCTACTGAGAAACATTTTTTAAAAATTGAGTCTCTAGTTCACTTTTCTCCCACTCTGTGGCTGACTTTGTCTTAACTTCCCTCCACCCCTCCATTAGTAATTACCTTTTGGAATTAGGATTTTGAAATGATCTTCTTGTGCCATTTTGTATTTTAAGGGTTTCCCATTTCTCTTGTCGAGTGTGCATATACTTGAAAGAACAGCCATTTGTTTCTTTTGTGTAACAGACTGAGTCATTTATAGCTGTCTTCCACTTCATACAGAAACATACATCTTAAGGAGGAAGAAGGAAGAGCGGTAGGGATTTTTGAGTGGAAGTTCTGGACTAAGAGATGGAGATTTGGTTTCTAGTTTTACTACAAGATAGTTATATGGGTAGCTTAACTTCTCTGGGCTTCTTTTTTACTGTCTCTCCAATGAGGGTAGTGAACAAGATGATTTCTAAGAATTTTGAAGGTCATAAAAATCTTCTTTTTCTATTTAGACTGCCAGGGAATTATGTAAATTCTGTGTTGTACATCTTGTCCAAGAATGACTTCTTGTGACCTTGGCCAAGGCCCAACATTGTCCTTTGTTTATTACAGCTCTAAAAATATGCATTACACAGGTATTTTTAAGTGATTCTTTAGTGTTTTTAAAACTCTTTGAGGTGTCTTTATGTGTGTTTTCTTTCTGTCCTCTTTGATGCAGTGGTCCAAGTGTTCTGTAAGTGAAATGAGTGCTTATTATGATGTAAAAGAGTTTTTTTTTCTTTTTCTTCTTCTTCTTTTTACATTTCCAAGTCTCAATATTAAAGTGATGGGACATCAAGCCTGCAAAATTTAAATATTTAAAATAATTGTTTAGCCATTTTCTTCTTTTCACTCTGTAAATGAAAACATTTTCAGTTGCAGAGACAAATAGTAATTACATTCCATAGCTGTTACTAGGCTCACTGTCAGGGTAGTAAAATTTGATTAATTTGAACTCCGATCATTTGTAATTGGGGTGATTTTACCTGGCTGAAGTTTATTTCTAAGTGATGTGTGAAGGATGGGGGTGGTTAAGCAAATTAATAGTATCAAGTATACTTCATGGAGCATATATCTACTTAAGGCAATTAATTTTACAGCCTTTGGCATATTTGTTGTTTGCGCATACAAGATAATTACGAATGACTGTTAGCGATTTACTAAAGCAAGAGAATTGAGCGCAAATAATGTTCACCATCAGAAATGCTTCTAGCGGTTTGGGGTCTTTAAGTGTGCAGAGGATGGGGTGAAGGAAAACTCTAGTACTAAGTATTTAAACCTAAGAGACATCTAGACACAGCTGAAACAAGATTTGATAATAGTGATTGTTTGCAGCTTAATGAGGTCAGATGCATAACCCCTCCCTTTTTTCCCCCAATCATTTTATTTGGGGGTTAATAGTTTATAGTACAGTTGTTGAAACTTGGGTAGAATTTCTCATCTACCTGCGATAAGTGTCTGCAAAACACTCTTATCCCCAATTTGGGTCTTTGCTACCATCACGGCCCCAACACCCACCCACCCGCCCACCTATGTTTGAGCACCCTCCCTGCCCTCCTTCCTCACAGTCCTAGTCACCAAACCCAGTCCAAGTTTTACTTTGGGCATCCCCTTTCTGTTCTTTAATTATTCTATTATTTTTTTTTAAGCACTTGATTGTTCACAGAAGAAGAATAACTTAAAAACCTTTGTGAGAAAGTGACCTTCACCTGTTTGTGGGACATCCTACCCTCCTGGAAATTAAGAAAGCTCTATATTCACCCTTTTCCCCTGACTTGTAAATTTCAAGTAATCATACATAAACTGCCACAAGCATGTGACCACATTTTTGCATAGGTTGTGTGGATCTTCATTACAAAAATGGATTTATTTGTGGGGGGTTTAGGGTGCAAGCTGTGGGGGTCTTTGTTCTCCTAAGAAGTGACATTTGCACTTTCTGCTCTGGAGTGTTTTCATGAGATGGAAAATGATTAGATCTCCTTTATAAAGCATTGTCTCCTTGCTGTGTACAAGCAATCTGCATCATCACCATTATTATTATTATTATTTGTAATTTCCAGTGTTTCATTTCTCTAGGCTGACTTTTTTTTAAGAGAAAGCCAGCAGAGGTTGGGGGGGGTAGCAGAAATCACAACACGGAAGGTTCCTCCAGTGCAGTGGGGGTGGGGGTGCTGACTACAACCTCAGTCACACAACACAAAGCAGCACACTACTGACGTGAGCTATTTTGTGGGTCTGGTTCATTATTTTTAAATGTTTGAGAATGCTTCAGGTGTTTGAAATTGAACATTCCAGTCTTGCTTGACGAGGGGGAAAGAGAAAGAGAGAGAGAGATGCCTTTCCAGCACTCTGCCAATGTTGATTATACCTAGGTCATTTTGTTTCATTAATGTTCAACCTTGTTAATAAAAAGCCCTCCTTAAGGTAAAATGCTGATTTGGGTTGATTTGTATTTAGAAGTGATTTTTAATTTTTTTAATTTTTTAAATTTCTTTATTGGGAAATTAATGTTTTACATTCAACAGTAAATACAATAGTTTGTACATGCACAACATTTCTCAGTTTTCCATATAAAAATACCACCCCCACTAGGTAGAAGTGATTTTTTTTAACCTTTTAAATATTTTTGCCACTAAGATATCAATAAATGATTCTCAGATTCCTTTGAATTTTTCTATGAAGACAGTTGTAGGGAAACAGGAAATATAATTTAACCCTTTACATTTGCTTGGCTGTGATTTTTGGAGGTATTTATGTGTATGGTAGACTAAGGAAAAATTATTTGTGAGCTAATGGTGACTGACATTGATTTAATACGTAACAAAGTTCATGCATCACTATTTAATGCTTTAAAATGAGCTTTCTGTCTCTGTGTATATGTATATATTGCATATACACATATATATTTGGATCACTTTGGAAAGTATTTTTGTCTGAAATTGATGTCTGTCTTAAGAGAAAGCTGATTTCATGCTGTTCTTTCTGGTGTATTAAATCATATATTTTGGAATTTCTGAAAGTAGTTTCTGTCATGTGCGCGTTTGGAATACAAATGAGAAAAAGCTCTTAAGGGGCTAAAATATCAATCTTTGAGAAACTAGGGAAAAACTAGAAAGAGTGTCAGCAAACCATCGGCTTAAGTTGGAAGCACACGTTTGTTGTTTGGATACAGACTTGGAAATAAATTAACTCTCAATTTTTTTGCTTTGTTTAGTTTTAGTTTTAGTGTTATTTTTGTTTTTTTAAGATGCCGCCTTTCTCCTCAATGGCAGCCTGCTTTTACTAAGCCTGCCTTGATTGAAGCCTGAGAATTCTGTTTCCAGGTAGCAGAAGTGTGCCCAGAAGGTAGCCATTCAGACAGGACAAGCCGCCTATTTAGGAAGTGCAATCCTTCAGCTTGGAAATCAGAGTTCATCAGCATACTAGTTCATCCTGTTTTCACTTTTGAGACTCGTTCAACAACAACAAAAAAAATCGTCTGCGAGTTTAGGGCTTGAAACAGAAACTTGCAACACCCACTCACTTTCGGGGGGCTCTTGTGACGCTGTTTGCTGGCAGGGTTTTAAAACAATGTCCACGGACCCTTGCTTGTCTGCGCTTTCGCGAACTACCTCCAGCTGCCTTTGACAGCAGCATTAATGTGGAAACCTCCTTGTCAGTAACTAACCCCGGGAGCTTACTGGACCCGCAGCGGAGCTTTGGAATGGTCCCTGCTGGACACCTGCTTGGCCGCCAGCATTGGTCTCTCCTCTAGGCAATTTGTGAGCTGTTTGGGGGAGGGAGGGAGGGAATGAGGGGGGGAAGGTTGAGGGAGGGGGGCACGAACAGGAGGGGAAAGGGGGGAGAGAAAAAGGGGAGGGCAGCATTGAATTAGATTGTTGATAGCGTCCCTCCAAGGACTGCTATTAAGAGCACGCTCCTCTGTACTTCGCCGCCACAGAAGACAGAGTGGGATTCGCCTTACCACGGGCATGTTTTAAATGGATGAGATTCTGCTCATCGGGGCTTGGAAATCCAGACTAGGGACAGCAGAGCAACTTGAATGAGAAGCTGCTCCAAGAGGGTGCAGAGTTCTGCAGCAGTTTGTATTTCTTCTTACATTTTTTTTTTCGCTTTTGCCTTCTCCTCACTGGAAAACAGAGACTGGCATTTTTTTTTTTTTTTTTTAGCGGACTTTCCCCCATAATGGCATTCTTGTATTGTGTGGCCAGATCTTGCACAGGAGGAAAGCAGGTTACCGAATTTAGTCACTGATCTCTATTAGCGGTGGCCTAAGGCTATGCTGAGGTTTATATCCCATTTGTATTGTTGCAGCTCTAAAGAAGAATGTTCAGAGGATGACAAGTGTATTCTGAGTAGGTATGTTGTTTCGTTTTCATATGAAAGTCATCTATTTTTTTTTCCTGCTACTATTGGTCAGAAATCAGGTTAATTGGTGCAGAATGTAGTACAGTGCTGCAGTAGCCCTGTTAAAGGTAGAACAATGGTAATGCAAGCTTTAAAAAAAAAAAAAAAAAAAAAAAAACCAAGCCCGCTTTTACTAAATAAAGCTGCATTGTGTGGTAGGCACAGTGCAGTCTTAATAATAATAATATATTTATATGTACTGTAGTCAGCGCTTTCCTAACGAGGTGGTACTATTGTGGAGTTAGACCGGCAGGATTCTCATATTGCTGTAGGGGACAGGAGGGTTTAAAGGAGGTGCCTTGCAGCCCTATTTTACAGATTGGAAGCGTCAGTGTAAGGGTACTGGCAGAATCCTTTGCTTGTTCTCCGCAGCAGGCGCTGCTGTGTCAGTACAGTGTGGAATGGAAGTCCTAGTTGGTAGTCTGTTATGGAAACGCTGTTTACTGTTATTGTAGTACCGTGGTGACAACATGCCATTGAAATGGAAAACGAGCTCTCCTGCTATCTGGAAATTCCCAGTTCCTGTGCTTAAAACATCCAGGTCAACTCCACTTTCTCCAGCATACATGTAAGTGAGAGAAAAATAGGATGTTAAAGTGGGTTTTCATTCATGAATCAACCTTGTGGAAAAAAAAAAAAAAACCAAAGGGAGGGGAATTCCAAACAGCTCCATCCCCAAAACCCACAAGATTAAAAACCTCAAGCTTGCTTATACATTTAAAGATAGGAGCATGTCTACATTTTTTACCATTGTTTTCTTTTCCTAGGAGTTTATGCTCATTGTAAAGTGCTTAATGGTCATCTTATTACTGGTATGAATATGCAAAGGCATACTTCATGAATTGCATGAGGGTAAACTTTAATCTTTGACTTCCCTTGAATAAAAAATGTTTTGGAATATTGGAAATACTTAAGATGATTTCTTTTGTGTGATGGCACAAGAAACTGCTAATGATCGATGTTGGTGTTGTGTTAAATGTGGAGCAGGCTTTGATATTATTTGCTGATGGATTTGAAACCTTCAGTTTTAACACATTGATCAGGAAGCTGGTATTTTAATCAAGACTTTAGTGCTTGTGGTGCATGAATATTAAGAGTTCGATCTTGTTTCTTTCCCAGTTTCATAATTCCCTTTCTGAATTGCAAGTTAGAATTTGTGCAAATTACACTTCTGTGAATAGTTATTTATACAGAGGGAATTGAAAAGTATCTTATACAAATGTCTGGTTCTGAAATGCAATTTAACAATAAATACATATTGAAATATAACTGGAGGTCTTGAATTTTTATTTACACTCTTAGTCTTGAAATGTGCAAGATGTTGCTTTGGAAACAAAATCTAGGAGATAAAATGAAATTCTTTAAAAGTATTGTCTGTGATCCTTTTGTTGTGGAAGGAAGAAGGGGTGAAGAAAATCTGGGCCTTAGAATATATGTATATACTCAAAAAGAAAGCCTTTGAGGGAAAAGTCTGTCCTAACTTTGAGTGTTCCCTTTAAAATATTTTTCAGCAGGGGAAATATGGAAAATTCTTCCTGCTTTAGATTAATTGTGTGTTGAGAAATCTGGTCAGTTGCCATTTTATTTCTTCCCCTTTTTGTTTTATGTGAGGTTCAAATGTACAGTTGTGTCTCTCTCTTATTCTCTGGAAGGCTTTCAGGTGTTGAGCTAGTGTGGGTGTGTTCTATGTCCAAAATCAGTGATTCCCTGGAAAGCGCTGAAGAATGAGAACGTTTCTGAGTTAGATTCTGTCATCATTTCATTTTTAGGTGATTTTTTTTACATTCCTTCTCATAGACACTTGAGGTTATTTAATCTATTTAGATGAGAAACTTGCTTTCCTATAAAGTTAGCAATTTAAGGAGGGAGTTGGAGATCAGCTATGTTTGTTTCTCAAAGCTGTGTTTGTGAAGAGCACAAATTAATAAAATGGAGCTGACAAGTTAATGGAAGTGACAAGTTAATGGAACTCTATCGAATAATTTGAGAAAACAAGATGTGCCTGTTGACTAAGTGATTCTTAGCTGGTGAGAAATGACCAAAGGTTTACCAGAGCAACTTTCACATCGAAACAAAATTCATGCACACAAAGCTAGACTCAGTATATTCCATTACAATGAATAATAATTGCTAATGATTCTAGTATTCCTAGTATATTTCACTGTCTGAAAGGTCTAATTGATATCCCTTATTGCTGCTGGCTTGCCAATTTTTAGAGATGGTGTTAAACATACTTCTATTTTATTAATTCATACCAGCCATAGCTACAACTTAATACAACATCTCTAATGAATCCCTTTCTTCCTTTGAAGTACTAACCTTTGTGACCTGGTGATATGAGTACATCAATTTAGATGATAGAAGCCAAAAAATCTTACAGATTGATGTAGGTTGTTTGCAGTATACATAGTGTAATGAAAATAATACATATTTGAAGTGCTTAGTGTTAGACTAGACTATTTTGACTTTTTTGTATTTGTGTTATTAAATTGCCCTTAACTGATGGCTCTTCATAAATAAGTTTATATACGGTTTAATGCTATATAAATGCACACAGACAGAAACTATGTTAAATACAGAAGAAAAGTAACTTGGGGGGGTTAGATTAGGTTTTTAAATAAATTGTTTAGGTTTTTTTTTTTTTTTGACTGTTTTGGATTAGAGTCTGTTCCTATACTTGGCCAGAAATAAAAATATCATGTTTAACATATTGTTCTCATCAGTGCTTATTTATAGTTTACAACATATTTACATACAAAATGATACTAAAGTTTAGCATAGATTTTTTTTTTTTTGCTCTCAAAATAATACAGACTGAATTGGAAAACTGGGTCAAGTAATGTTCTATTTACTCTCACAATTTAGCTGGCAAGTGTGATTCTTTGGCTGTTTAAAGTCTTTGCGTTGAATTGAAATGAAATCTGGCTTCTTAATAAACTGTGGTATTTTAGAAATGTACCTGTAAAATCATGTAGGAGATGTTTAACATCTCTTGAAGACAGAATCATACAGAGTGAATAGAAGCATCTTTCATATATTTGCTTGGGCAGTGGGGAATCTTGGTTTGTAATGTTTTCACTATTTACCATGACTTGGGAAATAACACATCGCATGATTTCCATTGAAAACTTGGGTTCTTTGTGAGAGACTGAAATTTCAGTATTCTTAATGGTAGTAAAAATGTGTTCTCATAACTAACCAAGTATAGAAAGAAATATAAAGAGCTTCCTTATGGTCTTTCTGAACTCAACACAGGTGCTACTTAGCTTAGATATATATACACCGGCCATGGCCACTAATGCTACAGATAGATGTACGTACATACAGTGTAACTCTGCTAGGGGAAGCTGCTGCAAACATTGGAAGGAAAAGGTGATTTCTTCTTTTCCTCATGGATGTAAAGTCCAAGTTTGCTTTCTCTCTGTTTGTTTAGAACTGCAATGCAGTCAAAACTTCTCCCTAGTAAAGACCATGTTTATGATACTCTTAAAGAGATTCATTTCTTTATAAGATAGTTTACTCATTTTCAATTTTAATGAGAGAGATGAGAGAGAGAGAGAGAGGGAGAGGGAGAGAGAGAGAGAGAGAAAGAGAGATCAGAGCAGTGTTCAGCTCTGACTTATAGTGAAGAATGAACCTGGGACTTCAGCGTCTCAGGCATGAAAGTCTTTTTGCAGAACCATTATGCTGTCTTCCCAGCCCAGAGATTCATTTGTTTTATAGGCTATACCACACTCTTGAAATTGCACTGGGATAAGGGAAGAGTGAAGTATCTTCAAGATGGAAGATTTAGGAAGATGATCCTTTGACCCCCAGATAAGCTGATGATCAAATACTTAGTCTTTCTGGAGTGAATACAGTCTTCTTCAGCTTCCCTTCTGCACACTTACAGAGTGGGGTGCTCCCCTTCCCCATGTAAAATTCTGAAGGGACTGTCTTACTAGACATCCGAGTGTCATGTTTGTGTTACTCTCTGCTCAGTGGCAGGTTCAAGTTCAATGTTAGCCTGAAGGAGGGAGGACCTCTTGGTCAGTGTAAACTGAATTAGTAAAGACTTTCCTCTTGTTAGCTGTGAATCAGATAAATTAACCTCTCATTTTGCCAAAATTAATAAAGCTGGCAGGGCATTCACACCCAAGTGATTTTTGTTATTGATACCATTTTGATATTCACTATTTTAAAACAGCAAATGGGGGGTCAGGCGGCAGTGCAGCGGGTTAAGCGCACGTAGCGCAAAGCTCAAGGACTGGTAAGGATCCTGGTTCAAGCCCCCAGCTCCCCACCTGCAGGGGAGTCACTTCACAAGTGGTGAAGCAGGTCTTCGGGTGTCTATTTTTCTCTCCCCTTCTCTGTCTTCTCCTCCTCTCTCCATTTTTCTCTGTCCTATCCAACAATGACGACATCAATAACAATAATAACTACAATAAAACAAGAGCAACAAAAAGGGAAAATAAATAAATAATTTAAAAAACAGCAAATGATTACTTCAGGCTAATATTAATGTATGTGTGTAGATTCTAAGAACACACTGAGATAGAACAGAAATAGCATTTAGCAATACTTTCTTCTTTACAAGTGGTAAGTTTTGATAACAGTGAGACAATAAGGAAGAAGACAATCAAAAGAGTTAGTCAGTGCAATGTAACAGTGAATTCTTCATTCTTTGTTTTTAAATGAGAGAGAAAGAGACCTCAGAACACTGCTCAGTTCCAGCTTGTGGTGGTGCTGGAGATTAAACCTGGGACCTCAGAGTGTTGGGCATGAAAGACTTTTGTATAATCATTAGGCTGTCTCCCCAGATCCATAACTGTGAATTCTAACCAGTCTAGCTCATGACTTTTCCCCTATATTGCTCCTTTTTTTTTTTTTGGGTGAAAAGACTGAGTGTTATTAAGACTTGACCTCCTTCACCTTATCTTTTCTATTCATGTGGCTCCGGTTTTCCATTATTTTGTCTTATATGTAAAAGTATATTTTACAGTCAATGTAAATAACACAGTATTTTATAGCCATTATTTTTGGTCATTTCATCATTCAAATGCAGCATCTAGTTTTCCTGAGAAAGCATTGTATAGACTGCATTACATGTTTCTTGTTTGTGGTGACTGAAAGGATTCAATCAAATAAAAAAGCATGCGTTTTCTAAATTTGACATGCTTTTGGTCCCCTAAGAGTGTTTGCTTTTTAATTTAGTGACTAAAACAAAACCATGTGGTTCCAGAGCTCTTTTTCTATTTTGCCAAATACTTTTTTAAGTTGGCCGTCTCAAGTGAGAAAAAGAATGTATTTATTTTTCACAATTACCCTAGACATAAACTTCTGTTTGGATCTGCCTTATTTGTTTTTACTCCATATCGACCAAAATTATGATGAGAAAGAGCATAACACCTAAGAACAATTTAGGGCTTGTTCTTTGGGAATTTCCATGGTCTGAGCTTGCAAAAGCCTCACGGAATGCTTAAAAATGGAAAACCATTTGGGATAAAAGTGAAGTTAGAGGCCATTCAGAGACTCCAAACTGTGTTTAAAGCAGGATTCCTTCTTGAGCCCCCTCTGAAAGATGGTAATGCATACCCCCCTTGATCACTGTCAGAGAAAAAAGAGCTCACTACCTCATCAAGGCAGTAGCTTTCGGTCATGGACAGCTTTTTCTTGTATACAGCAAAAACTCAATTCCTCACACTTTGAATCTCCAGATCTTAGTGCAGCCATGTTGAGCTACACATAAAAAAAATCTATTTTTCCGCTACTATGTACAAACCTGGGTATAGTCATGTGACATGTTTTCCAGACCCTTTCGTCTGCTGCTCAGCCTCACCAGGAGAATTTTTTCGTCTTACTCTTTATAGGAAATGATCAGACAACTACCAAACGATTTCACTCATATCTGGAGTATAGAGAATTGAAACACATGGACTTAAAAAAAATATCTAAGACCTTGGGAGAACTATAGTGGTTATTGTTGGAGAGTTGAAGGTGGACTTTGGTGGTGGTAGTGGTGTAGGATTCTATCCTTGCTATCTTATATTCTTGTAAATTACTATTGAATCACTAAGAAAATATTTTAAAGAAACTAAGATACTATATCTGAATATGATGCACCCTATTTGGTCCTACTAGTAGAAGACACTTTTGTCCTATATCATAAACATGTCTATATGTCTTAAGAGTCTGGGGTGTGATCTGGGAGGTGGTGTAGTGGGTAAAGTGTTGGACATGAGATCCGAAGTTCAATTCCTGGCAACACATGTACCAGAGTGATGCTCTGGTTCTCTCTTTCCATCTCTCTCTTTCCATCTCTCTCTCTTTCTCTATCTCTCTCTCTTCCTACCCCATTCATTATTAAATAAATCATTTTATATACTTTTTTTCTTTTCATTTATTTGTTGGATAGAGACAGTTAGTAACTGAGAGGGAAGGGGGTGATACAGAGGGAGAGAAACAGACACCTGCAGCACTGCTTCACCACTTGAGGCTTTCCCCCTGCAGGTGGGGACTGGGGTGAACCTGCGTCCTTGCACATGGTAGGTAACATGTGCGCTCAACCTGGTCCCTAAATAAATCTTTTAAAAAAGAGTCTGGAGTTATGTCATGGTTTAGTCATAGGATTCACATGGAATTTGAAGTTTGCAAACTTCCTTTCAAAGGTCTAAGACTGTACTCCCTAGTCCTCATCAGCGTTTCTTTTAGATCCTGTTAGGTCTTGTCTGAGGAAGCCTGATGTGTCCAAGTAAAGTTTCAATTTTGTTTTAAAGCTTACAACTGTGTGTTGTGGTTTTTAAAAGATATCTTAAATCCATTTAGCATAGCTGAAGGGTATTGCAGACAAGAAAGTTTTAAGCAAGAAAGCTAGTTTTTTTTTTCTGATGCTTAGATATTTCCAAGAGTGTTGCCTCTCAAAAATATATCTGGATCCACTGGTCTTTATATTTGAATGAAGTCTGCCTCTTAAAAACACTTGCCCCAGGGAAAAAGAGAGGTAGAAATGCCCATCTCATATCATCATGGGGTATCAGGAGTTACTAAGTAGTCTATGATTCCAGACATTCTGCTTGGAATGGAGAATATTTATATGAGGACTAGGAAGGGTCATGTTACATGGCAGGGGGAAAAAAGAAGGAAGCAATGGACACTTCTTTGTGCTAATGGCTTCACTATATGGGTTTCAAAGTCAACTGTTGTAAGTGATATGTATCGTGGTATTTGAAACAAAATGGCTGTTGAAACAAAATGGCAGTTAATACTTTTTTGTTCTATTTCCTTAAATCTATGAGATAAAGTTGATATAATCTTAAGATTTGGGGGCAACCCGTACTTAAAGAAATTACTAAATGATTCTTTTTTTAAGAGCTCATCTCTTTTCCACTGGTCACATATGTTCAGTTTATAACAGTCACAAGACACTCATTGGCTGTTACTCATTGACAGCCATAAATCTGTTGGGACTTAAGGATAAAGGCATTGCAGTCATTCAAAATGACTATCCTATCTTTTTTCATAAACAGGGTGCTAACTTATTTTAATACTGTGAAAATTCTGAACCAAGATAATCAGATTAAGTGATATTTTTGTTTACTGTGCTTTTACTATTAATAAGGGATCTCACAGCAGTGAAAACACTATGGAAGAGAAATACATCTGGGCTAGATGAGTCGCTATGAAGGGAAGAGAGACACCAGATCTTGAAAGAGCAGATTCCACAGGAAGGAAAATGATGCATTTTGTATTTCGACTTGATAGTATCCTCTCTACAGAGATGCATTTAGTTATTAACACAAGGGAAAGAGAGAGAGAGAGAGAGAGAGAGAGAGAGAGAGAGAGAGAGAAGGAGGGAGGGAGAGAGAGAGAGAGAGAGAGAGAGAGAGAGAGAGAGAGAGAGAGGATCACTCTAGAAGCCAGGAGTTGAGTTCAGGGCCTCATGCTTCCTATCCCAATGCTCTATAAATGATACCACCTCCTGGACTGTGATAGTATCCTTTGAATAAGCAGGATGGAGTATTATCCTTAAAGCTGAATTTGTTGGGAATTTTGTTTTCCTTAGGGACTTTGTATCATGCATACATACATAGTTTGTCCTCTAAGTAATTCGATCCTGGACTATAAAATGTAATTTTACCAAGAATAAAATCATGATAAGTTTCAAATCATAGTAGAATATTTTCACTCTCATGACTTACTACGATGAGAGTATATTCTGTTTGTATCCCATTTTGCCACATTGACAACATCTTCAAATAAGATCACGCTCAACTTGTTGACTACTTCTTCTAATATACTAATATGCAATGGAGGAATGAGACAACCTATTCTTCTACAAAAACATAAATAAAAACAACTTTCAGGTCTCAAGGTTTTTAAAATGTAAATCTGGAGGGCTGGGTGGTAGTGCAGCGGGTTAAGTGCACATGGTGAGAAGCATGGACGTGCATAAGGATCCAGATTCGAGCTCCCCGCTCCCCACCTGCAGGGGGGGGGGTCGATTCACAAGCAGTGAAGCAGGTCTGCAGGTATCTGTCTTTCTCCCTTTTTGTCTTCCCCTCCTCTCTCCATTTCTCTCTGTCCTATCCAACAACGACAGCATCAATAACAACAATAATAACAACAAGGGCAACAGAATGGGAAAAAATGTCCTCCAGGAGCAGTGGTGCAGGCACCTAGCCCAGCAATAACCCTGAAGGGGAAAAAAAAAAGTAAATCTGACCTGCATAACAGATACTGGAATTTACATGTGAAATATAATGAATTGACAGCTTAAAAATTGAAGTTCCAGCACAGCATAGTTAAATGTAATAGACTTTACAGAGGGCTACTCTCAAAGTGCCAAACCTTTTGCAGGCCGCTTCCCACACAGTCTGCCTCTCCATTTTACACATAAACTCGCAATGGTTCAGAGAAGGTAGTTAACTTGCTCTGTGTCACACTTCAAGTAAAAAGCTAAGGGAGGGGACCAGGCAGTGGCACACCTGGTTAAGTGCACATAGTACTAAGCTCAAGGATCAGCACAAGGATCCAGATTAGAGTACCCAACTCCCCCCACCTGCAGCAGGGGAGCTTTACAAGTCATGAAGCAGGTCTGCAGGTGTCTATCTATCACTCTCAAGTTAATGGTAGGTAGGGTTTTAGTTATTGCTGATACTCTAGAGGAGAATGTATCTCCATTACATTGGCAACTGACACGATTCAGTTCTCTACAGCTTTAAGATCATCAAGATCCCCATCTCTTTGCTCCTTGTATGCTGAGGGTTGATCCCAGCTTCTGAAAGCCACCTGAATTCCTTGGCTTCCTTCTTTCATCTTCAGTGCCAGTGGTGGCAGGAGTCCTTTTCACATCCATCTCTCTGTTACCATTCTTCCTCTTTAATATCAGGAACTCATGTGATTACAGAGTTAGACAGTAGCGCAGCAGGTTATGTGCACGTATCGTGAAGCACAAAGGTTCGAGCCCCCCAGATCCCCATCTGCAGGGGAGTTGCTTCATAGGCGGTAAGCAGGTCTGCAGGTGTCTATCTTTCTCTCCCCCTCTCTGTCTTCCCCTCCTCTCTCTATTTCTCTCTGTCCTATCAACAACGACTACAGCAATAAAATAATAAGGGCAACAAAATAGAATAAATAAATATCTTTAAAAAGTATTTTTTAAAAAAGAACTCATGCGATTACAAAGATGTACAAGGACTTGAGTTTTTCACTTAATGAAAGGATTAAATACTGGGGGGCGGGGTAGTAGCGCAGCGGGTTAAGCGCACATGGAGCAAAGTGCA
Organism: Erinaceus europaeus; assembly: GCF_950295315.1. Lineage (NCBI taxonomy): Eukaryota > Metazoa > Chordata > Mammalia > Eulipotyphla > Erinaceidae > Erinaceus > Erinaceus europaeus. The sequence continues at coordinate 44,443,182 of NC_080185.1, forward strand.
AGGACCAGTGTAGGGATCCTGGTTCGAGCCCCCCCACCCCCCCGCTCCCTACCTGCAGGGGTTCACTTCACAAGCGGTGAAGCAGGTCTGCAGGTGTCTGTCTTTCTCTACCCCTCTCTGTCTTCCCCTCCTCTCTCCATTTCTCTCTGTCCTATCCAACAACAAAAAGGGGAAAAAATGGTCTCCAGAAGCAATGGATTTGTAGTGCAGGCACCAAGCCCCAGCAACACCCTTGTAGGCAAAAAAAAAAAAAAAGATTAAATACTAGCCTTCAGAGCACTAAAATTGTGAGGATATAACATGAGAAATATAGGTTGGAGTGTCTGAACTGAGGATTATTTCATCTCTCCCCCTACCTACTCTTCTTGCTTCTTCTGGCATTAATGTCTTTCCTGATAAATATTTCAAGAATTCTAAATGAGCATTACATTTCATTTCCAACTTGCCATATATCATCTTCTATTTTTGTTTTTATTTGCTTTCAAAAAATATACTGTTTTTCACTGGTCAATGAGACAAGATCAGGGCATCTTTAAATAGAGCACAGTTATTTTTTTAATTATTTTGATTTATTGGATAGTGACTGTCAGAAATCAAGAGGGAGGGGAGGGATAGAGAGGGTGAGAGACACCTGCAGCACTACTTCACCACTTTTGAAGCTTTCCCTCTGCAGGTGGGGACTGGGGGCTTGAACCTGAGTCCTTGCACATTGTAACATGTGCACTCAAACAGGTGCACCACCACTAGGCCCCCTGAGTACAGTTATCTTAATAAGAGTTATTTGAGTCTAAAAATTGGTTAAAAAAACTTTAGTCATCACTCCGTCATACCACTGTGCTTTGCAAAAGGATGTGATACTTCTAATAATTTTTCTCCATCTGTGTACACTGTATTGATGAATCATCCCAGTTTTTGTTAGTATCCCGTTTTACTGAGTCAACCCGTTTTATCAACAGCATTGCTAATTCATGTTAAAGACCAGTTTACTACAAAAACCTCAACTAGATTTCTCTTTATTGATGTGATTATATCAGAGTCGTTTCTCTTGTTCTACAGTGAACTGTGTTCCCAATTAATTTAGTTTGATCTGGCTTTAGTTTGGACAGACCCACAAAGTATCTGAAATAGAATGTTTTTTTTTTAAAAAGCATATGGATAGTCTTTGTTGTGAATAGATTATTCACTTCCTTGGCACTGTGAAATTGAAGTGATTTTTCATTCATTATAAGTTCTTTCCTACAAAAATTGTTTTATGTGATCACTACTGAATGATTCACAGCTGAACAAAAATTCATAGAGCTGAAGCAATGTTTTGATCTGAAGAATACTGAGACTTAGCTCTGAATATTTTCCACAGAGAGATTACTGAAGTATTTACCTAGGTGCAATTAGAGACTACCTTTAAAAATAAAGAATGTTGTATTTATTTTTATTTAAAAATAAAGATTGTCTCACATCACCAAACATTTTTGGCTTTTTTCAAATAATTATGGTATTATATATAATGTATTTTGTGAAACAATAATTCCAGGTTGTAATCTTGAATAGTGAATATTGTTTGGTGGTTGATCCATCTGTGTATAATCCAATCGGGAATATATAATCCTTTAAAAATCAGTAATAAGCAAATTTGATGTTACTTTTTTATTTTATGCTTATATATAAATGCAGACACTTCTGTATTATGAAGCAAAACTTGCAGTTAAGTTTCCTTATAGGAGTTTATATGAATCATGCAAGTGTATTGATAACAGCTAATGGTGAGACGTATATTTTATACAATTTTATTTTTTGGAAAGTAATTGCTTCTTTTACTGTGTTCTCTTTACAAGGAAGCATCTTACTCTTTCTTTACCTATTAGTACAATGCCTGCCAATGAAAATGCTAATAAATGTTGGGTGGATGAATGAATTCAGAGAGAGTAGTCTGTATTTTCATTTATTAGTGGTTAAAGACAGAACAATTGAGAGGGGAAGGGAAGTGATAGAGAGAGACAATGGTTGAAGCTTTTCCCCTGCAGGTGGGGACCAGGGGCTTGAACCTGGGTCCTTGTGCATTGTCATGTGTGCACTTAAGTAGGTGCACCTCCACCTGGCCCCTCAGAGAGAGTAGCCTTAAGATCTATAGCCTTGTACAAATCAGGTAAAAGTGCTGCAATTCTTTATTCGATATATGCAGTGATCTAGTATGTCATAGTCTTGCAGAATAGGAAATAGCAATAATTTCTGTGAAAAGAAATGACCCAGTAACCCAGGACCTGCATGTGGGAAGGAAGGTCCATGTGTAGCACCCTCTCCCCATGGATTATGTAAGCTGGAGTAGAGTGTTGCTGTGGTCTTGGTGCCTCCCTTTAAATAAATAAATCTGAATTTTAAGGGCCAGATGGTGGCACATCTAAGTAGAGTGAACGTGTTACCATGTACAAGGACCTGGGTTCAAACCCCAAGGTTCAAGTCTTTGATGCCCACTTGAGTGGAGGAAGCCTCAGGAGCAGTAAAGCAGTGCTGCAGGTGTCTTTCTGGATGCCTCTCTATCTCCCTCTCCCTTATCAGTTTCTCTCTGTTTATTTCATTGCATAAATAATGTTTAAGCAAGATATCTGTATTTAAAAAAATATTTATTTTCCCCTTTGTTGCCCTTGTTGTTTTTCTTTGTTGTTGTAGTTATTGTTGTTATTGATGTTGTCATTGTTAGGACAGACAAAAATGGAGAAAGGAGGGGAAGACAGAGAGGAGGACAGAAAGATAGACACCTGCAGACTTGCTTCACTGCTTGTGAAGTGACTCCCCCTGCAGGTGGGGAGCCGGGGCTAGAACTGGGATGCTTACACTGGTCCTTGTGCTTTGTGCCACGTGCGTGCGCTTAACCTGCTGCACTACCACCCGACTCCCCAATATCTGTATTTTTTTTAAAAAAGAAAGAAATCCTGAACCTCTTCCTTGCTTGCTGATAAATGGTGCCATGATATTGCACAGACTGAATGTGACTTCACTAGAACCAATTTACCACTGTTTCACCAAATTGTAATTTGATAAGGAAAATAATATTATAATTTGTACCAAGAGAACAACTACTCTTAAAGTTAAGAGTCCTTTGGGACAAGGGGATAGCTTAGCCTGCTAGAGCACCAAATTGCCTGCCTCAGGCCCCAGAAGTCACAGGTTCAATTCTCAGCACCACCATATGGCAGAACTGAGTAGTACTCTGGTCTCTCTATCTCTCTCATAATAAATAAATAAATAATTTCAAATATCACTTATCATAATGGGAAAACATGAAATTTATGTTTTCAAGTTAAGCTTGTTGGCTTGAACTTAAATGACAATATGTCTTTAGAGGACAGGTTTTTTTTTAATTGATTGATTGATTTATTTTCCCTTTTGTTGCCCTTGTTATTTTTTATTGTTGTTGTAGTTACTACTGTTGTTGTTATTGATATCATCGTTGTCAGATAAGACAGAGAGAAATGGAGAGAGGAAGGGAAGACAGAGGGGGAGAGAAAGATACACACCTGCAGACTTGCTTCACTGCTTGTGAAGTGACTCCTCTTTAGGTGGGGAGCCAGGGCCTCAAATTGGGATCCTTAAGCTGGTCCTTGCCCTTCGCTCCAGGTGCGCTGAACCTGCCGCACTACTGCCCAACTCCCTTTTTTTTTTAAGAACAACTTTCTACATAAAAAGGAAAACTGATCTAGGCTTTAGAAGAAATATTTTTAAATATTTATTTATTCCCTTTTGTTGCCCTTGATGTTTTATTGTTGTAGTTATTATTGTTGTTATTGATGTCCTTGTTGAATAGGGCAGAGAGAGATGGAGAGAAGAGGGGAAGACAGAGAGGGGGAGAGAAAGACACCTGCAGACCTGCTTCACTGCTTGTGAAGCGACTCCCCTGCAGGTGGGGAGCCGGAGGCTCAAACCGGGTAGAAGAAATAAATTTTTAATTAGTCCTCAAGAAGTCAGCCATGCTGATTTATCTTCTGAATGGTTTTATCCTTAAAGGAGCTTAAACTTAAGTGGGAAGGGTTAGCAGCTGACAGTTTAAGTTAACAGTAAATAACTCTTCTGTCAAGGTGGATAAATAAAAGGGCTTTTTCATTTTCCTTGTTTAATGACAGAAAAGACATAGCTGTTAACATGTATGAAATTGACATTCTAAAGCAACCGTAAGTGATAATCTGTGAACAAATGTAAATTTTATTTATTTTGTAGTTATTAAAGATAAATTTATTTTGAATTAAATACTTAGCTGTGTGATTTGCTAAGGAGGTCTAGTCCAAGATGTCTTGAATCCAAAAATACGTGATCAAGTTTTGTTTAGCAAGCAGTAAGAAGTCATTGAATAATTTTGAGCAAGGGAGTGACTTTCAGAGCTATAAATGCAGTCATGGTATGTGAGGAAGCTATTCTATAACAAATATGTGATTTATATTCATAACCAAAGCCAAATAAGAGATAACACATTCCAGTAGGGACATACCAAGGAGATAGATATTCAGTAGTGCTTTGAGAGTTAACTGAATGTGAAAATGTGATAGAAGCAGGAGTTCAGGATGACCAAAGTATTTGTACAATCACGGGTGTTGGCTTTTTTTTTTTTTTTAATTTACAGTAACTTATGGAGGACTCTTTTAAATTCATGACATTGAGACACATTTAAGATTCAATTTCTTCTAACTGACCAAGATTTCAGAAGTGGCCAGTGATTCACTGACTTGAGTACCTGTATTGCAATGAGCAAGGAACTGTGTTCAAGCCCACAGTTCACACCTGCAGGGGAGAAGCTTTGAGTGTGGTGAAGCAGTGCTGCAGGTGTCTGTCTATATCCTTCTTACTTTCTCGCATAAAATATTTTTAAATATGATCAGTAAGCACTATATAGCCACATTCATTTCCACAGAGAATAGCTTTGAATAAGCTAATTTGCTCCATACTATAAGACTTACAAGAAGAAGGGCAGGCGGTAGCACGCCCAGTTAAGCACACACATTGCCATGCTCAAGGATCCTGGTTCTAGCACCAGTTCCCTGCCTGCAGGGGGGAGGTTTCACGAGCAGTGAACCAGGTGTACAGGTGTCTCTCTCTCTCTCTCTTTTCTTTTTTTTTTGTCACTCACCGCCTGGGCTCTGTGCCTGCGCTATGAATTCACTGCTCCTGGAGGCCATTTTTTTCCCTTTTGTTGCCCTTGTTTATTGTTGATGTTATTATTATTGTTGTTATTTCTGCTGTTGTTGTTGGATAGGACAGAAAGAAATCGAGAGAGGTGAGCAGGACAGAGAAGGGGAGAGAAAGATAGACACCTGCAGACCTGCTACACCACTTGTGAAATGACCCCCCTGCAGGTGGGAAGCCAGGGGCTTGAACCGGGATTTTTATGCCAGCCCTTGTGCTTTGCACCATGTGCATTTAACCCACTGTGCTACCACCCAGCCCCCTTCTCTCTCCTTTTCTATCTTTCCCTCCTCTCTCAATTTCTAGAAAAAATAAATAAAGGAAAAAAATGTCCTCTGGGAGCAGTGGGTTCATAGTGCAGGTGCTAAGCACCAGGGATAACCCTGTTGGCAATTTAAAAAGAAGGAAGAGATTGAGTGTCCAATATTTGAAAAATGACATATTCTGGAGATAGCTTCTGTAGATAGAGCATATGAGTGTAGCAGCATTTTCAAACTAGCTGATGCAACTTTTTTAAAAAAATCATTTTGTTGGGAAGGGGGTTAATGGTTTACAGTACAGTTGTTGACACCTGAGTATAATTTCTCATCTCTTCATGACAGATTTCTGCAGAATACTCTTCACCCTTATCTTTTCCTTTTCCACCAGAACCCCAAAGCCAAACCCCACCCCCAGGTCCCTCACTTCTCCTTCTTCCTCAAAGTCCTTTGTTTTGGTGCAATACATCACACCCAAGCCAAGTTTTACTTTAAAATATCTGTCCTTGTTTCTTATTTTATTTTATTTTATTAATGCATTTATTTGGATAGAGACGGAGAGGAACTGAGAGGGAAAGGGGAGATAGAGAGAGAGAAAGAGAAAGAAAGACACCTGCAGCACTGCTTGGCCACTTCAGAAGCTTTCCCCTTACAGGTGGGGACCAGGGACTTAACCCTCTGTCCTTGTGCATGGTAACAGGTGTGCTTTCTCAGGTGTGCCATCCCCTGGCCCTTGCCTGTCCTTGTTTCTTCAGTTTTACCTATGAGTGAGGCCATCCAGTATTCTTCCTTCTTGGCTTATCTCAGTTAACATATTTCTTCAGACTCCAAGATGAGGCAAAGGGGATGACATCATCATTTTTAAACAACTGAGTAGTCTTCAAGCTTGACTCCATGCTGGCCTTCCCAGCTTGATCAGCATTCTCTGTCTCCTCCTTACCTCTGAGCCTCTGAAGTTCTAAAGTGACATGTGAAACACTAGTTTAGAGGCTTTTGTGGAGGAAAAAAAGAAAGGAATACTCCTCTCTGTCTTACTTAATATTTACCCTGTTCCTTCTATTTGTCTCAAAACAGATCAAGACAGTTCTTCATTTCATTTACTATTTAACAATTCATAGGACCATCTACAAAACATACACACAGGGGGGACCAGGTGGTGGTTAAGCACACACATTACAGTGCACAGGGGCCCAAGTTCAAGCCCCTGGTTTCCACCTGCAAGGGGGAAAGCTTCACAAGTGGTGAAGCAGGGCTGCAAGTGTCTCTCTGTCTCTATTTTCCCCCTCCACTCTCAATTTCTCTGTCCAATTATAAATGAATAAAAATATTTTTTAAAAGAAACACTATACACGGACAGCTCAGAGTGCTGCAATCATCTTCCTTTTCAATTTTCTCTTGCACAGTTCCAGAGATTTAACTCAAGTTCCAGAGATTTAACTCAAGATTTAACAGTACATTTTCATGTACTGTTGAGTCAAGCCCAATTTTTTAAATGACTGATTGATTGATTGAATTTACAAGTGAAGTAGAGAAAGGAGCAAGATTTAAGAAGTTCTATGGATATTTTGTTTTTGTCTTTTTATTAATGCTATGCCAGTTATTGAACCCGGGACTTCATGCAGGATATGTATGCTCAACCACTGAGCTACCTCCAGGGCCATGCTATATTTCAATATTAAAAAAAAATTAAGGTTATTTATTTATTTATTTATTTTAAATTTATTTATTCCCCTTTGTTGCCCTTGATGTTTTATTGTTGTAGTTATTATTGTTGTTGTCATTATTGTATTGTTGTTATTCGATAAGACAGAGAGAAATGGAGAGAGAAGGGGAAGACAGAGAAGGGGAGAGAAAGATAGACACCTGCAGACCTGCTTCACCACCTGTAAAGCCACTCCCCTGCAGGTGGGGAGCTGGGGGCTTAAACCAGGATCCTTATGCTGGTCCTTGCTTTGCTTAACCCACTGTGCTACCACCCGACTCCTATTTCAATATTTTTAAAGTTTTCTTTTTTTGTGAGAGAAAGAGAGAGCAAGTGTGAGCCCAAGGCACCATTCCACCATCCAGAGTTCAAAGTCCTTTTGCACGTAGATCCAACCCATTCCTGCTGCATGCAAAGCCCCTGCTCGTCCACTAAGTCACCACCCTCGTGCCCTCCAATTATCTTCTTGTTTGCTTGTTACCTTTTTTATTTTTTTTTAATATTTGATGTATTGATTTTGGATAGAGACAGAGAGAAATTGAGAGGGAAGGGGGAGGGGAGAGAAAAAGAGAGACAGCTGCAGTAGTCTCCCCACCCCCCTTGCAGGTGGGGACTGGAGGCTTGAACACGTGTCCTTGCTACATAGTAAGATGCACACTTTATGAGGGACACTACCACCTGGTTCCCCTCCAGTTACCTATGTAAATGACAGAGACTTTGGAAGCTTGGTACCTTCTCTATCATGCTGTTAAAAAAATGGCATGGTGTGAAGCTGTACCCCTCTTATCCTATGGTTTTGTCACTGTTTCCTTTTTATAAATAAAAAAATTAAAAGGAAGAAGAAAATGGTATGGTGTGCCTCTACTACTTATGAGCTCCCCCCAAGAATGTATCCTCTTTGTAAGTCAGAAGACCTAAAGCTTCCAGAAATACCTCACCCCCCCACCTACCCCCACCCTGTGATCCGTGATTTGCATCTGCCTCCTAGAGGAGAAGGAAGGAAGGAAGGAAGGAAGGAAGGAAGGAAGGAAGGAAGGAAGGAAGGAAGGAAGGAAAGAAGGAAGGAACGAACTGGCTGCCTTCAAGGAAAACATTTCTAATTTTATTAAGACTATCTCCTAATTGAAGTAAACATGTAGTCACAGAGCATAGTTTGCTTGAGGGATTCCTTCCATAGTGTTGCTGCATTGTGAACATAGACTTCCCAGATAATTTCTGTAGAACAGTTTTTTGTTTGTTTGTTTTTAAGAATTTTAAAAATATTTATTTATTCCCTTTTATTGCCCTTGTTGCTTTATTGTAGTTATTATTGTTGTTGTTATTGACGTCATCGTTGTTAGATAGGACAGAGAGAAATGGAGAGAGGAGGGAAAGACAGAGAGGGGGAGAGAAAGATAGACACCTGCAGACCTGCTTCACCACTTGTGAAGTGACTCCCCAGCAGGTGGGGATCCAGGGTCTCCAACCAGGATCCTTACACCAGTCCTTGCACTTTGCGCCACCTGGGCTTAACCTGCTGCACTACCTCCCGACTCTCAGTAGAGCAGTTTTTTGTTTGTTTTGTTTTATGTAATAACATATTTTATTGATTTGTAGAGCAGTTTTTAAAGTCACATTTAGCAGAGTTGTCGACAACTAGGTCATGAAGTTGTGTTGGGATACAAAGTTGAACATGGGGGCCCGGTGGTCACACACCAGGTAAAATACACACATTATAGTGCACACTGAACCCAGGTTTAAGACCCAGGTCCCCACCTGAAGGGGGTAGCTTTATGGGCTGTGAAACAGTGCTGGAGATCTGTCTATCTATCTATCTATCTATCTATCTATCTATCTATCTATCTATCTATCTAATCTATCTATATCTATCTATCTGTTTATCTCCCCCTTTCCTCTTAATTTCTCTCTGTCGCTATACAAAAAAAAAAAGTTAAAATACAAACATGATACTGATCTAATCTGGCCAAGGAGAACTGGAAGCTATGCATATGGCTTAGATTCTGAGTCCATTACCATATGGGAATGGCTATCATGCACACCTATACACACATACCTACACACACACACACACACACACACACACACACACATACACATACACACACACACACACCAATATCTAGTAGCACAATAAAGTGATGGATCCTGGTGACAATTTAGGAGATAAATCAGAAGCCAACTCTAGGATGAAAGACTGAATTTCTACTCTCAGGATCTGGTATTTGAATGTATAGGTAGGTGAGTGTGCTATAAAAGACAATAAAGTTGGTTTGCCTCTCCTAGTGAACTGAGAATGAACTGAGAACATTAGGTTAGTGATGGGTTTGCTTCTTTATGACAAGCATAGTGTAAGAGGAACAATTTGAAATCTTACAATTGATTTATGAGGTTTCAGGGTGATAGTTCAGCAATACTGGGCAGGATTTGCATGCCTGGGGCCCCAAATTCTATCCCTGGCACTACCATAAACCACAGCTGAACAGTGTTCCATACTCTCTCTTTCTTGTTAAATGATTTTTTCCCACTACCATTATCCCTGGGGCTGCACACCTGTGTGATTCCTCCACTCGTGGTGGGGTCTCTCTCTCTCAAAATAGAGTTAGAAAAGGAGAGAGGGAGACACAAAGATAGAGGGCAAGATAGAGAGGAGAGTCCACAGCACGACTCAATAACCCAGGAAGTTTCTGCCACCTGGGGCTCAAACCCAGGGCCTTGCACATGGTAAAATGTGTTGTACCAAGTGAGCCATCTCCAGAGCCGTGTGTGTGTGTGTCTGTGTGTGTGTGTGTGTGTGTCTTTTTAAAAATTTATATATAAAAATAAACTCAATGTTGAGTAGACCTCACACAAAGAAAAATAATTTTATTATTATTTTAATATTTATTGATTTGATTAGATTGGACAGAGAGAAATTGAGAGGGAAAGAGGAGATAGAGAGGGAGAGAGAAAGAGAGACTCCTGTAGCACTGCTTCACCATTTGTGAGGCTTCCCCACTGCAGGTGGAGCCTGGAGGCTTAAACCTGGGGTCCTTAAGCATGCCAGCATGTGTGCTCCACCAGGTGTGCCACCACCCGGCCCCTGGAAGATCATTTTAATACGAAAAAACTATACTGTAAGTGGATCTGAAGAATCTCATTGGTGTGATGAAAACATTGTAAAACTGGTTATGATGACAGCTGTCCAACTTGGTAAATGTACACAAATTTGTTGAATTGTCTACTTAAAAATGGATGACTTTCTGTTAGGTAAATGGTAGCTCAAAGTTGTTTTAAAGTATTGACTGTCATACGAACACATTGATTTGATTAGACCATATTCAACATTAAGCCATGATTGACTTGATACTGAAAATTTTATCACATTCGTTGAAATCATTAGCAAGGCCTCTAGGTCATTGCAAAATCAAGGTTGAGATTTGTTAGATTAATTACATGCTTTGTGCCACCTGTGCTTAACCCACTGCGCTACCACCCGACTCCCAGATTACATGCTTTGAAGAGGCAGAATCACTGGAACTCTTAGCACTGCCAATTATATTTCTTAGGACATGAAATGCAACTGGCTATTTGGAAATTTGAAAGTCTAACTCTTTAGAATTTTTTTTTAAGAAAGGATAAATTAACAAAACCACAGGGTAGGAGGGGTACAACTCCACACAATTCCCACCACCCAATCTCCATATCCCACCCCCTCCCCTGATAGCTTTCCCACTCTCTATCCCTCTGGGAGCATGGACCCAGGGTCATTGTGGGCTGTAGAAGGTGGAAGGTCTGGCTTCTGTAATTGCTTCCCCGCTGAACATGGACGTTGACTGGTCCATCCATACTCCCAGTCTGCCTCTCTCTTTCCCTAGTAGGGTGGGTCTCTGAGGAAGTGGAGCTCCAGGACACATTGGTGGGGTCTTCAGTCCAGGGAAGCCTGGCCGGCACCCTGATGACATCTGGAACCTGGTGACTGAAAAGAGAGTTAACATACAAAGCCAAACAAATTGTTGAGCAATCATGGACCCAAAGCTTGGAATAGTGGAGAGGAAGTGTTAGGGGGATACTCACTGCAAACTCTAGTGTACTTCTGCTTTCAGGTATATATTTTGCAATAGTTTATGGATACGTGTGAACATATGCTCTCTCTCACAGAAACTGGTGTATATCTAGGTTTTGGGACTTTGTTAGAAAGTGAACCACCTGAGATGGAATTAGAGTATACTATGAAAGGAAAGGTCTCACCCGAGTAATGAAGCTGAAGGGTTGTCATTCCACACGTGAAGTCTCTGGACACAGTCTGAAGTGAAGCATGTTGAGGTGGCCATTGTTGCGTTGTTTAGAATTTTTTTTTACATATGTTTCCTTTTAAAAGAGAAATAAACATTCCCTTAAGACCTGATTGTGAATTATTGACTTGGTGAAGTTGAATGGATAAGTAGGAAATTAGGAAAAATCAGAGAAGGATAGGAGTTAGCAGTGTTGCACCACGTGATTAATGAGTCCCAAGTGATTAATGATTCTCCGGTTCCCAAAGGGGTTTGTTTCAGTGATTTCGAATTGGGTTTTTGAATTATGGAATCTGCATTTATAATGCAGTTAAAGTGGATAACTTAGGTGTTTGAATATTTGATTAACTGAAATTTGAGGCAAGTAGGGGTGCAATTCTTTCATAACTTTCATTTCCACTGAAATGTACTGTGGCACACGAGTCTAATGTCAAAGTTGGTGAGCTATGAGTAATGACAGTAAAATGGCACCTTGGTTGACAAATAGTCTAGGAGCAAAACTCTTTGAAGAAAAAAACCTGGCCTCTATATTGAGGGGATTGGAGCTCCCATTCCAGTTTCTTTTTTTCCCTCCCTCTCTCCCTCTTTCTCTTTCTACATTTCTTTTTTTCTTCCTCCCTTTCTTCCTCCCTTTCTTCCTTCCTTCCTTCCTTCCTTCCTTCCTTCCTTCCTTCCTTCCTTCCTTCCTTCCTTTCTTTCTTTCTTCCTTTCTCTACTTCTTTCTTTCTCTTTTCTCACTTTATTGAAGGGGGTTTACTAGTTTACAGTATAGTTATTAACACATGAGCACAACTTCTGATCTCACTATGACAGGTATCTGCAGAACACTCTCAAGTCCAACTTGAATGCTTTTCAATCACCAGGACCCCAGAGTACCTCCCAGCCCCCTTCCTGCCCTCCTTCCCCAGAGTCCTTTGCATTAGTGCAATACATCAGAAACATTCCAGTCTTTTATTGTGATTGAAAAAGTAGAAGTCTTGCTCTTCTCTCAGGTCTAGCTTGACTTCTTAATGAGTAGGACTGATGCTAACTCTGAGTTAGATAATCCTTCCAAAGGATCTATGCGTGTAAAAGATTTTTAGGTTTCCCTATGCACTTGGAAAGGGACTATTCATTGATGAGAGAACTTACTGTTTTCCTTGACCTACATCTACATATTGCTATCTCCCTACTACCACTACCATTTGTGTACTCTCCTCATTTCATATGGCTTCATGAGGAGCTTCAACTGGACTTTTTTTTTTTAATGTAGTAAGTAGGGGGGCCAGCATTTAAAAATTTATTCTTTTGCGTTCCCTTTTATTTATGGTTCAGGTATGTATGTATGTGTATATCTCTTTCCAGCTACTCCGCTTTCATCAAGATATAAGGAGTGTAAAGAATGAGAACTAGCATATAAGCCAATTTTCTAAGCAGAGGAATTTTCTGGTTATGATGCATATGACAATGTGAGCTAATCGTTATATAGATTTTATAAGGCTAAGGGAGACCTAGAGACTTGAAATATGAAAAAAATATAAGAATTGAAATATGGTAGATAAAGGTGGCAAACATTAATTTTAAAGTCTTTCAGGGACAGGAATGAGACTGCAAATGCCTTTTCCTTTGGATAATTAACTTTCCTCCTGTTCTAGTTGTCTAATGGAGTATCATTTGTCATTCCATTTGTTTATCCCAGTTCCCTCATCTGTGGCATAGTGCTATTTCTGTGATTGAGATGGTTGACTCTGGAATTCAGAATCTGTTTTTCTCAAAAGCTAATAATGTCACTACTGTACATGACTTTCTAAATCTCATCCTAGTTATAGCCTAGGATATGCTATTTCCCTATTGTATTTGTATTGGGAGAATGGTAAGAGAGGTTTTGTTTGTTTGTTTGTTTTCTTTTTCAGAATTGGTATTATTTTTTTTTGTGGGAATAGTGGTAACTGGCTCATTTTAGACTGCATTAATTAAGCCAGAAAACTACTTGCCTTTAACAGAATGTATCTTTCTGAGATACTTCTTGTACTTATAAATTAAGCATGTATCTATTAATTATATCATGGCCTCTATGCTCTAGTTTTTTTATTTTTCAGTCTTGGTGTAAGGGGAACAATGTGGGCTTCAAAAATCAGACGCAAGTTCAAATGAGAGTTACCAGACTCATGGTGAAGCCTTCAACTCTCCAAGCTTCAGTTTCCTGTCTTTAAAATGGGATAGCTCTGAGGATTAAGTAGCAAAGAGGACGTGTTTGGCACAGAGCCTAGGACACAGCAAGTGCTGGCTACACGATCTTATTCCAATGTGAAAACTGACATCAGCTATTTATTAATGTGGTTTTATTTTAAACGTGACACATGGATACAGAAAGGAGCCTCTTTACTATGGAAAATCATTTTACAGTCTGACCCTATTACACTGAACTTTCTCTTTTGTTGGCTCTGCTGTTGCTGCAGTGAAAGAGAGAGGCTTGGGGAGAAGATAAGCAGGTATTCTATGTCATCAAGGTTGCAAGTTTTCATAAGCGAATTCAAGTCAACAGTAATGTACTTATTTATGCTATTAAGAAATTCAAATACTACATGCTTTTAACAATATATGGAATAAAAAGAGATAATGCAAACTAACAGACAAAACACACACACACACACACAAAAAAAAGAAATTCAAATAAGTAGCCAAAGCTCTATTTTTCTTGATTCTTTTCAGGCAAGCACCTCATTAAGGAGATATGTTTTCCATAGCTTCTTAAACAAGAATTGATTTATGCCTTATTTGGAAAAGTTGCTCTGATAGTTGTGATTATCTTGTGTAATGATGCTGAAAATGGCCATTTAGTGAGGGGTATGTCTCTCAATATTTAATTTTTTTAAATTAAATGTCTGGCATATTTTATACATGTCAACTTCTTGAGTTGGATGTTTTGTCTCTGTTTCTTAAAAACATTTTCTCCCCCCCTTTTTTTTTAAATGGAGATAACGGAGGGGGAGGGACTGGAAGGAGGGTTAAAATTATAAGTTTTGTGAAGTTATAAAGGTCTTTAGTATCTTTAGAATTCCATGCAAAATGCATTCTTTGACTCGATAGAGAAACCAGTGGGATAACAGTTACCACCTTAAATTTGTGATTTATCTCAAGGGTGGAAGGAAATACCTTGACAGATTTAGCACTCACATTCAAATGAGTATGAGAACAGGTGGCTAAATGTCTCCTCCACCTGCCATGCAACTTTATCACAAGAAATTTTTCATTCAGCAAGTGCCGCTGCTAGCAAACACTTCTCTATTTCAGAGAAGAAAGACAAATGGAGGGAGACTCCTTCTTTGAAGAGCACCCTTTTCTTGATATCCTTTATAAATTGTGAGTGTGCAAATTATGTATTTTTTTTCTGGGCGCATGCGTGGTGGAAAGCATGAGTTAGTGCCTTGATGAGCCACTTAATTTGTTGTAATATCATGCTCATCATGGCTTTAATTTTACTTTGTTGCTACTTGCTGTTCTTGTATACCAACCCAATAGCACTTTTAGTTATGGTGATATTATTACTATAGGAAACTATAATGTGTGTGCAGTACTTTTGACACTAACTTGGCAATAACTTTTTTTTTTTACAGTAGAGTCATATTATTAGGGAACATCTTTAGGTTTAGCTTCTTCCTAATTGAAATGGTGTCATGTGAGAGAAGTGCTATCAAGCTAATTGGGAGATAAAAGTTAAAGGTGTTATTTATCTACTTTCATCTCCCTAGCTTTTCTTTGATTTTTTTTTCACTTCAGAAATTAAAAACAGTGTGAGAAAGTTCAGAGAATGATTTGACAACTATTCCACTTACCTTTAGGCAATATATATATATATTTTTTCCCTAATTATGCATAGACTCTAGGAATAAAACTCATAGTGTTGGGTGTTAATGTGTTGTTCTTCAGCTGATGTGAGCCTTGAGATACTCTGCCAGTGCTTGGGTTGGCACTTAGAACTTTTCCACTGAAGAAAGTCTTGCTTCTTGTGTTTTCATTCCAGTGATTTCAGAGACCACACACACAAAAAAAAGTTTCCTTTTTCTTGAAAATGAAATTTGACCTCACCTGGCTTTTGTTATAAAACCAGCTGGTATTTGTGCAATGATAGAGAAACCAAAAAACTGAGATGCTCATTTGATAAGTTTGTCAAGTTGATACCCCATTTTTTAAAACACAAAAATAGTCACTTTAGTGGAGAGGGGCAGGGGTCCGTTATGGAAATTGGTAAGTGCTGGAAGATCATTTGAGGCTTTGGAACCAAATAATTCAATAATGAGATCTTTTTTTCCTTGTTCCCTTATAGCACGGGAATATACACCCAATTGCTCTAGTGAATCTTGCGAGTAGAAAGTCCTTTCCAGAATACCTATCACATTTTTACCTTTACAGAATTATTCAATGTTGAAAACAGATTTCAACCAGATTGCCAGAGTACTCTTTCTTCAGCCCACCTACTAGGTCTTACTATAATACAGGATTTTTCATTATCATGGTACTCGTTATAAAATGAAAAAAAATCCATTTGATGGTTTTAAAAATTCCATTAAAAATCTCATTTGGGTGAGAAGTGCTGTATGCAAGCATTGGCTGAACACTTGTTTGCCCTGACAATTTTGAAATTGTCTCTTCTACTCTAGTGTTTGATAAGTTGGTAAGGGTAGAACTGAAATCTTCACTTTAATTAGGATATTCTGGGATACTCACTTTTTTTTTTCTGTTAACTCTTGGTACTTAACATCTTTATGAATTGCTTGCTTGTGCCGTTTACTTGTTTCTCTTTGGGTAACATTTTATCTATGGAAGATTTTAGACCCTGATCACCATATTTGCTTCACCCTGTTAGCATTTGACAGTCACTTTTACTATCTGCTTTCTTTGTCTTCAAATAGCAGTGCAGAGAAGTGTCAATCTGTGTTTTGGGTGGAGTGTAGTTAGCAGAATGTTTATGCAAACAGATTTTGACTCCAAAGTCCCAGGTTCAATCCCCTTCACCAATATATATATGAACCACCTTTGCACTGCTTTTCTTAAAATGATCTCTCTTTACCTTAATGATTTCCAAAAAAAAGCAATTGTGTTCTTTGAACAAGCAAAGTTGACTAATTCATGTACACTTCTTGGAACATTGATTTTGTGCTCTTTGGTTAGTTACTGTTTGAAAAAGGTGTGTCCAGTTGTAATGGGGCGGGCAGGAGTACCATTGTCATATTATGCATTTGTTGGAATTGAGAAATATGTGCCTTTTAGAAAGAAAATTGATTAAGGAAATCTCTTCTAGAATAATTTTGTAATGTTGATGAAGGGCCTATTTGGTCAGGATTTACTGAATATGTAAAAGTTAATCCAAATCATTGAATGAAGAGAATTGCCAAAGTATTCTCAGCCAGGGATATAGCTCAATTGGTAGAGAGGGCATGTAGCACATGTGTGAGTCCCTAGATTCAGTCTCAGCACACATGTACACATACACACACACAAACACATTCTTCTATGAGTTTACATAGTATAAAAGTCTGCTTTTATAAACTTAATTTTTCTTCTATTTTTAATAATAATAATAATTATTATTATTTTGCTTTTTGCCTCCAGGGTTATTGCCTGCACTACAAATCCACTTCTCCTGGTGGCCATTTTCTTCCTTTTTTTTTTTTTAATTGGATAGGACAGAGAGAAATGGAGGAAGGAGGGGGAGTAGAGAGGGAGAGAGAAAGACACCTACAGACCTGTTTCACTTGTGAAGCGACTGCCTGAAGGTGGGAAACTGGGGGATCTAATTGGTTTTCTTTCATGGGTCCTTGAGCAAGCATTGTATGTACACTTAACCCAATGAGCTACCACCCAACCCCCTAAACCTCTTTTTTCGTTAATTCTTTTTTTTATTTTCATGAGAGAGAAGGAGATAGAGACAGATATACAGAGGGAATGATACAAAGTATGACCAGAGCACTGCTCAACTCTGATATATGCAAGAATTTGAACCTGAGACTTTAAAGCCTCAGGCATGGAAGTCTTTTCGCATAACCATTATGCTACCTCTCCCACCCAGAGCTTGATTTTTTTTTTTCTAGCTAATGTGCTGAAAGAGAGTAGAGGAGTCCTGCTGTTGTTAGATGGCTGAAAGAGTTTGTGGTAACAACCTCACTGTAATTTTTAGAACTGGCATAACCTCAAGGAGTCAACTTTCTAACTAGGAAGTTATTGAGATCAGATTTCCCTGAAAAGGTTAATCTTTCTGTTATCAGTGTTCCTCAACCTTGACACTCTGGCATTTTTCTGGAGTACATCTTTGACAGGGAGGAGAACTGTTTTCCTGCATTGTTGTATCAAACAGTATCTCAGAATGACAGTAACCACCCCCTCTCTCTCATTGTGACAAAGGAAAATGTCTCAAAACATTGCCAAATGGGAGGGAGTACAGCTCCCTAGGCACACCCCCCACCAAAGACACCAGCTTTGTTGTTGTTCTTAATTTCTGACTTGAAAAAAAAAGAATATGATTTTAAAATGTTCTTTGGACTGAGAATTATTCAGATCATCCATCCTTGAAAAGATAGTGGGGGGGGAGGGGCGATGGGGAGTGTTACAGAGAGGTTTTCACCTCCTAACAATTGTTGAAGAACAATGCTCTTTACATCCAGTCAATAAAGTTAATAAAAAGGCAATAGAAGGGAATATTGAATCCTCTGATAAGATTGGCATGGCATGTACTGTTAGTGATGCAGAAATAATGGGGAGTGTGCTGAATGTTAAGAAGTCAGAGGGTGTTGATAAAAAGTCATGAAGAAGGTTATTGTAGTGGAGGCTTCTTCAGCTTTTGAAGTAAGTAATTAGAAAGCCAGCCATTTTCTCTTACCAAGAAAGGGCTACATTTTCACATACTGCTCTTCAATTTGGAAAGCAAGTGACAAATGACAAGTAAACATGTTGTTAACTGTAGTATATTAAAAAGAAAGGAAGAAAGGGAGAAGAAAGAAAGAAAGAAAGAAAGAAAGAAAGAAAGAAAAAGAAAGAAAGAAGCAATGTCCAGGCTTTGCTTTAGACACAATGGGGTTTCAGCATTATTCCTGTGCCTTTGACATCTGTGGTTCCATAAGAAATGATAATTGATGGTCATTTAAAGCACTGCATATTAAAGAAATATCTTTGGAATGATCCACAGAAGTGAGAATATTTATTCATTTGGAAGATACATATTAAGCCTCCCATGTACTAGGTTCTTTGTAGAGAATACAGAAACAAAAAATAAATAAAATATTCTGCTTGAATATTCCATTAAAATAATTCTGGATGGGTGGAAATTCTCTCATTAGGGATACCAATCATCACCAATCTATTTTCCACTTTAGCAAATTGATTCTGCAATTTTAAATGTCTGTTTAAGAGTGTGTGTGATTGTGTGTGTATACTGTAAGTCATATACAGATAGTTTAATTCTTTTTCAAAGCTACTTCTGAAACTAGTGGGGGACTATGTTCATTTTCTTTTATGCCCATTAAAATCTTGAATTATTCTCTTTATTAAATATCCATGAAAGTTGAATAAAACATGATTATCTATTATTAACTCATTTTTAGTTATACTATGGTTCTAATAGCATTAAGAAGAATTGATGTTATTCCCTAAGGCCAGAATTTTTGCTAATTACTGCTGGATTTAAAATAATTTGGTTAGTGTCAGAAAGGAAAAAAAAAGAAATCATGATCTCTTTATTAAAAGTATGGTATAATCTTACAATGTTTTTTTCTTGTTAAAGTTGATCAATTGATTAAAGCTTGATCAATTGATTATAGGTATAAAAAAAAAGGGAAAAGGGAAATTTTTATTATTTTGGACAGCCCAGAGTTAGAAAAACAAGTAATTCATTATTTAGGAATCTACAAATAATTGGGACAAATTTAGTGTTCCAACACTTAGAAATCCATTCTTTCTTCTATCCCAACACCCCATTTTAGATGTCTACCTCATGAAGGTACAAAATGATTCAGAGAGAACTTAGCACTGTTAACCTAAGAAAATGCAGGTCTACTTATTCTAAGGGAATATGATGGCCCTATGGTGATCAGTTTTTACTAGAATCTAACTATTTAGTGTTCAATGTTTTCCCATGTTCTCCATCTAACTGACCTATTGACAATATGTTCTTCTTATAACCTTTAAAAAGTCACTCGTAGGGAGTCG
The DNA here is from genome assembly GCF_950295315.1 of Erinaceus europaeus. Lineage (NCBI taxonomy): Eukaryota > Metazoa > Chordata > Mammalia > Eulipotyphla > Erinaceidae > Erinaceus > Erinaceus europaeus. The sequence goes on from NC_080185.1 coordinate 44,462,762, forward strand.
GGCGGTAGCGCAGCGGTTAAGCTCACATGGCACAAAGCGCAAAGAAAGCTCACATGGCACAAAGCGCAAAGACCCGTGTAAGGACCCGGGTTAGGGCTCCCGGCTCCCCACCTGCAGGGTAGTCGCTTCACAGGCGGTGAAGCAGGTCGGCAGGTGTGTATCTTTCTCTCCCCACTCTGTCTTTCCCTCCTTTCTCCATTTCTCTCTGTCCTACCCAACAATGACGACATCATCAACAACAACAAAAACGGACAACAAAAGGGAAAATAAATAAATATAATAATTTTTTTTTAAAAAAAGTTACTCAGGTACTGATTGTTTCTTTGATTGCTTTTTCTGAAAAGATGGCAATGCCCTTACTTTGTATTAATAGCTTTGTATTAATATCTAATGCCAAATGCATAAGAGACACTTCTAGAAAAAGAAGCTGTTTCATTTGTGTTTTTATTCAGCTGGGACTACAATAGTAGAAGAGGAGATCATGTAAACTGGCAAAAATAGCTCACCTGGATAGAGTGCTTGCTTCGCCATTAACTCCATCCAGGTTTGAGCCTGGCTGCCTGCCTGCCATGTTGCTGGCTGAAGGACACTTCAGTCTTAATCTGCCCCTCCCCCCTTCCTCTTCTCCTCCCTCTTCTCCCTCCTCTCCCTCCTCTCCCTCTCCCTCTCCCTCTCCCTCTCCCTCTCCCTCTCCCTCTCCCTCTCCCTCTCCCTCTCCCTCTCCCTCTATTTCTCTCTCCCTCTTCTGCCTGAAAACACTCTAGAGCAATGAAGTCCTGGTGGTGACAAAAAGAATAAAGAAATAATGTATTAATATAGCATAATTCTTCTTTGGCATTTATTAATAGAATCTTTGGAGGAAGGGATCAGAATAAAGTAAAATCAAAATCCTGGCCCAACTTGTTTATAACTGTGTGACCTCAGGTAAATTATTTAACATTCCTGTAGCTCATTTTCCATAATCTCGATTTACAATACAATAATAGTATCTACTATATAGGATTGTTTTTAAAGACTATGTGAAATTGACGTGTAAATTTCTTGGCATTTGATATATTGGGTTGACAGAAGAGTCTTGACATATAGCCCAGCATAATGACTACTCAGTGAACAATAGCGATAGCTATCATCTTTTTAAAATTGGGTATTTCAAACTCATTTTAACTGTGAATACCAGAATCTCATGGAATTGCTAAATAAACTGTACAACAGTAAAAGCAACTACTCTGGTACTAAAGAAAGTCTTTGTGATTCTAATTTTGGGCCAGCTTGTAGATGGGTTTCTCTGTTCACTATCTTTCCTGACCTTGGAAATCCTTTCACAGATGTCTTCCCTGTTATATGAATCTCAAATACTATAAAACAAAATCCATCTACAGATGATTGGTGCTAGTGCCTAGTAATTTCTCTAAGCAACCTTAGTACTTTCAACCACTTGACATATTTTCATTTGCCTTTTCTTTCTGATTTAAAAACATTTTCAGATCTCTAGTGGAAGAGGAAGACCAGCACATGAAACTGTCCCTTGGAAGCAGCGAAATGGGCCTCTCCTCCCATTTGCAGTCTTCCAAGGCAGGAACCACACGCATCTTTACCAGCAATACGCACAGCTCTGTGGTGTTACAGGTAATCTCAGCTATTCCTTTTGTAATCTGGGTTGTCCATGATGGAAGGGATCATGGATTTATGGGAATTCTCTATACTTTTGCCAGTTTTGAAGTGACCCCAAAACTGCTCTAAAAATAGTTTGTTAATTAGCAAAAAAGAAAATAAAAATTAAGAGGCTGGGGAGACAGCATAATGGTTCTGCAAAAGACTGTTGTGCCTGAGGCTCTAAAGTTCCAGGTTCAATCCTCAACACCACCATAAGTCAGAGCTGAACATTGCTTTGGTGAATCTCTCTCTCTCTCTCTTTCTCTCTCATTAAAATAAAATAAACTATACTTAAAAAAAATCAAATGTCCAACAGAGGGGAAACCTTGAGGGGGAAGTTACATGAGTTCCTGCTGTTTATTTTACTTTTTATTATTTTTATTTACTTATTGGACAGAAACAGCTAGAAATCGAGAGAGAAGGGAGTAATAGAAAGGCAGATAGACAACCGCAACACTGCTTAAGTATCTGCAAAGCCCCCCCCCCCCGCAGATGGGGATTGAGGGCTTGAACCCAAGTCCTTGTGCATTGTAACATGTGTACTTAAACCAGGAGCACTACCACTGGCCCCTTTGTTTGCTTGTTTGTTTTAGAGACAGAGGGGTAGGGAGGCAGAGAGAGTGAAAGAGACCAAATAGCCCAGCTCTGCTCCCCTCAGTGTAGTGGGGTCCAGGCTCCAACCTGGGTTTTGCACATGGCAAGGCAGCATACTATCACAGTGAGTTCTTTCACCAGCCCCCACCCTACCCCACCTCTGTGTTTTAAAAAAAAAAGTTTTTATGCTTTGTTTTGTTTGTGTTTGTATCATGCCATTTTCTTTCTTTCCATTTATGTATTTTATTATGATATTGACAGAGAAATAGGGTAAGAGAGGAAAGAGACCACAATAGTAATAATAAGAAGAAGACTGGGGAAATGTTGGAAGAAATTTATAAATCCATCAATAGGAGAAGGATTGCATAACGTACATTGCATCAAAACTGTAATACCATCCAATCTCTAGAAAGAATGAAATGGATCTGTATGTATCAACTAGAAAGATGAGATTAAGTGGGGAAAAATGATGACAAAACAAATGTGACATCTCCATACAATGGAATATTAGTAAGCTATAAAAATGAATGAAGTATGGATGAACTTTTGCAACATTTTGCTGTGTGAAAGAAGTTAATCACAGGAGAGTGCATTATATGACTCAGTGGGGAAATATGGAGAGAGAGAGAGGGAGAGAGGGGAGACTAGTGGTTACAGATGGTTGAAGAATGAGATGATAGGTATTCGTATTCGAAGTGTGGTAGCTTAGCAATATAAAGTTTTACTTCAAGGTGAAGGAAATGTTCTAAAATTCAACATGGAGATGGCTATACATATTTGTAAACATAAGAATCACTAAATTGTATATTTTAAGTGAATGAATTATATATTATATATAAATAACGCTATGAGGACAGCAACAGGCCAATATGTATTGTATAATCCCATCCATTCATATAAAAATCCACAAAAAATATGGATATACATTAATATAAATATGTAGTAAAAGATCTGGAAACATTAGGAAGGCAGGTGAAAGCTGGCCTACAGTTTTTACCTTATGTAATCCTGTACTGTTTTAAACTTTTATGGACATGTTTTTGTGTTGTACCTATGTAATTTAAAAATACAGAAAGAGTGGTAGACAAAACAAGATGAGTCTTAGAACCAACCAGTCCGTAATAGTTGAGGTCAGTTATTGTTGGTTCAGGCTAGTGCAGAAACAGTGATGTGAAAGTAACCTGACATTTTGCATCAAGTCTGATCTTCAACTCTTTTTTTTGTTTGTTTGTTTTGATTTTAATGATTGTATTTCTTTTATTCTGAGAGGTAGAGGGCGGGGGAGCGGGGAGAGAAAGATACCGGAGTACTGCTCTGCTATGTTATGCCATGCCAGGGATCAAATCTAGTACCTTATATATGCCCTGACCCATTAACTGATTTTTTTTTTTTTAATTACCAGAGAACTGCTCAGTTCTGGCTTGTAGTGGTAAAGGAGATTGAACCTGGGACCTTAGAATCTCAGGATATCTCCCCTAATTTATTATTATTTTTAAATGTCTTTATATTTTCTGTGGTCGTATGGACCTACTAATGCTACTCTCATTACTGTTAGAAAGCTTTGCATGCTATTTTTAAGGATTTATTAAAATTATGCTCTTCCAAGCAGAGGTTTTTTAAAAAATGTTTTTATATTTATTTATTTTTAATATTTATTTTCCCTTTTTTTGCCCTTGTTTTATTGTTGCGGTTATTGTTGTTGTTACTGATGTCATCATTGTTGGATAGGACGGAGACAAATGGAGAGAGGAGGGGAAGACAGAGAGGAGGAAAGAAAGATAGACACCTGCAAACTTGCTTCACTGCCTTGTGAAGTGACCCCCTGCAGATGGGAAGCCAGGGGCTCAAACCAGGATCCTTACACCGGTCCTTATGCTTTACGCTACGTGTGCTTAACCCACTGTGCTACTGCCAGCCTCCCCAAGCTGAGGTTTTTAAGTACAAGTGCTAGCCAACGGAGAACTTTTTTTTTGGGAGGGGGGAGTTTTTTTTGTTTGTTTTTTGTTTTGTCTTTCAGTCTAATCTTAGGTGTGTGGTTGTCAAGGGAACAAACTACAGAAGTGTCTAATGTAAATGTTATTATTGTTTTAAAATTAGCAGTCACACATACTGTTGCTTCAAAAGACATTGCAAATAGCTGTCAGGGAAAGAAATCCTTAAAGAGAAACTGTTTTAAGAACCCTCCCTCAGAAGGGTATCCCAGCTGTACAATGGTGGTGGAAAAGACGGTAGTTTAGGCCTAAAACCAAAATCCTAGTAGGACTTCACCACCAGTTGCATGACTTTGGGGTAGTCAATTATCTATCTTCTTTAGGCCACCTTCCTTGTCTATACTATGGGTGGGAGATGTGGGGATCCAAGGTGCCAATGCATGGGCAAGTCAGGTACATTAGTACACATTTGATTTGCCATCAGTCAGGTTAAGCAGTCAGGAAATGGAGTTGATCATCAGTGATAGGCATTCCAAATAAGGTCTTCATCTGTTGGCAGGATCAGCTCTCACAGATTAGTCCCTGTCTTTAAATAGGCTCCAGTGAACCAGGCTGTCAGCGAAAGTGGCTGGAAAGAATTTTGATCCCTAAAAATAGACTTGACTTCCTAGACCCTTGAAATCTCAGGACAATCCATGATGGATTTAGCAGAGCAAATCACTCTGACTACCAGTAAAAGAGCTTAACCAGAGTTGCTTTAGTAATAATTGGTTAAAAAATAAAATAAAAAATAAATTAAGAATTGATTCATTTCCCTCCATCCTTTGCTATTACTACAACTGTGGTTACTTCTTGTAGAAAACATTTATACTTTGACTTTTCCCTATTATCAAAATTGTCAACATTATTTCTTTGACTGTCCCCCATTTAAAGGTAATTCATTGATTCATATCATTCCTAGCACTTTCATTTCTTAAAAATAACAGCTTTAGGGAGCTATAACTCACATGCCATGTTATTCACCCTTTTGAAGTGTGAAATTCAGTGTTTTTTAGTATAGTCACAGGAGTTTGCAAATATCACCATGATCCATTATAAAGCATTACCCTCTCCTTTGAAAGAAACTTGTCCACTAGGCAATCTTCCTTCCTCTCCTCACTTTAACCATGTCCCATCTCTAGGAAAACATTAATCTACCTTCCATCTCTATGAATTTGCCTATTCTAAACATTTCATAGAAATGAAATCATGCCCTTTGTGGTCTTTTGTAACTGCTTACTTTTATTTAGTGTAAGGTCTTCAAAGTTCAGCTACAATGTGGTGTAAGAAGTACATGGGCTTTGGGAGCCAGGTGGTAGTGCAACGGGTTAAGTGCAGGTGGTGCAAAGCACAAGGACCTGTGTAAGGATCTCCGTTAGAACCCCCTGCTCCCCACCTGCAGGGGAATCACTTCACAGGCGGTGAAGCAGGTCTGCAGGTGTCTTATCTTTCGCTTCCCCTGTCTTCCCCTCCTCTCTCCATTTCTCTCTGTCCTATCCAACAAAAATGACATCAATAATAACTACAGCAATAAAACAACAAGGGCAACAAAAAAGGGAAAAATAAATAAATAAATATAAAATTTTAAAAAAGGAAGTACATGGGCTGAAGAGACAACACAAGCAGGACTCTAAGGTCCCAGGTTCAATCCCCAGCATCTCCATAAATCAGAGCTGAGCAGTAATCTGGTCAGCTTATCTTATCTTATCTTATCTATCATCTATCTCATTAAATAAAATAAAAAGTACAGGTCTGTTACTTTATTCCTTTTTATGACTGAATCAATATTCATTTGTATAGAGAAACACTTTCCTAAATTAAGTAATCCATGGATGTACATTTGGGATGTTTCCTTTTTATTTTTTCTATTATAGATAATTCTTACACATAGTCCATCTGTCTGCATGAAATATGCATTCGTCTCTCTTTGGTATATAATGTGAAGTGGAATTGTTAATGCCATATAGTAAGTCCGTGGCTACTGTTTTCAGGAATTGACAAGAGTATTTTTTCCGAATTGACTGCATCATTGTACATTCACACCAGCAATGACTGAGGGTTCCCATGTATCCATATTCTCACGAGTATTATCTATCTTGAACTGTCTCCATACATATTGGTTATGATTTGATTTGCCCAGATTACTAGTGTTGTTGAACCTCATGCCTCTCGAGCTTATCCTTGGTATCTTTATTGGAGAACTGTCCATTCAGCTGTGATAGGGTTTTTTTGGTTTTTTTTGTTTGTTTTTTTACATATCCTAGATATAAATTCCTTGTTAGATAAATGATTTTGCAAGTCTCTTCTCCGAGCACCTTTGGTTTTATGGTTCCCTCCTGTTTTCCCATAACTGCCTTGCTTTATTCTTCAGCCCTACAATCTCACTTCTGATTTTTCCTTCAGAGACTTCATAGAACTATAGTTAAAGCAAATGCCTAAAAGACTTGATTTTTCACTCAGTTGTGAAGCTCTTTTTCTTGTCTTTCTTAAATGTTACTTAGTTATTTATTTTCACATTTTGTCTGGTTGTTAAGCTGTTACATGAGGTAAGGTAAATAGAGTGACTATTTTACCTTTTATTGGAAACAAAAATTTATTGGATGCAATTCAGTGGTAAATTGCTTCTTATCAACAGTGCTACTTTCCTAGAACGTCTCCCTAAGATCTACACAAGTTATTTTGCATCCAAGGGGATTCTTTTCAGCCTTGGTTGTAATAACAACAGTTGAGAGACAAGCCAAGAGTTCATCCAGCGAGAAAGAGATGGTCCATTTATGGTAGTCCTCTACTATGAAATACTATGAATACACCAAAAAGATTAGGATAAAGCTGTGTATACTGAGACAGAAGAAGGGTATCCATATTATATATTGAAATTAATTATTTAAATGTGCATAAGTATGTATTGTATCTAACTGTAAAACTCTACAGTGGTTCAAGAAGTGGTTCAGTGGCTAAAGCTTTGGATCAAAGAGATCCTGAGTTTGATCCCCGACATTGCATGTGCCAAAGAGAGAGAAAAGAAAGAGGGAGACGGAGAGAGGGAGGGAGGGAGAGAGAGAGGAAGAGAGAGAGAGAATGAGAATCACTTTGGCACATGCAATGTCAGGATATTCTCTCTCTCTTCCTCTCTCTCCATCTCTCCTCCTCTCCCTCTTTCTCTTCTCTCTCTGTCTCTCTTTCCCTCTCATATGTAAATAAATAAATAAATAAATCTTTTCTCAAAGATCTGTGTTCATACTAGCATAATGCAGGTTATGTCCATAGAAAGAGGACTGAGAATATATATACTAAACTGTTAAGAGTAGTCACCCCATGACTATACTAGTTTTTTTTTTTTCCCTGACTATATTAGTTTTTTTTTTTTCCCTGAGCCTGACATCTGATATGGTGGATCCAAGTTATTGTCTGGGGAGATGATGTCATGGCTGGAAAAAGGGCTAGAAAACTGAATCAGGGAAGAGAGTAGCTCCCAAATATGGGAAAGGTGTATAATATTGTTGACTGTAAACCCCATCGATTTGATCTAAAACAAACAAACAAAAAACCAAACAGCAGCTAGTATAGTCATGGACCCTTTGGAATATAACTAAAATAGGCCTACTAGCTATCTATAAAATGGAGACCCCCAAATCTTCATCTGCACTATTCCAGCCTTTGAGTTCATGATAAGTCAACAGTTTGTTTGGCTTTATATGTTAACTCTTTTTTAGCCACCAGGTTACAGATGCTAACATGATGCCAACCGGACTTCCCTGGGCAGATGACCCCACCACTGTGTCCTGGAGCCCCGCTTCCCCAGAGCTCTGCCCCACTAGGGAAAGAGAGAGACAGTCTGGGAGTACGGATCGACCTGCCAATGCCCATGTTCAGTGGGGAAGCAATTACAGAAGCCAGACCTTCCACCTTCTGCACCCCATAATGATCCTGGTTCCATGCTCCCAGAGGGATAAAGAATAGGAAAGCTATCAGGGGATGGGGTGGGATACAAAGTTATGGTGGTGGGAATTTTGTGGAGTTATACCCCTCTTATTCTATGATTTTTGTCAGTGTTTTCTATTTATAAATAAAAATTAAAAAAGAGTAATCATTGCAGTAAATAGGATAGGTGGACTTTTGATTTTCAACTTCCTTATTCTTACAACAAGTATCTATTTAATTTTTTTGTGCCTGAGATTAATGAAGGAGACAAAAGCCAAGCACTTTGCCATCTTCTGTTCCCCTCATATGTTGGTTCAATTCCTCTCCTCTCATCTTATTTTGTCTTTACAGTTTGAGCATGAGTTAGTGCCATAGCCATAACACAATTACTGTAAGAAATTGTGTAAAATTCCTGGTTCCTAGGTAGCTTGTCACAAAATCCAAGTACTGCTCAATGTGGCTCCATGGCTTAAAATGTCAAATGGTGACTTCTGAGTAAAATCTGGTTGGTTTGTTCTTGCATTAATTATTGATTAAGTGTCACCTGTCTGTCAAGTGCTGGTCCCTCAGCTGTTCTGGCTGATGGTTCTCTAATTTGGCATGCCATTCTCACTGCAATAGTCTCATTAAGTACTTCCCAACACCCATCTATGTTTTGAAAGGTGATATCTTCAATTTATTGCATTTAAGGGCCTTTATATGAGATGTAAAAATGCTATTTCTCACCTTCTGCAGGAGAAAACTTCCCTAAAATGAACATCTCCTTTGACTTCTTTTTTTTATCTATATAAAGTAGGAGAAAGGGAAAGAGAGAGAGAGAGAGAGAGAGAGAGAGAGAGAGAGAGAGAGAGGAGAGAGAGAGAGAGAAGGAGAAGAAGAAGGAGGAGGAGGAAGATTTAAAGCTTCCTTCAGTACTATGGGGGCTAGTCCCGAACCTGAGTCATATACATGGCAAAGCAGTGTACTGCCATAACAGGGAAGGATGAATTAGGCATGGAGAATGGGGAGAATGAGAGGCCATAAAATGTCTTTGTTTATAAAAGAAATGGAGTGGGGACAGGTGGTGGCCCACCTGGCTGAGTGCACGTTACAGTGCTCAAGGACCTGGGTTCGAGCCCCTGGTCCCCCCCTGCAAAGGGAAAGCTTTAGAAGTGGTGAAGCAGGGCTTCAGGTGTCTCTGTCTCTCTCAAATCTCCCCATTCCTCTCAATTTATGACTCTCTATCCAATAAAAAGAAAAGGAAAAGAAAGAAAAGAAAAAAGAAAAGAAAAGGAGCATTTGTGAAATGTTTAATATTTGTGAACAAAAACATATGCTAATCAGTGTTAGAGAAGAAAAAAATATGACACATAATTCTATTGTAAAGTCTATGTATAATGTATACATGTTTTAGGGTTAGGAAAAAAAAACTTTCCAGAGAGGAAGTGACTGGATCACATTCTCTTTAAAAAGCAATTTAAAAATTAGAATGAGATGTTGAGACTGAGAATTACATCATACATATGTGTAGAATCAATATTTCTAAAACTGCATTCTTATATTACTTCTTATGGTATTGGGTAAGAATTTATGAGCCCATGCACACATTGTAGCACTGAGCTGCTTTTCCATTCCAATTTTTATTCTTTTTAAAAAGCTTATTTATTTATTTATTTATTTATTTATGAATGAGTGAGAGGGGTCCAGAGAGAGAAACTCGGACATCACTCTGGCATATGCAATGCTGGGGGTTGAACTTGGAGCCTCACACCACAAGTAGAGCACTCTACCTGATGAACCATCTCTGGGGCTTCCTGTTTTGTTTGTTTGTTTGTTGTTGTTGTTTGGTTTTTGTTTTGTTTTGTTTTTTGTGCCACCAGGGTTATTTCTGGAGCTAGGTGCCTTGCAAGATGAAGCCACTGCTCCCAGAAGGTGTTTTGTTTGTTTGTTTGTTTTACTTCATAAAACAGAGAAAATTGAGAGGGGGAAGATAGAGGAAGAGAAACAGAGAGATACCTGCAGCACTGCTTCACCACTTGTGAAGCTTCCATCCAGCAGGTGGGGACTGAGGCTTGAACCCAGATCCTTGCAGGTGATATAATATGTGCCCTCAACTGGGTCACTTCCACCTGGCCACCTGAACATAGATATATGTTGGAACTCCCTGGGGTCCTTTTTTCAGAGGTGATTAAATCCGAGACTTGAAACCTAAAAGATAATTACTCATACCAAGTATATATCAATGTACCAAGTATGAAAATATTTCAGACACACTCCCTAATTCTCAGAGATGATACAATCTAGTTTGTAGAAAAGAACTCCTATGTTATCATTAACACAGTTTTTTTTCCTCCAAAAATAAAATGAAAATAATGTGTTTTAATACAACACTGCAAAAGGAAAACTAATATATTATTAGATTTTGTATTTTTTAAATTTATTAGTGGAAGGAATGTTATTCTAACACCAAATTGTCCATGATACACACACACACACACACACACATATATACACTGGTACAAGCTAGTAGTTGTGTAAATATGTAAATATATATATATATGCTCTTATTTGTTCTTAATATAAACTATACTTTTTACCATTTTCCCATAGACATTATACATGATCACAAATCAAGGTAGTTGTTTATTTTTTTTCTACTCCAAGGTAACTATTGAATTGACATTATGTTCCAGATATGTGGCACAAACATTCATATGGAACCAGATTTTTAGCATTCATGCGTTATGTGGAATCATTTTATGTTGGTTAGTGACTTAATCTGTGTTGTTGACATAGGGCTTTGACCAGCTTCGACTTGAAGGGTTGCTTTGTGATGTGACCCTGATGCCAGGCGACACAGATGATGCCTTCCCTGTGCATAGAGTCATGATGGCATCTGCAAGCGATTACTTCAAGGCCATGTTCACAGGTAGGTTACCTCTTTGAGTTCTGTATCCATGTTCCTATAAAACAAACAAACAAAAAAAACACGTTCAAGTCTTCTTTCTAAACTGAAAGCCAGTTCTTTTCATCTGTATCTTCATGACAAAAAATTGGTTCAAAAGGAATATATATTATTTGTTTGGATGGTGATTTTTTTCTTTTTAATAGAGGAAAAGAGATATAGAGAAACACCCGCAGCACTGTTTCACTGCTCACTAAACTCCCCCTCCCCCACACAGGTGGGGGTCAAGGACTTGAACCATTATTAGTATAGAGATCTTTTCTCTTTTTAATTTTATTTGAAAGGGCAGAGAAATTGAGAAGGGAGGGGAGATAGGGGGAGAGAGATAGAGACAGAGAAATACCTGCAGACCTGCTTTACCTTTTGTGAAGCATCCTCACTGTGAGTGGGGAGCCGTGACTGGAACCCAGCTCCTTGAGTGTGGTCATATGTGTGCTTAATCATATGTGCCACCACCCAACCCTGAGATCTTCATTAAAAAAAAATTAAATATTTATTTATTTATTTTCCCTTTTGTTGCCCTTGTTGTTTAACATTGTTGTGGTTACTGATGTCATTGTTGTTGGATAGGACAGAAAGAAATGGAGAAAGGAGGGGAAGACAGAGAGGGGGAGAGAAAGATAAACACCTGCAGACCTGCTTCACTGCTTGTGAAGCAACTCCCCTACAAGTGGGGAGCTGGGAGCTCGAACCAGGATCCTTAAGCCAGTCTTTATGCTTTGCGCCATATGCGCTTAACCCATTACGCTAACTCCTGACTCCCAGATCTTCATTTTTTAATTAACTCTCTTTAAGCTGCGAAATATGCAGAGAAGGCTGACACTGACAAGACTGCATACGTAGAATAAAACTTTCCCTTTTATTTTATTGCATCTAATTAGCAGTAGAAGTGAGTTTGACCCTAATTAAATTATTCACCTTCATTTAATTGACTGTCTTTTCATTTAAGGTGGGATGAAAGAACAAGATCTAATGTGCATTAAACTCCATGGTGTGAGCAAAGTCGGTTTAAGGAAAATTATTGACTTCATTTATACTGCAAAGCTTTCTCTTAATATGGACACACTTCAAGACACACTGGAAGCTGCCAGCTTTCTACAGATTCTGCCCGTTTTGGATTTCTGCAAAGTATTTCTCATATCTGGGGTAAGACATTTTCAAATCTTCAAACGTAAAATCTTCTGTTTCGTAAAAGTGTATCAGGACTGTTTACAGCAGACCCGTGAATCTGTTATGTATACATGGAAAACTCTGATTAAAGATTGAGTCTTATAAATTATGGAAGCATGTTGAGAGGACAACAGTCCAGATACACTTTTATGAAACAGAATCACTTTTAAAAAGTGTTTTTCATAATGACGGTTAATATGTTTGATAATGATACATATCTTAACTTGTTTGATAATGTTATATAATTTGACATGGTTTTAGTCACTTTAATGATTTTTTAAAATTTTTCTTTATTGGGGGATTGATATTTTGCAGTCGACAGTAAATACAATAGTTTGTACATGCATAACATATTCCAGTTTTCCACATAAAAATACAACCCCCACTAGGTTCTCTACCATCATCATTTTAATGATTTTTATGTAGACAAGCTTCTTAATTGGAATTCTGTGGAAACATTATCTGAGTTTTTAGAAGTCTTTTCAGATAGCTTCAGCAACATATTGTCTTTCATTGAATATGGAAGCTGAGTCTTAAGAAATAATGCCTATGAACAGATGAGTGGCTGAGCAAGTTGTGGTCTATATACACAATGTAATACTACTCAGCTATTAAAAACGGTGACTTCACCATTTTCAGCCCATCTTGGATGGAGCTTGAAGAAATCATATTAAGTGAAATAAGTCAGAAACAGAAGGATGAATATGGGATGATCTCACTCTCAGACAAAAATTGAACAACAAGATCAGAAGAGCAAACACAAGTAGAACCTGAACTGGAGTTGGTGTATTACACCAAAGTAAAACACTCTGAGGTTGATTGGGGGCTGGTGGTGGTACAAGTCCAAAAAAGGATGACAGAGGACTTAGTGGAGGTTGTATTGTTATGTGGAAAACTGAGAAATGTTATGCATGTACAAACTACTGTATTTACTCTCGACTGTAAAACATTAATTACCCCAATAAAGAAATGAGAAAAAAAAAAGTAATGCCTATGTGTAAACCTGTAAGGACAGAAGTCTTGATTCCATAAAGGGAAATGTATCTGTTGAATTAGCTTTAATTTTCTTTAATAGGTAAAAGAGGTCACATAGAACTGCCAGTAGTGAACTTCTAGCAATCTCTTAATTCCTGAAGACAGTGCCTTTAGTTGAGACTCTTAAATTTCACTTCTTGTAACAAGAAGTTGCAAAGAAATAGTGCCAAGATTAATTGTTATGTGGAAAACTGGGAAATGTCACACATGTACAAACTATTGTATTTTACTGTTGACTGTAAACCATAATCCCCCAATAAAGAAATAAAAAAAAGAAATAGTGCCACTATCTGCAGAACTTATAGAATTTACTTTTGTAGCTCAAAATTGTAGCAGTGGAATTTTTCAAAAATTAAAATTTTTTATAAATAATATATTTTTTATCATTGGCTTTAATTAATATCACTGTTAATCTTGGTAATTGCTTTTAGACCTTTAAGAAATTGCATTTATGCAATTTATGATTTTCCTTCTTTGAGTTTCAAACCAGTGTGTACTTAGTGTTTTTATTAATAAGTGACTCCTTATCTTATAAACTCAGGTAGCAGCTAATTTAACTGAACTTTTGAAATTATATTCTGCTTATTTTTATTTCAAAGTACTTAAAATACCGTCTCACAATTATTTATAAATGTTTAACCTTATTCCTAACTTTTAAAGATTTTACTGCAGTGTTGATTTTCTTACTTGAAGTGTCCTCTTATCTCTTGCGCAAGTAGTCCAAGATAAGTTTGTTAATTTCCCATGATATCATTTCTTACTGCGACTGAAAATGCATGCTAAACTACATTTTGATTTAATCGTACAAGATCTTCCCTTCAAGAGCTAATATCTCAAGTTCAATAATTAATTTAGTAGCACTTAGCTTTTACATGTATAAATTTTTGACACTGCTTTATACTGATCTTACTGAGACATACAGATTCTGAACCAAGCTAGGTTACAGTGTCATGATTTAGTGAGGGAGATTGTTGACCTGTTCTTTGTCAACATTTAATTCTTACAACTTAAGATAGTGATTGTGATCAGTTCCTCTACCTGTAAGGAAAGGCCCAATTTGAATAAAGCATAAAGTTCTTTTGCAGCTGTGAAAGTACATAATTGTCAGATTTACAGCCTTGGAAATTAGTTTCATTCTAGATAGCTTTTTAAAACAAGTTTCATTAAGAATACTAGCATCATGGAGACATTTCCAAGAGTTGGAATGTTGAGTCTTTAACTGCTTTGAAGCATTTACTATAATGGTATGTCTTCCTCCTTGAAAATTTCTTCATTATTACAAATAGTAAACAATGTCTTCAGGAATGTATTCTTCATTTGTGATATCTCCTGCAGATACCCTAAAACCTTTTCCAATGGAAAAGAGGCTTGTTGCTAACAAAACTTACTCCCATGGTATACTGTTCTACCTCTCAAGGTTCTTTCTGCCTATTTTTATTTATTTTCTTCATTTTTATTTTTCTGCCTATAGGCAACATTACTTACACCCCCTTCTTTCTCTTTTTATAATTAATTAAATTAATTAATTTTTTAAAAAAAATAGCACTGTTTAGTTTTGGCTTATGGTGGTGCAGGGGATTGAACCTAGGACTTTGGACTTTGGAGCCTCAGGCGTGAGAGTCTGTTTGTATAACCATTGTGCTATCTATCCCTGCTCACACCTCCTTTCTAAGCACCATTATTTTTTTAAAGGCACTTCCCCTCCCCCCTTTTTTTTGCTTATTGACTAGAGGCAGTAATCAAGAGGGAAGGGGGAGATGGCGAGAAAGAGAGAATAGAGACCTGCAAAACTGCTTCATCTCTCTTGAAGCTTTCCCCCTAAAGGTGGGAACTGGGAGCTTGAACCAGGGTCCTTGTGCACTGTGATGTGTGTGCTTTACCAAGTGTGCCACCACCACATGACCCCACACCATTCTATTTACTTCTCTCCACCCATATGATGATACTATGTTTGTGATTTACAGTTGATATATTCTCTCATAACCCATGATTTAGAAAAAAAAAGTTGGTAGACAACTGGAAAAAAAAGTTATGGGTGGGACACCTGGTTGAGAGCACATGTTGCAATGCTCAAGGACCTGGGTTTAAGTCCCGGGTACCCACCTGCAGGGGGAAAGCTTTGCAAGTGGTGAAGCAGTGCTGCAGGTGTCTCTTTATTTCTCTCCCTCTTGATCTCTCTCTTCCCTCTCGATTTCTGGCTGTCTCTATCAAATAAATAAAGATTAAAAATTAATTTTTTTAATTTATGGGAAGGACCAGGGGGTATCACACCTGGTTACATGTTACAATGCACAAGGACCCAAGCTTGAGCCTCAGTCCCCACCTGCAAGAGGAAAGCTTTGTGAGTGGTGAAGTAGTGCGGAGGGTGTCTCTCTGTCTCTCTTCTTCTCTATCACCATTTTCCCTCTTGATTTCTGGTGGTCTCTATTCAATAAATAAATAAAGATAAAGATACTCAATGGAGTATTTTCATCAATAAAAATATGACATTGCGTCATTTGGGATAAAATGAATGGAACTGGAGATTATGCTTAGTTAAGTTAGAAGGTAAAGGACAACTGCAGAATGGCTTCATTCATATGCAAAATATAAAGAATTGAACATATGAATGTGAAAAAAATAAGTGTCAACCTATATCTACGTCCGTAGGAGAACTGTAGCGGTTATCTTAAGGAGATGGGGATGGGGACACAGACCTTTCCTGTCAGGAGTGATGATAAACTCTATTCCTAATGAGAGAGAGAAGGAAAAAGGAAGAAAGACAAATAGACACAGAGAGCTGGAAGATGTTATACATGTACCAATTACTGTCCTTATTGTAAACCATTAATCCTCCTAAATATATATACTTAAATATATATATTGCCTCCAGGATTATCTCTGGAGTTCGGTGCCTGCACCAGGAACCCAATGCTCCTGGAGGCCATTTTTCCCCTTTTGTTGCTCTTGTTTTATTGTTGTTGTGGTTATTATTCTTGTTGTTGATGTTCTTGTTGATAGGACAGTGAGAAAGGAGAGAGGAGGGGAAGACAGAGAGAAGGAGAGAAAGATAGATACCTGCAGACCTGCTTCACTACCTGTGAAGCCATCCCCCTGCAGGTAGGGAGCCGGGGCCTTGAAACGGGATCGTTACACTGGTCCATGTCGCACCTTGTGTGCTTAACATGCTGCGCTACTACCCGTCCCCCATAAATTTTTTTTAAAAAAGAGTAGGTTGGGCATCTGCGCACCCAGTTAAGTGCAATAGTACTAAGCACTAGGATACTCACAAGGACCTGGGCTTGAGTCCCATTGCCCACCTGCAGGGGGGACGCTTCACAAGCTGTTAAACAGGTCTTCAGGTGTCTATCTTTTTCTCTTCCTCTCTGTCTCCCCTCCCCTCTCAATTTCTCTCAGTCCTATCGAATGAAAAGAAAAAAATAAATAAAAGGCTGCCAGGACTCGTGGATTGCTAGTGCTGGCACTGAGCCCCAACGATAACTCTGGTGGCTGAAAAAACAAAGAAAAGAAAAAAGAAAAGGAAAGGAAAGGAAATGAAAGGAAAGGAAAGGAAAGAGAAAAGAAAAGTAAAAGAGGGGGTGGGTGGTGGTGCACCTGGTTGAGTGCACATGTTACAATGCTGAAGGACCTGGGTTCAAACACCCAGTCCCCACCTACAGGGGGAAAGCTTTGTAAGTGGTGAAGCAGTGTTGCAGGCATCTCTCTGCCTCTCCCTCTCTACCACCCCCTTCACTCTGGATTTCTGGCTGTCTGTATCCAATAAATAAATAAAGATAATTAAAAAAAGAAAAAGAAAAAAAACAAAAGGAGAGTTGGTAGGTTGTTAGTTTGTGTAAAACCCAACGTCTCCCTTAGCCTTCATTCACAGATTCCATTTCTTCAGTGTTCAGTCTTCCTCTACCCTTACCCTTACTTCTTATTACCCTGTCAGCAATCAAACAACTCAGGTAGCCCAAGATGTCTTGTCGCTTCTTTTTCAGAGTACTACTCAGCTCTGGCTTATATAGTGCTAGTGATAGAAGCTGAGAACTTTGGTGTCTCAGGCATAAAAGTCTTTTTGCATGACCATTATCCCATTTCCTCTAGCCCTCTTTGGGTGTCTTTTCTTACTTCTAAGAACTGAATGTTTCAAGATAATGTTTGTATTTTTAGAAAATATTTATTTATTTATTTATTTCCTTTTGTTGCCCTTGTTTTTTATTGTGTGTAGCTATTATTGATGTCCTCATTGCTGGATAGGACAGAGAGAAATGGAGAGAGGAGGGGAAGACAGAGAAGGGGAGAGGAAGATAGACACCTACAGACCTGCTTCATCGCCTGTGAGGTGACTCCCCTACAGGTGGGGAGCCGGGGGCTCGAACTGGGATCCTTACGCTGATCCTTTTGCTTTGTGCCACATGCGTTTAACCTGCTGTGCTACAGCCTGACTCCCAATGTTTGTATTTTTTTTTTCCAAAGGTGGATTTGTTTTCAATTCTCCATCAGCTAAGCTATTATATATTTAAAATATAACAATCTCCTGTTTTTAACTGTATTTACTTATTTGGATAGAAACAGCTAGAAATCAAGAAGGGAATGGATGATAGAGAGAGACAGAGAGACCTGCAGCCCCGCTTCACCACTAGCAAAGCTTTCCTCCTGCAGGTGGGGAGCAAGGCTTTGAACCCAGGTCCTTGAGCACTGTAACGTGTGCATGCAACCAGGTGCGCCACCGCCTGGCCCCAGCAATCTCCTATTTTAAGGACTGCTTTTGGCAAATACTCTGATGAAATAGGTTTATGTACTTAATGATATGATGTGATTACAGCTCACTTAATGAAAATGCTACTTGGGCACGAGCATTCAGAAAGAAAAACATATCTTTCAGTGTAACTCTATTCTGCCTTCATTCTTACATTTGTGTGGATGAAGGGGAACAGTGGTAAATAAAATGTGATTTAGCAAACAACTCACCGAGCATTTATTTAACAAAGTTATACTCCCTTTGGTTGAATAGAGATGTCAATTTTCTGTAACAGATATTAGTTTCAGTAGAACAAGAACCACTCTCCTCGTAACTGTACCATACTATTCTTCCAGAGTTGTCATTTGTATTATAATTTTAGGATCTGGCTCTTTCGTTTGTGCTATGTTATTTTCTGGGTATTTGTGGGGGAAAAGAACTACAAAATGAATACAGAAGGATGACAATGAAGGATATGAAGCAGAGTAGCTTAAGATTTCTGTAAAACAGGGAGTCGGGCAGTAGCGCAGTGTGTAAAGCGCACGTGGCACGAAGCGCAAGGACCAGCATAAGGATCCTGGTTTGAGCCCCCAGCTCCCCACCTGCAGGGGAGTTGCTTCACAGGCAGTGAAGCAGGTCTGCAGGTGTCTGTCTTTCTCTCCCCTTCTCTATCTTCCCCTCCTCTCTCCATGTCTCTCTATCCTAACAAAGATGACATCAACAACAACAATAATATCTACAACAACAATAAAAACAACAAGAGCAATAAAAGGGAAAATAAATTTTTAAAAAAAAATTTAAAAAGATGTCTGTAAAACAAAACAAACAAAACCCTTTCACTTTCATATGTAACAGATATAATGAAAAATTACCTTTGTTTAGCTATGTACCTAAAAAGTCACATGTGCTTTTGTCCGAATGACACTGTGTGACTCCAGCATGCCAAATAACATGCAACCTTTCTCTGATTTACAAATAAACTGTAGTTGAAAATCTTTATCATTTAGCACTTGCTCCTTGGGAAAGTCCATTGTGAAAGATTACAGGTTGACCCACAAAACCCAATTTAACCTACGACTGCAGAAATAGGCTATTTGTAAATGAACTGGAAAATTATTAAATTAATATGTAAATACACTGAAGAAACAAATAACAGAAAGTGAGAAAGAAACCATTTTATTTTACATAAAAGCATGTTTCATCCGAGAAAGTAAGTGCCACTGGGCTTTTAGTCTTGGTGATGGATTTTAAGCTCACTTCTTAGAATTTATGTTCATTTTTTCCATGATAAGGGTCTGTCATTTACTGCCATCTGTACACTTATTATCACTGATAGTGCTTGGGAAGCTCACAGTGAAATGCAGAGAAATCGTATTAAAGTAACCGAAGAGATATTGATGTTAGAGAATACAGGAGGTACATATGGATTTTAAAAAAAGCAGAGAAAAAGGGTTCTCTTAAGGGAAAAACAAAGAGGCTCAGAAATCATTAAAAAAAGTTTATTTAGCTGTTCAGTGATGCTAACAGTATTAAGCTTTGGGGACATTTTTTGAAATGAGGATTTCCTACAAGTGACAGTTTTTATTTCATCTAAATTGGATTTGTCCAAGAAGAAAATGGGGTGGGGGAGATAGCATAATGGTAATGCAAATAGACTCTCATGCCTGAGGTTCTAAGGTCTCAGGATCAATTAATGCCCCTGCCCACCACCACCATCACCACCACCATCACCACCACCATAAGCTAGAGCTGAGCAGGACTCCGGTGCAAAGCAAAAACAAACCTGGTGCTTATTTTATTAATGAGTGATTGAGAGAAGGAGAAAGAGAGCTAAACCATCACCCGAGCTTATGACAATGCCAAGGATTGAATTTGAGACCTCATACTTGAGAATTCAATGCTTTATCCATTGAGTCACCTTCTTAACTTACTGCGAGGAGACCCAGGAAAAGATTGCCTATTATAACTTTTGTCCTGCCCCCATCCAAAGTATCTTGTTTGACTTCTTCACTGTCTTTTCCCTTGGACATGCATTCTTTCTCTATATTAGTTTTACTTGATGTCAGACTGTTACTTTAATAAACTGGATTGCACCAAGGAGAATTTGCTACACTGAGTTTAAATTACTGATCTTCACCAAAATAACATCACCGATTTCAGATGAAACCTGCCATTAAAGAAAAAAATTATGTTAATGACAATGTTTGGGTGCATTGGGTTTCATCTGAACAATTTAATATAGCAGCAGTTTAGTACCAGAATGTTAAGGACATTACCAGCTTGAACATTAAGATGACTGGAACTGCCTTTATGATGACCATGAAGGTTGTTTCATTACAATATGATAATTTATATCAAGGAAACATAAATGTGCACTTGATTATTTTGAGAATAGCTTTGATCCTTCTGAGTGGTTGGGAAATGTTGCCCCCCCCCTTTTTTAATTTCTCTAACCTTCAGAAAAAAAAAGTACAATTATTTGGATTAGCCTGTCATTACTCTTTGGGATTTGGGGCAGGTTGTAGAGTTAGGTGATATTAAAGCCATATTTTCTTGTGTTATTTTTTTAAATCATCTTTAAACTTCATATTTTCAAAAGGTTAGGTATCTTATTATATACAAATAGCCTTACATACTATTGCATATGCTCACTGTCTCCTACTATGTAGGCTAAATGTTTGGTTCTATGCTACCTAACACACTTATACTAATTGTGACTTGAAGTGAACCATGACTGAATAACTCTTTATTTACCCACAAATTACTTACTACTGTCCCATCATTTTTTTATCTTTTTTACATTATTAGCTCTCTTTTAGGCTTTGCTTCTGAATTTCTAGTCTACAGTTATTTTTGTAGCTTTGATTATGTGTGCTTCATCCAAATTAATCTCCTATTACATATTTCTCTTATCTGAGTCTCATTTTTAAAATTAATAAGGTTCTGGCAATTTGCAATGTTAATTCCCAAGTGTTCTATTTTTAGTTGTATCTCTCATTGCATCTTCAATTTTTATATTGCAAATAATCATAGTATTTATTCCTTGTAATACACCCACAGTGTGGTAGCTGTTGTTCATGTGCTACAGAAAACACTTAGTTCTCCTATTACAAAGATGGTAGTTGGAAAGGATATGAAATACTATTCTCTGGTGACTTTTAGAGAAAAAAGTAGATAGTTATCCTTATTTATTGTCAAGGTCCTTTACCAGTCCTGTGTGTCTGTTTATATATGTGTATTTAGATATAGAAGGTGTTTTATTGAGCTGGGAAGATAGATAATGGTTATATGAAAAAACTTTCAGAGCTGAGGCTCTGGAGTTCCAGGTTCAATTCACCAGCACCACCACAAAACAGAGCTGAGCAGTGCTCTGATGTCTCTCCTTTTCTTTCTCCCTGTATCTTTCTCATTAAAGTAAATTTTAAAAAAATAATTCAGATATTTTCCAGATTTCTTAAGTGAGTGGTAGGGTTTCTTACTCCTATTATTTTGTATTTTTTTAAAAATAGATAAAGCAGAGCAGGGAAAAGGGGAAGAAACTATATGCCTTCTGGGAGTCAGGTGGTAGCACAGCGAGTTAAGCTCACATGGTGCAAAGCATATGGACTGGCATAAGGATCCCAGTTTGAGCCCCCGGCTCTCCACCTGCAGGGGAGTCACTTCACAGGCAGTGTAACAGGTCTGCAGGTGTCTATCTTTCTCTCCCCCTCTCTGTCTTCCCCTCCTCTCTCCATTTCTCTCTGTCCTGTACAACAATGACAACAACAAGTATAACTACAACAATAAAATGACAAGGGCAACAAGAGAGAATAAATAAATATTTTTTTAAAAAAGAAACAATATGCCTTTATCTCACTTTGAAATTATGCATTTGGTTGCTAATCTTTAACCTTGGTTTGTTTTTTTCTTATAAATTTCTTATTTTTTGTCTTTTTTTTTACATTTTTTATTGTCTTTATTTGTTTATTGGATAGAGGCAGCCAAAAATTGAGAGGGAAGAGGTTGATAGAGAGGGAAAGAGACAGAGAAACACTTGCAGACCTGTTTCACCACTTATGAAGCTTTCCCTCTGCAGGTGGGGACCAGGGGCTGGAGCCTGGATCCTTGTGCGTTATAACACGTGCACTCAAGCAGGTGTGCCACCACTCAGCTCCCACCTTGGTTTATTTTGTATGCTCTACACTTAGATTTACATTTGGGGATGAACAGCTGACCATTTTGTTCATGTAGAGCATCAATTCTTTGTTGTTTGAATTTGTAGTCTTACCAAACATGAAGATTTGCATTCTTGGGAATTATGTTTGTTTAGTGACAAATTTTTGCTTACCTATGAGAAAGTGTACTTTAAAAAAAGTGCAGATTGGGGCTGATAAAATAACTCACCTGGGAGAGTGCCTACTTTGTCATTAAGTTTGACAAACGCATGCACGCGCGCACACACACACACATACACACACACACACTCACTCACTCATTCCTCTCTCTCTCTCTATCTGAACATTTTCCTTAATTATGGCCCTAGTCACCATTTTCAGCTAACGGGAGCCAGGGATGGGTGGTGAGCAGGAAAAGGCACAGTAAACAAGGGAACAGTGTTGCACAGATGAAAGTTGTAGCTACCTTCTTCTGGGTTTGGCTGCCTGGGAAAGGGATATTTCCCTTATAGATGTTACTGTATTTTACCAAGAGGTAACTTTTATTCAGTTTTCAAAGTTCTTCTTACATCTGCCTCTTCTTAGGAAGAATCGGCCTCAAATAATCCTTATGTCAATCAATCAGACATATTTTTAGGTGTCAACTTTTGATCTTCATTTCACCTAGAAATGGGAGTTTCTAGATGAGTGATGTGGAAGATAATTTTATCCCTAGGAATAATTGTCTTATGAAATGATCTTGACTATCAGCAATGCCTTTAGAAGGAGTCCGAAGATGGCATTGTAAGGCATGATCATGCCTGTTACTGTGAAAGCACAACCCAGGAACTGGATATTAGACTTTTCTGTTTGTGGATATGCAAGTTGTATTACTTTCAAGAGTTGTGACTAAGGGTCCGGGAAGTGGCACATCAGTAGAGCAAGTGCTTTACAACCTGTGTGTTCTCTCGCTCACTCTCGCTCTCGCCCTCTCCCTCTCCCTCTCCCTACCCCTCTCCCTCTCCCTCTCTCTCATACAAACACCTCACACACTGACCAAGAAGTGGACTGAAACTAACTGTTAATCTCCAATATTAGGAGAGAATGACAAGGTTAGCCAGCAGTTAAAAGTGGTTTATTTGGGCAAAGAAAAGAAGTACTGCTCCCTGTGCATGAATTTAAGCAGAAAACTAAACTATGTCCTAAAAAAGAAGCCAAGCATGAGTGTGGAAGTTTGTTTGTTTTGTGTGTATTTGTTTAAGATTCCTTTTCATGAGAGAAAGACCAAAGCACTACTCAGCTTGGGCATATTGAAGTACCAGTGGCTACGGCTGAGGTAATGGTCAGAGGAAGGAGTCGCTAGGTAAATTTAGACAAGGCAAAGTAAAAAGTAGGTGACAGTTGTCTTTATTGGTCCTCTCAAATGGGATACCCTCATTCTTTCTGACTTCTCACAGAGTTGGAGGCGTGGCCCAATTCAAGGATCAAAGCAAGTTTAAAGAGGACAGCAGAGTGATTTTTCTGCCTTGGCTTACTCTCACCCTCTTTTAAATATAGCTCCGGTGCTGTCATTTCTCACAGAACCACAATAGACTAGCCTATTTTTCCATAATTTCCATCTGGTCAGGATATTGTAAATATTTTGGGGGTGGGGATGTTTGTATTATTTTGAGGCAAGAACAGTAATTATTTTGCCATAATTAATCTTTTTTTTTTTAACATGATAGGACAAATAGAGATTAAGAGCAGAGGGGGATATAGAGAGTGAGAGAGAAAGACACCTGTAGCATTGCTTCACTGCTAGTAAAGCTTACCCCCTGCAGGTGCAGAGTGAGGACTTGAACACGGGTCCTTGTGCATGGCAATGAATGCACTTAACAGACTGTGCCACCACACTGCCCCATAATGTTGTTTCTCAGAGTAACTTTTAACCTCCTGACTTTGAATCACCTTTTTCTTTTAGTCACCCTTCTCCTGGATTAAGTAAAGGTGGTTTGTGAATTCCCTTTACATTATAGTCTTTTTGCTTTGCATCTATGTGGACAGGTTAAAAAAAAAAAAAAGCACTCGGGAGCAGGGTGGTGGCGCACTGGGTTAAGCGCACTTAGTACAAAGTGCCGGGACTGGTGCAAGAATCCTGGTTCCAGGCCCGGGCTCCCTACCTGCTGGGGGAGGGGAGATCACAGCAAAAGCGGTGGGACGGGTCTGTAGGTATCTATCATTCTCTCCCATTCTCTATCTTTCCCTCCTCTCTCAATTTCTTTCTGTCCTATCCGACAACAAAAATGGAAAAAATGGCTGCAGGAGCAGTGGATTCGTGGTGCAGGCATTGAGCTCCAGCAAAAACTTTGGAGGCAAAAAAAAAAAAAAAAAAAGAAAAAAAGCGCACAATTTATCTTGGAACAGATATTTACATTATCCAGATATGAATGAAGTCGTGTTTTTTAAATTCTCTCTCTCTCTCTCTCTCTCTCTCTAACCTACTAGGTCACTTTAGACAATTGTGTGGAGGTTGGGCGGATTGCAAACACCTACAATCTGACAGAAGTGGATAAATATGTCAACAGTTTCGTCCTGAAGAATTTCCCTGCGTTGCTGAGCACCGGGGAGTTCTTGAAACTCCCCTTTGAGCGTCTGGCCTTCGTGCTGTCCAGCAACAGCCTTAAGCACTGCAATGAACTGGAGCTCTTTAAGGCTACCTGTCGTTGGCTGCGCCTGGAAGAACCCCGCATGGACTTTGCCGCAAAACTGATGAAGAACATACGCTTCCCGCTGATGACCCCGCAGGAGCTCATTAATTACGTGCAAACCGTCGATTTCATGAGAACTGACAACACTTGCGTGAATCTCCTTTTGGAAGCCAGCAATTACCAAATGATGCCGTACATGCAGCCTGTGATGCAGTCAGACCGAACTGCCATTCGCTCTGATACCACTCATCTGGTCACCCTGGGAGGAGTGCTGAGACAGCAGCTGGTTGTCAGCAAGGAATTGCGCATGTATGATGAGAAGGCCCATGAGTGGAAATCGCTAGCCTCCATGGATGCCCCAAGGTACCAGCATGGCATCGCTGTCATCGGCAATTTCCTCTATGTCGTCGGCGGACAGAGTAATTACGACACGAAAGGCAAGACGGCCGTCGACACGGTCTTCAGATTTGACCCTCGGTACAATAAATGGATGCAAGTCGCATCTTTAAATGAAAAGCGCACCTTCTTCCACCTAAGTGCCCTCAAAGGATACCTGTATGCGGTTGGTGGGCGCAACGCAGCTGGTGAACTGCGTAAGTGCATTTATTTTTTACTCAGTTTTGTTTTGAGTTAATTGTCTTTATTTTTGTAATGTATTTTATTTATTTTTGTTTGGATAGAGACAGACAAATTGAGAGGGAAGAGGGAGATAGAGAAGACGATAGAGAGACACCTGAAACATGGTTTCATTGCTTGTGAAGTTAGCCCATTGCAGGTGGGGATCCAGGGTTTGAACCCGCGTCCTTATGCACTGTAATGTGTGCACTCAACCAGGTATGCCACCAGTCTTGGCTCCAATTAATTTATTTCATATTTTATTTATACACTTATTATCAGTAAGAATATCTCTCTAGCTTGGTGGCTGCATAACAACTCCACCATTCCCAGTAGCTTTTTTCTCTCATAAAGATGGAAACGGGGACGGGGTGGGGGTCAGGCGGTAGCATAGCAGGTTAAGCGCACATGGCACAAAGCACAAGGACCAGCATAAGGATCCCAGTTCGAGCTGCCAGCTCCCCACATGCAGGGGGGTCGCTTCACAAGCAGTGAAGCAGGTCTTCATGTGTCTATCTTTCTCTCCCCTTCTCTGTCTTCCCCTCCTCTCTCCATTTCTCTCTGTCCTATCCAACAACAGTGACATCAATAACAATAATAATAACCACAATGATAAAAAAATAAAAGCTAGAAAGGGGCCGGGTGGTGGCTCACCTGGTTGAGTGCCTATGTTACAATCCGCAAGGACCCAGGTTCAAGCCTCCAGTCCCCACCTCCAGGGGGAAGCTTCACGAGTAGTGAAGCAGGGCTGCAGTTGTCTCTCTGTCTCTCTCCCTCTCTATCTCCCCCTTCCCTCTCGATTTCTGACTACCTCTATCCAATAAATAAAAACAAAAATTAAAAAATAATAAAATTATTAAAAAGATAGAAAGAAACTGGGATGAATAGGGAAGGAGAAAGGGAGAGAGAATGAGAGACACCTGCAGCACTTCTCCGTGCATGTGAAGCTTCCCTTCTGCAGGTAGGAGTTAGGGACTTGAGCCCAAGTCTTCACATGAGCCCTCACACATGGTAACATGTGTACCACTGTTGAGCCCCCACACAAGTGCATTTATACCCCCCTGAGTTATTGATGACTCACAATATAGGCAGTTCTGTGAAATTCATGACTAAAAAAATACATGACTGGAGTTTCATTTTAACTGGCTATCTTAGAAAAGACCAAAGAGAATCTATGTGCCTTGATTTGGGCACATATTGTTGGTCAGGGCACAAATTATAGCTTACTAGGTACAAATTATACCTTTCACATATTTTATTATTTGTATGGCATATCCAGTGTCCATTTTGAAAGTTCAGTTACAAAGTGTCTTCTTGAACTTGAATTCTAAAAAGAATTGTGGACTAAAGCTTGGCATGTTTTCTTATTTTCCATTTACAACCCCACTTGCTATTTTCCTAAATGGGTTTTGACTAGTCTTTAGAGAGGGCTGAGTTTCATTGTTTATCCTTTTCCATAAACAGTTACTTATCAGAGGTAATTTAGCAAGATGCTTTTCTTTATTGATTAAACATACAAAGTCCAGTATTATTCAAACTTTATGTACCGGGAGTATTATGATCTGTAACTATGAGGTTCAGAAATCATTCTCAGGCACTGGGCAGTAGTGCAGTGGGTTAAGCACACATGGCACAAAGCACAAGGACCAGTGTGAGGAACCCAGTTCGAGCCCCGGGCTCCCCACCTGCAGGGGGCCACTTCACAAGTAGTGAAGTGGGTCTGGAGGTGTCTATCTTTCTCTACCCCTCTCTGTCTTTCCCTCCTCTCTCTATTTCTCTCTGTCCTATCCAACAACAATAAAAATAATGATAACAGCAAGGATAAACAAGGGCAACAAAAGGGAAAAAATGGCCTCCAGGAGCAATGGATTCGTGATGCAGGCACTGAGCCCCAGCAATAACCCTGGAGGCAAATAATAATAATAAGAAGTCATTCTCTCCTGGTGAAATGCCTTTTTTAAAAAAATTAGATATTGGGAGAGAGATAAAGAAGAATAAAGACAAAGAGATAGAGGGGGAAATGGAGATAGCACGGATATGCTTCACCACTCATGAACCTAGCCCATGCAGGTCCTCCCATGTGGTGGCCAGGGGCTCAAAAATGGGTCCTCGGGAGTCGGGCTGTAGGGCAGTGAGTTAAGTGCAGGTGGTGCAAAGCGCAAGGACCAGGGTAAGGATCCCGGTTTGAGCCCTAGCTCCCCACCTGCAGGGGTGTTGCTTTACAAGCGGTGAAGCAGGTCTGCAGGTGTCTTTCTTTCTCTCCCTCTCTCTGTCTTCCCATCCTCTCTCCATTTCTCTCTGTCCTATCCAACAATGATGACAACAACAATAATAACTACAACAATAAAACAACAAGGGCAACAAAAGGGAATAAATAAATAAATATTTTTAAAAATTTAAAAAGGGTCCTCAGCCATGGTAAAGGGTGTGCTCTACCCAGGAAGCTCTATCATAAAGAGTGAAAAGCTGTTCAACTTGTAGTGCCACTGTAGTCAGAATAAAGAGGAAACTGTTGGAAATTGCATTGGAACAAATTGAATTAGACTGTTACCAGGAAATTGAGAGTTCAAAGCAGAGTTCTTCATTCAGAAAAGCAAAGGGCTATAGTAAAACCTGTCTTTGGCATCAAAGAGAAGGAAAAATTCGTCTTTTAAAACTCTTTTTTCTCATGGGATGTGTGATTAGACAACTGTATTTTATCAAGTAAGACCCTACTATTAATTACATGTTGATCCCAAGTACCAATCCATATACTAGATCCTCTGTAAGTGAAGAGAGATGGCAATATACATTTGGTAGGATTTAACTTGTCAATTAGGTGAAAGTCACGCTAAGGGCAAATGGAAATGAATTAAATAAGACTTCCAGTGGTTGGAAATCAAAACCAGTATTGGAATATATTGCAGCTTCAGCTTTTCATCAAATCTGGAAGTAGCCCTGATTTTGAGGCTAGGGTCTTATTACTTGATGAAAGGGTTTAGAAGAAAGAGAGTTGGTGGGCTAGGCAGACAACATAATGGCTCTGTAAAGGATTTTTTTTATACCTGAGGCTCTAAGGCCCCACGTTCAATCCTCAGCACCAGAGGCTGTGCAATCCTCTAGCCTCTCTTTTTCCTCTGTTCATTAATTTTTAAGTAACCAGGGTGTTTCTTTTTGTTTCTCTGTGCTGTGTATTTCCCATGAATATGGTTTTGCTTAGGCAAGCATAACTTAGCAAAGGTTTTTAAGTTTGCATCTTTTTTATTTTGACTTCTTTTATTTTTTTTCCTTGTAATGATGCTTTTTTTTTTTTTATTTAAGAAAGGAGACATTAACAAAACCATAGAATAAGAGGGGTACAATTTCACACAATTCCCATAACCCGGTCTCCATATCCCATCCCCTCCCCTGATAGCCTTCCCATTCTCTATCTCTCTGGGAATATGGATCCAGGGTCATTGTGGGTTGCAGAGGGTGGAAGGTCTGGCTTCTGTAATTGCTTCCCCGCTGAACATGGGCGTTGACTGGTCGATCCATACTCCCAGTCTGCCTCTCTCTCTCTTTTTTTTTTAACTTTGGTATTTAAAGGATTTTAAAAAAGCATCATGTAATCGTATGCATAATGAAAGCATCCCTCTTTCAGTAAAATTTTTAAAAGAAGAAGAAAGAAAGTTGGGAAGGTTCCAAACCTGAAGAAACAATGAACAAACTAACAAAGAGAGAAGATTAAAACAATAGCAAAAAGCCTTTGGGATCAGACTCAAAATTCAAAGCTGGAGCTATTTGGAATGGGATTTGAGAAATGTGATATGGTTGTTACTAAAGGAGAAACAAATAGTTTTCACATGGAGTATTTCATGAAAAATTGAAGTATTTAGGGGTGGGGACATAGCTCAGCCTGTTAAGGCCCCATAGTCCTCAGGTTCAATCCCTGTTACCACCTTATGCCAGAGCTGAACAAGTATCTGACTCTCATTCTCTTTCTCTTTCAATTTAAATTTTTATTACCTTTCTTTATTGGATAGAAACAGCCAGAAATTGAGAGGGTAGGGAGAGATAGAGAGAGAGAAGCACTGCTTTACTACTTGCAAAGCTTTCCCCTACAGGTAGGGGACAGGGGGGGCTCGAACTTGGGTCCTTGCACATTGTAACATGTGCACTCAACCAGGTGTGCCACCACCCGGCGCCCTGTGTCCTCTCCCTTTCTCTCTCCTTCTTCATTCTCTTATAATAAAAAAGTACATTTAAAAATCAATAGAGTGGAAAGTGAATTTTTCTAGTTTTGCCTGTTCTCATGTTACCATTTTTATATTTATTTTTACTTTTCTTTTATATCTTCACCAGGGCTTCACCACTTTGGTCCAGTGTTTCAGATAGAGAGACAGAGATACAGAGAGTGATAGAGATATAAAGATACCACAGCTCTGGAGCATTATCTAATGTGGTAGGGACCGGGTTTGAACCTGAGTCTTGTGCTTGGCAAAGCAGGAACATTATTCAGGTGAACTATTTTGCTAGTTCCAACACTTCTTTAAATGGGATATCTAGTTCAAAGCATGATTCATGTGCTGCATTTGGCTGCAAATGGCAAACCTTATTCAAGTGTCCTGATCCAATCACTGCAACTTCCACTTCACTGCCCAGAATTATATGATATGGTCAACTTCAGCTTCAAAGGAACTTACTTATTTGATGTTTAGTTTGAATTTAGAATGGAACTTCCCCAAGCATATTATAGTTCTCTTAATAAGACAAGACCAAGGTTAAGGGAGACAAGAAATTGGATTAGCAACTGGCAGTGTTTCCAGTAAATACTGCTATTTTTTTTTCCAAGTCAGTCTAAATTTTGTGCTTTTGACCAGAGACCACTTAGCGACCCTTTTTCTTTCTGTCTTTTAAGAGAACATCACATTTTCTGTCACTTTGCGCTATTGTTCTATTCTTGAGGTTCTTACAGACTGACATATTTAACAGTTGAGGTCATGTCTCCAATACACTTTCTGTTAAAGATAATGAAACTACTTGTCAGAAAATATCCCTAATAATAAAAATAAGCAGTAAAAGTAAAGTAAGTAATTTAAACAATTTTAACTTCATATTTAAAACTTCCAATCATGTTCAAGTTAAGAGTAGTACTAGCTACAGTGTTACTGGTTATATACAAACTATTGTTTAAATGTTGGGGACAGGTGGTAGCACACTTGGTGGAGCGCACATATTACAGTGCTCAAAGACCCAGGTTCAAGCCCTCATTCTCCACCTGCAGGGGAAAAGCTTCATGAGTAGTGCAGCAAGGCTGCAGGTATTTTTCTTTGTCTGTCTGTCTGTCTGTCTGTCTGTCTCTTTCTCTCTCTCTCTCTAATATCTTTATTTATTGGATAGAGACAGCCAGAAATTGAGAGGAAGGAAGTTAATAGAAAGGGCGAGAGACAGAGAGTCACCTGCGACACTGCTTCACCACTCACAAAGCTTTCCCCCTGCAGGTGGGGACTGGAGGCTTGAACCTGGGTCCTTGCACATTGTAACATGTGCATTCCACCAAGTGCCCCACCACCCGGCCTCTTCTTTCCCTCTCTATCTCCTCCTCCTCTCCTCTCAATTTCTTGCTTGTTCTGTCCAACAATAAATAAATTTAAAAAGCTACTGTTTAAATAGGGAAATGTAGACACATTCATGTCAGTGAACATTTAGTGCTCTGAGTGTAGAATAAAACAATGAGTGTCAGGTCACACACCAGACAACACATTTCTAGTCTCAATTTAAAATGTTCCTTCTTATCTATCTTTTGTTTGTTTGTTTGTTTCCTATGTTTTGCATCAACATAGGAACAAGAACTGAAGCAGTTTTCTTATACTTTTTCATCCTTTCACATTTTCAGAGCAAAGAGACAAGAGAAATATCAAGTCAGAGCCATTTAGCAAGATACTAGAAGAAAAATCCTAACAGTTTCTGCAGTGACATAAAGTCAATGGTTTAATGATTCATGTTATTATTATAACCACAGAGGTTAACATAAGAGACCCTCAAAGACTCTCTCATAACTATAATGGTTACGCTTCTGTTAGTTGGATGTTATTTGTTCTACTTAAGAGGGAGAAAGATGTAGTTGCTAAATGGAAAATAAAAAGGAATATCTCTCTCTCTCTCTCTCTCTCTCTCTCTCTCTCTCTTTCTCTTTTCACAACAGCTACAGTGGAATGTTATAACCCAAGAACAAATGAATGGACCTATGTTGCCAAGATGAATGAACCCCACTATGGCCATGCTGGAACTGTGTATGGAGGAGTAATGTATATTTCAGGTAAGCAATTATAGTGGTACTGCAATTACTATAATGTATACATTTTTCCTGTCTTGACATTCTCTTTTTGTTAACATTGTTTTCTTAGTAATTTTATGTCTTATGAGATTACAGGGATATAGTTACATACTACAACTGCCACCAAAATTTTGTGTCCCTCCCCCTCATACCACAAGAACCACCATCATTCTTGCAATGCCTTAGAGACAGATTGGCTCCTTTCCTTCTTATTATTAATTTTTTTCTTTTTGCAAGTTTGTGTGTTTCAATTCCCTATATCCCACATAGGAACAAAACAATCTGGTGGTTGTCTTCTGCCTCCTTATTTACTTCTATATTGCATGCTTTCTTTCTTTTTTTTTATTAACTGTGCTGTCATCTTTGTGTAAGTTAATAACAATCCAGAAAAATAGAACATCAAAATGCAATTTAAGTTGATATTAGAAGATACTTTGTACATGTCCATACTATGAATGCCTTTGGTACTTTATTGGGCTGTCGTAAAATCACAATGTATATTTCTATGTTTTGGTCTGCAAAAATGCCATGACTTTTATGACAACCCAATATTAGTGAATAAAGCTAGCAGAAAACTAGTTCTTCTGTCAATATATAAGTCAGAATTAACTGGGAAGTGTGTGACTGCTCCAACTTGCTTTCCAGCCCCCATGTTCTATACTCTAATAGTCATGATTTAAGTTCTCTATAGAAATGCTTAATTCATTTTTATTTAAAATTTGACTTAACTGTGAGGAAATACATTACTATATATAACATATAAACTCTATTGTACATAAGACCTATTTCATATATATATTCCTCATTTATTACAAACTAGAATATGCACTTATCTGTTCCATAGTACTATAATGGAATTTTACTCCATTATCATTGCATCACTAATACTTTGCTCATATAATTTTCCCACAAGAAAAAAAATAAAACAACAAAAACAACAACAACAAAAAAAAAAACCTCTGAATGACTACAGTTTGCTCTCAGTTTCCCAGTTATAAGTCTCATTCTCAAGCTGCAGATAGTCAAGTCTTCCACAGAATTTAGGAAGGAGTCCTATATTAATGCAGTGCTCACCTCTGGCATTGAGATTTTGCTTTGCTAGGCTGGTTCTTATCATGTGGCCCTGGCACAGTCTGCCTTTGACAGGCTCTGCCCTCTTTGACAGCCTGCCAATGCCAGGATAGCAGTTACATTAGTAGAGAACAAAGGCATTGAGGTGATATTTATGGTCTCAGTCTCTGAACTCCTGCCTTATGAAATCTGTAATCAAAAAGGATCAGGGAAAGCCCTGATGTGTATGATTGGCAGGCTCCTGGCATTAAATTTATGAGCAACTACAGGGCATCTTATATTGAAAGAGTCATCCAGGAAACCATATGCTCCACTAATCATTGATTTACTTTATCTGCCCATTTTATGTGTGTAGCTATTATGCTGTTATAATGAGAATTTTTGGAGTGTACGGGGTGGGGGGGTGGTGACATCTGAAATCTTGTGGTGGCACTTTATAGTACAACTAGCATATAATGTATAAATGACCTTTCTAATCTAATGGTGTGTGTGTGTGTGTGTGTGTGTGTGTGTGTGTGTGTGTGTGTGTGTGTGTGTGTGTGTGTGTATGTGTGTGTGTGTGTAGCTCTGTGGCAGAGCTTATACTCATCTATGGTACCCTATGTTGAATCCTCAGCACCCTCCCTTCAAAAACAAACAAAAAAAGATGGGAACCATAATTTTCCTATTCTTTATCCTCCTGGGATTATGGCCCCAGGATCATTATGGGGTACATAAGGTGGGAAGTCTGGCTTCTGTAATTGCTTCCCCACTGAACATGGGCATTAACAAGTCAACCCCAGCCTGTTTCTCTCTTTCCCTAGTAGGGTAGGGATCTGGGGAGGTGGGGCTCCAGGACACCTTGCCTAGGGAAGTCAGATTGGCACCATGATAACGTCTGGAAACCTGGTGGCTGAAAAAGAGTTAAGATATAAGGCAGAGCAAATTGTTGACTAATCATGAACCTAAAGACAAGAATATTGCAGATGAAGATTTGGGGTCTGTTTTGGAAAAAGCTAGTAGGTCTATTTTAGATATATTCCAAGGGGCCCATGACTTTACTAGTGTTTGCCTGAGACTGACAGTTGATATGCAGGTGACCTAAGTTATTGTCTGGGGAGATGGTGTCCTAGTTGGAAAAAAGGACTAGAAAGCTGGATCAGGGAAGAGAGTAGCTCCCAAATATGGGAAAAGTATATAAAGGTTGTTAACTATAAACCCCATAGATTTGATCTGAGTCCCATAAGCACAGGAGCCTATGTAAGCTCTGCATCCCTGTAGGTCTATCTGGCATTTTGTGGTCACGGCTAGGAACATTCCAGGCTGCGCTAATTTCAGGACCCATCATCCTTGGGTGGTAGGTAGAGTATGTTATCCAACCTCCCTTTGGAGAATGGAACAGTCCCTACACTTCTTGATCCACATTGAGGGCAAGGTCCTATAAGGGCCCACAAAAGGGGTCCATTATGCTGTTCCTGATGGAGATGACCAGTGACAGTGGTGAGAGGGATCCACTAGAGGTCTAGGCCCATCATGTCTGTGTGGGAACCCCAGGACTCCCTGAGTAGGACCCCAGGTGATGGTATGACCTGATAGTGACTAAGGAGTCATCATTGGAAGTATGCCAGTCTCTTGCCCTTATTCAGCTTTTGTAGTCCTTATTTTGTATGGCAAGGTTATCTTTGGAGTGACTGAGGGATGGGGAAGTGACTGAGGTAGGTGAGGAGGATGTCTAGGTCTAAGTAGAAACTAAGTAGAAACTATTTCATTAGGTACTTCATGGTGTCTTTTTAGGTCTTTTTGCTTGCTTGCTACATTTATTGACTCACTGAAAGGTATTGTGCACTTTTGCTTTAAGGTATATGTTTTCCCCTAACTTATGGATACATGTACATTTGCCCTATCTCATGGGCCCTGGTCTATATCTAGGTTTTGAGGTTTGTTAAGAAGTGTAGCACCTGAGCTGGAATTAAGGAGTCTTGTGAGCTAGGAAAGGTCTCACCAGAGTAACGGAGTTGAAGAGTTGACATTCCATGCCTGACTGACTTCTATGTGATCCAAGAATATAGTTTGTGGGTGATATGAACTCAAGAGACCGACAGCAAACTGTTGCGCACACAAAAATCCACATCTATTCAGCACTGTGGTTCTTTCACTTTTTAAACACCCATACTGACGTGGCATACCCCACAAAGCATATATATTATGGTACGCAAGGGTCCAGGTTCCCCACTTGCAGGGGGGAAGCTTCAAGAGTGGTGAAGCAGGTCTACAGGTATGTCTCTCCCTCTCTCTCTTTCTCCCTATCTCCCCTTCCCTCTTTTTTTAATTTCTTTTTTTATTTATTTTTCCCCCACCACCTCCAATAACGCCCCGACCAACCCAGTTAGATCCCCCCTCACCTAGAACAGCACTTCCCCTTCCCTTTTAATTTCTATATTTAAAAAAAAGTCGCCACCAGGAGCAATAGATTCATCATGCAGGCACCAAGCCCCGTAATAACCCTAGTGGTAATATAACTTAATTAATTAATTAATTAATAACAAATAAATAAATACCCATGTTGATAAGAAATGACATTATCCACTCTTATTAGCCTATCCACCAAAAAAAAAATGTCAAGAACAACAAACAATTCTGAATGTTCCTTTAAGTCTGAGCATTTGTATGATGAATTCAGAGCTTTTTATGTACTCCATGCCATAGTCACAATCCTAATGAGATAACTAGAGTAGTTACTGCTTGGTCAATGGGGAAAGCAGTGGACACTTAGTCCATTTTAGAGCTCTCACAGGGTGACTGTCCACACACACAAAAAAGTGAAATGATTCACCTTAGACCCCACTCTGAAAAATGACGGGAGTCTATTCTCTTTCCGAATGCCCCCTGAAACCCCATGGATATCTTTTTGAGAACATCATTGTAGTAGCAGAAGCTCTGTTTTAGTCGGCTGGAATGGAAAATTGTTTTCTCCACTTTACGCCCACAGAAAGCATTTATAGAGGACAGGCTTTTATAAGCACTACTGATGAGCTACAGCTTGTCATTGTATGTGACCAAAAGTTCATTATCTGTGACATAGCTTTTGATTCAGCCTTGCAGTCAGATAATAATGTGTCTCCCTCATGCCTGTGATTTGCGTTACTGTAGGAGGAATCACTCATGACACTTTCCAGAAAGAGCTCATGTGCTTTGACCCTGATACCGACAAATGGATTCAGAAGGCACCGATGACCACTGTCCGAGGGCTGCACTGCATGTGTACCGTGGGAGAAAGGCTGTATGTCATCGGTGGCAATCACTTTCGAGGAACAAGTGATTATGATGATGTCCTAAGCTGTGAATACTACTCACCTATCCTTGACCAGTGGACCCCCATCGCTGCCATGCTGAGAGGGCAGAGTGATGTTGGGGTTGCAGTCTTTGAGAATAAAATCTATGTGGTCGGTGGGTACTCCTGGAATAATCGTTGTATGGTCGAGATAGTGCAGAAATACGACCCTGATAAAGATGAATGGCATAAGGTGTTTGATCTCCCAGAATCCCTTGGGGGCATCCGAGCTTGCACCCTCACAGTTTTTCCACCCGAAGAAACTACACCATCCCCTTCTAGAGAGTCCCCTCTTTCTGCACCTTAAGGTCATCCCTACAACTAAGATGCTGTAGTTCTATATCTTTGCCGTGTGTCATAGATTCTCTTATCCCCTCCCCCCCTTAAGTAGTATATGTTAGGATTAGCCTACAGTAATTGATACAGATATTGGGGGGGGGATGATATTGATGTTCTTTGTGCTGTTTGTTTGGCTTCGAGTGTTTATAAAGTGGTGACAAAACCATTCTGGCAATTGTATCCGTTAGAAGCTGATGTTTAACATATATGGAAAAAAAAAGAAAAAAAAACAGCCGAGGTATTGTCTATAAAATGTATCTTCAGTACTTTTTTGACGCTTGTACTGGGTGTGAGGTATTTGTCATCTTACATTTGAGAACCCAATACACCAAGTGGAAGGTGGATTCTAGTAAATGTGCAGCTGTGCTAACTAGGCTTCAAAGTAAAAGTGTTTCCTTTCATCTTTTGACTGTGAGATGTGGAAGGGAGGCAGCCGGCTCCAACAGAAAGTAGACTAAAAGTTGCCAACTAGCATGAGCTACCTCCCTCTTTCATAAAGTATTTTTGACACATCTGCCAACCCACCTACCTGTCTATATGGGTGCATTGAGAACATATAAAGTTTCTTAGACACACAGGAGAAATAATAACTGCAATTGGCCAATAGTCATTTCAAGAAAGAAAGAGAAAAAAAAAAAAAGCCTGCATGGCCTCTCTACTGATAAACAAGGACATGGGGATTTTTCACACCCATACACATACCAAACGGAAAATTAAAAAAACTGAGTGGCACATCAGATAAATGTGAAAATTGTTCCTAAAAATATTTTTCCTTAAAAATGGGAATGCCCGTGTGTTTGAATCATAATTAATTTAGGTGGATAAGGGCTAGAAATTTGGGGCAACTAAATTTTGTCATTTGACCAGATTTGATTTTCCTAAAACTATAACCTACAACTTCTCCTTTGCTGTTGAGGTAACTGACATATTATCTGTATCCTGTATACTCTAAGTTCATAAGGTTATTTAGCACAAAGTAGAGCAGCTTTACCTGGTGAGCTGCTGTTGCTCAGTGAATTCAACTTTCATGTTTTACCTTTCTTTGTTGTTGTTGTTCAATAAAAAAAAACATTTAATGTCATTTTGGCCTGAGGCATCTTGTTACTGTCTAATTTGATTTTTTTTTCCTTAAATATCTTTTCGTTGTTGTTTGGTTTGACAAAATTCGAATGACCAGAATTTACAGCCCTAGACAGTTTGGATTAGTGAATGTCAAAGAACTTTATTCAAGGAAAACATCCCTCTTACCCAGTCTAAGGACTAAGGGCTTTGGTCAAAAGCCATTGCTGGTTGTATTTGTGGAGTTACTTTCTGGAAGATTTACTGCCTCCTGTAGCCCCAAAGAACTACCAAAATCTCTTTCTGTCTCTGTATCTCTGTCTCTCTATTTCTTTATTTGGGGGGAGTTAAAGTATGATTACAATACATTTGTTGACAGATGGGTACAACCTTCCTCCCCATGGTAGATGTCTACAAAATACTCGTACCCCCAACATTCTTCAGAACTCCAAAGACACTGTCCAGGTCCACCCTTCCACTCCTTTCTTAGAGTTGAATGCTTTGGAGGAATACAGCAAACCCAGCCTTAACTGCACTTTTTGTTTTCCTTTTTCTAAACAGCTCTATTTATTTATTTTTCAACATGTTATTTATTTTGGATAGAGACAGAAATTGACAGAAAAGGGGTAGATAAGGCGTGATTTAAAAAAAAGACACCTGCAACACTGCTTCACTACTTGTGAAGCTTCCCCCCTGCAGGTCGAGTCCAGAGGCTTGAACCCAGATCTTTACATGTGATACGTGTGCTTAGCTGAATGTGCCACCATCAACCCCCTAGTTTCCCCTTTCTATCTGTGCTTCTGTCTATGAGTGAAATCATGCAATTTTTATTCTTCTCATTTTGGTTCATCTCAGTCAACATGATTCCTTCCAGTTCCATCCAGGATGAGGTAAAGGAGATTCCTTCATCATTTTTAACAGCTGAGTAGTATTCTATTGTGTATAGATACCACTACTTTCTTTCTTTTTTTTTTCTGACCCATCTTTTTTTTTTTATTTAAGAAAGGAGACATTAACAAAACCATAGAATGAGAGGGGTACAATTCTGCACAATTCCCATAACCAGATCTCCATATCCCATCCCCTCCCCTTCCCATTCTCTATCTCTCTGGGGGTATGGATCCAGGGTCGTTGTGGGTTGCAGAGGGTGGAAGGTCTGGCTTCTGTAATTGCTTCCCCGCTGAACATGGGCATTGACTGGTGGATCCATACTCCCAGTCTGTCTCTCTCTTTCCCTAGTAGGGTGGGGCTCTGAGGAAGTGGAGCACCAGTACACATTGATGGGGTTGTCTGTCCAGGGAAGTCTGGTCAGCATCTTGCTGGCATCCGGAACCTGGTGGCTGAAAAGAGAGTTAACATACAAAGCCAAACAAATTGTTGAACAGTCATGGACCTAAAGACTGGAATAGCGCAGATGAAATGTTGGGGGGGTATTCCCTGCATTCTCTTGTGTACTTCTGCTTTCAGGTATATATTTTTCCCCTAGTTTATGGGCACGTGTGAACCTATGCTCTGTCTCAGGGGACCTGCACTGTATCTAGGTTTGGGGACTTTATTGGGGAGTGGAACACCTGGAATGGAATTAGAGAATGCTATGAAAGGAAAGGTCTCACCCGAGTGATGGAGCTGAAGGGTTGTCATTCCACACCTGAAGTCTCTGGTCACAGTCTGAAGTGAAGCATGCTGGGGTGACACTCATTGCGTTGATTAGGTTGCAATCCGCGGATGCAATATTATTTGATTTGAATTGAAAGCAGCATGCAGAAAAGTGGGCCCCACCCTAAGGTTCCAGGACTGGGGGAAATATAGGCTCTATAGTGGAAATGTCAGGTTCCTGTTGTCTTAGGGTTCAAGAAGACAATGGATAGTTGTTGTTATCTTCACATTATTTGGTGATAGGGTTAACTTTGGAAAGTCCCTTTGTTAGGGTTTGGGGTATAATACCCAGCATCTTGTATATAGCTGTGCTACTGGTTGCTTCTGTTCTCCCTGGTCTAGGCTTTTGGGAGAGACAACATATCAAAGACAGCCTATGTATTAAAAAGACTCAGTCTGTGTTTTAAGAAGTTCTAGACATATCATCAGTTTTTCGCCTCTCATATTAATTAAATAGTGGTTTATATGTTTACACTTTAATAGGATTGTACATAAACACCACTCCCACCACCAAAAGACCGTGTCCCGGCATGGCAGGGGGTGGGGGGTGGGGGGGACGGCGGGGATGGTACCACTACTTTCTTAGTCACTCATCTGTCCTTGGGTACCTGAGTTGCTCCCAAGTTTGAGCAATTACAAATTGTGTTGCTATGAACATAAGTATACCTATATCTCTTCAGCTGGGTGTATTTGATCTCTTTGGATATATTTCTCAAGAGAGGAATTGCTGGATCATAGGGTAGGTCCATTTCTGGTCAGGTAAATGTGTGGGGTGTGTTATCCTGTTATTTGAGAAGATTCACCTTGCTTAATGTGAAGGGGTTACATTAATGATCCAAGAATTTTTTTTGGTTTTGTTTGTTTGTTTGTTTTTCTCCTCAAATCACTTTATTGAGGAAATGTTGAGTTACTGGATTGTTGTTGTCTGAGAGGTACAGTCTCCTATCTCCCCAAAATAGGTACAAGCACACCCCACTGACTCCCGACTTGTCATCTCCCTCCACTATAAGGCAGTAGGTCCCCAACCTCTCCTCTCCCATTTTTGGGTCCTTATTAAATCAGTCTATTTATGCTTTATGCTGCAGTTTTCTGTGATTTGTTTCCTAAGTCTGACCATTGAATAAGATCATGCCATACTCATTCTCCTTCTGGCTTATTTCACTTAGCATAATTCTTCCCAGTTCCACATGAACGTATTGCAGCAAAAGAGAGGGTCTCATCTTTTCTGATAGCTGAACAACATTCCATTAGATTTAGATTTATTTATTTATTTATTTATTTATTTATTTATTTTTAAGATGTAATGTATGAGGCAGGTTCAGAGCACTACTCTACTCTGATATGTCTGGTGCTGGGATTGAACCTGGGGCCTCATGCATGAGGGTCATGCTCTCTACCCATGGGAGCAGAGGGTGAGAATCTTTTGCAGACACCCATCACAGGCAAATGAGAAATTGTACCCATGTGCCAACAACTGTACTATAAACCATTAACCAGCAAAATATAATTATAAAGAAGACAACTAAAAAATTGTTTGTGGGTTACATTAGGACCCTATATCCAATCCTACATGTTTTCTCTGCAAATGACCAGCTTAAATCGGAACCAAAAATTTTAAGCTCTAGCGAACTAGAATGTCAAATTTCCTCATGAATTAGTGAGATATCTTTCTTTTTTTTTAGTACTGCTTCACTGTTCATTAATCCTCTCTCTTTTTTATTAGTGATTTAATATTTATTTACAAAATTACAAGGGGTAGGTATAAATATACAGGGGTATAACTACACACCTTTCCTACCAACAGTGTTCTGAATTCCCAGTCCCTCCATTGTAAGCTACAGCAGTTTTCCTAAAGTTACAGATATGGGATAACTATTATTTATACAACTGTCTGTCTATATTTGTATATAAGTACACATTTTTAAGGTTTCATCTTCTCTTCCATTCCAAGTCACACATACACCTATTACTACATCCAAATGGCCCTCTCTGTTTCCTCTTCTCTGTCTGGTTCCTGATGGAGTTGGAGTCCAAAGCCCTCTGGTTATCTTCCCCCTATCATTTCTCCCCTACTGGGAATATGGATCAAAATTATTTTGGGGGTGCAGCTGTGGGAGTTCTGACGTCTGTAATTGCTTCTCCACTGGACATAGACTTTGGCATGTCTATCCATACCCCCAGCCTGTTTCTTTCTGTCTTTCCCTAGTGGAGTACAGCTCTGGAGAGGCGATGTTCCAGGACACATTGGTGAGGTTATCTGCCCAGAGCAATCAGAATGGAATCATGATAGCATCTGCAACTTGATGCCTAAAAAGCAGCAAGATATAAAGCACAACAAAGTGGTTAATGAACAGCAACCAAAAAGTAGGAACAGAGCAGATGAGAATGGGGAATCTTAGGGTGGAAGGATTTTCAATGCAGATGTTCCTATCTCTGTCTTGGTTACACATAAGGAAAATCGTTTTCCTATCAGCAACACTTTTGAATGTTGGGAGAAGCTTGGTATGAATTTCAGTGACACCTTCCCATCCCCAGCTAGACTGTTCTTCAGCCAGCAGTTGGTCACGTGATCTCTCTGTTCTCTGCCTGTAGGCCATTTGCATGATTTTGACCTGCCTGAAAATGGAAACATGTATAGGAGAGACTAGTGGTCCTGCAGGTGTACACTAAGTCCATCTTTTTTTCAAGCAGTGGTCTTTCTCTCCATCCTGTGGCCTCTTCCTTCTGTCTATCCTTAGAGACTTCACCATTCAGTCAACAAGACAAAAATGGAGCATTGCAGGTGTTAGGACTGTTGGAGGCAGGCTTAAAAGAGATATCTGGGGGCCAGGCGGTAGCGCAGTGGGTTAAGCGCACACGGCATAAAAGCACAAGGACCAGCGTAGGGATCCTGGTTTGAGCCTCCGGCTCCCCACCTGCAGGGGGGTTGCTTCACAAGCGGTGAAGTGGGTCTATCTTTCTCTCCCCCCTCTGTCTTCCCCTCCTCTCTCGATTTCTCTGTGTCCTATCCAACAACGACAGCAATAACAACAATAATAATAATAACAACAACCACAATAAACAACAAGGGCAACAAAAGGCGAAAATGGCCTCCAGGGGCCAGGAGGTGGCCCAGCTGGTTCAGTGCACATGTTACAGTGCACAAGGACCCAGGTTCAAGCTCCTGGCTCCCCACCTACAGGGGGGTTGCTTCACAGATGGTGAAGCAGGGCTGTCTCTCTGTTTCTGTACCTTTGTATAACCTGCTTCCCTTTCGACTTCTGGCTGTCTCTATCCAATAAATAAAGATAATAAAAAATTTAAAAATTAAAAAAATGGCCTCCAGGAGCAGTGGGTTTGTAGTGCAGGCACAGAGTCCCAGCAATAACCCTGAGGGAAAAAAAGAGAGAGACATCCATGTAGGACAGGCGGTGACGCAGTGGGTTGCATGATGCAAAGCACTGGGACCAGTGTAGGGATCCCGGTTCAAGCCCCCAGCTCCCCACCTGCAGCAGGTCGCTTCACTGGAGGCGAAACAGGTCTGCAGGTGTCTATCTTTCTCTCCCCTTCTCTGTCATCCCTCCTCTCAATTTCTCTCTGTCTAATCCAACAACAACAACAGCACTGGCAACAACAACAAGGGCAACAAAATGGGAAAAAATGGCCTCCCAGGGGCATTGGATTTGTAGTGCAGGCACCAAGCCCCATCGATAACCCTGGAGGCAAAAAAAAAAAATCCATTGTTCTACCCACTCTCTGCTAGCCCGAAGTCAGTCCTGTGGCTACCCAGGAGTGCAGAGGAGACTGGAAAATATCAGAGAGCTGTTTGCCCAGCAAGATGAGGAAACAGGACTGAGGAACTATTAGTGGTTTGCTAACGGGGAGTGACACAAAGCATACACAGCTTCATTTGACAACTTACCTTTTCATCAGCCATGTCATCTGTGATTTAGAATAGCGATTAATGTCATACACGTGCTCTGATGAGACAGTCCCTACAGCTACTAAATCATTACACATTTTCCTTCGCACTGAATTAACTATCTTTTTCCCCTCTTAAAAAAAATTCCAGCCACAATTGGCTGACTTTTCTCACCCTTGGCTTTCTGTGGTCCTTGCTCCACTTGAAGAAGGAATTCTAAAAGACACTCAATTGCCAAAGGTGTGTGTGTATATATGTAAGATTGTGAGGATTAATAGGATGAAAGGGGGAAAAATCTACCTATTACTGGAATTTTTAAAAAATCAAGAATCTACCTCTAGAATATATTAAAAATCTAAGAGTCAGATTTTGTCCTGAAAAGTGAAATCATGACCTGAAACTCTTTCCTTTTCATAACACTTTGAGGACTTTTTGAAAAGCATAAGCATATGAAGGTGCTTTGGGAGTTCCTGAAATAATTTCCTCTCATTAGCCCCCCCCCCAAGAAAGTGCTCCATAGGATAATTAAGTAATATTTAATTTAATTAGTTGGGTCATGTGACATTTTTCATTCCCTTTTCCAGAGCCTTTGTCTCTTCCCCCCATCCCACCCCCCACCGCCCACCCTGCCTCTCCAGAACAGTAAGCAGACTTTCCTTGTGTGGAAAGTTGACTCTGCCTCAAATTTTATTCTTGGCTCTTGGGATTTTCCCCTTTTTTAAAATTTTTAAATTTTTTTTAATATACTAAACCCCAGGTTTAGTCCATTCCACGTCAGATCTTTCTTGGGGTAGGCAGGGAGGGAAATAAATGTGAAGCCAGCTCCCAGGGATTAAGGGAATTTTATTTCCAATTGGTTAAATAATGCAATATTTGAAAAATTCTTGGCAACTATAAGCATCCAGAGTGTAGAATGATTGAAAAATGCAAGAAAAAAATCATGCATCACCCCTATATCAAGAGAACTATTGCTAAATGAGTGAGTTGTTTTCACACAATCACTGAAATCACCATAAATCACTTCATCTGTGACATACAATATAGAGTAGTTTTGATGTATTGACATCGTTTTATTTTTTAATTAGTTTATTTATTTGAGAGAGAAAAACTGAGAGGGAAAGGGGAAGTAGAAAAGGAGAGAGAGAGAGAGAGAGAGAGAGGAACTGCTTGTGAAGTTTCCTCCCGCAGGTGAGGACCAGGGGCTTGAACCCAGGTCCCTGTACCTGGTAAAGTGTGTGTTGTATGGGGCATGCCAAGACCTGATCCTGAAATAT
Organism: Erinaceus europaeus; assembly: GCF_950295315.1. NCBI lineage: Eukaryota > Metazoa > Chordata > Mammalia > Eulipotyphla > Erinaceidae > Erinaceus > Erinaceus europaeus. The sequence continues at coordinate 44,507,118 of NC_080185.1, forward strand.
CATTTTCTGATAGAAAACAATGTTCTGACATTTTAGTACAATTCCTGCTCCAAAATGCATAAATATAGTATTTATTCTTTTTTTTATGAGCAGGAGAAAGGGAGAGAAGACCAGAATGTTACTCAGCTCTGGCTGGCAGTACCAGAGATTGAACCCGAGACTTCTGGGGCCTCAGGCATGAAAGTTTGGTATACTGCCTCCCTGGCTCTCAATGTTGTGTTTAGAATAAGATTTTCATTTCTTTTTTCTTTATTATTTGATAGGACAGAGAAAATTTGTATTTTATTTTATTTTATTTTCCCCTTTTGTTGCCCTTGTTCTTGTAGCCTTGTTGTGGTTGTTGTTGTTGATGTCATTCGTTGTTGGATAGGACAGAGAGGAATGGAGAGAGGAGGGGAAGACAGAGTGGGAGAGAGAAAGACAGGCTTCACCACCTGTGAAGCGACTCCCTTGCAGTTGGGGAGCTCGAACCAGGATTCTTTTTTTTTTTTTAATTTTTTATTTAAGAAAGGATTAATGAACAAAAACATAAGGTAGGAGAGGTTCAATTCCACACAATTCCCACCACCCAATCCCCATAACCCACCCCCTCCCATGGTAGCTTTCCCATTCTCTAGCCCTCTGGGAGCATGGACCCAGGGTCGTTGAGGGTTGCAGAAGGTAGGTCTGGCTTCTGTAATTGCTTCCCCGCTGAACATGGGCGTTGACTGGTCGGTCCATACTCCCAGTCTGCCTCTCTCTTTCCCTAGTAAGGTGTGTCTCTGGGGAAGCTGAGCTCCAGGACACATTGGTGGGGTCTTCAATCCAGGGAAGCCTGGCCAGCATCCTGGTGGCATCTGGAACCTGGTGATTGAAAAGAGAGTTAACATATGAAGCCAAACAATTTGTTGAGCAATCATGGATCCCAAGCTTGGAATAGTGGAGAGGAAGTGTTAGGGAGGTACTCACTGCAAACTCTAGTGTACTTCTGCTTTCAGGTATATATTTTGCAGTAGTTTATGGATACGTGTGCACATAAGCTCTCTCTCACAGAAACTGGTGTATATCTAGATTATGGGACTTTGTTAGAAAGTGAACTACCTGAGATGAAATTAGAGTGTACTATAAAAGGAAAGGTCTCACCCGAGTAATGAAGTTGAAGGGTTGTCCCACACGTGAAGTCTCTGGATACAGTCTGAGGTGAAGCATGTTGAGGAGGGATGGGTCACAGTCCTTTGGTGGTGGGAATGGTGTTTATGTACACTCCTAGCAAAATGTAGACATATAAATCAGTAGTTAATTAATATGAGAGGGGGAAATCAATTGTATGTCTCAAAGTTTCTCAAAAGACAAACTGAATCTTTTTAATATATAGGCTATGTATTTGATATGCGGACTCTCTCAAAAGCCTAGACCAAGTAGATTAGAAGCATCCAATAGCACAGCTATATACAAGATACTGGGTACTGTACAGCAAACCATAACAAAGGGACTTTTCAAAGTTAACCCAATTAACAAATAATGTGATGATAATATTAACTATCGAACCAGGATTTTTAAGCCGGTCCTTGCGCTTTGCGCCACGTGCACTTAACCCACTGCGCTACTGCAGGACACCCAAGACAGAGAAAATTTAAGGGGGGGAGAAGATAGAGAGGGAGAGAGAGAGGCACCAGCTGCACTGTTTTACTGCTTGTGAAGATTGCCCCCTGCAAGAGGGAACTGGGGGCTTAAACATGGGTTCTTACACATGGTAATAAGGTGTGCTTAACTAGGTGTGCCACCACCCAGCCTGCTAGAATAAGAGTGTCTAACCTCTGTATTAAATGATATTCAACTACAGGGCAATATTGTGGGCATTTATAGCACTCAAAATATTAAAATAACTGTATCAAATTGAATGTCTTACAGAATTGAGTCATAATAATGTAAGACATTTAAAATACGATCCCACCAGGGGTCGGGCAGAGCACAGCAGGGTAAGCGCACATGGCCCAAAGCACAAGAACCCAAGTATCCCAGTTCGAGCCCCCGGCTCCCCACCTACAGGGGAGTCGCTTCACAGGTAGTGAAGCAAGTCTGCAGGTATCTATCTCTCTCTCCCCCTATCTGTCTTCCCCTCCTCTCTCTATTTCTCTCTGTCCTATCCAACAATGAATGACATCAACAACAATAATAACCACAACAAGGCTACAACAATGGCAACAAAAGGGGAAAAAATAGGATCCCACCAATATGTCCTGGAGCCCTGCTTCCCTAGAGCCCTGCCTCACTAGGGAAAGAGAGAGACAGGCTGGGAGTATGACTCCACCTGCGAACGCCCATGTTTAGCAGGGAAGCAATTACAGAAGTCAGACCTTCCACCTTCTGCACCCCATAATGACCCTGGGCCTATACTCCTATGGGGTTAAAGAATAGGAAAGCTATCAGGGGAGCGGAGGGGATATGGAGCTCTGGTGGTGGGAATTGTGTGGAGGTGTACCCCTCTTATCCTATGGTTTTTGTCAGTGTTTCCTTTTTATAAATAAAAATTGAAAGAAAAAGAAAAGAAAAAAATGTCCCTTCCAAATGGTTTCATTCATACGGGGAAAATGAAGAACTGAAACACATGAACTTATGAAAAATGTAGCCTCAAACCTGTCTCTAAGACCTTAGGAGAACTATCATGGTTATTCTTAGAGGTGGGAGGAAGGTACAGAACGTTGGTGGTGGGAATTGTGTAGAACCATAACACTATTATCTGATAAGTGTGTAAATCCACATTAACTAATAGAAATTCTATGTTAAAAAAAAACAACAGATATTTCTTTCAAGGGAAAAGACTTTCATGTCTTAGTTTCCAAGGTCCTCTGTTCAATATCCTCAGCATTACCATAAGTACTCTGGTAAAAAAAAAAAAAATATATATATATATTCTTTTCATCAATGACTCTATGTAACTTATGTAATTCAGATCTCAGAGTAGACATTACATTATGTTTCAATGTATTGTCCTTTACTGTCTCCATAATTTACACATTGCCAAGTAGTGGTCAACTGGTGCTATACTCCATGCTATTTGGTAACATGATTAAGAAAAAATAATGTCATGAGGGGCCAACCACAATTTACAAAAGAAATATGACAATAGAAGATGCTGATTCTTTCTGCAAAGATTCGGTAAAAATCTTCATGTTTGTGAAGCCCGTGTTTTCTGTTGCAACTACTCAGCTCTGATGAAACCAAAGACCATACAGACAAGAATGAAGGGGGTGGGGAGGGGTGGTCCCAATCAAACTGGAGTTGCAGACACTGAAATTTGAATTTCCCATATGCTTCTCGTGGATTATAAAATAATGCCTTTTCTAGAAAACTGTAAGACTTGTGAGAGCTATGGTGGTTATCGTTGGGAGATGAGAGGGTGAGGGCACAGAACTGTGGTGGTGGGTGTGGTGTGGAACTAAGTGCTGTAATCTTACAATCTTGTAACCCACTATCCATCACAGATAAGAAGTGGGAAAATATATGACTCTTTTCACTTTTATCAACTGCTTGCCAGTGTGAAGGCCATGCTTAATTCAGAGGCGGAAGAAATACAGATCATAGGCCAGACTTGGTCCCTAGACTACCACTTTGCTGACTCCTATATTATGAAATGGGGAATTTATGGGTTGCCAGGCAGTGGAGCACCCAGTGAAGCTCAAGGACCTGGGTTCAAGTCCTCAGTCCACCCCTGCAAAGGGGAAGCTTCACCAGCAGTGAAGCATTACTGCAAGTGGTTTTCTGTCTCCCTATCTTCTTCCTCCTCCTCCCAATTTCTTCCAGGATCTATCCAATGGATACATAAATAAAATGCTTCTTAAATAGTTTCTAAAGGCATGCCATTACATTTATTTATTCTTTTGACAAATAGTCACCATGATTTTTTTTATTTCTTAGTTTAATATTGACTTACAAAATAGCATGTCAACAGGGGCATAATTCCACACCGTCTCCCCCACAAGAGTTCTGAATCCCCAATCCTGCTATTGCAAGCCATCACCACATTTCTCCTAAGGTTGCAGACATGGGTTAACTATCATCTCTACAACCATCTGTCGACATTTATACATAATTGTCTCCCTTTTCTTCCAGTTCCAGTCCTCTCTTCCCCTCCAAGCCACTCATGACACTATCTATTACTACATCCAAAAATCCTCTCTCTGGGTCCTGATGGAGTTGGAGCTCAGATCCCTCTTATCCTCTTCCTTCTATCACTTCTGCCCCAATGGGAATATGGATCAAAATAGTTTTTGGGGTAAAGAAGGTAGGAGTTCTGGCTTCTATAATTGCTTCTCTGCTGGACATGGGAATTAGCAGGTTGATCCATACCCCTAGCCTGTTTTTCTTTTTCCCTAGTGGGGCAGAGCTCAGGAAAGGTGAGATTCCAGGACATGTTAGTGAGGTTGTATGCTCAGAGAAGTCAGGATAGAATCATGGTAGTGTTTGGAAGGTGGCAGGACATCAAAGTGAGGCAAAATGGTTAATGAACAGGAACCAAAAAGCAGGAACAGAGAGAATGAGAATAGGGATCTCAGGGTGGAAGGAAGCTAGGAAGTCCACTTTAGTCATGTTTCCAGGGCCCCACAACTATGGTAGTTTTTGTTCGATAGCTAGTACGAAGTTGGATAAAATATTGTTTGAGAAAGTGATGTTAGAGTAGGGAAAAGGGCTAGAAAGTTGGATTAGGGCAGAGAGTAGTTCACACTTTTTAAAATATTCTATGGATAAAATTAACTATTTACCTCTATCTACTGAGCCAGGGCCCTTTATATTTATATTTATATTTATATTTATATTTAGCACCAGAGCCTGTGTAACCTCTGAGTTCCTATTAGTCTGAGCTCTCAGCTCATGGTCACAGCTGGGAATATTACAAGCTGCACTTATTTCAGGGCCAGTCTTTCTCTAGTGGCAGGGCAGGATACCCCAGCTTCCCTTCAGAGACTGGGGCTGCCGTTACCATTGCTTCTTTATGGTGAGGGCAAGGTCCCTGGGGAGGCCCACAAGAGGGCTTATAATGACGTTCCTGATGGAAGTGACCAGTGTCACCATGGATCTTTTCCATATCAATCAGTAGTACTTCCCAGGGTCTAAATAATGACTAAAGTGTAGTCTGCCTGTAATATGTGCACTTAACCAGATGTGCTAGCAATTGCCCCCTGCTGCGGTCTATTTGTAAGGAACTTGATCTGACTGTTGAGGAGAAAGATCCTTATGATGTAACACACGGGTGATCCTCATGGAGGTACAAAAGGTAACAGCTGAGAAGTGTCACAGGAGAAGTTACAAAGTGTTGGGAGTCAGGCAGTGGTGCATCCCATAAATGTCACACACTACCATACTTGAAAATTAGGGTTCAAGCCCCTGTCTCCTACCTGTGGGGGAAAAATCTTCATAAGCCTTGAAGCAATGCTGTAAGTGTCTCTCCTCTTTGGCTCTCCTTCTACCTCTCTCTGTCATTCAGCCTCAACAAAATGAAAAAATAAAACATTTTTAAGAAAAATAAATACTAGAAGTTATGAAGTGAACAAGTGGGAAGCTAGGAAGGAAAACATGCCTGTATGAGTAAAACACAGATTTTTCTTGCCACTGTGCTATAAATAAACTAAATCAAGAGTGCAGAAGGGGGCAAGCAATCCTTGAATCCGTAGCTCTTAACCTCCTGAAGTTCAATTTCATCAGGCATCTCTCTCATTAATTACAACAACTAATTCACTATTTCTGTGCTAAGCAGGGTTATGCAACTTGACTTTTAAAATACTGACACCAGAATGGAATATTTAACAAGTCTCCCCCCCCCATCTCAGTGTGTCCATATACCTTTTCCTATAACAAACAGAAACCCCTACTTTAACAATAAGGAACCATGTTTTCTCACAATTTCAAACCCCACTGGAGATAAAGAAGTTTCCAGGCGCAGTGTAATTATCTCAATGTCATCAAACATTCAGGCTTGTTGCTGTTGTTGTTTTAATCTCCCCACTCTGTTTGCAGTAGTTTTATAAACACTGAGTTGCCAGTAGCATTCCTCCTTTAAATCCAGAGAGAGAAAGCAAGAAAGCCTCTCTCCCTGAACCATGGAATTGAAATTCTTCTCTTCAGTGTGATGGAGTAGATTTAAGATGTATGACTGCCCTTGGCTCAGTTGCCACGGCAATGCCATGCATGAATTGGCTAAGATTAATTATTTGATGTGAAATTGTTGGGTATTTTGTACCCTCTTCGCTCTGGAAGACAGGAGGGAAACACAGAAACACATAAAATGCAGCTAATTGGATTCACTTGGGTTGGTTTGTCCATAATTAGACCAGTGCTCTCTCTCTCTCTCTTTTCTTCCTTCCTTCCTTCCTTTCTTTTTTATATTTATTTATCTATTTATTGGATAGAGACAGCCAGAAATAAAGAGAGAAGGGAGAGAGAGAGAGAGAGAGAGAGAGAGAGAGAGAGAGAGAGAGATTCATAGCCCTGCTTCACCACTCACAAACCTTTCCCCTGCAGATGGGGACCAGGGGCTCAAACCCCAGTCATTTGCAGTGTAACATGTGCGTTCAACCAGGTGCACCACCACCTAGCCCCTTTTTTCTTTCTTTCTGGATGAATACCTTTTTCAAAGTCTAGGTCATAACTTATTAGGACAGATATTTGCAAAGTGTGATCCAGGCACCTTGGTGTCCCTGGGGTCCTTGAGGGGAATTCACAAGGTCAAAGTTATTTCCATAGTCATGATAAGATTTCAGTTTCCTGGCTCACACTCTCACAGGTATTCATTGGTTTCCAGAGGTGTGTACGGTCATACCCTGTACATGCCAGGTATTATCAGAGGTTTCCAGAGGCTAAAGAACACTCAATAATGTTACTGCTCTGTCAGGTAATGGAATATGCATATGTGAGTTTTCCTGTTTAAGAAAACTTCCCCCCCAACTCATTTCTTAGGTACTAAGTATCAGTAAATACAATTCACATAAAAAACCCCTTCAGTTTCCTCAGAAAAATTCAAGAGTATACAAAGTTTTTTTAAAAAATATTTATTTTATTTATTTATTCCCTTTTGTTGCCCTTGTTGTTTTATTGTTGTAGTTATTATTGTTGCTGTTGTTGGATAGGACAGAGAGAAATGGAGAGAGGAGGGGAAGACAGAGAGGAGGAGAGAAAGATAGACACCTGCAGACCTGCTTCACCGCCTGTGAAGCGACTCCCCTGCAGGTGGGGAGCCGGGGTTCGAACCGGGATCCTTATGCCGGTCCCTGTGCTTTGCGCCACCTGTGCTTAATCTGCTGCGCTACAGCCCGACTCCCGAGTATACAAAGTTTTAAGACCTCAATATTTGAGAACTTATGTGCTCTAAAATTAATTGTATGAACTTCTTTTTCAGAAACAGAATGGAAAATAGTGGACTGTATTTTTAAAATTGTATCTATTTATTTGCTTACTGAATAGAGATATAAATTAAGAGGGGGGAGTCGGGCGGTGGCACAGCAGGTTAAGCGCAGGTGGCACAAAGCACAAGGAACGGTGTAAGATCCCAGTTTGAGCCCCTGGCTCCCCACCTGCAGGGAGATGACTTCACAAGTGGTGAAGCAGGTCTGCAGGTGTCTATCTTTCTCTCCCTCTTTCTGTCTTCCCCTCCTCTCTCCATTTCTCTCTGTCCTATCCAACAACAATAACAACAACAATAATAACTACAACAACAACAAAAAAAACAAGGGCAACAAAAGGGAATAAATAAATAAATAAATATTTAAAAAAATAAAAAAGAAATTAAGAGGGAAGGAGATAGGGTGAGTGAGAGACACCTAAAGCACTATTTTACTATTGAGAAGATTCCTACTTGCAGGTGGGGTCCAGGGGCTTGTAGGGTCCTTGTGCATGATGACATGTGCTGTCAACTGAGTGTGCCCCTCACCATAATTTTTAAAGTCATTTTATTGCAGGCGGAGAGGGTAATTGTTTACAGTGCAGTTATGACATATTCATATATAAATATGAAAAAAAAAGCTGGTCAGGAGAATTGATCCCACCACAGGAGGTGAAGCAGGTCTGCAGGTGCCTATCTTTCTCTCCTCCTCTCTGTCTTCCCTTCTTCTCTCGATTTCTCTCTGTCCTATCCAACAACAATGACATCAATAACAACAATAATAACTACAACAACAAAACAACAAGGGCAACAAAAAGGAACAAATTAAATAAATATTTAAAAATCTTTTAAATAATAACCATAATCTTAATATAAGACCTGGTTGAAAACCCTGCCCAATGACTCCTGACTTTTCCACATAACAAAGACTCTTTTTCACCACCACAGAACTGAGCAACACACCCAAGGCCTCGGATTACATGAAGACCCAACACCAAAGAGCAAGGCCCTGCAGATTCAAAACTTAAAGCTTGAAGTCTCTGTTCTCCTATCTTATTTGAAAATATTTCTCTTCCTTCAGTAATTCCGTACTGGCAGCCACAACTGTAAGGAACCTCCAGGGTCTGTAGGAATTTATCCAATAACTGAATGGAACATGCACTGAAATATTCCATAAGTGGCACATGAGGGAGGGGAGAGAGACTACATCAATAGTGAGCTAACTCACATTACCATGGGAAGGCCTGAAAGGAAGCTGGGAATGTGACTCGGATGCAGGCAGCATTCTGTGAATTTCTAAGGTCACACTGATGACTTTGTGCATATCAGTGTCCCAGATATGGTTGTCATCATGAATGGAAGCTCTGAGAACATCCATGTTCCTGCACAGGGAAGAAGATGTCTCTTACTTTTCATCACTTAGATGCCCAGTAATCAAAGCAAGACCAGTAATGGGCCAGGTTGAGACCAAATCCTTATCTTTGGATTCACATGGAAAGGTCTTTTAATATATGACATTTAAAGACCAGGTCTCAAGTCCTCTGAATTTACTGCATTCCCATTAAATGGAGACATGATTTTTGAACCAACCTGTCTCTAAAATTGAGGTCTACACTATCAGTTGAGTCATGTTTACAGTTAGGTTGCTCAGACTCGAAGCAAAACATGTGTGCTTTACCAAAAGGTCATAGTTGGTCAGGAGAACTGATCCCTACTCAAGTTTCAAGGAGTATTTGACCATCGGCAACCTTCAGCTCTCTTACCTATACATACAGCAAGGCCAGCCAGGATTCAAAAATATTACTGTAGCCAAGAATGGGAGGAATTCAAGAAGTGAACTTTCATGCTTGTGCCCCATTGCAGGTTCCCTTCTCTGTAAGCATTGAGGTTCAGATAGCAAAGCAAATACAGTAAATTGGAGGTGTGTCAGAAACCGGTTGATGTTTGTTTTGGAAGCCATTTTGAAAAGGAAGTCCTCAGTCTGTTTCACACAATGCATGTGCAGTGCAATTGCCTGGATGCATGTTGAATGTCCCAGCCTTGAACACACCCTGCACCAAGGCAGGGAATAAGTGGAGGTATTATGCTATAAGGGCTGCCATTAGGGACATATTCCCCAAACTTTAGCGTCATTTTCAGGAAGCCAGGGAGAGAGATTGGTGACCAGAGCACTCATGTAAGAGTGAAGTTCCTGGTGGCTATTAGAGTGATAAAGGCCTGGGTAATCTATGAGCTTATCATATTTGGAGTATCCTTTCTGTCCTGGTCCTAGAATAATTCTCACATTTATTTAAGTTGGTTGCTTAGCACTGTTGTGTAAATGAGGTGATCAGATAGTAGTCTGCTTGGAGGAATTGAGGAGGTTGCAAGGGTGAGGTGGATGCTTTGGGGAAGTTTCCAGATACATGCGCACAGGTCATGATAAGAAGAGTTGACTCAGGGACTGGGAAGTGATTCAGTCAGTGGAGAGCACACACATTATTATCATGTGCAAGGACCTCAGTTCAAGTCTATGGTCCTCACCTGCAGGAGTAAATCTTCATGAGTAGTAGAGCAGTGCTGCAGTTGGCTCTCCTCTCTCTATCCCCCTCTTGGTCTGTTATTCTCTATAAAAACTTGGCCACCAGAAATGGTTAACTTGTGCAGGTTCTGAGCCCCAGTGATAGCACTGATGGAAATATAAAATTTAATAAAAAAAAATCTTTGACTCATGGAGACCTGCTAAGCTGTTGGGGAGACACATTCATCTACTGCAGACCTCCATGGCTTGTGAGCTTTACTCATTCCACCTAGACTTCAGTGAGTTTGGGGAAGATAAGTTCAGAGTTGTGGCAGGGAAGGGAGTTAGAAGAGAGAGACTATCTTTTGTGTCTTCTTGGATAGAATTTGAAGACATCACATTAAGTGAGAAGAAAAAAATAATCAATGATCTCACTTACAGGAGGGACTTAACAATTAGAAACATGAAGGAGTACACAGAGTGAAATATGAACTAGACATGGTGCATGGCATCAAAGCAAAGGACTCTGGGGAAGGAGGGGGAGGGAAGGGATGAAAAACAACCTTGGGGTCCTGATTTGTGGGTGAGAGTGTTCTGCAGTGTTCTCCCCCACCCCTTTTCTTACTTTGCCTTCAGATTTACCTGAGAATAAAGACATCCGACTCAAGGGATTCAATCACAGGCCTCTAGCTTCACACCCAACAACTTAACCACTCAACCATAGCCATCAGCCATGCTGGGGGAAGGTTTCTGGTAACCTTAGCTTCTTTCCATAATCACAGAAACTTGCAAGGACCCACTTTCTGCTTCCAATTACACCTTTCAGACGTTTTCCCTTCTCCATCTCATTCTTGCCCTCTTTCTTCCCTTTCCACACCATATCTTGAAAAAGACCAAACCATCCCTATCTACTCCACTTTTTCAAACCATCCCTACATACCGCATCATTTCTCCTTTTTTTCCTTAGTAATGCTTTTGCTATTTTTGCTTTAAGAAAAAACATAGCACACCTTTTCTGTACTTTGTAACATCCCCTTAAAACTATCTAGTTTGACATTATCAAAGTAAATAGATATGCTAAAACTCACTTCTTTCTTGCTCAGAACCCTGAAAAAGTTTCCTGGTTTCTATCCATCATTTATGAGTATGAACGACTGAAGCTCCCTGGAGGTCAAGGTTCTCTCCTGAGTGAGAGAGATATTCAGGCTTGACTGTGACTAATCACAGTCACTCATATGTGTTAATATACGAGTAGACTGAATTAACGGCTTGGAAGCCACATTCTCTCAATAAGCAGAAGATTTTCTGATTATAAGATGTACTCATTAGAAAAGATTTTGTCTCTTTCCCTAAATAGAATGTTCTATCAATTTCTCCTTATTCTCTATTTAATTTTTTATTATCTTTATTTTATTTACTGGATAAAGACAGCCAGAAATCGAGAGGGAAGGGAGAGGAATACAGAGGGAGAGTGAGAGAGAGAGAGAGAGAGAGAGAGACACCTGCAGCACTGCTTCACCACTTGAAAAGCATTTCCCCTGCAGGTGGGGACTGGGAGCTTGAACTTGGGTCCTTGTGCACTGTAACATGGGTGCTCAACCAGGTGTGCCACTACCCGGCCCCAATTTCTCCTTCTTCATACTTACTTCAGTGTGTGTGCAATTATTACATGAAGACACACTTTGATTTCTAGTACTTTTTAAATATTTCTATTGTCCTGTGATTTAAAGTCCTGTTCTAGCCATTATGCAGCACTGATGGACAACCCCCACAAAAATATTCTCTGTGTTAACTGTTGAAAAATATACCAAGGTTGTGGTCTCATTTCTGGAATTCAAAGTAGACAGATAAGTGCCTCTTAGAACTGGCACAATTTGTGTGCTACAAACATTTCTGTTTTATTAAGAAAAATAAATGTACTTTTGCTGTCTGAATAAATACTGGTAAAAAAATATAAAAAATGTCTACATAGTTTTGGAGAAATCTGTTGAGTGTGTTGTCGCATGTTTAATCTCTAAGGAGGAAAGAGTTCATTGTTTAGAGGAATGGAGATAGAGATTTAAGAGTCATCACTGGGATAAGAAGTAGTTTTTTTCTCACTTCCCCACTGGCCTGAAGCACTGTGTTAGCACTTAGACTATCATCCCAAACAAGGCAATGAAAATCAACCTCATCTTCAGATTGAAGCCTTGTAATGGTCAGGGAGGTCATGTTGCCAGACTTGGAGCCAGAGAAGCGATCAGGGACCCCAGAATATCATTTTGTATTATCATATATAAGAAGCATGGGGGCCATTGCTGGGAGTTGTTGGTACCAAGACACATATTTTCCATTAGTACTTTGCCCAATGTTGTTGCTGTTTCCAGTGCAAGAGATAGTGATCTGCTGACTTGGGATTCCAGACACTGAGGATGGTTGAGTCACCACAGACTGGGCCCAGGATCCTGCAAAGGAATAGACATAAGTGTAAATATAGAGAATCTGATAAAGAGGAGGGAACAGATTTCCATTCATCTTCCAAAGGCCCTTTCTCACATGTCCTTCGATATTTACCTTTGCACTCAATGAGGAGTGTTAAGAGGAGACAGGACCAAACCATGTTGGTTATCATCATTGAGCACTATCGTCTGTTGGACCAAAAGAAATAGATCTCCCCCACTATGTGTCTCCTTTAGCCTACTTATATTCTCAGAGAGGGAGGGGTCTTTCATGCAAATAAGACCCACTTGTTTGATTCCTCACAAAGTCTTAAGTCCTTCTGCAACAGTGTGGATGGGGCATGGGTGTGTGGGTACCAAGAGATGCTCATTCACAGCTGTGAGTCATGATTAGAAGATAACAGAGAGGTCAGGTGGTGGTCTCTGCTTTCATCACTCTGAATAACGATCTGTTTCCCACAGAGACAGAACTCTAGTGCTTCTTAGTATTCATGCTTAGAAGAGCCATAGTGTGACTTGGTACCCAGTACCCATCACAGACACCCCCTGCATCCCCAGAGTGTGTCCATTGTTCATCTCTGACATCAAGATATAGAGCACCCACACTTCTGACAAGTGGTTAATATCAAGCATCTATAAATAACTCCTACAGATAAAACGAAAAAGAACAAGCCAATTAAAAAATGGGCAGAAGAGGGGTTCCCGGAAGATGGTGGACTGAGAAGCTGCTAGTGGCTTGAGCTCTGACCACATCTCCAGGAAACGGTAGGATTTTCTGCCTTTAGTAGGCCAGTCAATAAGGGGTCCTAGCAGTGACACCAAGGAGGTGACTATAACTTAATTTGGGTTAAGAATTAGAGTAGGAAAAAAGGGGAAAATTTTTTTTTCCTTTTAATTTTTAAGCATAACTCCTCCCCCTTGCCCCCCCCATAACCAGTCCCTGGGGACCAGCTCCTAGCAGGGTGCCCTGCTAGGAGCTTCTTTCTTTACCAAATTCCTGTCCCAACAGGGAGTATCATTCATTCTAAGTCTATACCCTTCTGAAACTTCTGGCCTTTTTTCTTTCTAAGTAGATACCCCCTCACCTCACCCCGCATAGCTAATTAAATAATTAAAAATAAATACATTTAAAAAACCCTTTCCTTTCACTGCTCTTTTATGACTGTTCTTTTTCTTATCTCTTTCTTTTTTCTCTCTCTCTTCCTTTTTTTTTCTTTTTCTCATTCTTGTCATCCTATCTTCCTTAATCCTACAGCTTCCAAAGCCACAGCCCCCAGCCCCCACACCACCAAACAGTGTGCTTTTTTGAATTCACTGATACACATTAGGGAATTATTTTGGGGAAGAATTCTGACTCAGTGTGGACTCTCACTGCAAGTGTCTCTGCTCAACTTCCCTTCCTCCTTTAGCCACCCCTAGAATATATAGTGGATAGTAGATTTGCATAACTGTCTATTTCAGCTATCCTTGTTTAGTCCTGAGGTTTTGTTTTTTTTTCTCATTCTCATTACCTCTGATCGCAAGGTTTGAGGTAATCTGGGACAGGGTTTTTATTTTATTTTTTTTACCCTGCTTTATTTTACTATTAACATTATATAAAGGCATATATCTTCCCCCCATTTATGTTGATCATAATTAACTCTTAGCATATATTTCAGTGCTAGGGTAGTGGGCATCTTATCTACTGTGGGAGGAACTTGTCTCCTTAATCCTACCTCCTCTACAGACTCTCCCCTCCCTCCTCCTCCTAGCTAATCAAAAAAAAAATAAATTAAATTAAAAATAAAGTAATAAAAAAACCCTTTCCTTTCACTGCTCTTTAATTACAGCTCTTTTTCTTATCTTTTCCCTCTCTTGTCCCTTCTTTCTTTTTCTATTTATTTATTTATTTATTTATTTATTTATTTTTATCTTGTCATACACCTCTTCCTTCCTTCTTCTTTGCCTTTCTGAATTTGTGAATTATTTTGGGGAAGAAATCTGACTCAGAGTGGACTCTCTATGTGTGCTCTAGTTCCCTTTCCCCTCTTGTTACCCCTAGAATATACAGTGGATAGTATATTTGCATAACGGTCTATTCTTGCTATCCCTTTTTTTCTCTTTATTATTCACTGGGATTTGGTTACTATTTTTTCACAGACTGAAGAAATTGTTTGGCTAACTGATAATGATTAAACTGCTTCAATACTTGCTTCAGTTGCTACTGTAAATCCTGAAGTTGGTGAGTGCAATTGTCATAAAGGTATTTAGTACAGTGTTGCTTGTACTCAAGACACAACAACTGAGGAACAACAGAGCATATAAAAAAAAGAAACACATAAATCAAAAAAATGGATAGATCAAAAACAAATAAAACTGCTACTCCAATGAATGAAGACAAGAGCACAGAAGAAACTACAAATCAGCCAGAAGTAACCATAGATAAGAAAAGTATGCAAGCAATAATAAACTTATTAATTACAGAAATGAAAACAACATTGGAGGAAAGGAATGGCAGTATTAGGGAAACAACAGTTGAGACCCCCAAGGAAAATACTGATTATCTTGAGGCAATTAGAGAACTGAAAGCTGAAATAGCTGTAATGAAGAAAGAAGCTGAGGCAAGGGAAAGCAGACTAACATAAGCAGAAGACAGAATTAGTCAGACAGAGGATGAGTTAGAGAAAACTAAGAAAGAGGTGAAAGAGCTCAACAAAAGATTGAGAGACACTGAAAACAACAACAGAGACATATGGGATGATCTCAAAAGAAGTAACATTTGTATAATTGGCCTGCCAGAGGAAGAAAGAGAGGAAGGGGGAGCAAAAATTCTAGAGGAAATAATAGAAGAAAACTTCCCAGGCCTGAATAACAGAAAGGACATCAAGATTCAAGAGGCCCAGAGAATACCAAACAGAATCAACCCAGATCTGAAGACACCAAGACACATCATAGTCACAATGATAAGAAGTAAGGATAAAGAAATGATTCTAAAGGCTGCAAGAGAGAAACAAAAAGTCACATACAAGGGAAAACCCATAAGATTATCTGCAGACTTCTCCACTCAAATTCTAAAAGCCAGAAGGGAATGACAAGATATCTATCGAGCCCTGAATGAAAAAGGGTTTCAACCAAGGATAATATATCCTGCTAGACTTTCATTCAAACTAGATGGAGGGATCAAAACCTTCTTAGACAAACAACACTTAAAGGAGGCAACCATCACCAAGCCGGCCCTGAAAGAGGTTCTAAAAGACCTCTTATAAACAAGAACATCACTATAATACTTGCAATATATCAGAGCAAACAAAATTTTTTTAAACAATGGCACTACAACACATTAAATCCATAATATCAATAAATGTCAATGGCTTAAACTCACCCGTCAAAAGGCACAGGGTGGGGGGATAGATCAGAAAACATAACCCAACCATATGCTGCTTGCAAGAATCCCATCTGTCACAACAAGATAAACACAGACTTAAAGTGAAAGGATGGAAAACTATCATACAGGCTAACGGACCACAAAAAAGGGCAGGTACAGTCATTCTCATCTCAGACACGATAGATAGATTTTAAATTAAATAAAGTAATAAAAGATAGGCAAGGACATTACATAATGATTAGGGGATCAATCAGCCAAGAAGACTTAACAATTATTAACATCTATGCACCCAATGAGAGACCATCTAAATACATTAAGCACCTACAGAAAGAATTTCAAAAATACATCAATAGTAATACAATAATAGTGGGAGACTTCAATACCCTACTCTCACACTTAGACAGATCAACAAAGCAGAGAACCAATAAAGATACAAGAGAATTGAATGAAGAGATTGACAGACTAGACCTCTTGGACATTTTCAGAGTCCTTCACCCTAAAAAAACTGGAATACACCTTCTTTTTAAATCCACATAACACATACTCAAGGATAGACCACATGTTAGGCCACAAAGACAGCATCAATAAATTCAAGAGCATTGAAATCATCCCAAGTATCTTCTCAGACCACAGTGGAGTAAAACTAACATTTAACAACAAACAGACAATTATTAAAAGTCACAGAATTTGGAAACTAAACAACATACTCCTTAAGAACCACTGGGTCAGAGACTCACTCAAGCAGGAAATTCAAATGTTCCTGGAAACAAATGAAAATGAAGACACAACCTATCAAAATATTTGGGACACAGCGAAAGCAGTACTGACAGGGAAACTTATAGCCATACAATCACATATTAAACACCAAGAAGAAGCTCAAATGAACGACCTTACTGCACACCTCAAGGACTTAGAGGAAGAGGAACAAAGGAAGCCTAAAGCAACCAGAAAGACAGAAATCACTAAAGTTAAAGCAGAAATAAACAACACCGAAAATAAAAGAATCACACAAAACCTCAATGAAGCCAAATGTTGGTTCTTTGAAAGATGAAACAAAATTGACAAACCCCTAGCCAGACTCACCAAACAAAAAAGAGAGAAGACTGAAATTAATGGAATTGTAAACGATGGAGGAGATATCACAACTGACACCACAGAAATCCAGAGAATCCTGCGAAACTTCTAGAAAGAACTATATGCCACCAAGCTAGAGAATCTGGAAGAAATGGAACAATTCCTAGAAGCATATGCCCTTCCAAAACTGAACCAAGATGAACTACAAAATCTAAATGCACCAATCACAGACAAAGAAATTGAAACCGTTATTAAGAATCTCCCCAACAACAAAAGTCCTGGACCAGATGGCTTCACAAACGAATTCTACAAAACTTTCAGGAAACAGTTAGTACCCATACTTCTTAAGCTTTTCCATAAGATTGAAGAAACAGGAATACTTCCTTCCACCTTCTATGAAGCCAACATCACCCTGATACCAAAAGCTGATAGGGACAGAACAAAAAGGGAAAACTACAGACCAATATCTCTGATGAACATAGATGCCAAAATATTAAACAAGGTCTTGGCCAACCGGATATAGCAACATATCAAAAAGATTGTTCATCATGACCAAGTGGGATTCATCCCAGGAATGCCAGGCTGGTTCAACATCCATAAGTCAATCAATGTCATTCACCACATCAATCAAAGCAAAGCCAAAACCACATGATTACCTCAATAGATGCAGAGAAAGCCTTTGACAAAATCCAACACCCATTCATGCTCAAAACTCTACAAAAAATGGGAATAGATGGGAAATTCCTCAAGATAGTGGAGTCTATATATAGCAAACCTACAGCCAACATCATACTCAATGGACAGAAGCTGAAAGCATTCCCCCTCAGATTGGGGACTAGACAGGGCTGTCCACTGTCACCGTTACTCTTCAACATAGTATTGGAAGTTCTTGCCATAGCAATCAGGCAAGAGAAAGAAATCAAAGGAATACAGATTGGAAGGGAAGAAGTCAAGCTCTCACTATTTGCAGATGATATGATAGTATACATAGAAAAACCTAAAGAATCCAGCAGAAAATTACTGGAAGTTATTAGGCATATAGCAAGGTATCAGGCTACAAAATCAATGTACAAAAATTAGTGGCATTTCTTTATGCAAACACTAAATCTGAAGAAGAAGACATCCAGAAATCACTCTCATTTACTGTTTCAGCAAAATCAATCAAATACCTAGGAATCAATTTGACCAAAGAAGTGAAAGACTTGTATGCTCAAAACTGAGTCACTACTCAAGGAAATAGAAACTGATACCAAGAAATGGAAATATACCCCATGCTCATGGATTGGAAGAATAAATATCATCAAAATGAATATTCTCCCCAGAGCCATATACAAGATATAGAGCACCCTTCATCCTTTTCATGACTTTAGGGCAAGTTTATGCTCTTGTATCACTCTTCAGGTCTGATCTCATCTTGCATCCACTGAGTGACAGATAAGCTCTGTCTGTCTCATATAGATCTAGATCAGAATCAAGTTAAGAGTAGTGACATGCTCAACTTGTCCCCTTATGTGCAAAGCCTGGGAGAATGTGCCTTCTACTGTGGTACCTCACTGGTGAAAAGAACTCTCCTTTACTGTGGGTCTTCTTATAACTGAGAAGATAGCAAGTAGGAGGTGGTTCACTGGTTACATATTAAGATGGTAAGATCACAGTGTTAAGCCCTTGATCCCAACATTCAAGGAGAAAGCTTCAGAAGAGAGAAATATCAGGGCTAAAGATCATCACCTGGTGTTTTAATGCTATAAAGAAGCAGGATTTGTTAAACCTGAGCCAAGAACTTGGCAATATACATGCCAATAGTATGTTATAGTAGAAATTTAAAGAAAATTGAATTTACACAGGATACATCTGAAAGTTTCTTTGGTGACAATACTATCTTACCCATTTTCTATTAGAGGGTTATTTTTTTTTTATTTAAGAAAGGAGACATTAACAAAACCATAGAATGAGAGGGGTACAATTCTGCACAATTCCCATAACCCGTTCTCAACATCCCACCCTCTCTCTTAATAGCCTTCCCATTCTCTATCTCTCTGGGAGTATGGATCCAGGGTCGTTGTGGGTTGCAGAGGGTGAAAGGTCTGGCTTCTGTAATTGCTTCCCCGCTGAACATGGGTGTTGACTGGTAGATCCATACTCCCAGTCTGTCTCTCTCTTTCCCTAGTAGCGTGGGGCTCTGAGGAAGTAGAGCTCCAGTACACATTGATGGGGTTGTCTGTCCAGGGAAGTCTGGTCAGCATCCGGAACCTGGTGGCTGAAAAGAGAGTTAACATACAAAACCAAACAAATTGTTGAACAAACATGGACCTAAAGACTGGAATAGTGCAGATGAAGTGTTGGGGGGTATTCCCTGCATGCTCTTGTGTACTTCTGCTTTCAGGTATATATTTTTCCCCTAGTTTATGGACACGTGTGAACCTATGCTCTATCTCAGGGGACCTGCACTGTATCTAGGTTTGAGGACTTTATTGGGGAGTGGAACACCTGGAATGGAATTAGAGAATACTATGAAAGGAAAGGTCTCACCCGAGTGATGGAGCTGAAGGGTTGTCATTCCACACCTGAAGTTAGATGGTTATTTTTACCTACTAGAAAATTATGCTTAGAGATTGTATGATGAGATTCTAGGATGTGAGATGCTTTGTGAGGGCACAAGTCCATGAGAAGTTCCACCTTAGTTTGATATATATTTCTTTTGGCAGGAATGTCCAGCAGTTCCTGGGATCAAGCATACATGATTCTACTAGACTCAAAAGCTATGGTGGATGGTAAGCACCAAGTGTCTCCAGTAATCAGACCAGGGTTGTTTTTTTTTAACACCATTAGCCACTTAGACCTCAAGGCAACTACAGTCCTGAAGTTTCTGAAATTTAAAGAAAACTGAATGTACACAGGATACAACTGGAAGTTTCTTCAGTGATAATACTATCTTACCCATTTTCTATTAGAGGTTTATTTTTTTTTACCTACTAGAAAACTATGCTTAGAGATTGTGAGATGAGATAATTGAATGTGAGATGCTTTTTGAGGGCACAAGTCCATGAGAAGTTCCACCTCTGAGAGCCTGGATGCTTCTCTGCTACTTGAACCTCCTGTGATGAAGTCAGAGAGAACAGATTTGGCATGCTGAATGAGGGGAAAATCATGACTGGAATCCTAAGGACTGCAAATCACTTTATGTTCACTACAAGAGAAGCTATTTCTACTCAACTTGGAATCTTCTCCAAGTCTATATTGAAGTAGTTCCTGAATGAAACGTTCTAGAGCTGTTATACCTCAGGTCATGTGGGACCTCCCAGGAATAGGGTTTTAGGCACATAGACAGAGATAGGATATTCCTCTCCTCTCCTGCACTGTAAGTAATAAAAATAACTGTAACTTTTACTGGGATGGAAAAATATTCTTAAAACAAAAACAACAGCATTAATAATAATAATCATAATAATGTACAAAGCAAATAGAACTTCAAGAGTAGCTCACTTTAATTACTACTAAGTCAAGTCTAGGTGTTTACTCTTGAATATGAGTCCTGAGTATGCTGTTTATGTGTTAGGAAGCACTTTAGGCACAACATGTGCTAATACAAATTTCAGGTAATTCTTGTATATGTGAAATATGAGGTAAAAAAATGATGTATCGCAAGCCTTATGCTCATAGTTTACCACTGTGTCTTATTCAATGAGTGCAATGGATCCAAATTCATGTGTTTCTCCCAAGCTAATTTATTTGAGACTAATTTTGATTTGCAAGATAATATGGTTACATGGTGTGATTTTACAGCACACCCAGCACCAAAGCTCTGAGCCTCATTGTCCCAAAGGAAAGTTATATTTTTAAATTTACTTTTTACTTATTTATTTTTTTAATTTTTATTTATAAAAAAGGAAACACCGACAAAAAACACAGGATAAGAGGGGTACAACTCCACACAATTACCACCACCAGATCTCTGCATCTCATACCCTCTCCTGATAGCTTTCCTATTCTTTATCCCTCTGGGAGTAAGGACCCGGGCTCATTGTTAGGTGCAGAAGGTGGAAGGTCTGGCTTCTGTAATTGCTTCCCCACTGAAAATGGGCTTTGGCAGGTTGATCCATACTCCCAGCCTGTCTCTCGCTTTCCCTAGTGGAGCGGGGCTCCGGATAGTGGGGCTCCAAGACACATTGGTGGGATTGTCTGCCAAGGGAAGTCTGGTTGGTATCATGGTAGCAACTGGAACTGGTGGCTAAGAAAAAAGAGTTAACATATAAAGCTAAACAAATTATTGACTGATCATGAACCTAAAGACTGGAATAGTTCAGATGATGAGTTGGGGGGGTCTCCATTTTGTAGATAGTTAGTAGGCCTATTTTAGTTATATTTCAAAGGGTCCATGACTATACTATTTTTTTTCCTTCTGATTCTAACATCTTATATGCAGAGGGGATCCAAGTTATTGTCTGGTGAGATGATGCCATGGCTGGAAAAAGGACCAGAATGCTGGATCAAGGAAGAGAGTAGCTCCCAAATATGGGAAAGGTGTACAAATATTGTTGACTGTAAACCCCATCAATTTGATTTGATCTGGGGCCCATATTCAGCTTAGGAGCCTATGTGACCTCTGCACCCCTGTAGATCTGAGCTTACATTCTGTGTTCATAAGTAGGAACTCTCTAAGCTGCCTAAGTTTCAGGACCTATCTTCCTCAGATGGAAGATAGAGTGTATTGTCCAGTCTCCCTTTGGAGGATGGAACATTCTATGCCATTTTTAAATTTTCTTTATTGGAGGATTAATGTTTTACATTTGACAGTAAATACAATAGTTTTTATAAGCATAACATTTCCCAGTTTTCCATATAACAAGACAACCCCACTAGGCCCTCTGCAGTCCTTTTTGGACCTGTATTCTCCCCCTCCCACCCCAGAGTCTTTTACTTTGGTGCAATACGCCAATGCCAGTTCAGGTTCTACTTGCATTTTTTCTTCTGATCTTGTTTTCAACTTCTACCAGAGAGTGAGATCATCCCATATTCATCCTTATGTTTCTGACTTATCTCACTTAACATAATTTTTTCAAGGTCCATCCAAGATCGGCTGAAAACGGTGAAGTCACCATTTTTTATAGCTGAGTAGTATTCCATTGTGTATATATACCACAATTGCTCAGCCACTCATCTGCTGTTGGACACCTGCTTTGCTTCCAGGTTTTGGCTATTACTAATTGTGCTGCTAAGAACATATGTGTACACAGATCTTTTTGGATGGGTGTGTTGGGTTCCTTAGGATATATCCCCAGGAGAAGAATTGCAGGATCATAGAGTATCCATTTTTAGCCTTCTGAGAGTTCTCCAGACTGTTTTCCACAGAGGTTGGACCAATTTACATTCCCACCAGCAGAGCAGGAGGGTTCCTTTGACCACACAACCTCTCCAGCATTTGTTGCTGCTACCTTTTCTGATGTAAGACACTCTCTTAGGGGTGAAGTGGTATCTCATTGTTGTTTTTAATTGCATTTTTCTTACAATCAAAGAATTTTTTCATGTGTTTCTCAACCCTTTGGATCTCTTCTGTGGTGAATATTCTGCCCATGTCCTCTCCTCATTTTTGGATGGGGTTATTTGTTTTCTTGTTGTTGAGTTTGGCAAGCTGTTTATATATTTTTGTTATAAAACTCTTGTCTAATGTATGGCATGTAAAGATCTTCTCCCATTCTGTGAGGAGTCTCTTGGTTTGGGTAGTAGTTTCTTTTACTTTTGATTGTTAATTTGATGTAGTCCCATGGGTTTATACTTGCCTTAGTCTTCTTTGTAATTGGATTCGTTTCACTGAAGATGTCTTTATGTGGAAAAGAGTTCTGCCAATATTTCCTTGTAAGTAGCTGATAGTTTCTGGTCTAACATCCAAGTCCTTGATCCACTTGGAATTTACTTTTATGTTTGGTGAAATATAGTGGTTCAGTTTCATTCTTCTGCATGTTTCAACCCATTTTTTCCAACGCTAATTGTTGAAGAGACTCTGCTTTCTCCCATTTAATAGTCTGGGCACCTTTGAAAGATTAGATGTCCACACATGCGGGGGCTTACTTGTGGGCTCTCAATTCTATTCCACTGGTCAGTGTGTCTATTCATGGTCCAGTAACAAGCAGTTTTGATTATAATGGCCCTATCATACAATTTGAGATCTGGGAGTGTGATGCCTCCAGTTCTGTTCTTTCTTCTCAAGGTAGTTTTGGCAATTCTAGATCTTTTCTGGTTCCAGATAAACATTTGTAGCATTTGTTCTAGTCTCCTAAAAAAATGTGTTTGGGATCTTGATGGGGATAGCATTAAACTTTTAGATGGCTCTGGGTAGTATATTCATTTTGATGATGTTAATTCTTCCAACCCATGAACATGGAATATCTTTCCACTTCTTTGTGCGTTTTTCAATTTCCTAGAGTAGTGACTCATAATTTTCAGTAAGAAGTCTTTCGCTTCTTTGATTAGGTTTATTCCTAGATATTTTTTTAAAGATTTTATTTATTTATGAGAAAAATAGGAGGAGAGAGAAAGAACCAGACATCACTTTGGCACATGTGCTGCCTGGGTTTGAACTTGAGACTTTATGCTTGAGAGTCCAATGCTTTATCACTGCGCAACCTCCCGGACCACTATTCTTATATCTTGTTGGTATGCTTCTAGTTTTGCTTATGGGACCCCTTCTTTTACATTGCTTGACATAGTGGTCTATTTACATTGTCATTGTGTTACATTGGTTTGGTCTTGCTCCCCCTGCCTCCAGGAGATTTGGGGTTTAGTCCCTGCCCCCTAACATATGTGTACTTCCTTGGTTCCTGACTCTTCTGCTGGAGGAGAGAGATGGAGGACAGAATTGGGTTGTGATTAGATTAGATTAGTTTGGTGGTAGGAATATAGCATAATGGTTATGCATAGAAGAGATTAGGTTGTTGGACTGCATCCCCGCACGTGAATAAAGATTGAACTGCGTTCTCAGCTCAGCCATGAATCTCTGTCTCCTGCTAGTGAAGCCAGCTCAACAAAAACAACAAAATGGCACTCGAACAGGGACAAGAATCTTGGCTCCACACACATGCAGCAGACCAAAGAAGATCAGATAAGTAAAACCACCATGGTCTGCCTTTCTACTTATAGAGAGGTTTCCAAAAGCTTCTACTCTTTCTTCATGAGACAGTTTCTCTGTCTCTGGAACATTTCGTTATGGGCCACACTCTGGTTTCTGCCCACAGGAGCCTGCTTGCTGCTGTGAGGCATGGGGCATTGGGCGCAGGCTCCCTCTGCACTGCTTGGTCGCCGGGAGCAGGGTGGCAGGCAAGGCGGGCAAGGTGGGCAGGGCAGGCAAGGTGGGCAGGGTGGCAGCCCATCCTGGCCCCCTGCCCCGTGCCTTCTGCATGGCCGGCCTGCCAGCCCTCCTGCTATGATGTCTGGGCAGATCCCGGACCACCCAAAGACCGCGGGCTCCCTGCCAGGTCTGGGCCCCCTGGCCGAGATCCGCAGCTCGGCTCTGATGGCAGAGGAGCTAGAATACGCAGACATCCATGCAGTGATTGTATCCCTGCAATTCCTGGAAATGAATCTGTACAAGAGGCCACCTCTGGATAACGCACCCCCTTAACAACTAAGACAAGTACAGATCTAAATTCGTGTTTAAAATGACATGTCTTCGTAACAAAAGTTTTTCTCCTTGTGTATTGAAGACCATCTTTATGTGTGTGTTTGAAGTTTGGTAAACATTAACTTTAAGGTTAGAAATGTAACTTTAAGGCTACATTCTTACCAGGCAAAGTTAAATGAAAAAAGTTTTCAACATAATTCTCATAAAGGTAAAATTAACTTACATTTAAAGTCTGAGGTAAAAATCAGTTTAAAATCAATATATTTTAACTAATTTGGTTTAAAAAACCGGCACACACCTAGGGTGTGTCTCCATCTTATACAGGTGTAACAAAAGGTAAAAAAAAAAGACGTTATTGATATGTAAAGCTCTCAAATACCTTCTCAATTAGAGATATAACCAGCCCAGGGGAACAATAGATTGCACAATGGTTATGCTAATGATTCTCATGCCTGAGGCTTTTAACCATGGTTCTTCTGTTTACCTTTCCACATTTTATTGAGTTTAAACTGTTTAAAAAACCTTAAAATCATACTAGAAAGGACTTCCAATTATAATGGAATTATCAATTGTGGTAAACTTCTAACCTGCTACAAGTTGTGTTTCACAAGTAAGTGAATTGCAGCTGTCAAGTTCTCTACAGAAAAGCGGAATTCCAGCGGCTGACCTTCCTCATGCAACATTTCACCCCCTGGCATTTCTTCTGTGGTCATCTACTTTGGACTGGCACTTCTGTCAGACTCACAGGTACACCTCTTGGACACTTTACACAACTCTACAGCAGCTTCTCTTTAAGCTGCTGGGTTTTTCAAAGACTGACTGCAGCCAGCTGCCTTGGGACTCTATAGGAAACCTCCCTCCTTGCTACGTAATGCCCACAGAGGTAGGATACACCCGTTGAGGCATAAAGGGCCCGCAGAGGCAAGAGATGCCCACAGAGGCAGGAAATGTCCTTTAGCTTGATAAGCCTTGCCCACAGAGGCAAGAAATGCCCTCCCTCAGGCCTTCTCTTGGTATCACACTGGTTCTTGTTGCTCTTTTATTTGTTCTTCCATGTCTTGTGCCAGTTTTTTTTTTTTTTTGAAAATGCCTGTACGATATAGGTTTCTGTTCACCCCACACTCCTGATACTATGGTCAATTAGTTAAAAAGAAAAGGGGGAATTGTCGGTATGTTTCTGGATTCTGCTTGTGTTCTTGTGTTGCTTGCTATATGTTCTGTTTGCATGTCCACTGTTGGCTGGGCACCCCCCTGCCTCCGGAATATTGGCTTGGTCTTCCCCCCCCCGCCTCCGGGAGATTTTGGTTTAGTCCTTTCTGGTTCGCGCTTCTTCCTTCTCCCCGCCCCCTAACCTACGTGTATTTCCTTTGTTCCTGATGCTGCCGTGGGAGGAGAAGGATGCAGGACAGAATGGGGTTGTGATTAGATTAGATTAGCTTTTTGAACCGTATACCCACTTGCTCGTGAATAAAGAAATACTGCTTCTCAGCTCAGCCATGAGTCTCTGGTCATCTCTGTCTCCCACCCGTGAAGCCAGCCCAGTGAAAACGTCAATATCTCATGGGACCTAGTCCTTATCTAGGTTTTGTGACTTTGTTAGGAAGTGAACCACCTGGAATGGAATTAGAGAATACTATGAAAGGAAAGGTCTCACCCGAGTAATTAAGCTGAAGGGTGTCATTACACACCTGAAGTCTCTGGACACAGTCTGAAGTGAAGCATATTGAGGTGGTACTCGTTGCATTGATTAGGTTGGGATCGACAGATGCAATATTCTTTGGTATGAATTGAGAGAAGCATACAGGAAAGTGCGCCCTATCCTAACTTTCCAGGACTGGGGGAGATATAGGCTCTATAGTGGAAATGTGAGGTTCCTGCTGTCTTAGGGTTCAGGAAGACAATAGATAGTCATTGTTATAATGACATTATTTGGCAATTGGATTAACTTTGAAAAATCCCTTTCTTAGGATTTGCTGTATAATGCCCAACATCACCATAATTTATGTCTGTTGACATTATTTGTATATAGCTGTGCCACCAGTTGCTTCTGTTTTTCCTGGTCTAGGCTTTTGAGAGAGTCAACATATCAAAGACTCAGCCTATGTATTAAAAAGACTCAGTCTGTGCTTTTAAAAGTTTGAGACATATAATCAGTTTTCCCCTCACATATTAATTAAATAGTGGTTTATATGACTACAAATTAATAGGAATGTACATAAACATCATTCTCACCACCAAAAGACTGTGTTCCATCGCAGCCCACCCCCAGCCGCCCCAGGAAGCTGAATATGTTTTGGAAGACTTTTAAAAGTAGAGGAATTACTTCTTCTTTGAAGGTTTTGTAGAATTCATTTGTAAAACCATCTGGCCCAGGACTTTTATTATTGGGAAGGTTTATGATAACTGTTTCAATTTTGTTGACTGTGGTGGGCCTGTACATATTATCCAGTTCCTCTTTATTTAATTTTGGAAGTTTGTAAGTACCTAGGAAATCATCCATTTCTTCCAGGTTCTCTAACTTGGTGGCATACAGTTGTTCATAGAAGTCTCACATGACATGCTGAATTTCTGTGGTGTCTGTTGTGATATCTCCTCTTTCATTTATGATCTGATTTATTTGGGTCTTCTCCCTTTTTTGTTTTATGAGTCTGGCTAAAGGTTTATTGATTTTGTTCACTCTTTTGAAGAACCAACACTTACTTTCGTTGATCTTTCATATGGATTTCTTATTTTCAATGTTATTTACTTTAGTTATTTCTGTTCTTCTGGTTGCTTTAGGGTTCCTTTGTTCTTCTTCTTCTTCTAGGTCTTTAAGATGTGCAATCAGGCTGTTTATTTGTGCTTTTTCTTGTTTCCTAATGTGTATTTGTATGGCTATTAACTTCCCTCTCAGTACTGCCTTAGCTGTGTCCCAAATATTTTGATAGCTTGTGTCTTCATTTTCATTGAACTCTTGAAACATTTTGATTTCTTCTTTTATTTCCTCTTTGACCCAGTAGTTGTTAAGTAGTGTACTGTTGAACTTCCACATTTTGGGACTATTACTAAACTTTTGTTGATAAGTGTTAGCTTAATTCCACTGTGATCTGAGAAGATGCTTGGGATGATTTCAATGCTCTCGAATTTGCTGATGCTGTCTTTGTGGCCTAACATATGGTCTATCCTTGAGAAGACCCATGTGAACTTGAGTAAAATGTGTATTCCAGTTTCTTGGGGTGAATGGCTCTGAAAATGTCCAATAGTTCTAGTTCATCTATCTCCTCATTTATCTCCCTCATTTCTTTATTGATTTTCTGCCTGGATGATCTGTCAAGTTGAGAGAGTGGGGTGTTGAAGTCCCCTACTATGACTGTGTTGCTGTTAATATATTGCTGTAGCTCTTTCAGTAGATGATTGATATATTTAGATGGCTTCTCATTGTGTGCATAGATGTTAATAATTGTTAAGTCCTCTTGATTGATCCTCTGAGCATTAAGTAGTGTCCATTCTTATCTTTTTCAATCTTATCTACTTTAAAGTCTATTGTGTCAGATATGAGAATAGCTGTTCCTGCCCCTTTTTGTGGGTCATTGGCTTGTATGACCATTTTCCATATTCCCAGCCTGTTTCTATCTTTCCCTAATTGGGTAGGGCTCTGGGGATGTGGGGTTCCAGGACACATTGGTGAGGTCTTCTGCTTAGAGAAGTCAGGTTGGCATCATGGTAGCATCTGCAACTTGGTGGCTGACATCATCAAGATATAAAACAGGAAAAAAATGGTTAATAATCAAAAACCTATGGGTAACAATAAAGCAGGTCATATTTGTGGTCTTTATGTTGAAAGAAGCTAGGAAGTCTATTTTAGGTATATTCTAAGGGGCACATGACTTTGCTAATTTTTGCCTGAGCCTGACCACTAACATGCAGGTGGGCTGAAAGTATTGTCTGGGAAGATAGTGTTAGATTTGAGAATAGGACAAGAAAGCTGGATCAGGGGAGAGAGAAGCTCCAAAATATAAGTAAAGTATATAAATATCATTCACTATAAACCCCACAAAAATTTGACTTTGTACCTGTGTGTCAGTGACTGCACTGTAGGAAATTAAACCTCCAGCAAAATTATTTTTAAAAATAAAAGACTAGATACTATGCAGCTATCAAGAACAATGAACCCACCTTCTCTGACCCATCTTGGACAGAGCTAGAAGGAATTATGTTAAGTGAGCTAAGTCAGAAAGATAAAGATGAGTATGGGATGATCCCACTCATCAAAAGAAGTTGAGTAAGAAGATCTAAAAGGAAAACTAAAAGCAGGACCTGACCAAATTGTAAGTAGGGCACCAAAGTAAAAACCCTGTGGTGAGGGGTAGACATGCAGCTTCCTGGGCCAGTGGGGGGTGGGAGTGGGTGGGAGGGATGGGTCACAGTCTTTTGGCGGTGGGAATGGTGTTTATGTATACTCCTAGTAAAATGTAGTCATATAAATCACTAATTAATATGAGAGGGGGAAAATTAATTGTATGTCTCGAAGTTTTTTTAAAACACAGACTGAGTCTTTTTAATATATAGGCTGTGTATTTGATATGCGGACTCTCTCAAAAGCCTAGACCAAGTAGATCAGAATCAACCAATAGCACAGCTGTATGCAAGATACTGGGTACTGTACAGCAAACCCTAACAAAAGGACTTTTCAAAGTTAACCCAATTACCAAATAATGTGATGATAACATTAACTATCGATTGTCTTTTTGAACCCCAAGACAGCAGGAACCTCACATCTCCACTATAGAGCCTCTACTTCCCCCAGTCCTGGAACCCTTGGCTAGGGCCCACTTTCCTGTATGCCTCTCCCAGTCCATATCAAACAATATTGCATCTGCCGATCACAACCTAATCAACGCAATGATTGCCACCTCAACATGCTTCACTTCAGACTGTGTCCAGAGACTTCACGTGTGGAATGACAACCCTTCAGCTTCATTACTCCGGTGAGACCTTTCCTTTCATAGTATACTCTAATTCCATCTCAGGTGGTTTACTTTCTAACAAAGTCGCATAACCTAGATATACACCAGTTTCTGTGAGAGAGAGCATATGTTCACACATATCCATAAACTACTGCAAAATATATACCTGAAAGCAGAAGTACACTAGAGTTTGCAGTGAGTATCCCCCTAACACTTCCTCTCCACTATTCCAAGCTTTGGGTCCATGATTGCTCAACAATTTGTTTGGCTTTGTATGTTAACTCTCTTTTCAGCCACCAGGTTCCAGATGCCATCAGGGTGCCGGCCAGGCTTCCCTGGACTGAAGACCCCACCAATGTGTCCTGGAGCTCCGCTTCCCCAGAGACCCACCCTACTAGGGAAAGAGAGAGTCAGATTGGGAGTATGGACCGACCAGTCAACGCTCATGTTCAACGGGGAAACAATTACAGAAGCCAGACCTTCCACCTTCTACAACCCACAGTGACCCTGGGTCCATGCTCCCAGAGGGATAGAGAGTGGGAAAGCTGTCAGGGGAGGGGGTGGGATATGGAGATTGGGTGATGGGAATTGTGTGTATTTGTACCCCTCCTACCCTATGGATTTGTTAATTTATCCTTTCTTAAATAAAAATAAATAAATACAAAATACAAAATAAAAAATAAAAATAAATAAATTAAAATCTAGAATACCCATGTCATACTTCCAATTTCAATAAGCCTCCTCTATTAAACATATTATTTATTCTATATGAAGAAGAGAGAGAAAGATAGACAGACCACTTGGATGCATCTAGCAGTGGGGATTGAAGTGAAAACCCAGACTTGAAAGTTCTTTTTTTAAAATTTTTTTATTTATAAAAAGGAAACATTGACAAAACCATAGGATAAGAGGGGTATATCTTCTCACAATTCCCACCACGAGACCTCCACATACCATCCCCTCCACTGATAGCTTTCCTATTTCATTGGTGGAATCATCTGTCCAGGGAAGTCTGGTCGCATCCTGCTAGCATCTGGAACCTGGTGGCTGAAAAGAGAGTCAACATACAAAGCCAAACAAATTGTTGAACAATCATGGACCTAAAGGCTGGAATAGTGCAGATGAAGTGTTGGGGGGGTCCTCCATTTTGTAGATAGCTAGTAGGCATATTTTAGTTATATATCAAAGTGCTTGTAGCTATACTAGTGTTTGTTTGCTTTTTTTTTTTTTTTTTTTTTTTTGCCTGAGCCTGAAATTTGATATACAGGTGAATCCTAATTATTGTCTGGGGAGATGATATCATGGCTGGGAAAATGACAAGAAAGCTGGATCAGGGAAGAGAGTAGCTCCCTAATATGGGGAAGGGGTATAAATATTACTGTAAACCCCATCGATTTGATGTGATCTGGGGCCCATACATAGCTTAGGAGCCTATGTGACCTCTATATCCCTCTAGATCTGAGCTCACATTCTGTGGTCATGAATAGGAACATTCCATTCTGCCCCAGTATCGACCCATCTTCCTCAGGTATAGCGCAGAGTATGTTGTCCATCCTTCCTTCGGAGGATGGAACATTCTCTACCATTGTTGATCCAAATTGAGGGTAACAGACTTGAAAGTTCTATGTTACTGTCCTGCCCCAGATGTGAGGTTGACACACAACAGGGAAGGCATCAGAGGTGAACACTGAGCACGAGTTCCTCTTTTTGACTCAGTTGTGCGAAGAAGCATCAAACCTCAGAATTGCTCATGAGGAAGGAAGGCATGCCACTTTGAATATTCAGATTTTCAAATACACTAATAGGGAACAGGAGCATAATGTAGTTGCAACAGAACAGTGAACACCTGCATCCCCATTGTTGATAAGCAACAACAGTAAGCCTTTGTTATCTGTACTTCATCCGATTTTTTGTTAAACATTTTTTTCAGGGAACATTATGATCGCTCTGCCCTAAACACTTCAGTATGTATATCTAAAGCTAAGAACATTTTCTTTCCTCACTATTACCAATATCATTATTCTGCTGAACAAAGCTCATAATACCTCATTCAGTGTTTATTTCAGGTCTCCTACAAATGTTTAAATGTTCTTGGTTGTTCCAAATCATCTCCTTTGTTAAACAAGCCAGGATAGAAGAGGGCTGTGTGGTTCATTGGCATGGCTTTAGAAGATTTTTCCAGCTTGGCAAACACCTATCATGGGAAGACAAGAAATTATGCCCAAGTTCCAACAACTCTACCATAAACCAGGGTTTATGGGGCAGAGGAGGAGGGAATCATTGAGGGGCAAGTGAGAAAACTTAGTGGTCAGATTTACATCTAGTCCACAAAACTTCCCATAGTACTTTGAAGGAGGCAGGGAAATTTATTTTAAGGTTAGACGTGGGGAGAAAGAGAGAACATCCTGGGTGAAACACTGACAGATTTTGCCACAATGAAAGAAATACAGCTCTTGGTGTCAGAGGCAAAATATTTCCAAGGAGCTGGCAGAATCACATGCAGTGTCTATTATTCAGAGTGCTCCTGGGATGTAGGATCTTGAAGCCAAAAAGGGGACAAGAATAGATTGCTTTGGCATGTGTTGGTAAAGGAGCCCTCATCTGCTGTGAGTTCAGGCTGGACTATCAGAGCAACAGCTGCAAGGGAACTTCATGAATTGAGTCCTATTCCTCAATCCTGGATGAGTTACAAAGCACAGTGCCAGAGTGTCAGAGTATTGGGAGCTGCATTTTTGTCCACTCACCTTGAACTCTTTCACCATGTGGAAAACCCAGAGCAAACTAGAGGGGGAAAAAAGAACTGTGACCTCTGGAGCACTGCCTAATTAATTTTTGTGTGTGAGGAAACTGCTAAAGTCATAGTTTATGCGCAATACTTGGCAGAGACCAATTTCCTGCAATTCACCAAAGCAAGGTACAACCCTGTGGACCAAAAGTTTGAATGGGAAGTTTTTGATAGCTACTACAGAACAAACCTTCAGCCCTGTCAAAAAGGTCAAAGGAACACAGGGCTATAGGTGTTCAAGAACTGGGGCTGGTGATTTATTTTTGAGAGATTTTTTAAAAAATATTTTTAATTAATTTATTTATTTGCTTGTTTATTTGTTTATTTATTTAGATTAAGGGAGAGAGACACACACAGACAAACACCAGAGCACTGCTCAGCTCTGGTTTATGGTGGTGTGGGGGATTGAATCTGGGACTTCGGAGCCTCAGGCATGAGTGTCTCTTTGCATAGCCGTTATGCTATCTCCCCAACCCGTCATCATACTTTCTGACAACCTTCTGTTGTCCCTAGCTTTCTTACATCTACAAGTAGCCAGCCTATGGTGATTTTTTTTTAATAAGATACCAGCCATCTTTACTGAGTCCTTTATTCTGCCATCACCATTAAAATCAGTAGCTCTGACTGGCTCTTTAGACTCCTTCAAGCTATTAACCCAGGAATTCACCTGAAAGAATGACTACATTTCAGATCTCAAAAAATATAAAATGAGAATGTAAGAGAGACTGGTTGTCTTCAGTGTGTATTTTCAGATGTTTCCTTTGATGGCTTCTCTTCTATTGAGAAAGTTCTTAATTTGACTCTTTGAATTTTTCTTTACAACCTAAAGTGATCT
This sequence comes from Erinaceus europaeus, assembly GCF_950295315.1. Lineage (NCBI taxonomy): Eukaryota > Metazoa > Chordata > Mammalia > Eulipotyphla > Erinaceidae > Erinaceus > Erinaceus europaeus. Next base: position 44,540,029 of record NC_080185.1, read on the forward strand.
CTTTTTCTAAGATGATTTAATTTATTTTATGCATAAAGTTTCAAGCACTCTACAGTACAACTGTTAAAACTAACAAATGAATTTAGCAGTATCCTGTGATCCAAGGGTAATACAGAGAAAGGCAATATCTTCATAGAGATGTGTAGGAAACAATTGAAAACTGAGGTTTTCATTGATAAAAGTGCCAAGAAGCAAAGCAAAACTAGCAACAGGTTTGACAAAGGACACCCATGACTAATGAGATGAAAAGTATAAAGCATTGCTGAGAGAGATTCCATTAGACAAGACCTAAATAATTAGACAACTGGGCCATGTTCATAGATTGGAAAACTCAAAATTGTCATGATAGTTATTATCTCTAAATGTAATTCTGGATTCAAAGCCATTCCAGGGTCAATAAAATAATTCCCTTGGCTATAACTATTTGCTGATGACATGATAATATACCTAGAGAAACCCAAACACACCACCAAAAACTACTGAAAATAATTTATAAATCCAGTTAAGTAGCAGGATACAAAATCAATACATATAAATTTGTGGCATTTCTTTATACAAACAAGGAGTCAGAGGAAAGGTAATAAAATAAAACTCGGCCCAAAAGATAAAATACCTTGGGGTGAATGTCACAAAGGAGGCAAAGGACCTATATAATGAAAACTATAGAAATTGTCAAAATAGAGAAGGACACACATTAATGAAAGAACTTTCCTTGTTCCCAGATTGGAAAAATAAATGTTATTAAAATTTCCACTCTATCAAAAGCAATCTACAGTTTCAATGCAATCCTTGTCAAGATCCTAATGGCATTTTTCAAGGAAATTGTACAACTTGTCCAAAGATTTGTGTGAAACTACAATACATCATGAATAGCCAAATCACTTCTGAGGAAAAAAAAAAAAGGAAAAACATGGAGGTTTCATGCTCTCCAACTTTATTTTTTACTACAAAGCACTACTAATCAAAATAGCATGGTACTGAAATAAAAATGGACTTGGACCAATGGAGCAGAATCAAGATCCCAGAAATGAGCCCCAAAATATACCACCACCTAATATAAGACAAAGAGGCCAAAACCATTCAATGGAATAAAGAAGTTCTTGTCAACAAATGATGCTGGGAAAATTGGAAGGCCACATGTAAAAAAAAAAAAATGAAAATAGACCACCACATAACACCATATACCAAAGTTAAATCAAAAAAGGACCAAAGATCTGGATATTAGACTGGAAATTCTAAAATTTATTGAAGAAAACATAGGTAAAACTGCAAGATCTTCATGTCAACAGTGTATTTGGAGACTCAACCCCACAGGCACAGGAAATAAAATCAATGATAAGTAAATAAAATTACATGAAACTTCTTCTTCTTCTAGTGTTTGCCCTTCTTCCGTAGCCAGTCAACAGCGTCAGGTTGAGCCTGATGTAAAGTTTCGAGACCCCCTTTGAATCTGGAGAGGTGGCAGTCGTTGACTATGTGGGTCATTGTCTGTAGCCGCAGGGGCAGTTCGGGTCGTCTCTGGCTCCCCAGCGATGGAACATAGCGGCGCACCGGCCATGGCCTGTTCGATAGCGATTGAGGAGGGCCCACTCATAACGTGCTAGGTCAAAGCCGGGTTGACTCTTGCAGGGGTCTGTGATGAGGTGTTTGTTCTTTACCTCAGCTGACTGCCAACTCTGTTTCCAAGAGACTGGAACAGAGAAGTTCAGTGTAGGCATAGGGGACCAGATTGGGTGACGAGACGTCAAGCGTTGGACAGGGTGGGCGAAGATATCCACGTATATTGGCAGGTCCGGTCGAGCGTAGATGTGGGAAATGAACTTAGATGATGCCGCATCCCTACGAATATCTGGCGGGGCGATGTTGCTAAGAACTGGCAGCCATGGAACCGGGGTGGAACGGATGGTTCCAGAAATTATCCTCATGGAGGAATATAATTTGGAATCGACCAAGTGGGCATGGGGGCTACGGAACCATACTGGGGCACAGTATTCTGCAGTGGAATAGCATAATGCCAGAGATGATGATCGTAGTGTGGAAGCACTCGCGCCCCATGAGGAGCTGGCCAGTCTTGCAATGATGTTATTCCTCACGCCCATTGGATGCATTGGATCTGCCTTCCCTTGGTGCATCTCGTGAGTACCCATTCATTGGGGAAACTGACGATCCTTCCTAGCCGACTGAATCCACATGGATCCCAGTCACTTTCAAAGCCAGCAACAAGCAGCTCCTGACAGCTTTCAAGCTGTTGGTCCTGCTCTTCGAGTCCTCCAACTTAATGTTGAGGGGCTGTCCTTTGCCAAACGCGTTCTACATGAAACTAAAGAGCTTCTACACATCAAAAGCAAACTACATAAGGATAACCAGGCAACTCAGTAAATGGGAGAAGATATTTGCATATCACACATCTGATAAACAACTGATATCAAACTTCTATGCAGAATTGGTACAGATCTACAAAAGAAGTAAAAATAAGGGAGTTGGGCTGTAGCGCAGCGGGTTAAGCGCAAGTGGCGCAAAGTGCAAGGACCGGCCTAAGGATCCTGCTTCGAACCCCCGGCTCCCCAAGTGTAGGGGAGTCACTTCATAAGTGGTGAAGCATGTCTGCAGGTGTCTATCTTTCTCTTCCCTTCTCTATCTTACCCTCCACTCACCATTTCTCTCTATCCTAGCCAACAACAACATTAATCATAACCACAACAGTAAAAAATAAAGAAGTAAAAATAACTCCATAAAAGAATGGGCCAAAGAACTAAACAGTTTTCTAAAGAAGAGATACACATGGCCCACAGACACATGAATAAACGTCCCACTTCATTTATCATTAGAGAAATGCAAATTAAAACTGTACCGAGTTCATGTGGCGCAAAGTGCAAGGACCAGTGTAAGGATCCTGGTTCGAGCCCCTGGTTCCCCACCTGCAGGGGCATTGCTCCACAGGTGGTGAAGAAGGGGTGTAGGCATCTATCTTTCTCTCCCCTTTTCTGTATTCCCCTCCTCTCTTCATTTCTTTCTGTCCTACCTAACAACGACGACATCAATAACAACAGCAATAACTACAACAACAATAAAAAGACAAGGGCAACAAAAGGGAAAAATAAATTTAAAAATTTTAAAAAACTGTACCAAATTATCATCTCACACCTGAGAGAATGGTTTATGTCAACAAACTAGGAAATGACAGGTGTTGGAGAGGTTGTGAAGGAAAAGGAACTCTGCTTCACTGCTGGTGGGAATGCAAACTGGTATAGTCCCTTTGGAAGAGTACAGAGAGTCCTTAAACAAATAAAAATGGAAGTACCCTATGGTTTTTGTCAGTGCTTCCTTTTTATAAATAATTTTTTAAACAAGACAAAAAAGAAAAAAAATAGAAGTATCTTATGATCCTGCAATACCACTCTTGGATATTTATCCAAAGGGCACTGAAACACTAATTAAAAGGGACATATGTACCCCAACGTTCATTGCTATATTATTTACAATAGCCAAAGTGTGGAAGCAGCCTAAATACCCATCAACAGATGACTGGCTAAAGAAGTTATGGGGTATATATTCCATAGACTGTTGTGTACCCCTTTGTGCTAGAAATCCACTCTCTTCTCCGCGGTACAGCCCGACACCAGACCGCCACAACAATGGACTACTACTCCAAAATCAAACAGGTAATATTGTGTACTTTGGGACAAAAATGGATGGAACTAGAGGTGGTTATGTTTAATGAAATAAGCGAAGAGGTGAAATACAACTAGAAGATAGTTTCACTCATACGTGGAATCTAGAGAACTGATAGACATGAACTTGAAAAAATGAACAGAAGCAATCAAACTGTTTTAAGACTTGTGAGACCTATAGTGGCTGTCTTTGGGAGGGTAGGGATACCGAACTCTGGTGGTGGGTATGGTGTGGAACTATACAGTGTAATGTTACAAATTTGTAGCCTGTTATTAATCACAATAGAAATTGAAAAGGGAATCCAATGACTTCAAATTATCAATGACTGATAATTTGTAGAACTAAGGTTTGAAGGAATGTCAAGTTTTTTTTTTTCCTGGTGGTTCAGATCACACAAGGGCTACAGCATTGGACTCTCAAGCATGGGGTCCTGAGTTTGATACTCAGCACTGCATGTGCCAGAGTGATATTCCATTTCTCTTCCCCTCCCACATTATCATTTATTAATAATTTATTAATTTATTGATTAAATCAATCTTTCAGAAAATATTTTTTCTATATAATGGTTTAAAAATGGAAACATGGGAGTCGGACAGTAGTGCAGTGGGTTAAGCGCATGTGGCGCAAAGAGCAAGGACCAGTGTAAGGATCCCGGTTAGAGACCCCTGCTCCCCACCTGTAGGGGAGTCACTTCATACACGGTGAAGCAGGTCTGCAGGTGTCTATCTTTCTCTCCCCCTCTCTGTCCTCCCCTCCTCTCTTCATTTCTCTCTGTCCTATCCAACAACAAAGTCATCAATAACAACAAAGAATTATCTTTGTAATAACTACAACAATAAAACAACAAGGTCAACAAAAGGAAATAAATAAATATAAAAATGGAAATATGCCAAAACAAAATAACATTCATCCATGGCTTAGGTCTTCCTAGATTTCTTTCTTTGACCTCTGCAGTATTAATTTTGTCAGCCCCTTATGAAAGGAAAATAATTGGGCTGTCAAGATAGCTTACCTGAGAGATTGCTTTATCATGAGCAGGAACCAGGTTCAATCACAGCCCCCACCATGCTGGGGGAGATTTCAGTCCTATGGTATCTTTTCTTTTTCTCCCTGTGTTTCTCAAATTTTATTTAACTGGCTTGGAGCAGTGAATCCCTGGCAATGACAGAGAGAAGAAGAGGGAGAGGGAGAGGGAGAAGGAGAGAGAAAGAAAAAATGATAAATGAAAGAAGGAAGGAAGGAAAGAGGAGGGAGAGAGGAAAAGGAAAAGAAAAAGAAAAAGGAAAGGAAATGGGGAAGAAGCAGAATACATTTCCAGGTCACAAGGCCCCTGAGATACTAACTGAAGTTCATTCTTCACACACAACCTATAATACTTTCATCTGTTAAGAGTGGACTGTGGCGAAAATGTAGACTTTCCATGCTTTGAGGAGGGAAGGATGTAATCCAGGGTATGAAGGTACACACAGCAGCCACAACCTGTGAGTCTCTCTCAGGCCAAATGTTACCTGTAGGCATAACTTGTTCTGTCCCCAGCCACCCTGTCACTTGGGCACTGTCGTGACTACTTCCCTTTTCAAATACTTATTTTTTTTAAAATTGACATCAGGGTTATCACTGGGGCTCAGTGACTGGACAGCAAATCCACTGCTTCCAGTGGCCATCTTTTCTTTCCTGTTCTTCTTCATTTTACTTGATAGAATGAAGAGAAGAAAAAATGGGGAGGAGGAAGAGAGAGAAGGGGAGAGACACCACAGCATCACTCTACTGTTTATGAAGCTTCCCCTCTGAAGCTGGGTACCAGAGACTTAAACATGGGTCCTTGCACATGGTAACACATACACCCTATCAGGTGCACCAGTACCTGGTCCCTTTATGTGTAAGACAACTGTTAATTATATATAAATAAATAAATATATATATAGTTCATTTTTGAATAGAGACAAACACAAAATGAGAGGGTAGGGGAAGAGAGGGAGGGAGAGGAAGGAAGTGAAAAAGAGAGAGGCCTGTAGCACTGCATTGCCATTTGTGAAGCATTTCCCCTGCAAGTGGGAACCAGGGACTTGAAAACATGTCCTTAAGCATAGTAACCTGTGATCAGCCAGATGTGTCATCATCTGGCCCCATATAGTTCTTTTTCTATTTTATTTTATTTTATTTATTTTTTTATCATGGGGTTCGGTGCCAGTACTATGAATCCATCACTCCAAGAGGCCATTTTTTTCCTTTATTTGATTTCTAATTTTTGTTAGAATATGTGGGACTATGTGAAAGATTGGTAGAGCTTAGGGAAGCTCTCCCATGCTTGGATGGGAGTCTGGAAAGACACCCAACTTGTTAGTCTCTCTCCTTATAGGGGTGAGCCAAGAAGGAAATTCTCCCAGACTCAGTTTCTCCTTGTTAGTCTCTCAAGCTCACAGAAAGCCTATAAACTTCTCACATTTAGTTCTCCCTTCTAGCAGCAGGCCAAATGGTTGCCAGCTTTAGGGTTCACTGAAAGTTCACACATCCACTTCACCTTTTGATCATAAAGGAGAATAAACTCTATCATACACCCCCAACATCAGACAGTGAAAAGCCCCCATTCTATTTCCTTGTGCTCTTTGATATCTGTGATTTACATCAAGTTTTGTTTTTCTTTTCTCTACCTCACCTTACTGGTTTAACCCCTATGCTTCTCTCAAATGCCTTTGGATAATTAACCTGCTTGCATCATAGAGAATAATCGTTTTGACCTTTATGTATCACATCAATTCTTGTCATACCAGCCCCCTACCATAGGGGCAAGCTAACCTTTAAGAAACCTGTAATTTCTGACATATGTGAAAAATGTTATTTGTTTATCTCTCTATATAAACCTGTACCCATCTCCAAATAAATGAGTGTTCGTACCAGAGTACTCCCCGAGTCCTCCTTTCTGTATCACACAGTCACTAGAACTCGTGAGGGAGGATTGGAGACTTACCCCCTGGCTGGATCCACTCCACAGGAGTGCCAGCAAGGACAGAGAAAAAATTGAGACAGGAGAGGGAGATAGAGAGAGGGAGAGAAAGATAGATGCCTGTAAACCTGATTCACTACTTGTGAAGTGTCCCCCTTGCAGGTGAGGAGCATGGCTCAAACCCTGGTCCTTGTGCTTGGCAATATATGCACTTAACCAGGTGTGTCACTGCCTGCTCCCTAGCCCCCCACACATAGTTGTTTATAAAGAATGGATTTGTCTCACAAGTTAGAGAGGAAGAGAGAACCAGAAAATCGATACCGTGGCACATGCATGCTGGAGATCAAACTTGGGGCCTCAATTATACCTCAAGAAGACTAGATGGAATCAAAATATATTCAAACCATGGTTGGTTTGTCCCTTCCTATCTGCCCTGTATTCTGGGGGCAGTTAAGGCCCTCTGCATTTTACAAAGGCAATGAACACTCTTTCTCCTTTCTTTCCTTCTTATCTTTTTCTTTTCGCAAAAGTTCTAAAAAACACTTCAGGAACTATACACAACAAATTTTCTTCAAATGAGGATGCTCAGTGCTAGCAAGCTATGTTCTGAGAATTGCCCCCAACTGATCATTCTGGCTGAGAAAATGTTGTCATGGGCTCACTCTCTGAACAAGTTTCTTGGGGAAGAGGATGCAAACACTTTGGAATATCTCCCACTGGTTTTGGTGTCACAAGTCCTAATTAACAATCTTTTCCATAAGGCCACAAAGAGGAAACTATTTGTGCAAAATCTGGTATTTTTAAAGAGGTAGCAAGAGTAATTAGGTGAGAGCCATGGAAAATGTCGTCATTTTTATGTTACTGTTAAATGCGAAATTTTGCTAAGCCTTTTCTAAGGTTACCGTACTAATTTTCCTTGTTTTCCTGGTTCACATTGGAACTAGCCAAGTCCACCATATTTTTCTTTTGTAAGCTTTATGTGTTAGACCCAAAGGCAATCCGAATACACTCTCTTGCATTCCAGTCTGTCAACTGAATGCTAGTTCAGGGCACATCCATGCCAGGGAATGGATAAATGTGTCTTCCTGGTTCCCTTGAACAGTGAATTGGTAGAGGGGGGAGAAAGAGAGAGAGAGAGAGAGGCCTTACCTCTTTACTTCTGGTTTGGGGCCACATTTCTGTAGCAGGTCACTCATCCTTAAGAAGCCTCAAACTACATATATGCAACCTAACAAAGTTTTGGCTAGAATTCAATTTTGGAACTGTTACCTGACAAGGTTGCCCTCCTGGTAGAATGCAGAAAATATAATGACCTGACCCAACAGATCACTGCTGATATCATATTTATTGAGATCTAACTGACATATAAAGTGGCACAAGTTGAAGAGGCACAAAGTGTAGATTGAATGCCCTGACTTATGTGGGAGTGCGATCACAGCCTGCGTGTAGGCTCACACCTCTATCATGTCACAGTAATTAACACCTATTTCTTATGTAAGGGAAAACAATTAAGATCTAGTTTCTTAGTAACTTTGTGGTTTTAGTATAATATAGTATTGTTAACTGTCATTGCTATGCAGACAGCTCTTTAGCAAATAACTTGAGTCACAGCTGTGATTAGATGGTTGAGTGTAATCACTTGTGGTGTGTTGAACTCTTAGCTAGCTCAACACCACCTACCCTAATCCCCAGATGGTGAACATGGCCACGGATTCACACATAGAAATTTTCAGGTGTGGCATAATGTAGATGTGTGGTCTCCTTCTATTTTGGGGCAGAGAGCTCAAAAACACCCTTGGAGTTTCCCAAGTAAGAAAAACAACAGGAAGTCTCTTATTATGCCAGTAAGAAGGTGAGTTTTGGAAGTGTAGGAGGGATGGGGTCTGGTTGTCAGTGGAAGCAACCATTCATATAGAAGGTTGGGACTTTCAGGCCACTACTCCAGGGACGGGAGAGAGCTTAGAGGTTAAGTCTGACACCAACTATCAGTGGCTTTACCAATCATTCCTACACAACAAAGTCTACATAAGAACCCAAAAGGAAGGGGGTTGAGAGAGTTTCTGTGTTGGTAAATACTTGGAGACACTCAAATATGAAGTGCCTGGGAGGTTGGTAGATAGCTTACCCAGTGCTGCCATGACTATGCATGAGGTCCTGGGTTCAAGGCTCAGAACCACATGGGAGCATCATAGACAGTACCAGAGGAGCTTTCATAGATGGTGGGGCAGGGCTGTGATGTCTCCCCACCTCTATACCTATCCTCATGTTTCTTTCTGTTTTTCAGGGGGAAAAATAAGGAGTTAAAAATTCAGTTAGCGGATTGAAGATTGCTCATGGGATAGGACATGCTCCTTGCCCTACATGTTACCCAGGTTCAGATCCTTAGCACCTCATGGGAATGCCACAGCACCAGGGGAAGTTTGGTGTATAGAGCTGAATCTCTCCCTCTCAATCCTTGTGGCTAAATGAAAAAAAGTCATCCCAGAAAGCAGTGAAATCATGCATGTGTGAGGCCCTGATAATACAAAAGTAAAAGATTAATCATAAAAAGGGCTTCTTTCACCACATAGAGATCTTTGGTCCATACTCCCAGAGGGATAAAGAATAGGGAACCTTCCAGTAGAGGGGACAGAATATGACACTCTGCTGGTGGGAACTGTATGGAATTGTACCCCTTAGTATCCCACAGTCTTGTCGATCATTATTAAATCACCAATAACAATAAAAAGAAATTGAAAAATAAGAAAACACAAAGTAGAACTTGGACAGGGTTTGGTGTATTGCACCAAAGTAAAAGACTCTGGGGTGGTGGGGAGGGTTCAGGTCCTGGAACATGATGGCAGAGGAACACCAGAGGGGGTTGTGGAAAATGAAGAAATAAATGTTGCACATGTATAAACTATTGTATTTTACTGTTGACAGTAAACCAATAATACCCCTAATGAAGATAAAAAGAGGGGGGCCTTTTTTTGCATGTACCAAGCCCAGGATTCTTTTCTCAGCACTCCAAATCATAGTCATCATCAGGTCTGGAGAGGACATGGAAACCCTACATCCTTTCTCTAACCATATGTATCTCCTCCTCCTGGATGTTCTGAAGTTACATCGTTTTCAACTAAACTGGTAATTAGGATTGTGAGCCACTCTGGAAAACTAGTGGAATCCAAGGAGAAGGTGATTGGAATGTTCATCTATAATCAGTTGGTGCATATAACTATTCACTGAAGTTGAGTGAGGAGGCAGCCATGGGAGACTGAACTCTTACCCTGCAGGATCTGATACTCTCTTAGTGAGCAGCATCAGAGTTGAATTGAGTACCAGCTCGTGGCACAGAGTATTGCTCCATAAAGGGGGTGAGGGTGAGCACACTACATCTTTGGTGACCGGAAGTGTCTGCTGTATGTGAAAGCACAGTGAGAAACTATTGCCTTTCCTAAAGTTAATTGGTGTCACAAGTGGGATGTGCTGACCCAGGGTAACACATGGCTTGGGGAGACAATGGGGTGGAAGTGGGGCAGTGAAGAAACTGTTTCATTCCTGGGTGGCATACACATGATCATCCATGATACAATGCTGCACTTACTGAATTTAATGCAGTCGGTAAAGGTAAAAATGGCCCCTGAAATTGAGAGGTGGACTGAACTCTTGGGCAGTTGCTTCACTTGATGCATAAGAAAGTACACACTGAAAAAATAATTAAAAAAATAAAGGTAGGGGGCTGGGTGGTAGCATAGCACAATAAGTGCACATGGCGCAAAGCACAAGGACAGGAGTAAGAATCCCAGCTCAGGATCCTTACCTGCAGGAGGGGTCACTTCACAAGTAGTGAAGCAGGTCTGCAGGTGTCTATCTTTCTCTTCCCCTCTCTGTCTTTCTCTCCTCTATTTCTTTCTGTCCTATCCAACAACAACAATAACAATAATAACAATATGGACAACAGCAATGGGAAAAATGGCCTCTAGGAGCAGTGGATTTGTAATGCAGACACCTCACCCCAGCGATAACATTGGAGGCATGAATAGTAATAATAATAATAATAATAAATAAAAATAAAGGTGAAGGGCCCATGAAATAGCTCACTTGGATAGTGTACCTGCTTTGCCTTGTGTGAGACTTAGATTTGAGCCAAGCCTCATCACTTTAGGGGAAACATCAGTACTGTGTTTTCTCTCTCTCTCTCTCTCTCTCTCTCTCTCTCTCTCTCTCTCTCTCTCTCTCTTTCTCTCTCTCCCCCACTACCACTCTGTTTCCAGCTTTGTTTCTAAACTATATATATATTTGGGTTCAAGCCCCCCAGACCCCACCTACAGGGGGGGAAGCTTCACAAGTGGTTAAGCAGTGTTGCAAGTGTCTCTCTTTCTCCATCTCTATCTCCCCTTCTCTCTCAATTTCTCTCTGCATTATTAGATGCAATATGTGTTAATAAAAAGAAAAGAAATAATGGAATATATAATCCTTTGGCTGTTGATGTTTATGATGGCCCAACTACAAGGAAAAGAAAGTTCCAGGTCAGTCATCAATGCTAAACCCAGACTGAGATCTGAATTAAGCTGAGTTTATACTACTGGCCTCAACATTATCCCCAGATACATATTGACAGAAAGAAATACTTCTTTTTAAAGATTGATCCATTTATTAATGTGTGCATGTATGTGTGTGTGTGTGTGTGTGTGTGTGTGTATGTGAGAGAGAGACAAGAAGAAGGAGGAGGAGCAGGAGGAAGAGCAGGAGGAGGAGAAGGAGGAGGAGGAGGAGGAGGAGGAGAAAAGCATCACTCTACCTACCACGTGTGATATCAGGGATTGAACCCAGGACGTCATGGTTGAGCTTCCAACACTTTATCTACTGTGCTACCTCCCAGGCTGCCAGAAAGTATAATACCTCTTAAGATATCTGTTCAGGGGGGTGTGGAGAGATAGCATAATGGTTATGCAAAGACACTTTCATACCTGAGGCTCCAAAGTCGCAGGTTCAATCTCCAGCCCCACCATAAACCAGAGCTGAGTAGTGTTCTGGTCTCTCTCCCCTCTCTTTGTATCTCTCACTAAAGTAATAAATACATAAATAAATAAATAAATAAATGAAAATATTTTTAAAAAGACATCTGGTCATCAGGAAGGTAGCAAATGCAATGAGATGATAAAACTATGAAACTGGGAGTCGGACGGTTGTGCAGCGGGTTAAGCGCACATGGCACAAAGCACAAGGACTGTGTGAGGATCCGGGTTCAAGCCCCCAACTCCCCACCTGCAGGGGAGTTGCTTCACAGGTGATGAAGCAGGTCTGCAGGTGTCTTTCTCTCCTCCTCTCTGTCTTCCCCTCCTCTCTCCATTTCTCTCTGTTCTATACAACAATGACAATAACAATAATAACTACAACAATAAAACAACAAGGCAACAAAAGGAAATAAATAAATACATATTTAAAAGACTGTGAAACTACAGAGGCCAAGGGAGTTTCAAGCTAAGGAATGATTTATTGGCCTTTTAATTTTTTTATTATTTATTTATTTCCTTTTTGTTGCTTTTGTTGTTTTTATTGTAGTTGTAGTTATTATTGTTGTTGATGTCGTCCTTGTTGGATAGGACAGAGAGAAATGGAGAGAGGAGGAGAAGACAGAGAGGGAGAGAGAAAGATAGACACCTGCAGACCTACTTCACCGCCTGTGAAGCGACTACCCTGCAGGTGGGGAGCCAGGGTTTGAACCTGGATCCTTACGCAGGTCCTTGCGCTTTACGCCACGTACTCTTAACCCGCTGCTCTTAACCACGTACTCTTAACTCCCCAGGAATAAATTCTTATTGTCATGTAGGTGGGAATAGAAAAATCTGTCCTTGCAACATAGATTTTTGGCAAAAGACTCATCTCAAAGGAGGGGCTCTGAAATCTAGGTGAAGGATGCCTTTGACCAAAATCATTTACATACAAAAAGGAAGGTCTCTCTCTATAAGGCTGTCTTCCTGGTGTACTGCTATGATACTTTATCTCCTTTCTTCTTCTCTAATCAGTGAAGGGAAAACTGTCCTTTCTAGACAGAGATACAGAGAGAGGAAGAGAGACATAGAGAGACAAAGGCAGAGAGAATGTGAAAGAGACCACAGCACTGAACATCACTTCAGTGCAGTAAGGGCCAGATTCAAATCTGGGTTGTGCACATGGCAAAGCAGACACACTGTCCCAGTGAGCTATTTTGTCAGCCCAGAACAACCTCCTTTTTTTTTTTTTTTGGTAACCCTCTTAAATGCCCATGTCTTCTTCTTCTTCTTCCCAAAGTCCTTTGCTTCAGCTAAGCTCTTTTAGTAGGCTGTCTGGGACCACATGGTCAGGGACTCAGAATTTCTGGCTGTCTCCCATATGTCCAGGAAATAGGCATGTCATCAATATATTTCTTTCTTTTTTCTCTTTTCAATCTGTCCTAGACTTACTGAGTTATATGCCCAGCCTCTAAAGAACGCAGAGATGTACAGAATGGTTTCTCTCTAATTTCATGGGAAAATTAACATCACTATCTTCCTAGAGAACTTTGACAAGTTTGTGACAGGGAACCATGTGAATGCTGGAGAGTGAAAGCTTACATTTGGGTTGGCACAACCATTATGGACCAGTCACAGGTGGCTATATTTGAGCCAGAGACCCAGAAGGTTTTTATTCCAGGAACAGTCTGGTAGATGAACTGGATAAAAGTGACTGTATGATCTATTAGCCCCAGGGGAAAAAAACTTCCCATTTTCTATGAATGCCACACTGGGCACCCCAGATAAAGCAACTAATAGAATATACATTCAAGTTCTGTAGCGCTGACTTTATAATGAGTGGGATGTTCGTTTGAGGAATATGACAGAAGTGGGAGGCAGGCTTTTTTAATATTATTATATTTATTTACTTTATAGAGACAGTCAGAAATTGGGAAGGAAGGGGATATAGAGAATGAGAGAGAAAAACACTTGCAGCCCTGCTTTACCACTCATGAAGCTTCCCGCCTGCAATTGGGGACTGGGAGCTTGAACCCAGAGCCTTGTGCACTATGTGTGCACTTAACCAGGTGCGCCACCACCTGGCTCCCAGAGGCAGGCTTTCACCTGAACACATAGAACTTTTTCTTGTGAAAGGGAAGGCCTCCCCCAAAATGTTCAGAAGAGAATTTCCAAATACTTGTCACTTTGGCATGCAGATTCCTAGCTGAGGCCATCATGACCCTGCTGGCTCATAAGAAACATTCAAGGGAGCAAGGACTGGTATAAAGATCCCAGTTCGAGCTCCTGGTTCCCCACTTGCAGGGGCGGTTGCTTCACAAGCAGTGAAACAGGTCTGCAGGTGTCTTTCTGTCCCTCTCTGTCTTCCCCTCCTCTCTCCATTTCTCTCTGTTCTATCCAACAGCAATGACAGCAATAAAAACAATAATGACAACAACAACAAAAAAAAAAACAAGGGCAACAAAAGGGGAAAAATAGCCTCCAAGAGCAGTGTAGTGGATTCATAGTGGAAGCACCGAGCCCCAGTGATAACCATGGAGGCAAAAAGAAAAGAGAGAGAGAGAGAGAGAGAGAGAGAGAAAGAAAAAGAAATAAAATATAAGAAACATTCAGGATTATCTTAGCTACCTACAAGAGTGAACACTGTAGGTATTCTCTAGAATTAAGGCCAGAAACTTTCTTTTTAATATTGTATTTATTTATTAATGAGAAACATAGGAGAAGAGAGAAAGAGCTAGACATCTCTCTGGTAGATGTGCTGCCGGGGATTGAACTCAGGACCTCATGCTTTATCCACTGTGCCACCTCCTGGACCACAGGCCAGAAACTTTCTATTAGAGAAATGTATCAATATGACCAAACAGATATCTAATGACAGAGTATCTGGCCGTTGTCACATGAGTCACCTTTCCTCATCGGTGAGTCTCCCTCCTCTTTCCTTGAAGGCCCAGCCCCCTCTCCCGCACCTCCCTTCCCTCTTTATCTTTAGAATTCTCATGTTTATGCAGATTCCCTGCACACCTGCAAGTGAAAAATTTTTTTCTCCTACTAACCTCCTTGATCTTAGTTTGATTAGTCAACCAGCCATAGAATAACCCAGAAGAATAAGGGGATATTTCCTTTTTGCCCCAAATTTGGAGAAGTTTCACTGGGTTTGCTATGTAGATACCTCTCTCTGGAGTCTTACAGGTATTAATGAAAACACTAGAGGACTACTTATGTGAAATAACTCAGAGGGAACAAAGCAAGGGAACAGACAAAGTCAAATGAAAACCAGCCCTTTGACTCTGACCTTGGAACTGAGGGAACCAAAGGGGACAGACAGGGCAGGAAACAGTAGCGGCAGTGGGGGCCCCAGTGGATTTGGCTGGAGGGATATTGGGATTTGGTGGTGTGCTAACACACATGCTAACATGTCACATGTTAGCATGTTAACATATGTCAGGAAAAGGTATGGAGTTGTGCAAGGAACACATAACAGTGGCATCCCGTCCTGTGGAGGGGAGCACTCAGGGGGATAAGCACAGTCATTGCATGCCTGAGGTCCAGAATCTAATTTCCTGAATCAGACATGACAGAGTATGCTCTGATGCTACCTCTCTCTCTCTCTCTCTTTCTCTCTCTCGCTTTCTCTTCCTGCTCACTCACATTAAACAAATAATTAAGCCTTTGGAAAACATACATCTTTGCAAGCCAACCTTGTTAGCTGAGTTAGAATAAATAGATTGCTCAAGACATTAGGTTAATGAACACAAGAATGGGGGATCCTCAGGGGAGCATCAACAGAGTCCACTTAACAAGGTGGACTTTTTTTTTTTTTTTTACTGGCTAATAAGAAATAAGGTGAGTCAAGCAAATGTTCAAAGGGGAGCAAAGAGATGAAGGGAAGAAAAATTTGTCAAGTTTATCTTGGGAAGAAAAAAATGTGGGGTGGATGGAGGGGGGTTCATGGGAGGGGTTCTGAACACTGGGTGGAGGTCGCTCTTGAAGGAGACACATGGAGTTTGACCTTTCCTTTTCTCCCCTGATCCTTGTCTGCTTTTGTGTATGTGTGTACCTGGTCCCCCCCTCCATGCAGGATTTCACTGTTCCAGGCCATTTTAATATTCAGAGAGAAAAAAAGAGGCAGAGAAGGATAGAGAGATACCACAGCATTTACTGCTTGTGGTGCAGGGTCTGGAACCTGAGAAGTGTACAGTAGCAATGCAGCCACCCCACCAGTTGAACTATCTGCCAGGCCCAAACCTTTGTCTTAACAAAGGTTTTTATTTTCTTAATTAAACTACCTTAAATATTTATTGATATTGGATAAAGACAGCAAGAATCTGAGAGGGAAGGGAGAGATAGGGAGAGAGAGAGAGAGAGACACCTACACGCTATTTCTCTGCCCCTGGAGTTTCCCCTTCCCACACAGGTGGGGCCTAGGGACTTGAACCCATGTCCTTGTGCTTGCTAAAGAGTGAGCTCTACCAGGTGCACCACCACCTGTCCCCCACCCATTCCTTACCTTCAGCGTCTCTTCCCTCTGGCCTTTGCAAAGTTCCATTCTTTTGGAACTAATTGGTGATCTAGTGATTAAAATGTTTCTCTGAGTTCTGTAAGCCACTCTAGCAGATTAGCTAAATCCAAAGAGAGGGGGAACCATTGCAACTTCCCATCTGTAACTGTTGGCACCCCCTCCTCCATGGAATGAGATTCCAAAATAGTGCTTTCTGCTAGCCACTAATGAGCTGACCTTGACAAGAGGGATATTAGCCAGGTGGGCCCAGCCTCATTACACAAGTCCCAGCTTCCTGGAAGAATAATAGGAAGGGATTCAGAATTTGAGAAGAATTTGGGTTGCCTCACAGGCTTCTTCCAATGGGATGGGGGTGGGGGAGAGGACACATCTAGGGAACAAAGAGCAGCCTCAGGAAACTCAGAGCCTCTTTCTGACTGATTGCCAGAAAGGAAAGCAAGCCTCAGAGAGCTGGATCTGCCAGCAACATCCATGAGCCTGGAAACAGAATCTCTCAGGTAGCCTCCAAGTAAAGACACAGTCTGGGACTGGGGAGATAACCAAGAGGCAGCACACCAGACTTCTGTGCCTAAAATCCCAAAGGTTATCAGTTCAGTCCTTGGCTTCAGCTTATGCTTGAGCTGAGCAGTGCTTTAGTTTCGGTCTCTTTTTCTGTCTCAAATAAAAATCTTAAAGAATGTCGTTAAGAAAAAGGAACTCAACTTGATCGACAACTTAATTTTGGCCTTTTTTTCTTTAAAAAAACTTTTATTATCTTTATTTATTTGATAGAGACAGTCAGAAATCGAGAGGAAGGGGAACATAGAGAGGGAAAAAAGACAGAGACATGCCTGTAGCACTGCTTCAATACTTGTGACGCTTGCCCCCAGCAGGTGAGGACCAGCTGCTTGAATCTGGGTCCTTGCGCATTGTAACATCTGTGCTCAACTAGGTGCGCCACCACCCAGCCCTTAATTTTAGCCTTTTTTTTAAAAAGTTGATTTATGGGAGAGAGAGGGGGGGAGAGAGAGAGAGGAGAGAGAGAGAGAGAGAGAGAGAGAGAGAGAGAGAGAGAACAGTAGGGCAGCTCATGCAGTGTCAGGGATCAAACCTGTGACTTCAGGCATGCAAGTCCACTCTACCACTCAGCTGACTCCCTGGCCTTTTGATTTCCGTCTCTTTTGAGACTCCCAGTACAGAAACTACATGCTCACCTCCAGAACAACGACAACTATGAGCTGTGTTTAAAGTCACTGTGCATGTGGTATACACCATTCTCTGAAGCTGAAGGGACCAGGGCTATCTATTCTGACAAAGAAATGATGAAGGAAGGGGGCCATTTGCAGAACTTTGTGAGGGAAGCAGTGAATATGATTCTGTTCCACTGCAGCACAATGATGTTCAATAAGACTCTTCTGGATGGTGGCAACTGCATGGAGTATTACTGCTCAGTATGTGTAACTGTTGAGTACTTGGTGAATGGCTTTTGCATTGAAAACACTGAAATTAGCTATTTAAACTTTTATTAATGATTTAATAATGATTGACTAGATTGTGGGATATGACAGGTACAATTCCATACAATTCCCACCACCAGAGTGCCATATCCCATCCCCTCCATTGGAAGGTTTCCTATTCTTTATCCCTCTGGGAGTATGGAACAAAGATCTTTATGGGATGCAGAAGGTGGAAGGTTTGGCTTCTGTAATTGCTTCTCCACTGGACCTGGGCATTGACAGGCCAATCCATACCCCCAGCCTGTTGGGTAGTTGTCATCTCCCCCTGGCTTCTTCTTATCCATATGGCTATATAGGGATTTACTGATCCAAAGGTTTGGTCTATTTACATAAATCACTTTTACATAAAGCACTCCAGGGCATTGGTGGTTCAGTTATAGGATTCTCGCCTGTTCCGCCCCCTCCTTGTCACACTCTGATTTTCACCAGTCACTTTTCTCTCCACTCTCTCTATATCACATCCTGTTTCCACCCTACTTGGAGAGTATAAAAACAGCTGCTCTTCTGATTAAAGACACTTGGAAATTGCTTTCCGGCTCCGAGAGTTCCAGAGTGTATCTCCTGCGGAAGTTGGTGCAGCACGCGTTCCTGATCCCTCTCCCACACAGCAGCCTAGATCAGCTCCAGTTGAGTTCTCTCCAACCCAGAGAGCACCGGCTCGGGAAGAAGTACCCTCAGGCTATCCCGGCACCAGCCTGTTTCTAATTTTCCCAAGTGGGGCAGAGCTCTGGAGAGGTGGGGTTCCAGAGTACCTTGGTGAGGTCTTCTGCCCAGGGAAGTCACGTTGGCATCATGGTAGCATCTGCAACTTGGTGGCTGAAAAGCAGTAAGATATAAAGCAGAACAAATTGTTTAATAATCAGGAACCTAAAGGTAAGAATAGAGCAGGTGAGATTTGTGGTCTTCATGCTGGAAGAAGCAAGGAAGTCTATTTTAGATATATTCTAAGGGGCCTATGATTTTACTAATTTTTGCCTGAGCCCCACTAGGGTCACTGCTAGGGCTCAGTGCCTGTATGACTCCATCATTGCCAGTGGCCATTTTTTATTTTTCTTTCATGTTATTTTTTTAAGTTTTACTTATTGGGCCGTGTTGGTATGCTTCTGGATTCTGCTTGTGAAGCCTTCTGTTTTTTATCATCACATTGGGTTCGCTTGTGTTGCTTGCTATGTGTTTTGTTTGCATGTTCACTGTTGGCTGGGTACCCCCTGCCTCCGGGATATTGGTTTGGTCTCCCCCCGCCCCCTTGCCTCTGGGACATTTGGTTTAGTCATCGTTGGTTTAGGCTTCTTCCTTCTCCCCACTTCCATCATAGGCATTTCCTTTGTTCCTGACTCTTCCGCCGGAGGAAAGAGATGCAGGACAGAATTGTGTTGTGATTAGAAGAGATTAGTTTTTTAAACTACATCCCCGCTGGTGAATAAAGATTGAACTGCATTCTCAGCTCATCCATGAGTCTCTGGTTGTCTCTGTCTCCCGCCTGCAAAGCCAGCCCAGCAAAAATGACAGGGCTATTGGAAACATCATGATGCACTTTTACATACGTATAAAATATATCTAAAATATATTTTTAGACAAAAATGTATCATGAATTTTCTGACAGTCCAACACTTAGTAGGTTCGTTAGTTATAAGAGAGCAAGAAAGAACCAGAGCATCCCTCTAACACATGTGATGTCAGGGATCAAACTTGAGAGCACATGCTTGAGGGTCCAAGGCTTCATCTACTATACCATCTCCCAGGATGAATACATCATATATATATATATATATATATATATATATATATATATGATTAAAATAGAGAAATTGAGAGCAAAGGGGGAGAGAGAAAGAGAGATGACTGCAGCCCTGCTTCACTACTTGTGAAGCTTACCCCTGCAGATGAGAACCAGGGTCTTGAACTCTTGTCCTTAAGCATGGTAACATGTGTATTCAACCAGGTTTGTCACTGTCTGATCCCCAATATTTTAGTTTTAATAGAGGTGCTTCAGAGACACATTTGCTGTGTGGTTCCACCACTCATGAAGCTTCCCATATGCAGATGGGGAGTGAGGGGCTTGAACCTGAGTCCTTGCACACAGTAAAATATATGCTTTACTACTAGGTGAACCACTGCCTGATCGCTGAAATAATTAAGTAATTCTGCATTTGGTATAAGTTAATACTTAAGCTGAATTTTAATCTAGTATTTACATTAAGTGACTTTCAATTCAAATAGCTATATCATATCACTGATGACTGGGGTGCACTGAGCAGCTTAGAAAGTTAAAACAAGGTAGTCAGGTGGTAGTGCAGCGGGTTAAGCACAGACAATATTTCCAGTCTACCCCCATGTTAGCTATTAAGCTCAAGAAAAGATTACTAAGACATAGGATCCTAGGAACATTCCTTAAATAGACTTCCTAGCATCCTTCCATTCTAAGGTCCCTACTTGCATCTGCTCTATTCCTACTTTATGGTTCCTGTTTATTAAATATTTTGTCCTGCTTTTCATCTTACTGCATTTCCGCCACCAAGTTGCAGATGCTACTATGATTCCACCCTTACGTCCCTGGGCACATAACCTTACCAGTGCTTCCTGGAACCTCACCTCTCCAGAGCCTTACCCCACTAGGGAAAGATAGAAACAGTCTCGGGGTATGGATTGACCTGCCAATGCCCACTTCTAGCAGAAAAAAAATACATAAGCCAGAACTCCCATCTTCTATGCACCCAAAATAATTTTGGGCCATACTCCCAGTGGGGGTAAACAATAGGGAAGTAAACTAGATGGCTTTGTACTCCCATTCCACCACACCTGAAATGTTTGTCACCAGGAGTCTTGTTTTTATACCATCAATAAGGTAAGTGAATCTGAAAAACACACGAGGAAGCCAGACACAGTTTCACTCATCTGACAGAGAAGAGGAACAAAGGAAAAACACTTGAAAGTAGTAACAGGTGTAGGGGAGACTTAGAAAGGAAGTAAAGACAGGACAGCTGAAAAATGGGGAAACTATATAGATATACATAGATATAGATAGACAGTTATGAAATCAGTCCATATCAGTGACCTTGGGAGAACTACTGCAGTTTCTAGTGGAGGGGATGGGACACAGAACTCTGGTGGTGGGAACTATATGGAATCATATCCCTATTATCTTACAATTTTGTAAATCAGTATTAAATTCCTAATAAAAATTAAAAAAATAAAGTACACCTGAAATTTTCAAAAAAAATAATACCAGGGTGGGAGGTAGGGGGTTATGGGGAATGTTTGTTAAGGAGCATAGAGTTTTAAGAATGGTGAGATGAATACAATGTGAACTCACCTGACAAGTTCATGTGTTTGTTGAAATTTGCTATCACTGTAGCAACTTCAATGACATCAATAACAACAATAATAACTACAACAGTAAAACTACAAGGGCAACAAAAAAGAAGTATTTATAAGAACTGTTGGGGAGGAACTATTGTGCAGAGAGTATGTTGATTATTTTCTGTGCATCATATTTAACAGAATTTAGTTATTTTGTATTTCAGACAGAGTGGGAGACACACACATATACATATACATATACATCTTATACATATACACATACATCATATACATATACATATACATATATATATAGAGAGAGACTGCAGTACTGCTCCACTATCTGTGAGCTTCTCCCAGTGCCATTGTGCTCTATGCACCATCTTTGTTCAGATATAGGGTTTTACACATGGTAAGGAGCATTGTAAGGAAATTGTGAGGATGTGGTTGAGCTTGGCAGGGCTTAGCTTAAGGGGACATCCATCCTGTCAGTCTCTCTCTCTCTACTGAGAGGTCAAGCAAGGAGGGACAAAACCCCCCAAGGTTTGCCTTGTCTTATCAGACTCCCTGCCTCACAAAGCACCCTGCATTCCTGATACTATGGCCTGCTCCCTTACTATCTACATAATCATTGTTTTGCCTGAAAGATCCCCATTCATTCCATTCCTTTGATCTATCTTCTTTCTACCCTCAAGATCTTCCCTGCCTGCAGAGTATTATTTATCCTATCAGTTAAAACACTCACAACAGTTGCTAAGGAAGCTCCTACCTTTCCCAGCCCCTTTTGCCTTTCTCCGTCCCTTTCCTAACCTTTTCCATTTCCAACTTGCCACTTCCGGGTCTGACTCTTAAAAGCCTTGGCTCTATGATCAATAAAGAATCAAATCGCCTTGCCACCACAAGCTCTCTTCCTGGGTCATCTCTCTCACATCGCTGGCAGCATCCCAGGTTGGCTCCGGTCATGTTCTCTTCAACCCAGAGAGTTTGTGCCCGAGAAGAGGCACCCCCACAGTAGCCCAGCAGAACATGTTCACTGAGTGAGGTATATCCCGGCCCTTGTTTTACATCCTTATTCCTAAACTTGAGTCCTCCCTCTGCTTTATGTTATATAGGTTTTTAACCCTTAACACCGAGAATAAATAGTCAGAAGAGAGGGATTTGTAGTTCAATTAGAAGGGTCTAATTCCTTCTCATCAGTCACTGGGACTGTCACCACAGGAAATTATGTCATCTCTAAGCTTCAGTTTTGCTTTTTGGAAAATAAAATACAACTGATCTACCTCAAGAAATACTGAGGATTGAATGAGAGCTACCTTGCATGGAGTACACTGTTCTGTATGCATGAGGAAGTATCACCATGCCCACACTCAACATCCACATCTGAAATGACAGGACATTTTGTGTGTGTGTGTGTGTGTTGTGTGTGTGTGTGTGTGTGTGTGTGTGTGTGGTGATTTACCAGAGCACTGCTTAGCTCTGGCTTATATTGGTGCAGGGGGATTGACCCTGTGAGTTCAGAGCTTCAGGTATGAGAATCTTTTTGGATAACCGTTATGCTATCTCCCCTACTTTTTTGCCTCAGGGAAGGAGGTTGTTGTCTCTTGACCAGCAAGTAGCCCCACGAGGACTAGGACCACTTTTTCCCATCTTGGTTCTACAAAAAGAGGTGCTGTCTCAGCAAGTAGTATTTCTAACATTTCATACTGCTGGGTGGCCAGAGCCTGTCAGCCACTTGAAAGACAGATGGAGCTTATCCTGAATCACTGGGAAAGAAAAGAAATGGTTTCTGTGAGTATTTGTTTCTGTTAAGGCCTTGCTATGGGACATTCTCACACTTCCCTGACCTCCTCACCTTCACCAATCCTTTCAGATGATGTCAGCGGAACTTCTGTGGGATCTGAAGCTCAGCTTGAGGGTCCAGTCCTTAGTGAGCATGAGATGCTGGGAGCCCCTTAAAGGCCTTTTGAGGAAGCCTCAGTTCATTATTACCCACAGCAGGAGACTATTAGGGAAAACCATGTCTGTGACTTAAGTGCTTCCAAGGCCTTTGGAGAAAAGTGTCAAGTGCAATGACAAGTCTTGTCGAATCTACCCAGAGCGTCCCATTATTCCCTATAGGACTCCTTCCATTTGGCCAGCCTTTGGTCAGCCTCTGTGCTTTGTTGCTTCTGAGCATGCTAGAAATTTTCTATCAATTGAACCTATTTGGGGGTTGTAATGGTCTTTTGATTCCCCAAAAGCCACCTGCTTCTTTCTTTCTTTCTTTCTTTCTTTCTTTCTTTCTTTCTTTCTTTCTTTCTTTCTTTTCTTTTCTTTTCTTTTCTTTTCTTTTCTTTCTTTCTTTTTCTCTTTCTTTCTTTCCTCCTTTCTCTTTTTAATTTCTCCTTTCTTTCTTTCTCTCTTTCTTCTTGTATTCAAGTACAATTTTTTAATTTATTTTAAAAAGGAGAAATTAACAAAACCATAGGATAAGAGGGGTACAACTCCACACAGTTCCCACCACCAAATATCTATATCCCATGCCCTCCCCTGATAGCTTTCCTATTCTTTATCCCTCTGGGAGTATGGACCCAAGGTCATTATTGGATGCAGAAGGTGGAATGTCTGACTTATGTAACTGCTTCCCCGCTGAACATGGGCGGGGAACTGGTCGATCCATACTCCCAGCCTGCCTCTCTCTCTTTCCCTAGTAGGGTGGGGCTCTGGGGAAGCAGAGCTTCAGGAGACATTGGTGGGGTTGTCTGTCCAGGGAATTCTGGTCAGCATCATGGTAGCATCTGGAACCTGGTGGCTGAAAAGAGAGTTAACATACAAAGCCAAACAAATTGTTGAACAATCATGGATCTAAAGGCTGGAATAGTGCAGATGAAGTGTTGAGGGGTCCTCCATTTTGTAGATAGATAGATACAATTTTCATAAGGGTGAGAGCAATTTTAGATAAATACAATTTTTAAAAATGGTAAGAGCAATTTTACTGGAGTCTCTTTAAATGGCCTCAAGGATATGAATGTTTAATTGAATGCTCTTTAATGGTTGGCACCCTTTCTATTCTGTGAGATTTACTGCTTTCCTTTGTGCATGTGGATCAGATAAGGAGACATGGATGTCCTATCTAAGAAAAGAACCTAGGAAGTGTATGTTGTGTGAAATAAAAAAGAAAAACCTTTCAAATTGCAATAAAAAGCTGTCAGACTAAGGCTTGGAAACAGCTGAACAGAGTGCATTTCTGGAACATGAAAAGTGTGTTTGTGGGGTGGAGAGGGGTTTGATTCTGCTTCTGACTCACTCTGTGACACATGGTGTGACTTTGCCTAGGCACTTTGATGTCCAGAAGCTCAGTTCCTCTGTTTGTGCAAAGACAGGTTTAGGTGAGACAAATACTAGGGTCCTTTCTAATTGTGAACATCTCTGTGCTGCTAAATCCATGACAGGTGGGGTGTGGGGCGGGCAAGGAGAAAGAAATAATAATACGGAGACCATGTTGGCACACTCGGTTAGGCACACAGTATTAAGCATAAGGACCTACACAAGGATCTGGGTTCAAGCACCTGCTCCTTACCTGCAGGGTGCATGCTTCACGAGCAGAGAAGCAGGTCTACAGTTGTCTCTCTCTCCCTGTCTCTCTCCCCTCCTTCCTCTGTCAATTTCTCTTTGTCTTATACAGTTTAAAGGGGAAAAAAGGAAAGAGATATCCCCCAAGAGCCATGGATTCACAGTGCTGGCACCAAGCCCAAGCGATAACCATGGAGGGGAATAAAAGGAATAATAATTCAGAATAATAATTATTAACAATAATTATTATAAACTATAATAATAATAGTTCAGAGTTGATGCTAAAGAGATGGGCCAGCAAAATAGCTCACCTAAATTGTATGCCTGCTTTGCTATGTGCATGAACCAGTTTTGAGTCCTGCTCCCACATGAAGCTTAGATCCTGTGGTCTCTTATCCTCTTTCTGTCTCTTTAAACTGACATAAGTTTACCTAGAATAGAACAGTAAAGCCACGGTGATGATTAAAAAAAAGAAGAAGAATTTGAATTGAATACCTTCATGAATTTGTAAAATTTAACTTGAACTGATGACTTAACTGCCCAGCTGAATATGAGCCCCAGATCAAATCGATGGGGTCTACAGTCAACAATATTTATACACCTTTCCCATATTTAGGAGCTACTCTCTTCCCTGATCCAGCTTTCTAGCCCTTTTTCCAGCCATGATATCATTTCCCCAGACAATAACTTGGATCTACCTACATATCAGAGGTCAGGATCAGAAAAAAACTAGTATAGTCATGGGCCCTTTGGAATATAACTAAAATAGTCTTACTAGCTATCTTCAAAATGGAGACACCAAATCTTCATATACAATATTCCAGTCCTTAGGTTCATGATTAGTCAACATTTTTTTGGCTTTGTATGTTAACTCTTTTTTCAGCCACCAGGTTCCAGATGCCAGCATGATGCCAACTTGACTTCACTGGACAGACAACCCCACCAATGTGTCCTGGAGCTCTGATTCCCCAGAACCCTGCCCCACTAGGGAAAGAGAGAGGCAGGCTGGGAGTAGGGATCGACCTGCCAATGCCCATGTTCAGCGGGGAAGCAATTACAGAAACCAGACCTTCCAATAAAGAAATTGAAAATAGGGCAGAGGGTAGATAGCATAATGGTTATGCAAAGAGACTCTCCTGCCTGAGGCTCCAAAGTCCTAGGTTCAGTCCCCCTCAGCACAATAAGCCAGAGATGAGCAGTGCTCTGGTAAAATAAATAAATAAATATAAATAAATAAATAAATAATGGAATTAAGGCTGAAGAAATAGCATATTGGTTATGTAAAACGCTTTCGTAGCTGAGGCTCTGAGGTCCCAGGTTCAATCCCTCGTATCACCATAAGACAGAACTGAGCAGTGCTCTTGTCTCTCTCTGACTTTCTCTCTGCCTTTCTCTCGTCTCTCTGTCTCTGTAGCTTTCTTTCTGTATCACTATCAATTTTAAAATAAATCGATTAAGTCTTAAATAAAAATTTGATTGAATTTTATGGGAGAATAAGAGTATAAAATAATATTCCATGCTCTGTGGAATTCTACCTGTTTCATCTTTACTACTATCATGTGACTATGTTAGACGCATTTTACTGTGAACCACCTTCCTGGTCCCTTTCAGTTCACATCTTGCTCTTTCTCTTCGTAATTCTTCATCTACCTGAAAAGCAAAACCAGCACCTTGGGAGGTGTTGCTGTGGATAGTGTGCCCAACTTGCAAGTTTGAAGTCCTGGGTTCAATCTCTGGCATCACATGTGCCAGAGTAATGCTAGAGAGAGAGAGAGACATCAAAATTAAAATACACACACAGGTGTTTAAAATTTTATATAACTTTTGTTTTTCCTTTTATTTATTTATTTCCTTTTTGTTGCCCTTGTTGTTTATATTGTTGTTGTAGTTATTATTGTTCTTGTTATTGATGTCCTCGTTGTTGGATTGGACAGAGAGGAATGGAGAGAGGAGGGGAAGACAGAGAGGGGGAGAGAAAGATAGACACAGACCTGCTTCACCGCTTGTGAAGTGACTCCCCTGCAGGTGGGGTCCTGGGAGCTCAAACCAGTATCCTCATACTGGTCCTTGCACTTTGTGCCACGTGCGCTTAACCCGCTGCACTACCGCCCGACTCCCAACTTTTGGTTTTCTTTAATGCCAGAGCTGTAGAGATGAGACATGAATTTTTATCTCCCTTCTTATGGTGATATGGTGATGCTGGCAATTGAACTTAAGACCTCAGAGCCTTAGGCTAGAAAGTGTTTTGTAGAACCAGCTACGCTCTCTCCCCAGCCCTTTATCTCTTTTTCTGTAGCTGAGATGATGAACATGGAATTCAAAGAAGTGAAGTGATCTATCTGTGGTCATATGTCTAATAAGTGATGGAGCTGGATCTTCATCCCAGGTCTCCTGTCTCCAATTCTCCTTGTGCTGCTGCTTTTGTAAGCAAGGAGACTGTTGCAATGTACTCCGGTCAAGGTCACCCCCCCCCACACTAGAGCTGAGATAAGATGCCCTGTTTGTCTGATTTTACTCTCTTAACCAGTATGACTTTAGTTATGACTCTGCTGGTCAACCCGTTTTAGGCAAACAGGCCTCTTTCAATGGCCACTCAAGTGTTACCTGATAGCAGGGTCTTGGAGGCAGGAGCTAAAAAAAGTTAATTAATAAAAAAAAATGCGGTTAGGCTAAGTGATTGATTAATCTCATCCCCCAACTGCACAATTGCACAGCTGTAGCTTTCACGCGGGAGAGATCCCCGGATATTGTACAGTGTTGTTCTAGAAAAGTGTACTATTTCCGTTGCTTGGAACTTTCACTCTGATGAGTTTGCTCTTTTCCATCATTTAAATCTATGTTTAAGCAATCCCCTCCTCAGAGAGACACCTCCAAAATTGCACCGTTGACATCCTAAGTCCATATTCTGCTTTCTTTTTTTTTTTTCACCTTATCACTTTTTGACACCAGCACTGAGTCATTGTCTAGTCTGCTATCTGTCTCTCTCCACTGAAATATTAGTTCCATGAAGTGAAGGCTTTCTGTCTTTCTTTTTCTTTCTTTTTTATTATTTTTATTTATTTATTGGATAGAGACAGTCAGAAATAGAAAGGAAAATAGAAAGGAAGAGAGACAGAGAGACACCTGAAGCACTGCTTCACCATTCACAAAGCTTTCCCCCTGCAGGTGGGGACCGGGGGCTCAAACCCAGGTCCTTCTGCATTGTAACATGTGCACTCAAACAGGTCTGCTACCATCTAGACCTTTTCTCCTTTTATTTCTATGGAGGGAGAGGAAAAGGGAAGAGGGTTCTCCAGCATGCAAGCATGCAAGTTTTCATTCATGTACTGGGGACCAGGCATATATATATATATATATATATATATATATATATATATATATATATGGGTCTCATATATAGCAAATCAGGACACTATCCAAGTGAGCTATTTTACCAGCCCATACAAATTTTCACCTGGTTGGTTCAGTGTTACAGTGTCAGCTTCTAAAACTATGCCAGGTTCATAATATCTTCCCAGTCCTTGTTGAATGAATGAAGGGAAGAAAGATGGTGAGGATGGTGGTGGCTGCTTATGTCTGAAGAGTAAGGATTTAGGTGCAAACAGAGACAAGAGTTCACCAGGCAAATCTAACCAGCATCGGGAAGCCAAAGAGTGGGATGGAAAATCCTGTTAGGAAAATCAACATATGCTGAAAGTGTGGGGAGGAAAGGGAATTGAAAGGATTCATTCAAAAACACTCTCAGTAGTGAGATTGGTCAAGTGGGCCACAATAACCTATTAAATGACCAGTAAAATAGACGGACTTTAATTTTTTTTAATATTTATTTATTTATTCCCTTTTGTTGCCTTTGTTGTTCCATCATTGTTGTGGTTATTATTGTTGTTATTGATGTCATTGTTGGATAGGACAGAGAGAAATGGAGAGAGGAGGGGAAGACAGAGGGGGGAGAGAAAGACAGGCACCTGCAGACCTGCTTCACCGCCTGTGAAGTGACTCCCCTGCAGGTGGGGAGCCGGGGGCTCGAACCAGGATCCTTACTCTGGTCCTTGCACTTTGCGCCATGTGCGCTTAACTCACTGCGCTACCGCCTGACTCCCTGGGCTTTAGATTTTAATTAGATTTTAAGATAAATCTTCCTAAATTACAATGTAAACAATCAATCCTGAAATTATAAAAGCTCCCTAGATCTTCAGGACTAGATTTACAACTAGGATGCCTTTCATCTTAGTTGTAAATCTGTCCCCTTCATAAAGAAAAAGAGAGACTTGGACAGGAAGTCAGTTGCCCAAGATCAAACATGGCCATTCATCAACGAAATTGAGTCACAGATGTTTTCAGAATAAAATTTCAATACAAGGAGTCGGGGAGTAGCGCAGCGGGCTAAGGGTTAAGCCCATGTGGAACAAAGCACAAGGACCAGCATAAGGATCCTGGTTCCAGCCCCTGGCTCCCTACGTACAGGGGAGTCGCTTCATTAGTGGTGAAGCAGGTCTGCAGGTGTTTATCTTTCTCTCCCCCTCTCTGTCTTCCCCTCCTCTCTCCATTTCTCTCTGTCCTATCCAACAACAAAGACATCAATAACAACGATAATAACTACAACAATAAAACTACAAGGGCAACAAAAGGAAATAAATAGATAAATAGTTAAAAAAAATTTCAATATAACTTCTTTTTTAAAAATTATATTTATTTTCCTTTTTGTTGCCCTTCAATATAATTTCTAGAAAAAAATTGTTTTTTGGCTCCATGGAAGCACCTAGGGATGTTTCAATAATTCCTGATGCTGATGGGCAGGTGGTAGCACACATGGTAGACCACACATGTTGCAATGCACAAGGACCTGTGTTAATGCCTTAAGCCCTCACCTGCAGAGGAGAAGCTTCAGGAGCAGGTGAAGCAGTGCTGCAGGTGTGTCTTTTTCTCTCCTACTTTACCTCTCCCCTTCCCTCTCAATTTATCCCTGTCCAATTAAAGAAAAGAAAAAAATAAATAAAAAGGAGAAATGACTGCAAACAGTAGATTTGTCATTTCAGGCAACAAGTGCCAACAATAAAGCAGTAACCGTGGTGGCAGTTAAAATTAACTTACTAGCACCAAAGTAAAAGACACTGGGATGGGGGGGGAGGGTTCAGGTCCTGAAACATGATGGCAGAGGACCTAGTGGGGGTTGTATTTTTATGTGGAAAACTGGAAAATGTTATGCATGTACAAACTATTGTATTTACTGTTGACTGTAAAACATTAATCCCCCAATAAAATATTAATTAATTAATTACTGCTGCCTGGCTCCTACTTCTAGAGATACAAATTTAATTGTGAATCTACTGTAAAGACTGGGTTAAAGTCACCAGTTTGGAGGTTAAGGCTGGGAAGTTTGGACACAGATAAAGTGAGGTTCAGACCACATCTCTCTTACTAGTGCTATGATTTGGGCATGCTAGTCTTTCTGAATCGCAGCTTCACCATCTGTAAAATGAAGGTAATGAACCCTAGAGGAGTTTTTTTTAAGGGTTAGATAAGCTCCAGAAAGCACATACTATCATGTCTGAACTATGGAAGAGCTTGATAAGTGATAGGTGCTCTCCTCATTGTTATTATTATTGTTATTACATTCATGCCAAATCACCGAAATTCGTATAGTACTGAAACATGATTTATTCCCTTTTTGTATTTAAAAAAACAAAGGGTTACTTTAGTTGTGTATAAGAAGTAGTCCGGGGGTGGGGGGGCTGAATGGTGGCACAACTGGTTAAGCACATGTGTTATAATGTGCAAGGACTCTGATTCAAGCCCACAGTCCCCACCTGCAGGAGGAAAACTTTGCAAGCAGTAAGGCAGTGTTGCAGATGTCCCTTTTTTTAATTTTAAAATTTATTTATTTATTTATTAGTGCATAGAGACAGAGAGAAATTGAGAGGGGAGGGGGAGATAGAGAGGGAGTGAGGAAGAGAAACACCTACAGCGCTAATTCACCACTTGTGAAGCTTTCCCCCTGCACGTGGATATCAGGGGCTTGAACTCGGGTCATTGGGCACTATAGTGTGTGCCCTTAACCCGGTGTGCCACCACCTGGCCCCCAGATGTCTCTCTTTCTTTTTTTTAAAGTTTGTTTTATTTACTTATTCTCTTTTGTTGCCCTTGTTTTATTATTGTGGTTGTTACCGTTATTGATGTCGTTGTTGCATAGGACAGAGAGAAATGAAGAGAGGAGGGGAAGACAGAGAGGGGGAGAGAAAGATAGACACTTACAGACCTGCTTCACTGCTAGATAAGTGACTCCACTGCAGGTGGGGAGCCCAGGGCTCGAACCAAGCTCCTTACGCAGGTCCTTGTGCTTTGCGCCACCTGCACTTAACCAACTACACTACCGCCCAACTCCTGATGTCTCTCTATCTCCTCTCTATATTCCTCTTCCCTTTTGATATCTCTTTGTCTTATCAGATTAATAAATAAATATTACAATTATTTCTTTTTAAAAAATTAGCCCAAGGAGCTAATCTGAAGCTATGGGAATGTTTTGATGCTGTGTAGTGTGACCTCTTTATAATGAATGAAGACTGACTGCAGTGTGGAACTGAGTTGTTGAAAACAGGCCCGCCATGTACTTACAATAGAAGAAACAAAGGCCCAATTAAGTAGGAAATAAATTTATATATTGCTTCCTGGGATGTCTTTCATTCTATTTGAAAGCAAGACTGCCATCAATGCTCAGTTGTCTCTGGACATCACCATAGCCATAGTCAGGCTACAGAGAGCAGCAGGGTACTGCCATCTCAGGGCAGGGTCAGAGACTACAATTGGGCCAGTGAAATAGCTAACTTGGATAGTGTGATGGTTTGTCTTGAACATGACTCTGATTTGAGCCTGGCCCTCATTGTACTGAAGGCAAGTTTCGTGCCATGATCTTTTTCACACTCCCTGCCTTGCAGTCTCTATCTAATATATATGTTAAAGTCATAGGATCAGATAGAGTGCAATAGGAGAGCCTGACATATTCCTCTGCTTCCTCCCTTCTCTCTTATGGATAATTGTAGAGTATGAAAATGATAACAGGAGAAAGCTTCTGTGTGTCATAAAGCAGTGACTAGACTGTGGAGTTGGGCAGTAGCACAGCAGGTTAAGCGCACATGGTGCAAAGTGCAAGGACCGGTAAGGATTCCAGTTCAAGCCCCTGGCTCCCCACCTGCAGGGGAGTCACTTCACAAGCGGAGAAGCAAGTCTGCAGGTATCTATCTTTCTCCCCCCTCCCTCTGTTTCCCCTCCTCTCTCCATTTCTCTGTCCTATCCAACAACCATGACATCAATAACTAGAATAATAAAACTACAAGGGAAACAAAAGGAAATAAAAAATAATAAAATATTTTTTAAATAAGCAGTGACTAGACTATCAACAACCCAAATAGTCAACCCATTGGGGAGCCTGTTTCCCCTTTGGAACAAACGGGCTAGAAGATATATTGAGTTTCCTTTTGGTTCTTGGTCGCTCCAAATTCAAATAAGAACACTCTGGAGGGGGCGGAGCCAAGATGGCGATTTGTAGGTAGCTGCTGGCTTGAGCTCCAACAGCAACTGCTGAAAAGAGTAGGATACCTGGCTTTCAGCAGGACAGTGAATAAAGGGTCCTAAGTGTGACACCAAGGAGGTTACTATAGCTCAATTTGGGTTAGAAAACAGAAAAAAGAAAGGATTTTTTAAAATTATTTCGGAAGCACACCACTCTCCAACACCCTATAACCAGACCACAGGGGCTGGAGTGCTGCTACTAGTAGGCTTCCCCTGAGCTTCTTTCTTTACCAAGATTCCTGGCTCATCAGGGGTGTGATTTTTTTTTTTTTTTTTTTAACAATTGGCTGTCTTTGCTCAGGCTGCCTGAGCCAATCGGGAGCCATCCAAGCTGGAGACTATTAGGGTTTCTTACTCTGTTCTATTTTATTATTACTATTATATATACACATGTCCCTTCCCCCCCCCTTCAGATTGACCAAAATTAACTTTTAGTGTATATTCCATTGCTAAGTGACTGGGTGTCCTATCCATTGTGAGAGGAACTTGTTTAACTCTACCTACCTCCTCTATCCACTCTCCCCCTTCTCCCTTCTCCTAGCTAATTAAAAAAAAAAAAACTCTTTCCTTTCACTGCTATTTTTTTCTTTTCTTTTTTTTTCCTCATTCTTGTCTTCTTTTCTTCCTTCTTCCTTCTTCTGCTTTCTGAATTTACTGATACTCATTTGTGAATTATTTTGGGGAAGAAATCTGACTCAGAGTGGACTCCCTTTGTGTATGTCTCTTCTTTACTTCTTTTTCTCCTCTTGCTAGCCCTAGAATATACAATAGACAGTAGATTTGCATAATTTTCTATTCTTGCTATCCCTTTTTTTTCCTGTCTCTTTCTTTTTCATTTGGATTTGGTTGCAATTTTTCTTGGACTGGAGGCATTGTTTGGCTAACTGGTATTCATTAAACTGCTTCAATCCTTGCTTCAGTTACTATTGTTATTTTCGAGGTTGGTGACTACATTTCTCATAAAGATATTTAGTATAGCATGGCTTGTACTCAAAACACAACAAATGAAGAACAAAAGAACGTAAAAATAAAAAAACACATCAATAAAAAAATGGTTAAACCAAGAGCAAATAAAACTGCTACTACAATGAGTGAAGACAGGAGCCCAGAAAAAACTACAAATGAGTCAGAAGTAACCATAGATAAGAAAATTATGCAAGCAATAGTAAACATAATAATCACAGAAATGAAGACAGCTATGGATGAAAGGGCTAGCAGAATTTGAAAAACAACAGATGAGACCCTCAAGGGAAATTCTACCTACCTCGAGGTAATTAGAGAACTGAAAGCTGAAATAGCTGAACTGAAGAAAGAAGCTGAGGGAAGAGAAAGCAGACTAACAGAAGCAGAAAACAGAATTAGCCAGACAGAGGATGAGGTAGAGAAAACTAAGAAAGAGGTAAAAGAGCTCAAAAAGAGATTGAGAGACACTGAAAACAACAACTAAGACATATGGGATGATCTCAGAAGAAGTAACATTAGTATAATTGGCCTGCCAGAGGAAGAAAGAAAGGAAGGGGAAGTAAACATTCTAGAGGAAATTACAGAAGAAAACTTCCCAGACCTGAACAACAAAAAGGATTCAAGATGCCCAGAGAGTCCCAAACAGAATCAACCCAGACCTTAAGACACCAAGAGACATCATAGTCACAATGATAAGAAGTAAGGATAAAGAAAGGATCCTAAAGGCTGCAAGAGAAAAACAAAAAGTCACATACAGGGTAAAACCCATAAGATGATCAGCAGACTTCTCCACTCAAACTCTAAAAGCCAGAGAGAATGGCAAGATATCTATCGAGCCCTGAATGAAAAAGGGTTTCAACCAAGGATAATATATCCTGCTAGACTTTCATTCAAACTAGATGGAGGGATCAAAACCTTCTTAGACAGACAACAGTTAAAGGAGGCAACCATCACCAAGCCTGCCCTGAAAGAGGCTCTAAAAGACCTTTAATAAAGAACAACATCACTATAATACTTGCAATATAACAGAGCAAATAAAAAATTGTTGAATAATGGCACTACAGTAAATTAAATCCATAATATCAATAAATGTCAATGGCTTAAACTCACCCATCAAAAGGCAGAGTGGGAGGATGGATCAAAAAACACAGCGCAACCATATGCTGCTTCCAAGAATCGCATCTGAACCAACAAGACAAACACAGACTTAGAGTGAAATGATGGAAAACTATCAAACAGGCTGATGGACCACATAAAAAGGCAGGAACAGCCATTCTCATCTCTGACACAATAGATTTTAAATTAAATAAAGTAATAAAAGATAAGCAAGGCCATTACATAATGATTAGAGGATCAATCACCCAAGAAGACTTAACAATTATTAACATCTATGCACCCAATGAGGGGCCATCTAAATACATCAAAGACCTATTGAAAGAACAACAAAAATACATCAATAGTAATACAATAATAGCGGGAGACTTTAACATCCCACTCTCACACTTAGATCACCAAAGCAGAGAATCAACAATGAAACGAAAATTAAATGAAGAGATGGACAGACTAGAACTCCTGGACATTTTCAGAGATCTTCACCTCCAAATACTGGGATATACATTCTTTTCAAATCCACACAACACATCCTCAAGATAATGGAGTCCATATATAGCAAACCTACAGCCACATCATACTCAATGGACAGAAGCTGAAAGCATTCCCCCTGAGATCGGGGACTAGATAGGGCTGTCCACTATCACTATTACTAAACATAGTATTGGAAGTTCTTGCCATAGCAATCAGGCAAGAGAAAGAAATAAAAGGAATACAGATTGAAAGGGAAGAAGTCAAGCTTTCACTATCTGCAGATGATATGATAGTATACATAGAAAGACCTAAAGAATCCAGCAGAAAATGGTTGGAAGTTATTAGGCAATATAGTAAGGTGTCAGGCTACAAAATCAATGTACAGTGGCATTTCTTTATGCAAACACTAAATCTGAAGAAGAAAACATCCAGAAATCACTGCCATTCACTGTTGCAGCAAAATCAATCAAATACCTACGAATAAAGCTGACCAAAGAAGTGAAAGAATTGTATACTGAAAACTATGAGTCAGTATTCAAGGAAATGAAAACCGATACGAAGAAATGGAAAGACATCCCATGCTCATGGATTGGAAGAATTAATATCATCAAAAGGAATATTCTCCCCAGAGCCATATACAAATTTAAAGCGAAACCCATCAAAGTTCCACCAAGCTTCTTTAAGAGAATAGAACAAAAACTACAATCATTTATCTGGAACCAGAAAACACCTAGAATTGCCAAAACCATCTCGAGGAAAAGAAACAGAAATGGAGGCATCACACTCCCAGATCTCAAACTATATTATAAAGCCATCATCATCAAAACAGCCTGGTACTGGAACAAAAATAGGCACACCGACCAGTGGAACAGAATTGAAAGCCCAGAACTAAACCCCCACACCTATGGACATCTAATCTTTGATAAGGGGGCCCAAAGTATTAAATGGAGGAAGGAGGCTCTCTTCAATAAATGGTGCTGCCTGGGAAATCTGGGTTGAAACATGCAGAAGATTGAAACTAAACCACCACCTTATCTCACCAGAAACAAAAATCAACTTCAAATGGATCAAGGACATGGATGTTAGACTAGAAACTATCAAATACTTAGAGGAAAACATTGGTGGAACACTTTTCCCACCTAAACCTCAAGGACATCTTTGATGAAACAAACCCAATTGTAAGGAAGACTAAAACAGAAACAAACCAATTTGACTACATCAAATTGAAAAGCTTCTGCTCAGCCAAAGAAACTATCACACAAAGAAACCCCTCATAGAATGGGAGAAAATCTTCACATGCCATACATTAAGACAATAGACTAATAACCAAAATATACAAAGAGCTCAGCAAACTTAGCAACAAAAAAGCAAATGACCCCATCCAAAACTGGGCACAGTATATGAACAAAACATTCACTTCAGAGGAGATCCAAAAAGCTAACAAATATACGAAAAATTGCTCCAGGTCGCTGATTGTCAGAGAAATGCAATAAAGATAGCACTGAGATACCACCTCACTCCTGTGAGAATGGCATACATCAAAAAGGACAGCAAAGACAAATGCTGGAGAGGCTGTGGAGACAGAGGAACCCTTCTGCACTGCTGGTGAGAATGTAAATTGGTCCAGCCTCTCTGGAGAGCAGTCTGGAGAACACTCACAAGTCTAGACATGGACCTTCCATATGACCCAGTAATTCCTCTCCTGGGGATATACCCCAAGGATTCCATAATGCCCAACCAAAAAGTTACGTGTATACCTATGTTCATAGAAGCACAATTCATAATAGCTAAAACCTGGAAGCAACCCAGGTGCCCAACAACAGATGAGTGGCTGAGAAAGCTGTGGTATATATACACAATGATATACTATGCAGCTACTAAGAACAATGAACCCACCTTCTCTGACCCATCTTGGATGGAGCTCGAAGGAATTATGTTAAGTGAGCTAAGTCAGAAAGATAAAGATGAGTATGGGATGATCCCACTCAACAACAGAAGTTGAGAAAAAAGAACATAAGGGGAAACTAAAAGCAGGATTTGACTAAATCTAGAGTAGGGCACCAAAGTAAAAACCCTGTGGTGATGTGGGGGATGGACATTCAGCTTCCCTGGGCTGCGGTTAGCAGGGGTAGGTGGGTGGGTGGGATGGAACACAGTCTTTTGGTGGTGGGAATGGTGTCTATGTACACTCCTATTAAAGTGTAGTCATATAAATCACTAATTAATATGAGAGGGGAAAATTGTATTTCTCGAACTTTTTAAAACACAGACTGACTAAGTCTTTTTAATACATAGGCTGAGTCTTTGATATGTTGACTCTCTCAAAGGCCTAGACCGGGGAGAACAGAAGCAACCGGTCAGCTATATACAATATGTTAGGTATTATACAGCAAATCCTAACAAAGGGATTTTTCAAAGCTAACCCAATTATCAAATAATGTGATGATAACAATAACTATCTATTGTCTTCTTGAACCCTAAGACAGCAGGAACCTCACATTTCCACTATAAAGCCTATATTTCCCCCAGTCCTGGACCCTTAAGGTGGGGTGCAGAGACTTCAGGTGTGGAATGACAACCCTTCAGCTTCATTACTCAAGTGAGACCTTTCCTTTCATAGTATTCTCTAATTCCATTCCAGGTGGTTCACTTCCTAACAAAGTCCCAAAACCTAGATATAGACCAGGTCCCCTGAGATAGAGCAAATGTTCACACGTATCCATAAACTAGGGCACAATATATACCTGAAAGCAAAAGTACACAATAGTCTGCAATGAGTACCCCCCAACACTTCATCTGCACTATTCCAGCCTTTAGGTCCATAATTGTTCAACAATTTATTTGGGTTTGTATGTTAACTCTCTTTTCAGCCACCAGGTTCCAGATGCCAGCATGATGCCGACCAGACTTCCTTGGACAGATGACCCCACCAATGTGTTCTGGAGCTCTGCTTCCCCAGAGCCCCACCCTACTAGGGAAAGAGAGAGGCAGGCTGGGAGTATGGATCGACCCGTCAACGCCCATGTTCAGTGGGAAAGCAATTACAGAAGCCAGACCTTCCACCTTCTGCATCCCACAATGACCTTCGGTCCATACTTCCAGAGGGATAAAGAATGGGAAAATTATCAGGAGAGGGGATGGGATATAGAGATCTGGTGGTGGGAGTTGTGTGAAGTTGTACCCCTCCTATCCTACAGTTTTGTTAATATCTCCTTTTTTAAATAAATAAATAAATAAATAAATAAATGAAGAACACTCTAAAACGTGTGCAGAATGGAAGCAGATAATCTATTTATTATTATTATTATTATTATTATTATTATTATTATTATTTACCAGAGCACTAGTCAGTTCTGGCTTGTGGTGGTACTGGGGATTGAACCTGGAGCTTCAGTATCTCAGGTATGAAAGTCGTTCTTGAAGAAACATTTTGGTAGCTCTAGGGGGGTGGGAGACATTTAAAGTGGTGGAGATAATAATCCCAAACATGGAAAAAAAACTGATTCCTCACTTATTTGTATTTGGTCAAAGGACACAGTCACCAAAATATCAAAAGTTGGAACTGGTTAAAGGAATCTTGTTTGGCACCAGATTATTTCTCTCTCTTTCTCTCTCTCTCTCTCTCTCTCTCTCTCTCTCTCTCCCTCCCTCCCTCCCTTCCCTTTCTTTCCTTCCTTCTTTCTTTCTTTCTTTTTTTCTTTCTCTTACAAATTTCAGTTAACTTCTGATTGAGCTTTCAGAACACAATGGAGTAGCATCTAATTCTGAAGTGAAATATACCATCCAAGTTTAGGGGATAATTACCATGAAAAGAACTTGGGATTCATTTTGTAAATCCTGCCTTTGTGTACTGGTGACATTAGAGGCCTCTGCCTACAGAAATACAGGAGGACTATCCCTTCTGAATCTAATGGAACCAATTTTCCTAATAGCATCTCCCATAATTTTCCATAATTATTTGTCTAAATGTACAAATGTACACACAAAGCTGGCAGTTATGTCTCAAAGAGGATGGAAAAGGGTGATGGCTTCTTTTTCAAATGCCTTTGTGGAACTGACACAGAAAACTTGGTTGAGCCTGTTTTGCCAGAGATAAGGAGGAAAGCTAATTAAGACCTCAGCCACTTCTTTAGAGAGTATTAGAAAGCACAAGATGCTTTTAATTGGGTTTTACTTCACTTTTTAAGAATTAATAATTTCCACCTCCATGTTCGGGTAATCATTTTGTTTTCCCAAGCTCCTTTCAAAATAGTGCCCCACTATCATCTTGGCTCTAAATGTCACATGGTCAATCATATTTTATGTAAAAGAAAACTAAGCTAGAAGAAACTAACAGACTTTCTTTTTTCCTTTTGCAAAACCTTCTAGTTTTGCTTCTAGTGGTTTCTGTTAAACTTAGGTACAGTGACTATCTTGTTAACACCTCCTGGGAACTTTAGTTTGTCTAGGTTTTTTTTCTTTCTTTCTCTTTGAACATTTTCAATTATAAATCACTTAATGCCCCCATCTACTGCCTTCCCTCCTTGACTTCAGTTGCCAGATAAATATCTTCCCTTATATGGTGCTGATGGAACTTCGCAAGTCAGAGTTAATTTCAGAACATACATAGATAACTCCTGTCATTTTCCAACACCAAGAAGAATACCTAGCGTAGGCACAATCCCTCTGCAGCCCACTCAATAACATGAGTAATGATCTTTAAGTGAACCATATCAAGACGGTAAGGGCTTTGGATAATGTAGACAAGAAAATTGGAGCAAGTATGCAATTCTTAAAGAAGTGTCACTCTGATTTTCTGCTTAGTGGGGCTACACAATCTGCTAATGCAAACAGCCTCTCAAAGGACTAGAAATGA
The DNA here is from genome assembly GCF_950295315.1 of Erinaceus europaeus. Taxonomy (NCBI): domain Eukaryota; kingdom Metazoa; phylum Chordata; class Mammalia; order Eulipotyphla; family Erinaceidae; genus Erinaceus; species Erinaceus europaeus. The sequence continues at coordinate 44,579,453 of NC_080185.1, forward strand.
GGTTTCTTTTTCCACCAAGCCTGGGTGGGTGCTTGCCTTTATGTCTTTGTGGTGTGTGTGTGTGTGTGTGTGTGTGTGTGTGTGTGTGTGTGTGTGTGTGTGTGATGCTTGTGTATGTACACATGCATATCTCCAGAAATTAGAATGGTAAATCTGAAGTTTTCTTTCAGGCTTATGAATAATAGATACTGGACAGGGGAGCACAGATGATATTTTTCTACTGTCTCTTTGTGCCACTGCATATTCTTGCAATGACCGTACTAGCCCTGCTCAGTTTTGGTTGCACTGCCAGCTTGAAATGAAAATATTTTGTAGTGGGAGACATTAGTCCGCCTACATGGATTTATATCCTTCTCAGCACCTCTTTGACAAAGGAAGGAACACCAGGTCCTCCCACTCCCCACCCTCATTATGGTAAATCATTCTAGACTAAAGAAACTTTAACTCCAAGAGAAAACCCAGTAACAGAGGTTAAAAAAAAAACTTGATTAAAAGGAGGAAGAAGAGAGGACAGAATCAAAAGTAAACATTTGACCTTCCTTCCTTCCTTCCTTCTTTCCTTCCTACCTTCCTTTTTACTTTCTGTCTTTCTTTTCTTCTTTGGATTTGACCAGGGCTTCACTGCTCTGGGGGTGACTTTCTTTTCTTCAGATAGAAACAAAAGAGTGGTGTGTGTGTGTGTGTGTGTGTGTGTGTGTGTGTGTGTGTGTGTGTGTGTAAGAGATCACAGTCCTGAAGCTTCCTTTCATCTGGTGGGGGCCAGGTTTGAGCCTGCTTCATAGCACATGACAAAACAGTGCTATGCAAGTTAGCTATTTAGCTGTCCTTATATTTTCTGATTGTACTAAAATTCCAGAAATTAAAATTTTTCAAGGAAGAAATTAGATGGGTAGAAAACCAGTGTAGGATTTCTTTGAGAAGGAGAGACACAAGAGGCTGTTACAGGAACCCTCAGTGTGAATGAGCTGGGATGTTGCTAGAAACCGTCTCCATATTTGGATGAGAACTGTTCCTATTTCCCATATTCACTATTTGTGTGTTCCTCATAAAGATTTCAGGGAGGGAGTTGAACTGTGTCAGCAGCACCATCCCCATTTTATAGATGGCAAAGCTAAGACCCAGAGAGGTTTTTTTTTAAATTTTTTATTAGTGATTTAATAATGATTGACAATATTGTGGGATAAGAGGGGTACAATTCCATACAATTCCCACCAACAGAGCACCATATCCCATCCTCTTCATTGGAAATTTCCCTATTTTTTAATCCCGCTGAGAGTATGGAACAAAGGTTTTTTTTTGTTTGTTTTGTTTTGTATGTTTGTTTGTTTTTGCCTTCAGGTTTATTGCTGGGGCTTGGTGCCTGCACCATGAATCCACTGCTCCTGGAGGCTATTTTTTCCCTTTTGTTGCCCTTGTTTTTATCGTTGTTGTTGTTATTATTCTTGTTGTTATTACTGTGGTTGTCATTGGATAGAACAGAGAGAAATGGAGAGTGGAGGGGAAGACAGAGAGGGAGAGAGAAAAATAGACACCTGCAGACCTGCTTCACCGCTTGTGAGGCGACCTCCCTGCCAGGTGGGGAGTGGAACAAAGGTCATTATGGGGTGCAGAATGTGGGAGGTCAGGGAGTCGGGCCGTAGTGCAGCTGGTTAAGCGCACGTAGCGCCTAGTGCAAGGACCAGCGTGAGGATACCAGTTGGAGCCCCCGCTCCCCACCTTCCCCTGAAGTTGCTTCACAGGCGGTGAAGCAAGTCTGTAGGTGTCTTTCTCTCCCCCTCTCTGTCTTCCCCTTCTCGCTCCATTTCTCTCTGTCCTATCCAACAACAACAATGACATCAATAATAACTACAACAATAAAACAACAAGGACAACAAAAGGGAATAAATAAATATAAAAAATTTAAAAAAAAAGAAGGTGAGAGGTCTGGCTACTGTATTGCTTCTGAACATGGGTATTGACAGGTCAGTCCATACCCCCAGCCTGTCTTTATCTTTCCCTAGTGGGGTAAGGCTCTGGGGAGGTGGGATTCTGAGACACATTGGTGAGGTCTTGGGCCCAGGGAAGTCAGGTTAGCATTATGGTAGCATCTGCAACTAGGTGGCTTAAAAGCATTAAGATATAAAACAGAACAAATTGTTTAATAATCAGGAACCTAAAGGTAAGAGTATAACAGATGAAATTTGGGGGTCTCCATTTTGGAAAAAGCTAGAAAGTCTATTTTCGGTTGATTCCAAGGGGCCCATGACTTTATTAATTGTTGCCTGAGCCTAACACCTAACATGCAGGTGGGCTAACAGTACTGTCTGGGAAGATGGTGTCGGAGCTGAGGATAGGACTAGAAAGCTGGATCAGGGCAGAGACTATCTCCCAAATATGGAAAAAGTACATAAATACCATTAACTGTAAACCCCAACGATCTGACCTAGGGCCCATATCAATTCATATTTAGCACAGGAACCTGTGTAACCTCTGAATTGCTGTTAGTCTGAGCTTGGATTCCATGGTCATGGCTAGGAGCAATTTAGCCTGCATTCATTTATGAACCAATCTTCCTCAAGTGTCAGAGTATGTTGATCCAGCCTCCCTTCAGAGAATGGGGCAGTTTCTACCACTGTTGTTCTACATTGAGGGCAAGGTCCTGCAGAGGCCCACAAGAGGGTTTATAATATTGTTCCGGATGGAGATGACTAGTGATGGTGCAGAGAGGGATTTATCAGAGGTTTAGGCCCATCTTATCTATGTGAGAATCCAAGGATTCGATGATGGAGTAGTCTGGTGGCAGTGACCAAAGGACCATCGTTAAAGTGTGCTAATCTCTTGTCCTCATCCAACTTTTGTACCTTTATCTGAAAAGATTAGTCTTAGAGTGATTGAGGAAAGTGAAATAAGAAGTAGGTGAGGAGGGTATCTAGGTCTAAGTAGGAACTATCTGATTAAGTACCTTATGTTATCTTATTTTGGTCTTTCTACTTGCTACACTTATTGAGTCACTATAGACTATTGTGCACTTTTACTTCAAGGTATATATTTCCCTCAACTTATCTATAGATGTGCACATGTGCCCTAACTCATGAGCGCTGGTCTATTTCTAGGTTCTATAACTTTGTTAGGAAGTGCTCCACCCAAAATGGAACTAAGGAGTCCTATGAGATAGGAAAGGTCTCACCAGAGTATTGGATCTGAAGGGTTGACATCCCAGACCTGGCATCTCTGGACACAGTCCAAAGTGAAACATGTCGAGGTGGCACTGGTTGCATTGATTTGGTTGAGATCAGCAGATACAGTATCAAATGGTACGGATTAAAAGCAGCATGAAGGGAAATGAATAAAGGCCCAGAGGTTCCAGGACTGGGAAAAATAAGAGTGTATAGAGAATGAGGAAGTTTCCTTCCTGTCTTAGAGTTTAAGAAGGCAACAGATAATTATTATTATAACCAAGTTATATGGGAACTTGGTTTACTTTGAAAATCCCATGGATAGGATTTACTATAGTATACAAGACCTTACCATGATTTATGTCAGATAATGCTATTTATGAATAACTACATCTATATACTGACAAGACCAGTTACTTCTGGTCTCCTTGGCCTAAGATTATAGGTAATTTAATATTTCAAAAAGAAAGTCATTATTAGAAATGCATTGACAATTTAAGACCAATGTTAAAATTCAATCAGTTTACTAATTTGAAACTTTAAGTTCTTGGATTGAAGGAATATATATGCAGAACTGAGGTCAATGCATTAAAAATTGAGACATTCAATCATTTTTCCCCTCTCATATTGATAAAATAGTAATATATAAGACTATAGGTTAATAGAAGTGTATATGAACACCATTCCCACCACCAAAGGTGTGTGTTCCTACCCCCTATAGTGAAGTTGATGATCTACCCTTCCCCAAACCCCCCTCAGCTTTGTACTTTGGTGCAATACTCCAAAATCAGTCAAATTCTGCTTTGCATTTCCCTTTTTGTTCTTTTTGCTCAAGTTCTGTTTATGTATGGGATCATTCCATACTCATCTTTCTCTTTCTGGCTTATCTCACTTAACCCCTTCTAGCTCTATCCAAGATGGGTTGAAGAAAATGGATTCGTTGTTCTTAATAGTTGAGTGGTATTCCATTGTGTATATATACCACAACTTTTTCAGCCACTCATCTGTTGTTAGACACTTGGGTTGTTTCGAGGTTTTAGCTCTTACAAATTGTGCTGCTACGAACATAGGTGTACACATATCTTTTTGGATGGGTGTGTTTGACTCCTTAGGATATATTCTTAGGGGAGGAACTACTGGGTCACATCCTTGAGAGCGTTCTCCAGACTGCTTTCCACAGGGGTTCGACCAGTTTACATTCCTACCAGCAATGCAGGAGGGATCCTTTGTCCCCACAACCTCTCCAGCATTTATTACTGCTGTCATTTTTGATGTATGACATTCTCACAGGGGTGAGGTGGTGTATCATTGTTGTCTTTATTTGCATTTCTCTGACAATCAGTGACTTGGAGCAATTTTTTTGTATGTCTTTTGGCCTTTTTTAAATCTCTTTCACAGTGAATGTTCTTTTCACACCCTCTCCCCATTTTTGAATTGAGTCATTTGCTTTTCTCTTTATTGCTAAGTTTGATGAGCTCTTTATATATTTTGGTTACTAGTCTCTTGTCTGATGTATGGCATGTAAAGATCTTCCATTCTGTGAGCATTCTCTTTGTTTGGGTAGTAGTTTCTTTTGCTGTACAGAAGCTTTCCAATTTGATCTAATTCCACTGATTTATTTTTATTTTAGTATTCTTTGCCATTGGGTCTATAGCAACAAAGGTGCCCTTGAGATTTAGATGGGAAAGAGTTCCACCAATACTTTCATCTAAGTATTTGATAGTTTCTGGTCTAACATCCAGGTCCTTGATCCATTTGGAGTTGACTTTTATTTCTGATGAGATAAAGTGGTTCAGTTTCATTCTTCTGCATGTTTCAACCCAGTTTCCCATCAACATTTATTGAAGAGACCCTCCTTTCTCCATTCAATAGTTTGGGCCCCCTTATCAAAAATTAGATGTCCCTAAGTATGAGGATTTATTTCTGGGCTTTCCATTATTCTCCACTGATCTGTGTATCTATTTTTGTTCCAGTACCAGGCAGTTTTTATTACAACGGTCTAATAATATAGCTTGAGATCTAATAATATAGCTTGAGATCTGGGAGTGTGATGCCTCCATTTTTGTTTCTTTTTCTCAAGATTGGTTTGGAAATTTTAGGTGTTTTCTAATTATAGATAAATGTTTATATTTTTTGTTCTATTCCCTTAAAGAAAATTAGTGGAACTCTGATGAGACTCGGAGAGTTTTTAAGGTCACACAGCTAATTTGTGGCCTTATCAGGACCATTTTTCTTTTCTTTAAGATTTTTAAAATTATTTATTTATTTATTCCCTTTTGTTGCCCTTGTTGTTTTATTGTTGTTGTCGGATAGGAGAAAGAGAAACGGAGAGAGGAGGGGAATACAGACAGGAGGAAAGATAGACACCTGCAGACCTGCTTCACCGCTTGTGAAGTGACTCCCCTGCAGGTGGGGAGCTGGGGCTCGAACCGGGATCCTTACATCGGTCCTTGCGCTTTGCACCACGTGTGCTTAACCCACTGTGCTACCGCCTGACTCCCCCACTTTTATTTTCATATCTTTTTAATTCATCTATAATACAAAATAACTCATGTGTACCTGATTGTTTTTGTTCTTGTTGCTGTCACTGGGGCTTCACCACTACAGTCCAACTTTTTTGGAGAGAGAGAAAGGGAGAGAGAGAGAGAGAGAGACCATAGTACTGGAGCTTCCCCTGGTGATAAGGGGGTGGAGTGCAAACCTGGGTTGTGCACATGGTAAAGTAGACCAATAAATATATTTTTTAATCAAGATGGATGAGAAGTTTCATCTATTTTCAAAACCTTATTCTTTCACTGTTTTTCTTTTTAAGTTTTATTTGTTTGATTTTATTGAAAGAGATTTTTAAAAGGTACAGAGAGAAAGGTCAGAACAGAGCTCAACTCTGGCATATGGTGGTGCTGGCGTTTGAACCTAGGACCTCAGAGCCTCAGATATGAAAGGGAGAACCACTGTGCTATCTCCCCAGCCCTCTGCTTTTTGTTTATCAGTGAGTAGTAAGCAGTAGCTGCATGATTGTATGGAAATTGGTTTCTTTTGCTGAGCTCCATTTTTATCATCTGTAGAGTGAACGTTGGGTCTAATGCTCCCCAGGTTTTCTCTCAACTCTAATTTTTTGTCACTAGAGCCAATGAAGAGAGTCTCTTAATCATTTATCTGAGATCTTTTGTTTTCCTTTGCTATGGATTCATTTCAGTGGAAGTTACTACTGGCTAAATATGACTCTATATAGAGTTAATGCTTTAACTTGTTCCTGAAGGTAACTATGACTCATGTGTGGAAGAATGTTAAAATCTCTCTGTCCAATGACCTGTATCAGCACAAGTGATCCAGATAACTGCTGCTCATGCTACAATGAGACCAGACTGGCCCATCACCCAGAATGCTAAATGATTATGATAATCCTTGAAGGGAAAATGGAAGCACACTTGTCCCTTTGATCCACAATTGGCTTGACATTGAATGCCCAAGACAATGCATATCAAGTCTCCCTCTACTTGTAATAAATACTACCTATATCATCTTAGAAGACCATGGTTAAATTGATGTACCTTTTTGGCCTTGGATTATTTTAGTCGTCTTCACTTAATTTTTTTCTAAAAATTTGCATATATATTTATGAGAGAAAGGGAGAGAGAGAAACAGAACATCATTCTGGCACATGAATTGCTGAGAATTGAACCTAAAACCTATGCTTGAGAGTCCAATGCCTTATTCACTGTGCCACTTTCAACCTTCATTTTAAAATGAAGAGCTGAGTTAACAAAGATTAGTTGCCCTCTCTTGAAGGTGGTCTGAACAACTACATTTGTTGGCCACTTGTGCTTAGTAGAAAACAATAAAGTCATCTGTTGTTGGATGGAGCTTAAAGGAGTGGTGTTAAGTGAGATAAGCCAGAAAGTGAAGGATGAAGATGGGATACTCTCACTCAAGAGTTTAAGAAACAAGAACAGAAAAAAGAAACACAAAGTATTGCACCAAAGTAAAAGACTCTGGGGTGGGTGAGGGTGAGGGTTCAGGTCCTGGAACATGATGGCAGAGGACATAGTGGGGGTTGTATTGTGATGTGGAAAACTGGGAAATGTTATGCATGTACGAACCATTGTATTTACTGTCAACCGTAAAACATTAATCCCCCAATAAAGAAATTTTGTTTTATTATTTTTTGTTGTTGTTTGTTTCTTTATTTAAAAATTTTATATGTATTCTCTTTTGTTGCCCCTTTTTTATTGTTGTAGTTATTATTGTTGTTATTGATGTTGTTATTGTTGGATAGGACAGAGAGAAATGAAGAGAGGAGAGGAAGAAAGAGAGGGGGAGAGAAAGATAGATACCTGCAGACCTACTTTACTGCCTGTGGAAAGACTCCCCTACAGGTGGGGAGTAGGGGGCTCGAACTGGGATCCTTATGCCGGTCCTTGCACTTAACCTGCTGCACTACCGCCCAACTCCCAATAAAGAAATTGAAAAAAAAAAGAACACAAAATAAACGCTGTACTAGATGGGGTATATTCCACCAAAACAAAGGACTCTGGGGTGGCAGGGGAATAAGGAGGTGGAAGGTACACTTTGGGGTCCTGGTAGGCAGTAGTGCACTGGGTTAAGATCACATAATGAAAAGCGCAAGGACCAGCACAGGAATCCCAGTTGGAGCCCCCAGCTCCCCATCTGCAAGGGGAGGTCACTTCACAAGCAGTGAAGCAGGTCTGCAGGTGTCTCTCTTTCTCTCTTTTTCTTTGTCTTCCCCTTCTCTCTCAATTTCTCTCTGTCATATCCATCATCAACAGCAATAGCAGCAACAACAACAATGGGGAAAAAATATGGCTGCTGGGAGCAATGGATTCATAGTGCAGGAACCAAGTCCTAGAGATAACCCTGGAGGCACAAAAAAAAAAAAAAGCTTTATACCCAAGGTTTTGAGATTCCTAAGTTTAATCCCCAATACCACCATATGTTAGAACTGAAAAAGTGCTCTGGTAAAAAGAAAAAGAAAAAAAAAAAAAAAACACCAGGCATGGAATGTCAACCCTTCAGCTTCAGTGTTCCACCACCACCAAGTTCCAGATGCTACCATGATGCCAACTTGACTTCCCTGGACAGAGGATTTTGCCAATGTGTCCTGGAGCCCTACCTCCCCAGGGCCCTGCCCCACTAGGGAAAGAGAGAAAGAGGCTGGGAGTATGCATCTACCTGCCAACAACCATGACCTGCGGAAAAACAATTACAGAAGCCAGACCTTCCACCTTCTGCACCCCATTATGATCCTGGGTCCTAGCTCCCAGAGGAATAAAGAATAGGAAAGCTTCCAATGGAGGGGGTGGGATGTGGAACTCTGGTGGTGGGGACTGTGTGGAATTGTACTTCTCTTGTCCTACAGTCTTGTCAATCATTATTAAATTAAAAAAAAAAAGTAGAAATGCCAGGTTTTCCACATATAAAGTGTATGACCTTGAACAAAGTTGCCCAAGCTCTCAGGCCTATAATCCTCTCCTGTGTGAAATCAGCATGCTAATTCCACTTCAAAAGGGTTGTTGGAATTCATAAAGAGTGTCTAACGTAGTGCATGCTACAAAGTTGTGCTTGATAAGGAGGAACTTGATTTCTAAAAATATATATATATTTTTAGATAGAGACAAAAAGACAGAGTAAAAGGGACCACAGCACTAAAGTTTCCTCCACAGCAGTGGGAACCGAACTGGAGCCTGTGTTACATAAATGGCAAAACAGTACACTATCCAAGTGAGTCATTTGTCTTGCTCCAGGGGTTATTTTTATCAAGGAAGATGAGGTATCACCATGGATAGTGTTTCTATTTATATATGTGTTTGAAAGACTGCATCTAGGGGCCAAGTAGATGGCTCAGCACTAGAGTCCAGGTTTCCAGCCAAGACATAAGAATGGCAGATATGAAACCAGTGGAACATCATGGATGACACTGTGGTGCTTTGCAGTCTTTCAGAAAATAATAAAATAAAATAAAATAAATGAAATGAAATGAAATGGACAGTTGGGCTGGGGCGGTGAATCAGCTACATTGGTTACCTGTGATCTGAAATGGTAACGTTTGCTCTGTGGCCCCACATTAAACAATTTCAAAACATGCATACAGAAACAACCTCAGACCTGGGAGTCTGGTGGTAGTGCAGTGGGTTAAGCGCACATGGCGCAAAGCGCAAGAACCGACATAAGGATCCCGATTCTAGTCCCCGGCTCCCTTCACCACCACAAGTGGTGAAACAGGTCTGCAGGTGTCTATCTCTCTCTCCCCTCTCTGTCTTCCCCTCCTCTCTCCATTTATCTCTGTTCTATACAACACCAATAATAACAGCTACAATAAAACAATAAGGGCAACAAAAGGGAATAAATAAATAAATATTTTAAAAAATTAAAAAGCTCAGACCTTATTTTATCCCTCTCCATTTCTTCCTTTATTTCTTCCTTTCTTTTTCTTTTTCTTTTTTTTTTTTTTCTAGAGCACTGATCAGCTCTGGTTTATAGTGGAAAAGGGGACTGAACTTGGGACTTTGGACCCTCAGGCATAAGAGTCTCTTCGCATAACCTTTATGCTATCTACACCCTCCCTTTCCTCTCCATTTCTTTTTTTATTTTTATTTATTTATTTATTTTGCCTCCGTGGTTAGTGCTGGGGCTCGGTGCCTGCACTAGGAATCCACTGCTCCTGAAGGCTATTTTTCCCATTTCGTTGCCCTTGTTGTTGTGCTTATTGTAGCTATTATTGTTGTCATAGCTGTTGTTGTTGTTGGACAGAACAGAGAGAAATGGAGAGAGGAGGAGAAGACAGAGAGGAGGAGAGAAAGATAGACACCTGAAGACCTGCTTCACCGCTTGCGAAGCAACCTCCTGCAGGTCTCCTTAACGCTGGTCCTTGAGCTTTGTTCCATGTGTACTTAACTCCTCTCCATTTCTATCCCATTGTCTACTACAGTTTCTGGGATCTAGTCAATATTCAAAAATTATTAGTTAGACAAATAATTGAGTAAATAAATGAACAATAGTAATATGAAATAGATGGCAGCAATCAAACAACTGCAAGCCCAAGACCTTGTGATTTGTTTGGTCAGCTTGTAAGTGTGCTGGCAAAATCAAGATTCACACTCACATCTGATTCTAAGTGCTAGTTAACTGTATCTACATCTGGTTTTAATCTATTACTGCACTATTTCTCGTAATATAGAAGCATTTGTGAGATTCTAGAGACTTGTCAATCAATTTTGGTTCATTCACTCAATAGTTTTATGTACAAAAGCAAAATATGGTTGAAACAGTTTCTGTCGGACCACAGCCTTGGCACTGAATCTTTATTCTGTATCTGTTATGGGTTTCTGTACATAATTTAAAAATTTTCACTGTTTTTCCTACAGCACTAAGGCATCTGTTCTGTTTTTTTAAAACTTTATTTTTATTAGTAATTTAATATTGATTTATAAAATCATCAGATAATAGGGGTATAACTCCATACTGTTCCCACGAGCAGAGTTCTGTGTCCCATTCCCTCCACTGGAAACTGCAACAGTTTTCCCAAGGCCACAGATAAAGGTTGACTTTATATCTATCACTATTTATCTAATTTTTTTGCTCATTTTTTCTAAAGTCACAGAACCTAGATATAGACCAGGGCCCATGAGACAGAGCCATGTGCACATGTATCCATAAGTTAGGGAAAATATATACCTTAAAGCAAAAGTGCACAATAGTCTGCAATGGCCCAATAAGTACAGCAAGCAAATAGAAAGACCTTAAGAAGACAACATAGGGAGTCGGGTGATAGTGCAGCTGGTTAAGCACATGTGGCGCCAAATGCAAGGACCAGCGTAAGAATCCTGGTTCGAGCCCCCGGCTCCCCACCTGCAGGGGAGTCACTTCACAGGTGGTGAAGGAGGTCTGCAGGTGTCTCTCTTTCTCTCCCCCTCTTTCTTCCCTTCCTCTCTCCATTTCTCTCTGTCCTATGTAGCAATGATGACATCAATAACAACAACAATAACTGCAACAACAATGAAAAACAACAATGGCAAAAAAGGGAAAATAAGTAAAATTTAAAAAAAGAAGACAACATAAAGTTCTTAATCAAATAGTTTCTACTTAGACCTAGGTACTTTCCTTACCTTCTTTTTATTTCACTTCCTTCAGTCACTCCAAAGCTAAGGGAGGTTGGACCAAAATACTCTACCACCTGAGAAATATGGGTTCAGCAGTGGGTGCTGCCTAGAACATTCCTAGCTATGGCCAAAGAATGTGAGTTCAGACATTCAGGGATACAGAGATTACACAGGCTCCTGCACAGAATATAGGCCCCAGATCAAATTGATGGGGTTTACAGTTAACAATATTTATATACTTGCCTCATATTTGGGAGCTATTTTCTTCTCTAATCCAGCTTTCTAGTCCTATTTCTAACGCTGAAACCATCTCCCCAGACAAAATTTTTGATTCATTTGCATTTAGCTGTCAAGTTCAGGCACAAATTAGTAGTTATGTGCTGCTTAGAATATGTTTAAAATAAACCTACTAGTTTTTTCCAAAATGGAGACCCCCAAACCTCATCTATTATATTCTTGTATTTAGGTTCCTGATTATTAAACAATTTTTTCTTCTTTATATCTTAATGCTTTTTCAGACACCAAGTTGCAGATGCTACCATGATGCCAACTTGACTACCCTGTGCAGATGACTTCACCAAAGTACCCTAAACCCCACCTCTCCAGAGCCCTGCCCCATTAGGGAAAGATAGAAACAGGCTGGGAGTATGGATTAACCTGCCAATGGCCATGTTCAGCAGAGAAGCAATTACAGAAGCCAGACCCCCTAACCTTCTGCACCCCATGACTCTGGGTCCATGCTTCCAGAGGGATAAAGAATAGGAAAGCTTTCAAGAGAGGGGATGTTATACAGAACTCTGGTGGTAGAAATTGTGTGGACTTATACCCCACTTATCCTATGGTCTTATCAGTATTTTGTATTTTTATTGTATGAATAAATTTTTTAAAAAAGATCTTTGGTCCATATTCCCATAGCGATAAATAATAAGGAAGCTTCCAATGGAATACGGAACTCTAGTGGTGGGAAATGTATGAAATTGTACATCTCTTATCCTATAATCTTGTCAATCATTATTAAATCAGTAATAATAAAAATAGGGAAACATAAAGGGTATTTGTTTAGTTCCCAATGAGGAGCCTCCACTTTGAATTTCATATTGACTCATTTCTACTACCTACCCACTGTTCCATGTTAGCATGAAAAAGGAACAGGTTTCACCAACTGGTTTCACATGTATCCTTTGTGGGGGGAGTGAGAGAGAGAGAGCAACTCAAACACCATTTCACCATCTATAGTCATCTATTTTCCCTGTCCTATCTTTCTTTCCTTGCTTGCTTGTTATCACCAAGGTTGCACTGTTCCAGGTCAACTCTTTCAGATAGAAAGACAGAGACAGACACAGAAATGTTGGTCATCATTTCTCTTTTGGCTAATTCTGCTTCTAAAGACCCCTTCTGTTTCTATCCGTGTTGGTCATCATGCCAGGTTCCCTTGCATTGCTTGATGCTGTGGTCTATTTACATAATCACTGTTTTGCTTGAGACCCACCCTGCCTGCAGGGTATTGGTTTAATCCCCACTGGTTAGAACCTTCACAACAGCTGGAGACCTGCCCTGCCTGCAGGGCTTTGGTTTAATCTCCACTGGTTAGATGGAAGCTTGCTATCTTTGTGCTCTTTTTCTTTTCTCCACCCACTCTCCTACCTATTTCCTCTTCTGACCTGCCACTTCTGCTTCAGAAGGTATAAAGGAATTTTTCTCTGATCAATAAAAAATTGCATTGTGTTCCCACTTAGCCACATGTTCCAGAGTCTCTCTCTCCGGTGGTGCTAGCCTGGCACAGAAAGACAGACAGGGATATAATACATCACTGAAGCATCCATCAGTATGGTAAGGGGTGAGAATGAACCTTTGTCTCTATTTTTGTGCACTGCTGAGTATAAAGCCAAAAGTCTCACACATGCAAGATATGCATTCTACTGTGGAGTCACCTCACTGGTCCCTCCAGTTATGAAATAACCCTTGCAAATAGTGTCACAAACTCTGGATCAAGGATAGCACTTAACATTCCTCTTGTTCTTAAGTTCTCACTGCTATTGTAAGCAAAACAATGTAGAACAAAATCAGGTCCTCCAATCACAATCTTTAGTTCAACACCAGACATCTTCCTCCCATCAAAATTACAATGGAATTAGGTTGAGAAAAACAGAGTTACTTATTTGACCTGCTGTGCAGCCCACAACTAAGTAATGAGTCACAAGTGAGGTCTAGATTAGAGCTCAGGATTCCCAAGGTCTGATTTTTGTCCTTGCTTTAGTGCTATGAGTGACTACAGCTTTAAGTAGCCAGATTCATTTGAGGATGTGGACATTAGGCTTCCAGACCTTGGAGTTGAAAAGCATCCATTAGCTTAATTAGATTTATTAAGATACAAAGTAATAGTTACTTTCTCAGTTGAATTTAGAAATACTGCATAGGGTTTCTAATGCCTCATAAAACCAAGTGGCTTTTCAGGCTTGACTTCATGATTATTTGACCACCCCAAACCATTTTTAGCCACTTAGATTAATGATTGCCCAAAGAAATATTGTTCCTAATATCTTTCCATATGTGAAGTACTTGTCCTCAGAAATATAACACACACAGACACACACACACACACACACACACACACACACACACACACACACACACACACACCATTCCCACATCTCATATTTAAGGAGCCTTGTCTTGCCTGACCTGCAAAGAAAGTGAAATTTGTCAGCAAAACCATAGGGCAGCTATATTAGGTCATCTTATTAAGCTATAATGGAAGAAATAATGGATCAGAAGCTAAGAGGCTACTTTGATTCCCAAGGCTGCAAAAAAACTTTCAAAATTTGACTTCTTGGGAGTCAGTGGTAACATAACAAGTTAAGCACACGTGGCACAAAGTGCAAGGAGTACAGAAGGATCCCGGTTCCAGCCCCCAACTCCCCACCTGCAGGGGAGTCGCTTCACAGGAGGTGAAACAGGTCTGTAGGTGTTTATCTTTCTCTCCCCCTCTCTGTCTTCACCTCCTCTCTCTATTTCTCTCTGTCCTATCCAACAACAATGACAGCAATAACAATAACAATAATAACTACAACAACAATAAAAAAATAACAAGGGCAACAAAAGGGGAAAATTTTTTATTTCTTGTGATGGAACTGAAGTATCATGATGGCTGAATGTCAATCATGATTTTTTTTAAAGCACTGAAGGGTATGTACTTTTCAGATAAATACACGATATTGCCATATTTTTATGTTGAGGGGCTAGAAATTTCTTTTGTGGAGATTATTAAGCCAGGAATGTGATAAATACCATCCCATCTCTTCCAGCTAATTATCTTTTGCTTGGGAAGTAGAGGGTAGGAGTGGGTTGAGTTTCAGCAACATGAGAATGACAACTGTGCTACTGATTACTTTACATTATTGATGTGAGAATTCAGTATGGCATAGAAAAAAAAAACCTAATACAATGCTCATCACAAAAACAGCTAAAAAAAAAAAAACTAGCCCCTATTGTAATCAAAACTGCTTGATACTGGAACATGAATAGACACATTGACCAGTGGAATAGAATTGAGAGCCCAGAAGTAAGCCCCAACACCTACGGACATCTAATCTTTGACAAAGGTGCCCACACTATTAAATGGGGAAACTATGAGTCTCTTCAACAAATGGTGCTGGAAAACATGGGTTCAAACATGCAGAAGAATGAAACTAAACCACTATATTTCACTAAACACAATAGTAAATTCCAAGTGGATCAAGGACTTGGATGTTAGACCAGAAAATATCAGATACTTAGAGGAAAATATTGGCAGAACTCTTTTCTGCATAAATTTTAAAGACACCTTCAATGAAACAAATTTAATTACAAAGAAGAATAAGGCAAGTATAAACCTATGGAACTACATCAAATGAAAAATCTTCTGCATAGCAAAAGAAACCACCACCCAAACCAAGAGACCCCTCACAGAATGGGACAAGATCTTTATATGCCATACATCAGACAAGAGTTTAATAACAAAAATATATAAACAGCTTGCCAAACTCAACAACAAGAAAACAAAAAACCCCATCCAAAAATGGGGAGAGGACATGGACAGAATATTCACCAAAGAAGAGATCCAAAAGGCTGAGAAACACATAAAAAAATGCTCCAAGTCTTTGATTGTCAGAGAAATGCAAATAAAGACAACAATCAGATGCCACTTCACTCCTGTGAGAATGTCATACATCAGAAAAGGTAGCAGCAACAAATGCTTGAGAGGTTGTGAGGTCAAAGGAAACCTCCTGCACTGCCGGTAGAAATGTAAATTGGTTCAACCCCTGTGGAGGACAGTATGGAAAACTCTCAGGAGGCTAGAAATGGACCTAACCTATGATCCTGCAATTCCTCTCCTGGGGATATATCCTAAGGAACCCAACACACCCATCCAAAAAGATTTGTGGATACCTATGTTCTTAGCAGCACAACTTGTAATAGCCAAAACCTGGAAGCAAACTGGGTATCCAACAATAGATGAGTGGCTGAGCAATTTGTGGTATATACACACGATGGAATACTACTCAGCTATTATAAATGGTGACTTCACCATTTTCAGCCCATCTTGGATGGAGCTTGAAGAAATCATGTTAAGTGAGATAAGTCAGAAACAAAGGGATGAATATGGGATGATCTCATTCTCAGGCAGAAGTTGAAAAACAAGATCAGAAGAGGAAACACAAGTAGAATTTGAACTGGAGTTGGTGTATTGCACAAAAATAAAAGACTCTGGGGTGGGTGGGTGGGGAGAATACAGATCTAAGAAGGATGACAGAGGACCTAGTGGGGGTTTTATTGTTATGTGGAAAACTGAGAAATGTTATGCATGTACAAACTATTGTATTTATTATCAAATATAAAACATTAATCTTCCAATAAAGTAAAAAAAAAATAATAACTGGCCCCTGACCCCATCATCTGGGGCTCTAGTTGGGGAGTCCTGGGATTCCCACACAGACATGATGAGCCTAAACCAGGAATAGATCCCTCTCTCCATTGTCACTTGTCATATCCATCAGGAACAACATAATGGACCCCTCTGTGGGGCCCCATAGGACCTTGCCCTCAGTGTGGATCAACAATGGTAGAGAATGTTCATCCAACAACAAATGAGTGGCTGAGCAAGTTGTGGTATATACACACAATGGAATAAAAAATGGTGACTTCACCATTTTCAGCTGATCTTGGATGGACCTTGAAAAATTCATGTTAAGTGAAATAAGTCAGAAACAGAAGGCTGAATATGGGATGATCTCACTCTCAGGCAGAAGTTGAAAAACAAGATCAGAAGAGAAAACACAATTCGAACTTGAACTGGAGTTGGCATATTGCACCAAAGTGAAAGACTCTGGGGTGGGTGTCGGGGGAGAGTACAGATCAAAGAAGGATGACAGAGGACCTAGTGGGGGTTGTATTGTTATATGGAAAACTGAGAAATGTTATGCATGTAGAAACTATTGTATTTACTGTCTAGTGTAAAACATTAATTCCCCAATAAAGAAATTAAAAAAAAAGAGTGTTCCATCCTCCAAAGGGGGGTTGGATAACATACTCTATCTACCACATGAAGAAGATGGGTCCTGAAATTGGTGCAACTCAGAATGTTCCTACTGATGACCACAGAATGCAAGTTTGGACCTACAGGGATGTAGAGGTTACATAGGCTCCTATGCTGTTAAGGCCCCAGATCAGATAAAATCGATGCGGTTTACAGTCAACAATATTTATACACCTTTCCCGTATTTCAGAGCTACTGTCTTCCCTGATCCAGCTTTCTAGCCCTTTTTCCAGCCATGACATCATCTCCCCAGACAATAACCTGGGTCCACCTGCATATCAGATGTCAGGCTCAGGCAAAAACTAATAAAGTCATGGGCCCTTTGGAATATACCTAAAATAGACCTACTAGCTATTTCCAAAATGGAGACCCCAAATTTTCATCTGCAATATTCCAGCCTTTAGATTCATGATTAATCAACAATTTGTATAGCTTTATATGTTAACTCTTTTTCAGCCACCAGGTTCCAGATGCTAGCATGATGCCAACGTGACTTCACTGGACAGACAACCCCACCAATGTGTCCTGGAGCTCCGATTCCCCAGAGCCCTGCCCCACTAGGGAAAGAGAGAGAGAGGCTGGGAGTATGGATCTACCTGTCATTGCCCATGTTCAGCGGGAAGCAATTGCAGAAGCCAGACCTTCCACCTTCTGCATCCCATAATGACCCTGGGTCCATACTCCCATGGAGCTAAAGAATAGGAAAGCTATCAGGGGAGGGGATGGAATAAAGAGCTCTGGTGGTGGGAATTGTACTCCTCTTATCCTATGGTTTTTGTCAGCATTTCTATTTTATAAATAAATATATTTTTTTAAAAACTCATTGTGCGTTGCAGAGGGTGGAAGGTCTGGCTTCTGTAATTGCTTCCCCGCTGAACATGGATGTTGACTGGTCGGTCCATACTCCCAGTCTGCCTCTCTCTTTCCCTAGTATGGTGGGGCTCTGGGGAAGCTGAGCTCCAGGACACAGTGGTGGGGTCTTCAGTCCAGGGAAGCCTGGCCGGCATCCTGATGGCATCTGGAACCTGGTGACTGAAAAGAGAGTTAACATACAAAGCCAAACAAATTGTTGAGCAATCATGGACCCGAAGCTTGAAATAGTGGAGAGGAAGTGTTAGGGGGGTACTCACTGCAAACTCTAGTGTACTTCTGCTTTCAGGTATATATTTTGCACTAGTCTATGGATACGTGTGAACATATGCTCTCTCTCACAGAACCTGGTCCATATCTAGGTTTTGGAACTTTGCCAGAAAGTGAACCACCTGGGATGGAATTAGAGTATACTATGAAAGGAAGGGTCTCATCTGAGTAATGAAGCTGAAGGGTTGTCATTCCACACGTGAAGTCTCTGGACACAGTCTGAGCTGAAGCATGTTGAGGTGGCAATCATTGCGTTGATTAGAGTTGTTTTTAATCTTTTTTTAAATTTTTATTTATTGACAAGAAATATTGACAAGACCATAGGATAAGAGGGGTACAATTCTACACAATTTTTAATCATTTAAACTGAACATTTCATTTTCAACAAAGTAATAAAATGTTTATATTTGGAGAAAATAATTAAATTTCTTATTTAATTTTGTATTTAAAAATATGTTAACAATTCCTCTTGTCAAAACCACATCTAGCCACAATTTTCTCTATTATTTTGTCAGTTTTATTTTGTTCTTCCATAATCAAAAAAAGGGGATGTCAGTACCTTAAAATTAGAACTTCCTGTCTGTGAGGAAATACATTTCTATTGTTGGGGCCAAGCTGTAGTGCACCTGGTTAAGCACACACATAACAGTGCCTAAGGCCCCAGGTTTAAGCTCCTGGTCCCCACTTGCAGTAGGAAAGCTTCACAAGTGGTGAAGTAGGGCTGCAAGTGTCTATCTCTTTCTTCCTTCTCATCTTTCATTTTCTGTCTATATACAATTATAAATAAATTAAAGTATACTTTACAAATAATAAGTAAGTAAATTTCTGTTGTTAAAAAAAAAGACATAAGGAAATGAACCTACCCTATGACCCTGCAATTCCTCTCCTTGGGATATATCCTAAGGAACCAAGCAGAACCATCCAAAAAGATTTGTGTATACCTATGTTCATAGCAGCACAATTTAAAAAAATATTTTATTTATTTAAGATAAATGAGAAAGATAAGAAGAGGGAGAAAGAACCAGACTTCACTCTGGTACATGTGCTGCTGGGGATTGAACTTGGGACCTCAGGCTTAAGGGTCCAGTGCTTTATCCAATGTACCACCTCCCAGATCACAGCAGCACAATAGCCAAAACCTGGAAGCAGCCCAGGTGTCCAACAACAAATGAGTGGCTGAGTAAATTGTGGTCTATATACACAATGGAATGCTACTCAGCTATTTAAAATGGTGATTTCACCATTTTCAGCCCATATTGTATGGAGCCTGAAGGAATCATCTTAAGTGAGGTAAGTCAGAAATGGAAGGATGAATATAGGATGATCTCACTCACAGACAGAAGCTGAAAAACAAGATCGGAAGGGAAAACACAAAGCAGAACTTGGACTGGAGGTGGTGTATTGCACCAAAGTAAAAGACTCTGGGGTGTGTGTGTGGGGGGGTGCGGAGTTCAAGTTCTGGAACACGATGGCAGAGGAAGACCTAGTGGAGATTGTATAGTTATGTGGAAAATTTATAAATGTTTGTGCATGTACAAACTATCATATTTAATGTAAAATGGTAATCTCCTAATAAAGACATATAAAAAAGACTTAAGCATTTTTCCTATTTAGTTCAATCGAATGTCTTCATTTTTTTTTTAACACTTAGGAAACAGTGCTCTGCACACATTGGGCATTTGATAAATATCAATTGCTCTTTTATTCTTATATCTTTATCTATTTTTGGTGAGGTTACATAGTTTGTTTCATTTTATTTTTGGAGGTGAGGCATGTACTGTTTTTATTTACTGATTGCTCATTGAACATCTGGCACTGTGTGAGATGAAAGGCAATTCTTTAATGTAGTAATTATTCTTAGTTTAAATGAATAGTTCAAACCCATAAGTAGCCATGATCTTTACTTAGTTTCAAAACCACAGTTCACCTTTCTCTTCTACTTAGTAGGTGGTAACTGGTGTGTGTCAGAGTTAGAACTTAAACTTGGTTTTCTTGGACTTCAAACCACATGCTCATTATACTATACCACTTAGTAAACATTTCTTGAATGCAGCAAATCTATAGAATTTACAAAGCTTGGATCAGAGCTGAAGTGAGATGGTATTGTTCTCTAAATGTTAGTAATTGCTTTCCATGTTCTGCCAAGGAAGCACTTGTTTTGAAGCATTCTGAGTTTGGATTAATATAATTTCTCTGTTTTTTTGCAGAGGACTGAAGAGAGCTACCAATTATGTTTACCATCTACAAAAGGAAAATAATTTAAGTCTATGGACCTGAGCATGTACATTGTACATGATTTTGTTATTGCCACTCTATTATTTAAGGGTAACAAGACTGGTTTATTCATGAGTGGACCTCATTGGGTTGGCCCTAGCTGGATAAAGCTCAAACTTTTAGAGAAAGAAAGACTGTATTGGTAGTATTAGTTCCTAGAGAAATCCTGATCAGGCTACATAGAAATCCAACCAAGAGTGAAGCATGCTGAGGTGGTAGGTTGGGATGAGCGGATGCAATATTGTTTGGTATGAATTGAGAGAAGCATGCAGGAAAGTGGGCCCCACTCTAAGGTTCCAGTACTGGGGGAAATAATAGGCTCTATAGTGGAAATGTGAGGTTTCTGCTGTCTTAGGGTTCAAGAAGACAATAGATTAGTTATTTTTATAGTCACATTATTTGGCAATTGGGTTAACTTTGAAAAATCTCTTTGTTAGGATTTGCTGTATAATACCCAACATCACTGTACTTTATGTCCTTTGACATTATTTGTATATAGCTGTGCCACCAGTTTCTTCTGTTCTCCCTGGTCTAGGCTTTTGAGAGAGTCAACATATCAAAGACTCTGCCTATATATTAAAAAGAATCTGTGCTTTAAAAAGTTTGAGATATACAATCAATTTTCCCCTCTCATATTAATTAAATAGAGATTTATATGACTACAAGTTAATAGGAGTATACATAAACACCATTCCCACCACCAAAAGGCTGTGTCCCATCCCACCCTCCCACACCCCCACCTTCCCCTGCCGCCTTGGGAAGCCGAATATCCACCCTCACCCTCACCCCTCAGCATGCTTAGCTTCAGACTGTATCCAGAGATTTCAGGTGTGGAATGACAACCCTTCAGCTTCATTACTCAGTTGAGACCTTTCCTTTCATAGTATTCTCTAATTCTATTCCAGGCGGTTCACTTCCTAACAAAGTCCCAAAACCTAGATATAGACCAGGTTCCACGAGATAGAGCATATGTTCACACGTATCCATAAACTAGGGCAAAATATATACCTGAAAGCAAAAGTACACAATAGTCTCCAGTGAGTACTCCCCAAGACTTCATCTGCACTATTCCAGCCTTTAGGTCCATAATTGTTCAACAATTTGTTTGGCTTTGTATGTTAACTCTCTTCTCAGCTACCAGGTTCCAGATGCCAGCATGATGCCAACCAGACTTTCCTGGGCAGAGGACCTCACCAATGTGTCCTGGAGCTCCACTTCCCCAGAGCCCCACTCTACTAGGGAAAAAGAGAGGCAGGCTGGGAATATGGATCTACCTGCCAACGCCCATGTTCAGCGGGGAAGCAATTACAGAAGCCAGACCTTCCACCTTCTGCATCCCACAATGACCTTGGGTACTCCCAGAGGGATAAAGAATAGGAAAGCTATCAGTGGAGGGAATGGGATACAGAGATCTGGTGGTGGGAATTGTGTGGAGTTGTACCCCCTCTTGTCCTATGGTTTTGTTAATGTCTCCTTTATAAAATAAATTATAAATAAATAAATAAATAAAATCTTTTTAAAAAATCCAACCAAGAGGCCCATGGGAAAGCATAGTGGATAAAACTTTGGACTCTCAACCATGTCGTCTTGAGTTTTGTCCCCAGCTCTAGTTTTCTCTCTCTCTGTCTCTCTCTCTCTCTCTGTCTCTCTCTCATCTATGTCATAAATAAATAACACTTTAAGAAAAAACCAACCAATGCAAAACTGGCATGTCCTTCACTCCTCCCTTCCATTCAGAATGTCATCCCTGAGCCTCTCCTTCAAGGAATTTCTCAAATGGTTACTGATTTCATCTGTGTCAGGGATAGTGTTGAGTGCTTTACATTACATTATCCACTTGTTCCTCACAAAACCCTGTAATGTGGCTATTATAATCTTTGTGGCATCATTTTATGTTCGTAGTGATACTGTATAAGTAATTTCATTTCCATGAACTATTTGCACTATGCAAACACTATTGAAAAGCACACTGTAAGTTCATATTGCCTCTATTTATTGTGAGTACATGTTCCTTTATGAAAGGTTCATTGAACATTGACAGTGTCAGCACGTGACATAACTCTTAAAGCACATCAGCAATTCTGGAAAGCAAGGATGCTTCCAAGTGTGGTGAATTTTATAATCACAAGTCATTGTTTAAATTTGAAGTACGTGTTTCAAATAAAAATAATTCCTTTTAAAATATTTTTAAATTTATTTATTTATTTATTTATTTTGCCTCCAGGGTTATCACTGGGGCGTGGTGCCTGCACTACGAATCAAATCCACTGCTCCTGGAGGCCAGTTTTCCCATATTTGTTGCCCTTGTTGTTGTTATCGCTATTGGACAGAACAGAAAGAAATTGAGAGGGTAGAGGAAGACAGTGAGGGGGAGAGAAAGACACCTGATGATCTGCTTTGCCTCTTGTGAAGCAACCCCTCTAACAAATGGGGAGCCAGGGGCTCGAGCCTGGATCCTTACGCAGGTCCTTGCGCTTAGCACCATGTGTGCTTAACCTGCTGCTCTTCCACCCAGGCCCCTAAAATAATTTTTAAATGTATTCATTTATTTATTTGATAGGACAGAGAGAAATTGAGAGGGGGAAAGGGAGATAGGGAGAGAGTATGAGAGACACCTGCAGTACTGCCTTACCACTAGTGAAGCCTCCCTTCTAAAAGTGAATACTGGGGACTTGAACCTGAATCCTTGCATACCAGGTTGTAGCACACCTGGTTAAACAAACACACTACAGTGCACAAGGACACAAGTTCAAGTCTCTGGTCCCCACCTGCAGGGGAAAAGCTTCAGGAAAGGTAAAGCAGGACCACAGGTGCCTCTCTGCCTCTCTCCCTCTCTATCGCCCTCCTCCTCAATTTCTCTCTGTCTCTATCCAATAATAAATAAATAAAATTTTAAAATGAATTATAAGTGGAAGTTCTTGCAGCACTACTTTTTAGTTATGTGACATACCCCTTCATGGAGATTTTGTGTCTTAATAATTTGTGTGTGTAAGAGAGATAATAATTTACAATTGCCAACTTAATCTGCCTCTCCCATTAAAAAAAAAAAAAAGCAAAACTGATGCAACATGTTTAGAAGTTATGAAATTCCTGTCATTTGTTGTTTTCTACTTTTTTCTGGCTTTTGTAGATTAATGTGCACTTAAAAACCTTTATTAGTGATTTAATAATGATTTCCCAGATTCTGAGATAATAGGGGTATAGTTCCACACCACACCTACCACCAAGGCTCTTTGCCCCCACCTCCACTCTAAGTCCCAGTGCTAGCCACTCTATTTCCATCAACGTCTTAAATATAGATTGATTACTTTTTCTATTTTTCTGATTCCACTTTCTCTCCCACTTTAAAAAAATATATTTGTTTATTCCCTTTTGTTACCCTTGTTGTTTTATTGTTGTCAGATAGGACAGACAGAAATGGAGAGATGAGGGAAAGACAGAGAGGGGGAAAGAAAGATAGACACCTGCAGACCTGCTTTACCACTTCTGAAGTGACTCCCAGGCAGGTGGGGAGCCAGGGTTTGAACCAGGATCCTTATGCCAGTCCTTGCGATTTGCACCACCTGCGCTTAACCCACTGCACTATTGCCCAACTCCCTCTCTTCCACTTTCAATAAAAGCTTAGCTTTCTTAGCATTCTTTAGGAACATTATTACCACAGTCTTCATCTGTGTTAAACCCCATTATATTGCCATATCTAGCTTTTCCAGTGGAGAAGGTCTCCATAAGGACTGTACAGTTTGACTTCCTAATTTCAAGTTCTTTTGAGGCTACTCAAACTCCAGTTCTATCTGCTGAGTGAATTGTAGAGGAAAGGGTATGAGTCACCTCGAGAACAGCTTCGAGGCTTCCATGCTGCTGGTATATCTCTTGTCTTGTTCCCATAGACATTTGACGGCTTTGTGATTCACCTACCAGTTTGCCATTATCCTTCCTGATGGAGAAGCCTGAGCTACTGATTTTGTAAGCTGTGAAATAGTCCATGATGCTCTTCTCAGCAGCCATGATGGTCACAATGAGTGACACATGGCTCCATTTTTTTATTAGTGATTTAATAATGATTGACAAGATTGTGAGATAAGAGGGGTATAATTCCAGGAGTCCGGCAGTAGTGCAGCGAATTAAGCGCATGTGGCACAAAGCACAAGGACCAATGTAAGGATCCCAGTTTGAGCCCCGGCTCCCCACCTGGAGGGAAGTCGCTTCACAGGCAGTGAAGCAAGTCTGCAGGTATCTATCTTTCTCTCCCCCTCTCTGTCTTCCTCTCCTCTCTCCATTTCTCTCTGTCCTATCAATGACGACATCAGTAACAACAACAATAATAACTACAACAATAAAAAACAAGGGCAACAAAAGGGAAAATAAATAAATATAAAAAATTTAAAAAGAGGGGTATACTGGGTCCATGCTCCCAGAGGGATAGAGAATGGGAAAGCTATCAGGGGAGGGGGTGGGATATGGAGATTGGGTGGTGGGAATTGTGTGGAATTGTACCCCTCCTACCCTATGGTTTTGTTAATTAATCCTTTCTTAAATAAAAAAAGAGGGGTATAATTCCATACAATTCCCACCACCACAGTTCCATATCCCATCCCCTCCATTGAAAGCTTCCCTATTTATCCCTTTGAGGATATGAACCAAAATTCCTCATGGGGAGCAAAAGGTCTGGCTTCTGTGATTGCTTTTTCACTAAACATGGACATTGGCAGGTCACTCCATACCCCCAGCCTGTCTCTATCTTTCCCTAGTGGGATGGGGCTCTGCAGAGGTGAGGTTTCAGGACATATTGATGAGGTCATCTGCCTAGGAAAGTCAGGATGGCATCATGGTAACGTCTGCAACTTGGTAGCTGAAAAGCAGTAAGATATAAAGCAGGACAATTTGTTTAATAATCAGGAAGTTAAAGGTTAGAATAGAGCATATGAAACTAAGGGTCTTCGCGTGGGAAAAAGCTAGTCAGTCCATTTTATATATTCCAAGGAGCCCATGGCTTTAGTCATTATTGCCTGAGCCCAGTAGCTAACGTGCAGATAGGCTAAGACTATTTTCTAGGAAGATGGTGTTGGAATTGAAAATAGGACTTCAAAGCTGGATTAGGGCAAAGAGTAGCTCTCAAACCTGAAGAAAGTATATAAATACCATTAACTGTTAATTCCACTGATGGTACCTAGGGATCACATCTATTTATATTTAGCACAAAAGCTTGTGTAACTTTGTCCCTGTCAGTCTGAGCTCACATTCCATGGTCACAGCTAGAAACATTTTAGGTTGCACTCATTTCAGGACCAGTTTTCCTTGAGTGACAGTGTAGGTTGTCCCAGCCTCCCTTCGTAGAGTGGGGCAGTCCTTACCATTGATGTTTTATATTGAGGGCAAGGTCCTGTAGAGACCCACAAGAAGGCCTAAGATGATGTTCCTGATGGAAGTGATCAGTGGTTGTGGAAAGAAGGATCCATTAGAGGGCTAGGTCCATCTCTCTATATGAAAATCCAAAGACTCTCTGACTAGAGCCCCAGATGATAGGTTGGCCTGGAAGTGACCAAAAAGGCCATCATTAAAGCATCCACAGCTTCATTTTATGGATGTTACTCATTGAGTGTTAAAGAGGTTGAATGACCTGGCCAGATCCCAAGGGCCAGAAACTACAGAGCAGGAACTTGAAGCTGGCCCCATCTGGTTATCATCACTGCATAATACTAGGGTCAGCTATTCAAGTTGCTGGGAGTGTGTGTGTGTCACAGAACTATTTGGGAGGTTCAGCGGCTGACCTTCCTCATGCAACGTTCCACCCCCTGGCATTCTTCCATGGACATCTGCTTTGGACTGGCACTTCTATCGGACTCACTGGTACACCTCTTGGACATTTTGCACAACTTTATAGCAGCTTCCCTTTACGCTGCTGGGTTTCTCAAAGACTGACTACAGCCAGCTGCCTTGGGACTCTATAGGGCATACCCCACTCCATGCTAGGTAATGCCCACAGAGACAGGAAACGCCCCAGAGGCAAGAGAAGCCCACAGAGGCAAGAAAAGCCCCCCTCAGGCCTTCCCTTGGCATCACACTGGTTATTGTTGCTCGCTTACTTGTTCTTCCATGTTTGTGCTAGTTTCTTTTTTTGAAAATGCCTGTACGATATAAATTTCTGTTCACCCCACACTCCTGATACTATGGTCAACTAGTTAAAAAGAAAAGGGGGAATTGTTCGTGTGCTTCTAGTTCTGCTTCTGGGATCCCTTCTGTTACATTGCTTGATGTTGTGATCTATTTACATGATCATTCTGTTACATTGGTTTGGTCTCACTCCCCCTGCCTCCGGGAGATTTTGGTTTAGTCCTTGTTAGTTCCAGGCTTCTTCCTTCTCCCGGCCCCCTACCCTATTTATTTCCTTGGTTCTGGACGCTGCGGCCAGAGGAGAGAGATGGAGGAGCACATTATGTGGTGTTTAGGTTGTTGGACTGCTTGCCTGCTAGTGAATAAAGATTAAACTGTGTTCTCAGCTTAGCCATGTGTCCCTGGTCGTCTGTTACCCGCCCGTGAAACCAGCCTGGAGAAAACAACAGGGAGGTTTGCAAATGATCACTCATTTTTGTCATGCCTTTCATCATGATTACATCAATTGCTATCATTGATTACAGAGCACTGTTGTGATGCTGTATACTGGCTGACCAAAGGAAGGCTCCCAGCCTTCCCATAGCAGATTCCATTATGTGCAGCCACAGCCAAAGTCTTTTTTTAAATATATTTTTTATTTGTTTATCAATGAGAAATATAGGAGAGAGAGAGAAGGGACCAGACATCACTCTGGTACATGTGCCACCAGGGATTGAACTCAGGACCTCATGCTTGAGAGTCCAGTGCTTTGTCCACTGCGCCACCTCCCAGACCACCCAAAGTCTTTTTAATTTTGTTTTCAACAGAGCATTGTTCAGATTTTATCACCATATATGATTGTTTTAAACTATGGAAGAGAAAAAAAATGGATGAGGACATGGACAGAATATTCACCACAGAAGAGTTCCAAAAGGCCGAGAAACACATGAAAAAAAAAATGCTCCAAGTCTCTGATTATCAGAAAAATGCAAATAAAGATAGCAATGAGATACTACTTGTATGAATGTCATATATCAGAAAAGGTAACAGCAGCAAATGCTGGAGAGGTTGTGGGGTCAAAGGAACCCTCCTGCACTGCTGGTGGGAATGTTAATTGGTCCAATCTCTGTGGAAAACAGTCTGGAGAACTCTCAGAAGGCTAGAAATGGACCTACCCTATGATCCTGCAATTCCTCTCCTGGGGATATATCCTAAGGAACTCAACACACCCATCCAAAAAGATCTATGTACACATATGTTCTTAGCAGCACAATTTGTAATAGCCAAAACCTAGAAGCAACCCAGGTGTCCAACAACAGATGACTGGCTGAACAAGTTGTGGTATATATACACAATGGAATACGACTCAGCTATAAAAAATGGTGACTTTACCGTTTTCAGCTGATCTGGGATGGACCTTGAAAAATTCATGTTAAGTGAAATACGTCAGAAACAGAAGCATGAATATGGGATGATCTCACTCTCTGGCAGAAGTTGAAAAACAAGATCAGAAGAGAAAACACAAGCAGAACCTGAACTGGAGTTGGCATATTGCACCAAAGGAAAAGACTGGGGTTCGGGGGGAGACACAGGTCCAAAAAGGATGATAAAGGACCTAGTTGGGTTGTAATGTTATATGGAAAACTGGAAAATGTTATGCATGTAGAAACTATTGTATTTACTGTCAAATGTAAAACATTAGTTCCCCAACAAAGAAATTAAAAATAATTAAATAAATAAAATAATAATTAAGAAAAAATTCAAAAAAAAGAAAAAAATGGTGTGATAGATCCATCTCAGCATATTGGGGGTTACAGGTACTCAGGCCTAGAAGTGATGATTAACAAAACAACTGTGATGATATCACAGGTGGATGACTCTGGAAATTTAAGATGACCTTAGTCACTGTTTAGTCTGTGAGGTGAAAAAACATGTCTTTCCTTACTCAGTCAAAAAACTTAGAGAACCTCAAGTTTTGCTGTGTGTGTGTGTGTGTGTGTGTGTGTGTGTGTGTGTGTGTGTGTGTGTAGGTATGGCTTCACTGTTCCTAGTTGCATTCTCATCCAGGTAGAGATAGAGAAGGTAGAGATAGAGATAGAGACAGAGACATCACAGCACTGGAGCTTCTGGCAGTGCAACCGAACTTTCTGTGAGGAAGCAGGACTCATACCTGAGCTGTGTTTGGCAAGGCACACACCCTACCTGCTAAGCTGTATCTTTGACCCCACAATGGACCATCTAATTGATACTGCATGTGGAAAGTATTTGGGTTCTTCTGGACTTGAGTCATTTGTACAGAGTGGTCCCTATTGGAACTAACTTCTTTTATCCTACAAAATCCAGAGACTAGTGTGAATAGGTCATAATTGGTGAACAAATGCAACTGGAAAGAGAGGGAGGATGATTTTTTTTTTTATTTATAAAAAGGAAACATTGACAAAACCATAGTAAAAGAGGGCTACAACTTCACATAATTCCCACCACCAGAACTCCATATACCATCCCCTCCACTGATAGATTTCCTATTCTTTACCCCTCTGGGAGTATGGACCCAGTCTCATTGTGGGATGCAGAAGGTGGAAGGTCTGGCCTCTGTAATTGCTTCTCCGCTGAACATGGGCATTGACAGGTCAATCCATACTCCCAGACTGCCTCTCTCTTCCCCTAGTGGAAAAGGGCTCTGGGGAAGCAGAGCTCCAAGGCACATTGGTGGGTTGTCTATCCAGGGAAGTCTGGTCGCATCCTGCTAGCATCTGGAACCTAGTGACTGAAAAGAGAGTTAACATACAAAGCCAAACAAATTGTTGAACAATCATGGACCTAAAGGCTGGAATAGTGCAGAGGAAGTGTTGGGGGAGTCCTCCATTTTGTAGATAGCTAGTAGGCATATTTTAGTTATATTTCAAAGGGCCTGTAGCTATACTAGTTTTTTTGTTTGTTTTTGTTTGTTTGTTTTGTTTTTGCCTGAGCCTGAAATCTGATATGCAGATGGATCCTAATTATTGTTTGGGGAGATGATGTCATGGCTGGGGACTAGCTCAGCTGGTAGTGAGCCACACATTTATGACTGAGGCTCCTGGTGTGATCCCATTTGGCTCAAACACTGGAGAGGTGCTCTCTCTCTCTGTCTCTCATGTGAAATCGATTTTGTGTGATTAAACACATCTTTGAAAAATGTGTTTAAGGAGCCAGGTAATGGCACACCCAGTATAGCAAGGACCCTGGCTCAAGCCCCCACTCCCCATCAGCAGAAGGAAAGTTTCATAAGTGAGTGGTGAAGTAGTTCTTTGGTTTTCTCCTTCTCTCTCTCTCTCTCTCTTTCTCTCCCTGTCTTCCCCTTTTATCTCAGTTTCTCTTGGTCTTATCACTATACAATAAATAAACAAATACAAATAAATACATTTTTTAAGTAAAACAAAAAGAAAAAGTCTTTAAAGGCTGGCAAAATAGCTTACCTGGATAGTGTGCTGCTTTGCCAGGCTGCCATGTGACCCAGGTTTGAGATCAGTTTCCACCACATTGAGGGAATCATCATCAGTGCTGTGATTCCCCCCACTGCCCCCTCTTCTGCCTGTCTTGAGCCTTGTATCTGAAGGGGAAAAAAAGTTGTTTTGTCTTTTTTGCCTCCAGGCTTATTGCTGGGGTTTGGTGCCTGCACTAGGAATCCACTGCTCTTGGAGGCCATTTTTCCCATTTTGTTGCCTTTGTTGTTGTTATTGTTATTGTTATCAGGACAGAGAGAAATCGAGAGACGAGGGGAAGACAGAGAGGTGGAGAGAAAAATAGACACCTGCAGACCTGCTTCCTTTGAGCTGGTCCTTGTACCATGTATGCTTAACCCACTGCGCTACCAGCCGGCCCCTTGTTTTTCTTTTTTAAGGCATGAGAGGAATAGCTAATGCCACCTCTTTCAGCTGTCTCATGAATCCACCTAGAAAAATTCAGCGTATGTCCCATGTATCACATTTGAGAACAGTGTAGCCACATTTGTGGGGCACAGCCAGGAACAGGAATTAGGGTAGGTCACATGTTGGAAATATTTTCTTTGGTGATGAATTAAGAAAACAAATGGCATTTAGAACTGTAGGAAGGCATACTGACCATCCTGAAAGCCACTGTCTCATTGTTTTCTTTCAATGAAAGCCTCAAGTTAGATTTTTACTTTTTTCCTTTTCTTTAAATCTGTATATGATCACTTAGCTTTCAATGTAGGATAGAGCTTTTGAGTATAGGTCCACAATCCTGTGAAATTTTAATTTTCTTTTTTTTTATTTAAGGGAACTCTTCCTTTCTTCTGCAGACCTATTTTTTTCTTGTTTCTATTGTATGTTTCCCCTTTTCCTCTTGACTCTTGTATTATTGATAAAGCTTGTCTGTCTTCAGTTTAGGTTTTGCTTTTAGTACCTACCTCCCATTTTGCCTTTTTGAGGTCTGTGCAAAAACTCACTGGATGGAAATAACAACTCATCTTTTTGATGAAAAGTTAACCTTATCTGTGATACATATGTTTTCTATGAAGAAATAACTAAATTCTGCTTTGTGTCAACATGGTGCATTTCCAAAATAGTTTGACTTTCTCTTTGAATACTGAAGTAGAGTCATACTAAAGTAGAATTAAAGGTTGATGAAGCCAGGCAGTAGCACATCTGGCTGTGTACACGTGTTACATATTATGCATAAGGAACTGGGTTCAACCCTCCTGCACTGCTGTTGGGAATGTAACTTGGTCTAGCCTCTGTGGAGAGCAGCCTGGAGAACTCTCAGAAGGCTAGAAATGGACCTACTTTATGATCCTGTAATTCCTCTCCTGGGGATATATCCTAAGGAACCAAACATACCCAGTCAAAACGATTTGTGTCTACCTATGCTCATAACAGCACAGTATATAATAGCCAAAACCTGGAAGCAACCCAGGTGCCCAACAACAGATGAGTGGTTGAGTAAGTTGTGGTATATATACACAAGGAAATTCTACTCAGCTATTAAAAATGGTGATTTCATCATTTTCAGTCCATCTTGGATGGAGCCTGAAGGAATCATGTTAGGTAAGATAAAACAGAAACAGAAGGATGAATATGGGAGGATCTCACTCATAGACAGAAGTTGAAAAACAAGATCAGAAGGGAAAACACTAAGCAGAACTTGGACTGGAGTTGGTGTATTGCACCAAAGTAAAAGATTCTGTGGTGTGAGGGAGGGTTCAGGTCCTGGAGCATTATGGTAGAGGAGGACCTAGTGGTGGTTGAAATGTTGTGTGGAAAACTGGGAAATGCTACACATGTAAAAACTATTGTATTTTACTGTCAACTGTAAAGCATTAATCCCCCAATAAATAATTTTTTTAAAAAGGAACCAGGTTCAAGCCACCAGTTCTCACCTTCCTACTATAAGAAGGAAGCTTCACAAGCAGTGAAACAATGTTGAAAGTATCTTTCTTTCTCTCTCTCTCTATCTTTTTCAATTCTTTTTAAGTATTTCTCTTTTTAATTATCACTTTCTTTTTTAATCTTGTTTATTTTTGGATAGAGAGAGAAAAATTGAGAGAGGCTGGGGAGATAGAGGGAAGAAAAGAGACAGAGAGACACCGGCAGTCCTGCTTCACTGCTCATGAAGCTTTCCCCCTGCAGGTGGGGACCAGGAGCTTGAACCTGGGTCCTTGTGCACTGTAATGTCAGTGCTTAACCGGGTGCACAACTACCTGGCGTCTCTTCTTTTCTTCATTCTTCTCTATTGCCCACTTCCCTCTCAAGTTTTCTTTGTCCTATCAAGTAAAATAAATGAGAAAGGGAGAGAGAAATGGCTGCCAGGAGGTGTGGATTCATCCTGTAGGCACGAAGTCCCAGAAAAAACACAAAAACACTGGTGGCAGAAAGGAGAGACAGGGGGTTGGAAAGTAGAGGTGGATGAAGGGGAAAAAAGCATGTAGTCATAGACTCTCAAGCAGATGTACTCACATTCACAAATTTCCTCTTTTTCTTCTGTCAGGTGACTGTCTTCTTGTTGAGAGTTAGTTTACATAGAGAAGAGGTTAAAAACTTCACGAAGCTGAGCATGGTTTGCATACCTGCAATCATGGGAAAAACCCTAGTCCTTTCTGCATTGTATGAGCTCCACACTGGCAAATGTGTGGTATGATTTTATTCTACTCTCATCTTTCTCTAAAGTTTATATGCCAGCAGCTGAGCGTAGTTCAAACTCCCTATCAATGTGGTGAACATATTTTCCAATTGCAGGTCAGGACACATTGTCTGACAGATTCCAGTGTACTTCAAGGGACAGTAGAACAGAATATTGGAAGGCTGAACTGTTGTAGAATATATACACACACCAGTATTAGGAAAATGAGCATGTTCAAATTTTGGGGACATGGATATTTTGTGTGTGTGACCATGAATGCTGAGTTGTGCTACTGCATATTTTTGTTACATATAAGACCTTACAATTGTCCATCCTGAGCTTTCAGGTAGGGTTAGGCTAGTTTAAACCCCAGAGAAATCCTGTGATTGTTCTTTGTTTCCTGTGCTGTAGACACTTTGCTTCAGGATCTGCACAGTGTGGGAATAATGTATTTATCTGAAGAGAAACCAACTGAAGCACCATACTGAATTTCTTAAAGGTCCTGACTTGTGTAGTCAGTGTGTTTACTTAATGTATAAGGATTATGCGTGGAATTGGGGAGAGTCATGTGACTTAATGGTCTTACAAATATCTTCTGGTCTGAGAAGGAACAAAGTAGCCAAAGTCTGTGGGAGGTGTGAAAGAATTAATTATGTCATGCAAAGAATCCTTTTCAGCCTCAGGGCCCAGGCCACTTAGATAGGTGAGAAACCTGTTAATGCACAGTTGGACCTTATATCCAGGCTATCATCAAGTTCCCAGAAAGAGCCTGATTATTTCAAAAATAATAATAGAGAGTCGGGTGGTAGCGCAGCAGGGTAAGCGCATGTGGCACAAACCATAAGGACTGGCTTAAGGATCCTGGTTTGAGCCCCCAGCTCCCCACCTGCAGGAGAGTTGCTTCACAGGTGGTGAAGCAGGTCTGCAGGTGTCTATCTTTCGCTCTCCCTCTCTGTCTTCCCCTCCTCTCTCCATTTCTCTCTGTCCTATACAACAACCATGACACCAATAGCAACAACAATAACTATAATAATAAAACAACAAGGGCAACAAAAGGGAATACATAAATAATAATAATAATAATGTCATCTAGTGTTCTGACTGTAAAACAAAGTTTCCTTTTCTCATTTGACAAAGTAAAGTCTCTATTTCACATAGAATTTATTTTGATTTTTATATTAAAATCAGGACTTGAAAGGCCCAGTCTCTTTGAAGTGCAAGGTGGCAAAAGAGACAATACATCCCCATTGGCTTTCATGTTCCAACTTTGGGAGTCTGAGGTTGCTATTACACCCCAATGTTTGCAGTTGTCATAGCAATGACACTGAAAGGAATTTTCTGGGTCCAGACTGTGGTACACTTGGTTGAGAACACACATCACCATGTGCCAGGACCTAAGTTCTAGCCCCTAGTCTTCACCTGCAGGGCAGGGGCGCTTCATGAGTGGTAAAACAAGTGCTTCAGGTGTCTGTCTTTCTCTGTCACTCTCAATCTCTCCTCACCCCTCTCAATTTTTCTCTGTTCTATCAAAGAAAAGGAAAATGGAAATAAATAGCCACCAGGAGTGGTAGATTTGGTGCAGGTACTGAACCTCACTGATAACCTTGGTGGCAATCAAAATAAATAAAATTAAGAAGGGAAGGAGGGAGGGAAGGAGTACCCCTGTTGTTTGCTACAAAATAAGATAAAGGGAAGGTAGGTGGGTAGGGGAAAGAGCTCAAGGGGGGGAGGGGAAGAGACAGCATAATGATTATGCCACAAGAATTTCACTCCTGAGGTTTCAAAATCCCAGGTTCAATCTTTGGCACCACCATATATCAGAGCTGAGCAGGGCTTTGGCAAAACAAACAAACAAACAAAAACAGGGCAGGAAAGCTTATATAATACTTATTTCATACCTGAGGTTCCAAAATCCTAGGTGAAATCCGTCTTCACCACCATAAGCCAAATCTGAGCAATGTTCTGATAACTGAAGAAGAAGGAGGAGGAGGAGGATAGAAATGAAGGAATAGTCTGCAGTGAGTCAGTATAAAGTTCCTAATAAAATAGTATCTAATTAGACTTAGATACTGTCCTCACCTACTTCCTATTACAGTTCTCTCACTCACTCCAAAACTAACCTTAGCAAAGCAAGAACTGCAAAAGCTGAAGGGCAAGAGACTGGCATACTTTAATGATGACTCTTTAGTCATCAGGCCACTCCATCAGCTGGGAGTGGAGTCCTGAGATTCCCAAACAGACAAGATGGGCCTAGACCTCAAATAAATCCCTCTTTCCATTGTTACCAATAGTCTCTATCAAGAACAACAAAATAGACCCCTTTGTGGGCCCCCCCATAGGACCTTGCCCTCAACTTGGATCAACAACAGTAGAGAATGTCCCATCCTCCAAAGGGAGGCTGGACAGCATACTCTATGCTACACCTGAGGAAGATAGGTCTTAATATTGGGGCAGCTTTGAACGTTCCTACTCATGACCACAGAATGTGAGCTCAGATCTACAGGGATGTAGAGGTCACACAGGCTTCTAAGCTACTTATGGGCCCCAGACCAAATCAAATCTATGGGGTTTGCAATCAACAATATTTATACACCTTTCCCATATTAGGGAGCTACTTTCTTCCCTGATCCAGCTTTCTGGTCCTTTTTCCAGCCATGACATCATCTCCCCAGACAATAACTTGGATCCACCTGCATATCAGATTTCAGGCTCAGGGAAAAAAAAAAAAAAAAAAAACTAGTACAGCCACAGGCCCTTTAGTATATAACTAAAATATGCCTACTAGCTGTCTACAAAATGGAGAAACCACCCCCCCCCCAACACTTCATCTGCACTATTCCAGCCTTTAGGTCCATGATTGCTCAACAATTTGTTTGGCTTTGTATGTTAACTCTCTTTGCAGCCACCAGGTTCAAGATGCTAGCATGATGCTGACCAGACTTCCCTGGGCAGAGGACCCCACCAATGTGTCCTGGAGCCCTACTTACCCACAACCCCCCACCCCACTAGGGAAAGAGAGAGGCAGTCTGGGAGTGTGGATCGACCAATGCCCATGTTCAGAGGGGAAGCAATTACAGAAGCCAGACCTTCTACTTTCTGCATCCGACAATGACCTTGGGTCCATACTCCCAGAGGGCTAAAGAATAGGAAAGTTTTCAGGGGAGGGGATGGGATATGGAGAGCTGGTGGTGGGAATTGTATGGATAAGATAACTGTTGTTATCTTATCCTACTGTTTTGTTAATGTCTCCTTTTTATAAATAAATAAAAAGAAAAGAAATGAAGGAAGGAAGAGAGAGAGGCAGAGGGAGAGAGAGAAGATAAATGGAAGGCAGTGGAAATATTCATGTTTTTAGCTTGATTGGTGAATCAGATCAGACTCTATGCTTACCTTCTAAAAGTCATCTCAAGAATCAGCTTGGGAGGACAACTTTCACTCCTGAAGTTTAATTAAAAAAAATTCCTGTGGGGGCCCTAGTCGGGGAGTCCTGAGATTCCCAAAAAGACTTGATGGGCCTAGACCTTGAATAAATCACTCCCTCCATTGTTACTGGTCATCTCTATCAGGAACAACACAATAGACCCCCTTGTAAGGCCCCAATAGGACCTTGCCCTCAACATGGATCAACAACAGTAAAGAAATTTCCATCGTGGGAGTAGGGCTGTAGCGCAGTGGGTTAAGCACAGGTGGTGCAAAGCACAAGGACTGGCATAAGGATCCCGGTTCGAACCCCGGCTCCCCACCTGCAGGGGAGTCGCTTCACAGGCGGTGAAGCAGGTCTGCAGGTGTCTATCTTTCTGTCCTCCTCTCTGTCTTCCCCTCCTCTCTCCATTTCTCTCTGTTCTATCCAACAACGACAACAACAATAATAACTACAACAATAAAACAACAAGGGCAACAAAAGGGAACAAATAAATAAAATAAATATTAAAAAAATTATTTCTAAAAAAAAAAAAAAGAAAAGAAAGTTCCATCGTCCAAAGGGAGGCTGGACAACATACTCTGTGTTCCACCTGAGGAAGATGTGTTCTGAAATTGGGGCAGCTTGGAACATTCCTACTCATGACCACAGAATGTGAGCTCAGATCTACAGGGATACAGAGGTTACATAGGCTCCTAAGCGGAATATGGGCCCCAGGTCAGATCAAATCGATAGGGTTTATAGTCAAGAATATTTATACCCCTTTCCCATATTTGGGAGCTACTCTCTTCCCTGATTCAGCTTTCTTGTCCTTTTTCCAGCCGTGACATCACCTCCCCAGACAATAACTTGGATCCACCTGCATATCAGATTTCAGGCTCAGGGAAAAAAAAAAATACTAGTATACTCATGGGTCCTTTTGAATATAACTAAAATAGGCCTACTAACTATCTACAAAAACAGAGACCCCAAATCTTCATCTGCAATAATCCAGCCTTTAAGTTCATGATTAATCAACATTTTTATGGCTTTATATGTTAACTTTTCTTTCAGCCACCAGGTTCCAGATGTTACCATGATGTCAACCGGACTTCCCTGGGCAGACGACTCCACCTATGTGTCCTGGAGCCCTACTTACCCAGAACCCCCCACCCACTAGGGAAAGACAGGGACAGGCTGGGAGTATGAATTGACCTGTCAATGCACAAGTTCAGCGGGGAAGCAATTACAGAAGCCACACCTTCCACCTTCTGTACCCCATAAAGGCACTGCGTCCATGTTCCCAGAGGGATAAAGAATGAGATAGCTATCAGGGGAGGGGAGGGGATACGGAGTTCTGGTGGTGGGAATTGTATGGAGTTGTACCCCTCTTATCCTATGGTTTTTGTCAGTGTTTCCTTTTTATAAATAAAATTAAATTTAAAAATTAAAAATTAAATTAAAAAAATTTTAAAAAATAAATTAAAAGAAGATTCCTGTGAACTCTAACTTTACTTCAAATTCTTTAGAACTAAGAAGGGTCTCCTGTTTTTCTTCTTGTTTATCATTTTTATTGGGAGGAGTGGGGATTAATAGTTTACAGTGAATCATTGACATCCAGGTACAATTTCATTATGCAACAAAACCCCAAGGTTTTTATTTTATTAGTGACTTAATATTGATTTATAAAATTATAAGATAACAGGGCTATAATTCCACAATATTCCCACCACCAGAGTTCTGTATCCGCATTCCCTCCATTGGAAGCTACAGTAGTTCTTTCAAGTTTGCAGATACAGGTTGATTATTATTTCTATAACTATCTGTATATATATATATATACAGATATCTGTATATATATATATATATATATATATTTGCCCATTATTTCCTATGATCTTGCATTCTCTTCTTTTCTAAGTCTTACCTACACCTGTTACTACTTCCAAATTTCCTTCCTTTTTTTTTCTGTGTCTTTCTCTGGGTTCTGATGGAATTGGAGTCCAGAGCCTGTTGGTCATCTTCATCTATCATTTCTCTCCCTCTGGGAGTATGGACCAAAATTAATTTTGGGGTACGCAAGGTGGTAGTTCTGGCTACTAAAATTGCTTCTCCTCTGGCATGGACATTGACAGGTCGATCCACACCCCAGCCTTTCTTCTGTCTTTCCTCAGTCAGTTAGGGCTCTGAAGAGGTGAGGTTCTGGGAAACATTGGTGAGGTTATCTGTTAAAGGAAGCCAGGATGGAATCATAGCAGTATCTGCAACTTGGTGGCTGAAATGTGGCAACATACAAATCAAGACAAAACAATAAACAGGAACCACAAAGTAGGAATAGAGTAGATAAGAATAGGGACTTTAGAGTGGGAAGAAGCTAGGAAGTTCGTTTTAGGTATGTTCCTAGGAGCCCATGACTTTCGTAGTTTTTGCTTGTGTTTTATAATTAACATGGAGGTGAACAAAAATACTGTCTGGGAAAATGGTGTCAGAATTGAGAATAGGGCTAGAAAATTGGATTAGGGCAGAGAGTAGCTCCCAAGTCTGAAAAAAAATCTACTAATAGAATTAACTGTTGGGGTCAGGCGATGGTGCACTGGCTTAAGTGCACATAGTACAAAGTGGAAGGACCTGCACAAGGATCCCAGTTCGAGCCCCTGGCTTCCCACCTGTAGGGGACTGCTTCACAAGCAGTGAAGCACGTCTGTAAGTATCTATCTTTCTCTCTCCCTCTCTGTGTCCCCTTCCTCTCAATTTTTCTCAGTCCTATGCTGTAAAAATGGAAAAGATGGCCACCAGGGATGGTGGATTCATAGTGGAGGTACCGAGTCCCAGCGATAATCTTGGAGGCAAAAAAAAAAAAAAAAAGAATTATCTGTTACTGTTTATCCCATCAAAGTACCTAGGATCCATTATTGTTGTTTTCGCCGGGTTATGTTGTTTTCGCCAGGCTGGCTTCACGGGTGTGTAACAGACGACCAGGGACTCATGGTTGAGCTATAGGCAGTATCTCTTTATTCATGCAGGACGCAGCACAATCTAAGACGAGCTAAGCTAAACTCAAGGTACGGTAAAACTCACAATGCTGTCTTTATATATACTTGCCAAGTAGGGTGGAAACAGGATGTGACAAAGAGAGGGTGAAGAGAAAAGTGACTGGTGACAGTCAGAGTGTGACAAGGAGGGGGTGGAACAGGCGAGAATCCTATCACTGAACCACCAATGCCCTGGAGGGAGGGTGGTACTTGTTAACAGTGGTTATGTAAATAGAATGAAGTGGTTATGTAAATAGAATAGTGTTAAGCAGGGGGGATTTAAACCAAATGAAACAGAAGGGGTCTCATGCATACCAACACATTATATTCACATTTAGTGCAGGAGCCTGTGTAACCTCTGAGTCCCTGTTGGTCTGAGCTCAAAGTTTATGGTCACATCTGGGAATATTCTAGGCTGCACTCATTTAAGAATCAGCATTTCTCAAGTGGAAGGGTAGGATGACCCAGCCTTCCTTTGAAGAGTGGAGTAGTCCCTACCATTGCTACTTTATAGGGCCCCAGATGATAGAGTGGTCTGGTATTGACCAAAAAGGCCATTATTAAGTGAGCCAGACTCTTGCCCTTATCCAGATTTTGTAGTCCTTTCTTTATATGACAATCTTAAACTTTCTCCCAACTACTAAAAGCGTTGGCTGTCATTTGCTGTATCCAAACCAGTAGATCTTAGGTTTATGGGTATCCTACTTTTCCAGAAGACAAGTGAGATGAGTCTACTCAAATTCAGGATCACTGCTTGGGTTCTCTCCAATCTTTAACTTAGCAAGTGTACACAGTATTTTTTTTTTTTTAGTATTTGTTTTTATTATTTATTCCCTTTTGTTGCCCTTATTGTTTTATTGTTGTAGTTATTATTGATGTCGTTGTTGTGGGATAGGACAGAGAGAAATGGAGAGAGGAGGGGAAGACAGAGAGGGGGACAGAAAGACAGACACCTGCAGACCTGCTTCACCGCCTGTGAAGCGACTCCCCTGCAGGTGGGGAGCCGGGGCTCAAACGGGGATCCTTCCTGGGGTCCTTGTGCTTTGCGTCAAGTGCGCTTAACTCGCTGTGCCACCGCCCGACTCCCAAAGGAATAGAAACGTGGCCCATACGGGGATCGAACCCGCGACCTTGACGTTATTAGCCGAGTTTTAATTAGTTTTAATCCGGGGACCTTTGTCTTGTTGTACCGAGCCACTGTTCTTGGTTAAAGCCTATATGAGACCTCAGAGCTTGTAGGATCTAAATCTATAATGTTAATGTTAATTTTTTTGTACTTATTCTTCTACTTCTGCCCCCCCCTTTTTTTATTACTGGGGATTCACTGCTTCAACTCAACTTTTTTTTTCATATAGAAAGAAACAGAGAGAAAGAGGGAAAGATACTACACAGCAGTCAAGTTTCCTCCAGTGCAGTGGGGCCTGGGCTTGAACCAACTTGGGTTGTGCACTGTCCAGGTAAGCTATCTTGCCAGCCCTAAATATTAAATGTTTCCGTCACCCTGTCACCTTTATTACAAATGGGTGGGAAGCCCAGATTATGAACATGAGATAAAAATCAGTGTCTTTAGTATGATTTCTTTGTGTTCTTTCCTTTTATTCTGGCCTTCTATTGGAAACATACTGTTTGAGTTTTTAGGATTTGTCTTTCATTAAACAAGATATTGAGTATCCAAGTAGTGAACACTGTCAGAGCTCATTTCTTTCACAAAGATCATAGAGTAGCAGTTAATATATGTGCTGCCAAAACAAACACATGTAGAGTAGCAGTTAAGAAGAACACACGCTTTGGGACCAGCAGAGTAACACATGGGATGGTATGCTTCTTTGCCATACATGTGATCTATGTTTGAGTCCAGCCACAAGCCGGGGCTGGGCGGTAGCATAGCGGGTTAAGCACACAAGGCGCTAAGCGCAAGGACCAGATCCCCGTTCTAGCCCCTGGCTCCTCAACTGCAGGGGTGAGGGCTGGGGGTTAGGGGTTGGGGGCTGGGAGCTGGGGGCTGAGAGGGCTCACTTCAAAAGTGGTGAAGCAGATGTCTATCTTTCTTTTACCCTCTCTGTCTTGCCCTCCTCTCTCCATTTCTCTCTATCCTATCCAACAAAAACAACATCTATGACAACAATAACAACTATAACAAGCACAACAACAAGGGCAACAAAATGGGAAAAATAGCCTCCAGGAGCAGTGGATTCATAGTTGCAGGCACTAAGCCTCAGTGATAACCCTAGAGGCAAAAATAAAAAAAAGAAAGAAAGAAAGAAAGAACGGAAGGAAGAAAGGAAGGAAGGAAGGGAGAAAGAAAGAGAAAAGAAACCTTTGGTACTGTCATTTATTCTCTTTCCTTCTTTCTCTCTGCCTCTGTCTTCTTTGCCTTTTTTTCACAATCTAAGGGGGGGGAGGCATTACAAAAGGCAGACCTCACACCTTCTGCACCCATAAAGACCTTTGGTCCATATTCCTAGAGGGATAAAGAATAAGCACCCTTCCAGTGGAGGGGATGGGATGTAAACTCCTGACGGTAGCAATTGTGTGGAATTGTACCTCTCTTATCCTACAATTTTTTCAATTATTATTAAATCACTAATAATAATATATTTTTAAAGAAAAGTATATATTTTAAAAATAAATTTCTTTTTCTTTTTTATGACACCTGCAGACCTGCTTCATTGCCTGTGAAGTGACCCCTTTGGTGGGGAGCCAGGGACTCGAACTGGGATCCTTACACAGGTCCTTTGTGCCATCTGCGCTTAACCTGCTGCTCTACCGCTTGACTCCCATACCTCTTTTTCTTAAAAAGAAATCAGCACCAAAGTCACAAAGGATGGGAAGGTTAGGGTACCAGAATTTGGCCTTGGCCACCTGCCTAATTTGTAGGGTTTTCTCAGTAATTCCTTTCATCCCTGCAAGAGCATAACCAGTTTGCATTAGCAGGCATCTTAGAACTCTGGCAGTGGTAAGTAATCATGGTAAGTGAGATGAGCCAGAGGGAGAAGGATGAATACAGGATGATCTCACTTACAGGTAGAATGTAAGTAAGGGATGAAAAAAATGAAGCTTGTACTGGGTGGGGTGTATTGCAGCAAAGCAAAAGACACTGGACAGTGAGTAAAGTGAGGTGGGAGTTGGGTATTCAATCCATGATGGTGAAGAGAGACTTGGGTGGGTGGTGGGAGTGGTTTGCAATAACTACCCTGTCAGGCATTACTTCCTCTATAAAATGGAAAAAAAAAATCCAACCACATTTTTGGCTTCTCAGTTTATTCAAGTTTGTACTGAAATCCATTCCAATCTTTCTGGATCACCGAAGGGAGCCAAATGACCTGCTGGGAATGATTATTTTTCAAGTCTCCAGCCTGTCTATTAACCCCCCTCTGACAGAACCAAACCTCCGAGTGACATTGACTTTCTGACCCTCTGCTCCATACTCCTCCCACTTAGCAGGAAGTGGTGCATAACCAGTCGGTAAATTTCTTTAGGGCAAAAGAAAGAAATAACCATAACCCTTATGTTAATTAGTCACTTATCACACTAACCAGGCACATTGATTTGAGAGTGTCCCTACTGCTGGTTTTTTCAACTCCATTTACTTTTGCAAACCTGTCCTATGGAATATGAAATCTGGTATGAGCCAAGACTTCTCAGTGACTGACATCAAGACCAATTTGGAAACAAAGCAAAGTACAGACCCATGCCAGCATTGCAGATGGAGTGAAAAAAAAAAATCTACTCTCTTGTCTTTTCTGAGAAAATGATCTGGTTAAACACTCCTTGAATTCTTACCCAAAAAGTGCTATAATCCATTTCTAAAATACATTTTGACAAAATTCTTTCTGTGCAGTTCACTTCTCCAGTTCAGCTTTGTGGTGAGAGTGATGTCACCAACCAGTCAAGAAGTTGTTTTTGTTGTTTGCTTGTTGTTGTTGTTGTTGTTGCTTGTTGAGTGGGTCAGTGCTTTATAGTGTAGTCATTGACATGTGTGTATAATTTCATTATGCATCAGGACCCCACAGTTCTTTTCCATCCTTTCCCTCCCCCACTTCCCCCAGTGTCCTTTGCTATGGTGCAATATACCATGTCCAGTTCACATTCCACTTTTTGTTCTCCTTCCCTGCCTCTATTTATTAAGTCCTGCTAATAAGTGAGATAACTTGATATGTTTCCTTCTCTTTTTGGTTATTCTCACCTGGCATAATGTCTTCAAGTTCCATCCAAGATGAGGCAAAGGAGAGGACATCATCATTTTTAACAGCTGAGTAGTATTCCATCATACCTGTATATACAGCACAATTTCTTTTAGCCACTTATCTGTTGTTGGACAGCTAGAATATTTTCCAGGTTTTGACTATTATAAATTGTGTTGCTATGAATATAGCTATACATAGATCTTTTCAGCTAGGTGCTATTGTTCCATTTGGGTAAATCTCCAGGCAAGAAATTTCTGAGTGATAAGGGTTTTTTAAAATTTTTATTTATAAAATGGAAATATTGAAAACACCATAGGATAAGAGAGGTACGATTCCACACAATTCCCACCACCAGAACTCTATATCCAATTCTCTCCTTTGATAGCTTTCCTATACTTTTAAAAAAATATTTTTAACTTTTTATTTATTTATTCCCTTTTGTTGTCCTTTTTAATTGCTGTAGTTATTATTGTTGTTATTGTTATTGATGTTGTCATTGTTGGATAGGACAGAAAGAAATGGAGAGGGGAGGGGGAGAGAAAGACAGATACCTGCAGATCTGTTGTGAAATGACTCCCCTGCAGATGGGGAGCCGAGGGCTCAAACCGGGATCCTTATGCTGGTCCTTGCACTTTGCACCACATGCGCTTGACCCGCTGCACTACTGCCTGATTCCCACTTTCCTATTCTTTATCCCTCTGGGAGCATGGACCCAGGATCATTATGGAGTGCAGAAGGTGGAAGGTTTGGCTTCTGTAATTGCTTCCCCACTGAACATGGCCGTTGACAGGTCTATCCATACTCCCAGCCTGCCTCTCTCTTTCCCTAGTGGCATAGGAATCTGGGGAGGTGGGGCTCCAGGACACATTGGTGGGGTCCTTTCCCAGGGATGTCCGGTTGGCATCATGATAGAGTCTGGAACATGGTGACAGAGTAATGAAGCTGTAGAGTTGACATTCCATGTCTGACATCTCTGGACTCATTCCGAAGTGAAACATGCTGATGTAGTACTGGTTGCATTGACT
Organism: Erinaceus europaeus; assembly: GCF_950295315.1. Lineage (NCBI taxonomy): Eukaryota > Metazoa > Chordata > Mammalia > Eulipotyphla > Erinaceidae > Erinaceus > Erinaceus europaeus. The sequence goes on from NC_080185.1 coordinate 44,623,565, forward strand.
GGGTTGGGATCAGCAGGTGCAGTATCAGTTGGTATGCATTGAGAGAAGCATGCAGGAAAGTGAGCCCCACCCTAGAGGTTTCAAGACTGGGAGAAATATGGGCTTTATAGAGAAAGAGGAAGGTTCCTGCTGTCTTAGGGTTTAAGAAGGCAATAGATTGTTATAGCTATAACCAAATGATTTGGTAATTGGGTTAATTTTGAAAATCTCATTGTGGGCTGGGGTACATAGCATAATGGTTATGCAAAGAGACTCTCATGCCTGAGGCTCCAAAGGTCCCAGGTTCAATCCCCTGCACCACCATAAACCAGAGCTGAGCAGTGCTCTGGTAAAAAAAAAAAAAAAAGAAAAAGAAAAAGAAAAAGAAAATCTCATTGTTAGGATTTGCTGTGGCATATAAAACCTCACCATAATTTATGTGTTTTTATGCTATTTCCATAGAGTAGTATCTTATAAAGGAACACCACCAGTTGCTTCTGTTCTACACTTTTAGGAGATTTGATAAAAACATAAGTATATATATATATATATATATGTATATGTATATATATATCATCTCTAGAACTTTAATGTTCTATGCTGACTTTTTTTTCTAATAGAGAGAAGCAGAGTCACAGAAAAAGAGGACAGAGGGAAAGATACTACTGTTCTGAAGCTTTCTCCAGTGTGATGGAGATAGGATCTAACTGCTTTCTTTCTTTAACTTTTTAAAATATATATATATTTATTTATTCCCTTTTATTGCCCTTGTTTTTTTTAATTGTTGTAGTTATTATTGTCATTGTTGGATAGGATAGAGAGAAATGGAGAGAGGAGGGGAAGACAGAGAGGGGGAGAGAAAGACATATGCAGACCTGCTTTACCACTTGTGAAGCGGCTCCCCTGCAGATGGGGAGCTGTGGGGTTCAAACCGGGATCCTTGCTTGGGTCCTTGTGCTTTGCACCACCTGCGCTTAACACACTGCACTACTGTCCGACTCCAGTTTTCTTCCCCCCCCTTTATTGGGAAATTAATGGTTTACAGTCAACAGCAAAATACAGTAGTTGGTACATATGTAACATTTCTCGGTTTTCCACATAACACTCTAACCCCCTACCTAGGTCCTCCTCCACCATCATGTTCTGGGACCTGAACACTTCCCCTTACCCCAGAGTCCTTTATTTTGGTGCAATATACTAAATCCAGTCCAAATTCTGCTTTGTGTTTTCCCTTCTGTTAGTCAAGAAGTTTTTAAATGCCTGACATAACCAAGATGGCTACTGGGCATGGAGGCATTTGAAAAGATGATTGCGGGAGTTGGGCTGTAGCTCAGCAGGTTAAGCGCAAGTGGTGCAAAACACAAGGACCGACTTAAGGATCCTGGTTCGAGCCCCTGGCTCCCCACCTGCAGGGGAGTCGCTTCGGTGGTGAAGCAAGTCTGCAGGTGTCTGTCTTTCTCTCCCCCTCTCTGTCTTCCCCTCCTCTCTCCATTTCTCTCTATCCTATCCAACAACAACAACAACACCAATTACAACAATAATAACTACAACAATAAAACAAGGGCAACAAAAAGGGAATAAATAAATAAATATTAATTTTTAAAAAAAGAAAAGAAAAGATGATTGAGGGCCAGGTGGTAGCACACCTGGTTGAGCGCACTCATCACAATGCACAAGGACCCAGGTTCAAGTCCTTGGTCCCTACCTGCAGGGGGAAAGCTTCACAAGTGGTGAAGCAGTGCTACAGGTGTCTCTCTGTCTCTCTCCCTCTCTATCTCCCACTTCCCTCTAGATTTCTGGCTGTCTCTATCCAATAAATAAATATAATAAAAATAAATTAAAAAAAGAAAAGATGATTATGCAGTAAGTTTGTCCTCATGGAGCTTAGATTTCAGTAGGTCCCTAAATAAGACTTAAACACAACACTGATGCAAAGCTGAGGAAGAAGTCCATTCCATGCACCCAAGGAGAAAAAAAGAATAGGAGAAACAAGAAGTTAAGGGTTACAATCAGATAGTCAAGCTGAAATACAGAGGACATTTAAAAGGCAGCACATGTTTATTTGGTATCAAAAAATTATAATTTAGGAAGCACAGATTTATTAGAAACCCAAATAAACAGTATCCCATGTTGTTTTCGACGGGCTGGCTTCAAGGGCGGGTAACAGACGACCCAGGACTCATGGCCGGGTTGTACGCAGTATCTCTTTATTCATGCAGGACGCAGTGCAATCTATACCAAGCTAAGCTAAACTAACTACTACAAACGATCTTGTCCTTATAAATATACTAGCCCAGTAGGGTGGGAACAGGACGTGACGCAGAGAGGGTGGAGAGAAAAGTGACTGGTGAAAATCAGGGTATGACAAGGAGAGTGGGCGGAGCAGGCAAGAATTCTACCACTAAACCACCAATGCCCTGGAGGGAGGGTGGTGCTTGTTAATATGGTTATGTAAATAGAATACAGTGTTATGTAAATAGAATGCAGGGGGGATTAAACCAAATGAAACAGAAGGGGTTTTTAAAAGCATACCAACAATCCCAAGGAGGGGCAAAATAGATCACTTGACGGGAAGAAAAAAAAGGAAAAGGAAATAAGTCGTTAAGAAAAAGGGTTAATATTTTTTTTCTGACAGACATAAATTATACCTGGATGCTGATTCTACCCTGTAGCAAAAGGAGGATCATCATCATTCCTCATTCTTCAAATGATAGCTCAAGTAATTTTTTTGCTTAATGGTTTACTAAGACGATTGCATTTGCTCCAGACCAAAGGACTTTCTGTTGAGCACACACATCACCCTACGCGAGGACCTGGGTTCAAGCCTCCAGTCCCCACTTGCAGGGAGGAAACGTTACTAGCAGTGAAGCAGTACTGTAAGTCTCTGTTTCTCTCTCTCCATCTTCCCCTTCTCTTTCAATTCCTTTCTGATCTAACAAGTGAAAGAAAGAAAGGGAGAGAGTGAGGGAGGGATGGAGGAAGGAAGGTAGGAAGGAAGGGAGGGAGGGAGGAAGGAAGGAAGGAAGGAAGGAAGGAAGGAAGGAAGGGAAGAAGGGAGGGAGGGAAGAAAAGCTGCTAGGAACAGAGGATAATTTTATAGGAACAGAACTTCAGCAATAAGCCCTGTGGCATAAATAAATAAATATGGGAAGTTTTGGGTACTGGATCAGCCTATTTCCTTTATTGATCTTAATCTGTAGTTACTCACCTTTCCCATTAGAATGTTTCCATCATATCATATAATAAAAACTAAAGTATTTTATATGGGCCAGGAACTCATCTAATGTTCAAAAAACAGATTCTACTATTACCCATCCCCACCCCCTTTCAAACGCAGAAAATATGGTACTCCAGTGCAGTGGGGGCTAGACTTGAAGGTAGGCCATATACATGACAAAGTAGGCACACTACTCAGATGAACTATTTTGCTGGACTCTTGTTTATTTACTTATTTTTTAAACAAATATGCATTCCTATAAAAAGAGTAAGTAGTGGTTCAGTGTGGGGACACAGTGAGTTGAGCCTGGTTGGAACCCCGGATACCACTTCATGAGGGCGTTCACCTATAAGCCTCCCCATAAGGTCTTCCATAAGACCTCCATCTTGTTAGACCCAGAGGCTGCAACTGTTTTCCACTACACCTGGTCTGGATAAACCTGATTTTCTCAATGGAATGTGAATAAACCCAAAGAGCCCCTTCCTCATTCTTAAGTCCCATGCCCCAGGTAAGGGGAAGTCAAGAGCCGGAGTCCTTAGAAGGAAGATATCATCTAAAATATCTGATTGGTTCTTGCTGTCAAACTTTTGCCTTTATTCTGCTTGTTGCCCTGGCACCCTGCCCCAGCACCTGGCTTCTTTTTACCCCCATATAAACCTTGCCATTGTCTTCAATAAACACAGTACCCTTTGCCATAGTGTCCAGAGTGGTCATTCACTCTGCGTGTTCACCCCCACCACAGCTTTTTCTCCTCCTCCTCTACAACACCTCTCTGGTGGCCAACAGAGTGGTGGACATGGGGTGGACAGGACAGGCCTTCCAGAGCTTGCCACACAGTCCAGGAGGTGACACAGTGGTTGAAGCATTAGACTCTTAAGCATGAGGTCCTGCGTTCAATCCCTGGCAGCACCAGAGTGCTGTGTACCAGAATGATATTTGATTCTTTCTCTGTCTCCTATCTTTCTCATTAATAAATGAATAAAATCTCTGAAAATTAAAAAAATAATAATAGTATAGATTCTTTCCTTAGCCAAAGGAGACAAGAAGAGTCCTTTATTTATACCGAGAAAGGAATATGTGGCCAGAGTTCAGAGCATCATCTTTTTCAGGAAGGTGTGATGGATGTCTTTCTTTTTATATATTTCTCTTTATTTTATTTTTGTCTCCAAGGTTTTCACTGGGGCCTGGGGAGTGACAAATTCACTGTTTCTGGCAGCCATTTTTTTTCAATACAATTAAAATTTTATTTATTCATTTAAATAGAGAAAACCAAAGCATTACTCTAAGATACATAGTGACAAGACCAAACGTGGGACCTCTTACATGCAAGTTCAGCTCTCCTACTCTTGAACCATTTTCCATACTGCAAGAAAATAATTTATTTATTTTACCTTCAGGGTTATAGCTGGGGCTTGTGCCTGCGCTATGAATCCACTGCTCCTGGAAACCATTTTCCCCATTTTGTTGCTCTTGTTGTTTGTGAAGTGAGCCCTCTGCAGGTGGGGAGCCAGGGGCTTGAACTGGGATCCTCAGCCGGTCCTTGCAATTCATGCCTTTAGCTTAAGCTTCTTCAATTTTAGAGTAAATGTCCCTATGTATATCCATAGAGAACTAATCTACCCCAACCACAGGCAGTTCAAAACACACAGTAAATGCATTATCATAGTCTTCTGTAGTCAAGGGCACTCTTTCTTTTAGTGACCTTTGTGTGTGTGTGTGTGTGTGTGTGTGTGTGTGTGTGCCTGTGTGTTTCTGCCCATCCCAGTCTTCTTTTCTTTCTTTTTTTTAAATTTCTTTATTGGGGAATTAATGTTTTACATTCAACAGTAAATATAATAGTTTGTACATGCATAACATTTCTCAGTTTTCAATATAACAATACGACCCCCACTAGGTCCTCTGTCATCCTTCTTAGATCTGTTTTCTCCCCACCCACCCACCCCAGAGGCTTTTACTTTGGTGCAATATGTCTGGCAGCCATCTTTTTTCTTGTTTTTCTTTCTTACTTTTGTTAGCAGAAACAGAGAAACAGAGGGAAGGGGGGATGGAAAGAGAGACTCCTGCAGCACTGTTTTATGAAGTTCCTATCTTGCAGATAGGGACTGAGAGCTTGAACCAGATCCACGGATATTGTAATGTGTGTGCTCTACCAGGTGCACCACTTCCTGGTCCCTCTTTCTTTACTTTTCTTTTCTTTTCTTTTCTTTCTTTCTTTCTTTCTTTCTTTCTTTCTTTCTTTCTTTCTTTTTTTTAGGATAATTATATTTATTTCATATGTGAGAGAAGCTAGAGAACCACTCTGGTACATGTGGTTCTGGGGCTCCAACCAAGATCTTCAGGCATGCCAAGTCCTAAGCTCTACCAGATGAGTTATTTCCCCAGTCACAGTTGTAAAATCTTAACCTGAAGAGATAAATAAACACCTTAACCTGAGGCAATAAAATCTTAACCTGAGGAGATGTGGCCTTGACTGAATTTCAGCTCCCTAGTTATTGGTCAACTGAAACTAGAGATTCAATTACCTCATCCCTTCCGGGGGGCTTTCTCTGCTGAAAATTGTAGTTTTTAAGCCACTTTTCCACAGGGGCTGTGAGGGATGCTGGCTGCCTGCAGATGTGCCCACAGGTCCTCTGGAGCCACTCTGCCTGCTTGTCTGATATCAGGATTTCAACTTAGATTTTATGGGGAAAAAATGTTCTATCGCTTGGTGAAGGCTTGGCAGTCACTACCATAAGCCACTATGAACTATAAGACATTGGTTGGAAAAACAAATATGTCCCTCTTTTATGGATAAGTTCAGAAGGCTAGGTGATTGCTACAGGAGGGATGTAGATAGACTAGCCAATATTTACATACTGTGGTGGGCAGTAGCATAGCGGCTTAAGTGCACGTGGCTTGAAGCACAAGGACCAGAGTAAGAATTCCAGTTCGAGCCCCCAGCTCCCCACCTGCAGGGGAGTCATCTCTTAGGTGGTGAAGTAGGTGTCTATTTTTCTCTCCCCTTCTCTGTATTCCCCTCCTCTTTCCATTTCTCTCTGTCCTATCCAACAATGATGACATCAGTAACAACAACAATAATAACAACTACAACAATAAAACAACAAGGGCAACAAAAGGGGGAAGAAAAGCAAAATAAATAAAATTTAAAAAAAAGACTTACATCTCATGGGGGAGACAGCATACTGGTTCTGCAAAAAGACTTCCGTGCCTGAGTTTCCAAAGTCTCAGGTTCAAATCCCTTCACCACCATAAGCCAGAGCTGAGAAGTGCTCTGGTAAAAATAAATAAATACTTGAATCCAAATCTTCTGGATGGTAATTTTTTAAGTCACATAGTCTATCATTGATGGCTTTAAGGACCTTTATATGATAAATTCAGGGATACAAATGAATCAAAATGGAGTGAAAACACAGTGGGGAGATAACGCAGTGGATAAAGCAGTGGAGCCTCAAGCATGAAGTTCCATTACCAGAGTGATGCTCTAGTCCTGCCCCCCCCACACACACTCATAAATAAATAACCTGGGTAAAGGAATGCTAAAACACAGTTCATAATAGGACTTTGGGACATAATTAGCATACGGCTGAGGTAGCATACATAAACTAAGCGATTTAAGTGCCAGCCTGCCAGAACTTGCTCTCCTTTTCCAGCACCTGTTCTGTTCCTGCATACTCAGCTGCAGCTCTCTTCCTGTGCTCCTCAATCACTATCGAACAGGCCATGGCTGGTGCGCCGCTATGCTCCATCGCTGGGGAGCCAGAGACGACCCGAACTGCCCCTGCGGCTACAGACAGACTATGACCCACATAGTCAACGACTGCCACCTCTCCAGATTCAAAGGGGGTCTCGAAACTTTACATCAGGCTCAACCTGACACTGTTGACTGGCTACGGAAGAAGGGCAAACGCTTGAAGAAGAAGAAGAAGTGCCCGCTCTCGTCCACATGACCGCCATGGTCGCTTTCCCTGGGGCCTGTACATGTGGGGCTCAGCTCTGGTAAAACTTAAATTAAAAGACTCTTCCCGTCCTAAGATTCCCAAACAGACGTGATGGGCCTAGACTTCAAATAAATCCCTCTCTCCATTATTACCGGTTATCTCTATCAGGAACAACAAAATAGACCCCTTTGTGGGCCCCCCATAGGACTTTGACTCAACTTGGATAAACAGCGGTAGAGAATGTTCCATCATCGAAAGGGAGGATGGACAACATACTCTATGCTTCACCTGAGGAAGATGGGTCGATATTGGGGCAGCTTGGAATGTTCCCACTCATGACCACAGAATGTGAGCTCAGATCTATAGGGAGGCAGAGGTCACATAGGCTGAATATGGGTGCCAGATCACATCACATTTATGGGGTTTACAGTCAACAACATTTATACCCCTTTCCCATATTAGGGAGCTACTCTCTTCCTTGATCCAGCTTTCTGGTCCTTTTTCCAGCCATGACATCATCTCCCCAGACAATAACTTGGATCCACCAGCATATCAGATTTCAGGCTCAGGAAAAAAATAAAAAACTAGTACAGCCACAGGCTTTAGAATATAACTAAAATATGCCTGCTAGCTATCTACAAAATGGAGGACCCCCCCCCCCCACTCTTCATCTGCACTATTCCAGCCTTTAGGTTCAGGATTGGTCAACAATTTGTTTGGCATTGTATGTTAACTTTTTTCAGCCACCAATTTCCAGATGCTACCATGAGACCAGCCAGACTTCCCTGGACAGACAATCCCACCAATGTGTCCTGGAGCTCCGCTTCCCGAGAGCCCCACCCCACTAGGGAAAGAGAGAGGCTGGCTGGGAGTCTGGATCAACCAGTCAACTCCCATGTTCATCAAGGAAGCAATTACAGAAGCCAGACCTTCCACCTTCTGCACCCTGCAATGACCTTGGGTCCGTACTCCCAGAGGGTTAAAGAACAGGAAAGTTATCAGGGGAGGGCAGGGGATACGGAGTTCTAGTGGTGGGAATTATGTGGAGTTGTACCTCTCTTATCCTATGGTTTACTCAATGTTTCCTTTTTATAAATAAAAAAAACAACTCTCCCCTCCAGTCATTATGACTACCCAAAATCTCTGATCCATTGCCTATTTTGCTGTACCTAAATAATATCATTCCCTATGGCTGTACCATGAAGCAATAAACTCCTGTAGTAATGTGAGTGCTTAACCAGGTGCACCATGCCATGGCCCCTTAAATTCCTCATATGTATAAACCTCAACCAAACACACAGCCACAAAGGCTTTTATTTTTTTAATTACTATAAAGAATTCCTCCTGAACTGCTTGTGGGAATAAGTTGGTCCAATCCCAATGGAGAATAGTCTGGAGAACATTCAGAATAAACCTACCCTATGATCCTGCTATTCCTTTCCTGGGGATATATCCTAAGGAACCAAACACACCCATCCAAAAAGATCTATGTATGGATTGACCTGCCAGTGCCCATTTCTAGCAGAGAAGAAGTTTCAGAAGCCAGAACTCCTACCTCCTGACCACAAAAAGAATTTTGGGCCATAATCCCAGAGGGGTAAACAATAGGAAAGTTTACAATGAAGAGGATGAGATACAGAACGAAGGTGGTAGAAACTGTATGGGATTACACTCCTATCATAATTATACCCCCTTATAATCTTGTAAATCAATATTAATCACTAATAAAAAATAAAACATAAAACTAAATAAATAACCATTATATTTGATAGATGCCTATTTCTGTAAGATGGGTATCTGTACTTTCAAATTTATCAACCCAGCATAGCTAACACATAAAGGCAGAGACAAAAATCATTTCCAGTTACAAGGGAAGAGTTATGAATGTCACAGATATTAGTGGCTCCTGTAAAATATCTGGAAGCTTGACCTGGAAGATAACATAGTTTTCAGGAAAAAATATATATGCCTGAAGCTTCAAGGTCCCAGGTTCAGTCTCTAGCAGCACCATGAGCCAGAGCTGAGCAGTTTTCTGATAAAAATAAATTAATAATAATAAAAACAATAAAATGTCAGGAGGTCAAAATCTTATTGTTTATGGGAGGACAAGATGATTAATGAAGGAATGTATTACTAAGCCATGCTGTTGTACTTTCACATACGACAGAGCCCTGTGGTTTCTTATTTCAGGCCCTTTCCCACAACATGACTTCTGGAATGTCCTTAAAGGTCTGCTGGTATATTTTTTAAAATTTTTATTAGTGTTTTAATATTGATTTTAAAAACTACAAGATAAGGGAGTCAGGTAGTAGCACAGTGGGTTAAGCTCATGTGGCTTGAAGCTCCTGGCTCCCCACCTGCAGGGGAGTCGCTTCACAAGTGGTGAAGCAGGTCTGCAGGTGTCTTTCTTTCTCGGCCTCTGTCTGTCTTCCCCTCCTCTCTCCATTTATCTCTGTCTTATCCAACAATGATGACATCAAGAACAACAACAATAATAATTACAACAATAAAACAAGGGCAACAAAAGGAATAAATAAGTAAATGTTAAGAAATAAAAAAAACTACAGGATAACAGGGGTATAACTCCATACCATTCCCACCACCAAGAGTTTTGAATCCCCAATCCCTCCACTATATGCTACAGCAGTTCTCTTAAGGTTGTTGATATGGGTTAATATTTCTATAACAGTCTATATTTGCATGTATTTGCCCATTTTTTTCCTATGGTCCCATCTTCTCTTCCTTTCCAAGTCACACACACACACACACACACACACACACACACACACACACACACACACACACACACACACCTATTACTACTTACAAATGCCCCTTCCTTTTCCCTCCTCTCTCTCCAGTTCCTGATGGAGTTGGAGTTCAGAGTCCTCTTGCCATTTTCTTCCTCTGGATGTATAGGTCAAAATTCTTTTTGGGGTGCAAGAGGTGGAATGTCTGGCTTCTGTAATTGATTCTCTGCTGGACAGGGACTTGGCAGGCCTATCCATACACCCAGCATGTTTCTATCTTTCCCTAGTGGCACAGGGCTCTGGGAGGCTCTAGGACAGGTGGGGTCGTCTGTACATGTAAGATATGAGCCAGGTGTGCCACTACACATCTCTAACGACCACCCTTAAAAAAACACCCTTTTAATGTTTTTCTTGGAGGCATCTGTTTGGCAAAAACATATATGAAGAGACCTCAAGAAGGGTGATGGGGGGGGCTAGTCAGGGAATCCTGGGATTCCACATAGATATGATGGGTTTAGACCTCTAACAGATCCCTCTCTCCACCATCATTAGTCATCTCCATCAGGAACAGCATCATGGACCCTTTTATGGGCCTCTGTAGGACCTTGCCCTCTATGTGGAACAGTAATGGCAGAAACTGCCCCCACTTTCTGAAGAGAGGCTGGGTCAACATACTCTGCCACTTAAGGAAGACTGGTCCCGAAATGAGTGCAGCCTAGAATGTTCCTAGCTATGATCATGGAATACAAGCTCAGACCTACAGGGATGCAGAGATTACATGGGCTCCCATGCTGAATATGAATGGACATGGGCCCTAGGTTAGATCGATAGGGTTTACAGTCAATATATAGTTTACAATATGTATTTTTCCCATATTTGGGAGCTATTCTCTGCCCTGATCCAGCTTTCTAGTCCTATACTCAGCTCTGACACCATCTTCTCAGACAATACTTTTGGCCCACCTGCATGTTAGCTGTTGAGCTCAGGCGAAAATTAGTAAAGTCATGGGCTTTTTAGAATATACCTAAAATATACTTCCTATCTTCTTCCAACATGAAGACACCAAATTTCATCTGCTATACTCTAAACTTTTAGGTTCCTGATTATTAAACACTTGTTCTGCTTTATATCTTAATGCTTTTCAGCCACCAAGTAGCAGATGTTACCATATCCCCAACCTGACTTCCCTGGGCAGATGACCTCACCAACGTGTCCTGGAACTCCACCTCCCCAGAGCCATACTCCACTAAGGAAAGATAGAGGTAGGCTAAGGTTATGGATCAACCTGTCAACATCCATGTCCAGTGGAGAAGCAATTACAGAAGCCAGACCTCCCACCTTCTGCTCCCCGTAAAGATCTTTGGTCCATACTCCCAGAGGGATAAAGAATAGGGAAGCTTCCAGTGAAGGCGATGGGATACTCTCTTCGTGGGAATTGTGTGGAATTATACCCCTCTTATCCCAAAGTCTTGTCTATCATTAATCACTAATAAAAATTAAAGAAACCCCTCTTATCCTATGTTTTTTGTCAATGTTTCCTTTTTATAAATTAAATGAAATTAAAATTAAAGAAAGGTGATTGAATGAGATGAGTTCTCTTATCTTTTGCTATTCTACTTATGTCTCTAAGCACTGCTTCCAGGGTGAAAAGTAAAGGGTAGATACTTACTTCTACTGTGATTGATCACATCATCTCCCTCTTTTTTTTTTTTTTTTTTTAGCAGACCAGATGTGTTTCAATGTTGCTCTTCAAAAAGAAAAGAAATGGGAGTCGGGCTGTTAAGCACAGGTTAAGCACAGGTGGCGCAAAGCACAAGGACCGGCATAAGGATCCCGGTTCGAACCCCGGCTCCCCACCTGCAGAGGAGTCACTTCACAAGCGGTGAAGCAGGTCTGCAGGTGTCTGTCTTTCTCTCCCCCTCTCTGTCTTCCCCTCCTCTCTCCATTTCTCTCTGTCCTATCCAACAACGACAACAACAATAATAACTACAACAATAAAAAACAACAAGGGCAACAAAAGGGAATAAATAAATAAAATAAAAAAAAATAAATAAAAATACAAAAAGAAAAGAAAAAAGAAAGAAAGAATGCCAGTCTGTTGTCCTGACACACAATCACACAACCATTTCCAGTCACTGTAATTGTCCTCTCCTTTATCCTCTTCTGGTATTTTGTGCTACTGGTCAACCACTGTCTTGCCTCCATGTGGACCTCTAGACTTTAAGCTCTTGGAAGGCAGAGACATCTCCTCCCTCATCACTCTGTCCCCTACCAGTAGTTAGGGGTGCCAGTGATGTGAACTGACAGTGGATGGTGAAAGAAAGTTTCCAGTGTCTTCCTTTTTCCTATTCCAAGGCAGAAGGTAAAAAGCACGGATTGTTTGACCCTTCTCCATTATCCATGACCCTAGCCTTTGTGAAGCTTCCCTTTGTGGCTGAGCAGTACCCATCTCCTACTGTGAGGGGGAAGACTTTGATTTCTGGCAGAGCAGTCTTTGGCTTTGTGCAGCAATTCCATCGAATCTCTAGGAGAAAGCAATTTCTGAGAGAATGATTTGTTTGGCTGATTCGCATTCCAAGAAGAGAAAACAAATAGTAATAAAGCATCTGGTAGCCATGACCCTTTCACTAGCCATAAGACACACAGCTTCAAAAAAAAAAAACTTCAACAAAATTCCATGAGCTTGGATAGAGTGTGACCCCCCCCCCAATAGCTACCAGAGATAGAACTGTCAACTCTGACAGTCTTGAGAAGGGCCTTGTCAGATAGAGTAAGGAGGACCCAGTGGAGCCTGCTTTAGTGGCCCCACTTCACAGGGCAGTATGAAAGTAACTGGAAGAGAGCTATAGAGAACTTGTGGAACAATGGTTATGTCTATGAAGAAGTCCTGGAGGGGAGGGGGTAGGGCGGTAGCTCAGAGGGTTAAGAGCAGGTGACGCAAAGCTCAGGGACCTTCATAAGGATCCCGGTTCGAGCCCCTGGCTCCCCACCTGCAGGAGAGTTGCTTCACAAGCAATGAAGCAGGTCTGCAGGTGTCTATCTTTCTCTCCCTCTCTCTGTCTTCCCCTCCTCTCTCCATTTCTCTCTCTCCTATCCAACAACAACGACATCAATAACAACAATAATAACTACAACAATAAAACAACAAGGGCAACAAAAGGGAATAAATAAATACATAAATGAATATTTTTTTATTTTAAAAAAGAAGTCCTTGCAGTCCAAGAGATGGTGCAGTAGAGAAAGCATGGAACTCTCAAGAGTGAAGTCTTAAGTTCTCTCCCTACCACCACATGTGCCAGAGAGATGCTCTAGTTCTCTCCCTGTTCCTCTATCTCATAAATAAATAAATAAATATGTAGCACCCCATTAAAAAGATTACAGAATTATTTAAACTGGGGAGTTGCATAATGGTTCTGGACTTTCATGTCTGAAGCATCAGTGTTCCAAGGTTCAGTTCTGAGCACCACATAAGCCAGAGTTCAACAGTGCTCTAGTGAAAATTAATTAATTAACATATTTATTTATTAAAAATCCTAGAAGCCAGATTGATTTGGTAATACTGGAATTTTATTGCACCTATACAGGGCACAGGGGCTAGGTTTCTCCTTCTTTTTGTTTGTTTGTTTCAGTGTCTTCTCTCTTTTTCTTTGTGGATTCTGTAAAGTAGGGGATGTACCCAAGAAAGCAAGGAAATTTACTTTTGATCTCTCAGAGTCTCAATAGACATCAATTTGAAAAACTGAACTTTTAATAAGAACTCCTCAGGTGGAGATGTTGACTGATACAATTAGTACATGACAGAGACAGACTATTATGGGATAGACTAGAGGAAGAGAGGAAAGACCTGACTTTCGTGTAATCAGACCAATGGGGAAAGAGTTGGCGCCATGGAAGCCTTGAGAGGCCAGGAGCAAAAGGAGTCACACATACATTCTGGGAGTCATACTCATTCCAGCTAAAAGGGAGGTCTTTTTCTTCAGTTGGGGTGTACACCTTCCTATTGTTACGGACTCCTTAGGGAGAGACCCCATCTGCCACAAATGAATGGTTCTGAAGGTGCTGGAAGGACATTTACAAGCATATGTAACCAGGATCTCAGAGCTGGCTGAACTGGTCAAGCAACCCCTCCCCCTACACCTTCTTCAGGTAGCCTGGGAGAGAGGCCTGGATGCCTGCAGCCTGCAACAGTATCTCCCCTTTCCATCTAGCTAAGGCTCTAAAAGACAGATGTGGGCACAAGAAGACCTTAACTAAATTTAATCTGCATGGAGGAGGTAGACTGCCTCAGCATACATGTGCCTAAACATACTTGTCCTAGTAAGCCCACTATAAAAATAGGAGGACCCGGAGTTGGGCGGTAGCACAGCGGGTTAAGTGCAAGTGGTGCAAAGCTCAAGGACCCGTGTAAGCATCACGGTTCGAGCCCCTGGCTCCCCACCTGCAGGGGAGTCGCTTCACAGGCGGTGAAGCAGGTCTGCAGGTGTCTATCATTCTCTCCCCCTCTCTGTCTTCCCCTCTTCTCTCCATTTCTCTCTGTCCTATCCAACAACGACATCAATAATAACAACAACAATAAAACAACAAGGGCAACAAAAGGGAATAAATAAATAAATAAATAAATAATCATTTATCTGGAACGTGAAAACACCTAGAATTGCCAAAAACATCCTAAGGAAAAGAAACAGAAATGGAGGCATCACACTCCCAGACCTTAAACTATATTATAAAGCCATCATCATCAAAACAGCATGGTACTGGAACAAAAATAGGCACACAGACCAGTGGAACAGAATTGAAAGCCCAGAAGTAAATCCCAACACCTATGGACATCTAATCTTTGATAAGGGGGCCCAAAGGATTAAATGGAAGAAGGAGGCTCTCTTCAATAAATGGTGCTGGGAAAACTGGGTTGAAACATGCAGAAGAATGAAATTGAACCACTTTATCTCACCAGAAACAAAAATCAACTCCAAATCGATCAAAGACCTAGATGTCAGACCAGAAACAATCAAATACTTAGAGGAAAACATTGGTAAAACACTTTCCCATCTACACCTCAAGGACATCTTTGATGAATCAAACCCAATTGCAAGGAAGACCAAAGCAGAAACAAACCAATGGGACTACATCAAATTGAAAAGCTTCTGCACATCCAAAGAAACTATTAAACAAACAGAGAGACCCCTCACAGAATGGGAGAAGATCTTCACATGCCAGACATCAGACAAGAAACTAATCACCAAAATATATAAAGAGCTCAGCAAACTTAGCCGCAAAAAAGCAAATGACCCCATCCAAAAATGGGCAGAGGAAATGAACAAAACATTCACCACAGAGGAGATCCAAAAGGCTAACAAACATATGAAAAACTGCTCTAGGTCACTGATTGTCAGAGAAATGCAAATTAAGACAACACTAAGATACCACCTCACTCCTGCAAGAATGGCATACATCAAAAAGGACAGCAGCAACAAATGCTGGAGAGGATGTGGGGACAGAGGAACCCTTTTACATTGCTGGTGGGAATGTAAATTGGTACAGCCTCTGTGGAGAGCAGTCTGTAAAACTCTCAGAAGGCTAGACATGGACCTTCCATATGACCCAATAATTCCTCTCCTGGGGTTATACCCCAAGGACTCCATAACACCCAACCAAAAAGAGGTGTGTACTCCTATGTTCATAGCAGCACAATTCATAATAGCTAAAACCTGGAAGCAACCCAGGTGCCCAACAACAGATGAATGGCTGAGAAAGCTGTGGTATATATACACAATGGAATACTATGCAGCTATCAAGAACAATGAACCCACCTTCTCTGACCCATCTTGGACAGAGCTAGAAGGAATTATGTTAAGTGAACTAAGTCAGAAAGTTAAAGATGAGTATGGGATGATCCCACTCATCAACAGAAGCTGACTTAGAAGATCTGAAAGGGAAACTAAAAGCAGGACCTGATCAAATTGTAAGTAGGGCACCAAAGTAAAAACCCAGTGGTGAGGGGTAGACATATAGCTTCCTGGGCCAGTGGGGGGTGGGAGTGGGCGGGAGGGATGGGTCACGGTCCTTTGGTGATGGGAATGGTGTTTATGTACACTCCTAGCAAAATGTAGACATATAAATCAGTAGTTAATTAATATGAGAGGAGGAAATCAATTGTATGTCTCAAAGGTTCTCAAAAGACAAACTGAATCTTTTTAATAGATAGGCTACGTATTTGATATGCGGACTCTCTCAAAAGCCTAGACCAAGTAGATTAGAAGCTTCCAATAGCACAGCTATATACAAGATACTGGGTACTGTACAGCAAACCATAACAAAGGGACTTTTCAAAGTTAACCCAATTAACAAATAATGTGATGATAATATTAACTATTGATTGTCTTTTTGAACCCTAAGACAGCAGGAACCTCACATCTTCACTATAGAGCCCCTACTTCCCCCAGTCCTGGCACCCTTGGATAGGGCTCACTTTCCCGTATGCATCTCCCAATCCATACCAAATAATATTGCATCCGCCGATCACAACCTAACCAAAGCAACGATTGCCATCTCAACATGCTTCACCTCAGAATGTATCCAGAGACTTCACGTGTGGAATGACAACCCTTCAGCTTCATTACTTGGGTGAGACCTTTCCTTTTATAGTACACTCTAATTTCATCTCAGGTAGTTCACTTTCTAACAAAGTCCCATAACCTAGACATACAACAGTTTCTGTGAGAGAGAGCTTATGTTCACACGTATCCATAAACTACTGCAAAATATATACCTGAAAGCAGGATTACACTAGAGTTTGCAGTGAGTACCTCCCTAACACTTCCTCTCCACTATTCCAAACTTGGGATCCATGATTGCTCAACAAATTGTTTGGCTTTGTATGTTAACTCTCTTTTCAATCACCAGGTTCCAGATGCCACCAGGATGCTGGCTAGGCTTCCCTGGATTGAAGACCCCACCAATGTGTCCTGGAGCTCAGATTCCCCAGAGACACACCTTACTAGGGAAAGAGAGAGGCAGACTGGGAGTATGGACCGACCAGTCAACGCCCATGTTCAGCGGGGAAGCAATTACAGAAGCCAGACCCTCTACCTTCTGCAACCCTCAACGACCCTGGGTCCATGCTCCCAGAGGGCTAGAGAATGGGAAGGCTATCATGGGAGAGGGTGGGTTATGGGGATTGGGTGGTGGGAATTGTGTGGAGTTGTACCCCTCCTACCTTATGCCTTTGTTCACTAATCCTTTCTTAAATAAAAAATTAAAAAAAAAAACAAACAAGGGCAACAAAAGGGAATAAATAAATAAATAAATAAATAAATAAATAAAACCTAAAAAATTTTTTTTAAAGTAGGAGGACCAGGAGACTCTGGGTAGAGCGAGCTCTCCACTCTTGAGGACTACACATGTCTATGCATGTATCATTCTCTCTGAACCTGACCAAGTCTCTTGTGAGTCTTCCCTGCAAATATTGTTCTACTACAGACTCTTAGACCTTTTGCCCTGTTCCACTCTCAACACCATAGCCTGGTGAAAAATCATCGAGGGACAGCATATTCTTTGAGATCTGAGTTCAAGTCCATCCTTGCAGTCTTTTATTATTTTATTTTTGCCTCCAGGGTTATCGCTGGTGCCTGCAGTCTTTTGATGATGATTTTCTGAGACTCTGATGGGAGTCTTTTCTGACTCATATGGTTATATGAGGGGGTAGCATCAGAAACCTTAGAAAGCCACCTTCTGTGAAAAAAGGAAAAAGTTGCAATGAGTGGATAATGGAGGCCGAAATGATGCTCAAATCAACCTCTCCACTGCATTGTTTCAGGGAATCTTTATCCAGGTACGGAGGGAGAGGGTAGGAAAATCAGGAGGTGAGTACTGGGGAAACCTGATGGAAGTCTGAGGTTATCAGATCTTCCTACCTCCTGGATCATGATGAATCTTCTGCGAATTTCTCCCTAACACACAGGTTTCAACAGGCCTTACATTCAAAGGGACCAAGGGAAGCAGGTATGAGTAGAGGGCAGGAGTCTCTTGTTCACTGTCCTTTGTTTTCCAAATTAAGTTCTAACATAAGAACTGTTTCTCAGAGGAAAAATGATTCTAATAAAATAACAGTTCCAAGGGAGTTAGGCAGTAGCTCAGTGGGTTAAGTGCAGGTGGTGCAGAGCGCAAGGACTGGCGTTAAGGATCCCGGTTTGAGTCCTTGGCTCCCTACCCGCAGGGGAGTCACTTCACAAGCGGTGAAGCAGGTCTACAGGCGTCTATCTTTCTCTCACCATCTCTAGCTTCCCCACCTCTCTCCATTTCTCTCTGTCCTATCCAACAACAACGACATCAATAACAACTACAATAATAAAACAACAAGGGCAACAAAAGGGAAGAAATAAATAAAAGTCCTAGTAAAATAAACAAACAAAAAATAAATAAATAAAAATTCCAGTAAGGAGAGCACAGAGTTATCATCTTTGTCTAACCCAATTTATCAATTTCAGGTCACTTCTTCCCTCTGCGAGCCTTTTCCCTTTGGGGCCACAGTTTCAGTTCCTTAATATCAGGAAGAGGTTTAGATGTTCTCTCCCATACACACACACACACACACACACACACACACACACACCACTTTGGTCTCTCTGCAAAGGAATAGCCCCTAAATGAATACACGAATGATTTGGTTTCCATAGCAATACCGTGCGAATCTGGCACAATGAGCCACTCTTCCTGAATCTGACCCACTTCACAGTAGGTTGAGTTTCTGGAAAAGCTGGGCTAAGGAATAAGCTCTGAACTAGTATTTGCTAAAGACTCCCTAAGAAGCCTTTTAACTGGATGGCTTATCAGTTTTCTCTTTGACACCCCACCCCCTTGTCCCTGCCTTTGCCAAACACAGCACAGGGAATTGATTAGCTTTACACCACCTGATGGTAGATGGCACAGAGCCTTTAAATTCCAGCTACTACCTCCTGGGCACTCTCCACCCCCACCCATCACTATTGGGGGGCGTTGCTCTTGTTTGCCCATTTCCTCTCACATTCTGCATATGTCCCAGCTGTGTTTGGGTCTTTTCCTTCCTTCACTTGGGTGCAAGCTGTTCAAAGTGAAGAGCCAGCAATTCCCACTGGGTGCTAGAAAAGGGGTCTCAGGAACCAGTGAGTTGGTTTTTCTGTTATAGCAAACATCTCAGGAAAGGCAGTGAGGCTGGCAGACATTCTTTCATGTTCATCCAGTGTATTTTCTCCAGCTAAACTCTCATGGTTTCCTCTTTATCCCTTTGATCTATTGTTACTGTAAGAAAAGGACTATTTTGCATTCACATTGTGCCCTTCCACCCCCCACTTTTGGATGATTCCTACTACAATGAAACAATCAGTTTCTCTTTAATTAAACCATGTGAAATTGTTTGCTGTATTATCTAATGTGCTTTGCATTGTCTATTGAGTTGACAATTATACCTGAATGGGTCCATTGAGAATATTATTTTGTGAAAGCCAGTGGGAAAACAAAGTATTTTTATTTAACTGTAAGCGAGCAGTTACAATTATGTTTTGAAGCGTGCCCTGTGCACAATTCACGTGGTGATTCTCATGCTCAGTGTCTCAGTATGTAACCTTGGTTGAAAACAGTCACTGTTTGTAACTGGTGAGGAGGAGGATATTCTGGATTTGGATGGACCCAATCAAATATGAATGGTCTCTTATGAAAATGGGGAACTTGAGGGGCTGGATGATGGCATACCTGGTTGAGTGCACATGTTACAATGTGCAAGAACTGAGACTCAAACCCCAGTCCCCACCTGCAGGGCGAAAGCTTCAGGAGTGGTCAAGCAGGGCTGCATGTATCTCTCTGTCTCCCTCTCAATTTCTGGCTGTCTCTATCCAATAAATAAAAAAATATCATTAAAAAGAAGAAGAAGAAGAAGAATTGCTCTCTTCACAGAGCTTAGTGTTTCTTAAAAAAAAAAAAAAGTGGTCCTGGAGATGGAGCAATGGATAAAGCACTGGGCTCTCAAGCATGAGGTCCTGAGTTCAGTCCCCAGCAGCACATGTACCAGAGTAATATCTGGTTCTATCTTTCTCTCCTCCTATCTTTCTCATGAATAAAACAAGTAAATTCTAAAAAAAAGGAGAAGAAAAAGAAAATGGGGAACTTGGAGATAAATGCCAGCAGGGCTAACAACAGATTAAAGATGGTGGAAGAGTTTAGTGTGCTATTTTTCTATATTTTTTCTAATCAAAAATGAGTTATGCGTTATGACTTTTCTGCCAACCCATCCAGTTCAAGGAATGCCTACCCTAAAAGAGAAATCACCAGAAGCTCCAGGTAGGCAGGAAACAAATCCTCCCTCACTGAGCTTGCTTTCAGAAGGAACTAATCTTGTAGACTTTAGGCTCTCAAGGATATACATTTCTATCATTTAAGATATCCAATCTGTAGTATTTTGTGTTGGCAACCTGAGCGAGTGAATCCACTGGATCCACTAAAGATTCCAGCTATACAGGTATCCTGCTGAGAGGGAATTTATGGATTGTGCACCTAAAACCTATTAGCCATTTTGGGAAAACACTGCAAGTCTCCCAAGAAAACTCCAACGGGTCAAATTCATGGGCGATTTAAGAAAACAGAGATGGGGGAAGTGGGGCGGTATGGGCAGTACCGGCAGCAGGTTAAGCGCAAATGATGCAAAGCACAAGGACTGGCAGCTTAAGGATCCCCGTTCAGCCACCGGCTCCTCATCAGCAGAGGGGTCTCTTCACAGGCGGTGAAGCAGGTCTTCAGGTGTCTATCTTTTTCTCTCCCTCCCTGTCTTCCCCTCCTCTCTCCATTTCTCTCTGTCCTAGCCAACAACAAGGACATCAATAACAACAACAATAACTATAACAATAAAGAACAACAAGGGCAACAAAAGGGAATAAATAAATAAATAAATAAATAAATAAGAAAAATTATTAAAAGAAAGAAAGAAAACAGGGAGTCAGACAGTAGCCCAGCAGATTAAACCCACGTGGCACAAAGCGCAATGATCTGTGTAAGGATCCCAATTGAGCCCTGGCTCCCCACCTGCAGGGGAGTCGCTTCACAGGCAGTGAAGCAGGTCTGCAGGTGTCTATCTTTCTCTCCCCCTCTCTGTTTTCCCCATCTCTCTCGATTTATCTCTGTCCTATCCAACAACAACGATAAACAACAAAGGGAAAATTTTAAAAATAAAAAAAAAAACAGAGATGGCGTTCCCTACCTCTCTAAATAAATAAATAAATAAATAAATAAACAGCAAACTATACACATTTTTTGTATATTTCTAACGTCAAGCTATAGATGTCTACTCTTCCCTTATTTACAAGGAGGTGTGTGCGTGTGTTTGTGTGTGTTTGCACATGCATGCTGTTTATTTAATGAATGGGCCCAGGAGAACAGTTCTACGAACTGGAAGCTATTTTACCTTCTAACATGGAGCTTGTAGTGTTTCTTGCCTTGCTCTCAACTGTATCAAATGAGTCATCTTGAGCAAGGCCTACTGAGATAAATTCAATTTGAGAGCTTGTACTCTACCTAGTGAGGGCCCTGCCAGTGACTCGCTCAGCTCAGCCGAGGTCTCCTGATGGGTCAACAAGGTCTTGGTCTCAAGGGCAGGGTCTGCCAAGGAAATGAGGGCCAACCTTTGTTTTCCCTGTGCCACTTCTGCCACTGCCCCCAGAGCTCCTGCCCAGAGGTGGAACCCTGATCCCTGACATCTGATATTCTGCCCACTGCTTTCTAACCACGTGTATCCATGGCAGCAACATCCAAAAAGGAAACAAGGCCCGGAACCTTTCTTAGGGCAGTCTAGTCTTGCCAGGAAGGGCTAGCCCTGTGTTCAAGGCCGCTTGGCTTGAGGCCCAAAAGCCAGAGCTGCCCCAGTTGGAAAGACTTCCGTGAGACTTAGAAACTGTATCTGGCTTGTGTGATTTTTAAATGGCTGTTTATTTTTTCCCAGAGCTAATTCTTGGCTTATTTGTTGTTGTTGTATTTATTTATTTATTATTTATAGAAAGGAAACATTGACAAAACCATAGGATAAGAGGGGTACAGCTTCTTCGCACAATTCCCACCACCAGATTTTCTTATACCAAACCTTCCCCTGATAGCTTTCCTACTCTTTTCTAATTTTTAAAATATTTATTCATTCCCTTTTGTTGTTTTATTGTTGTAGTTATTATTGTTGTTATTGATGTTGTCGTTGGATAGGACAGAGAGAAATGGAGAGAGGAGGGGAAGACAGAGAGGGGGAGAAAAAGATATACACTTGCAGACCTGCTTCACCAATTGTGAAGTGATCCCCCTGCAAATGGGGAGCTGGGGGCTTGAACTGGTATCCTTATGCCAGCCCTTGTGCTTTATGCCACCTGTGCTTAACCCAATGTGCTACCACTTGACTCCCACTTTCCTACTCTTTAACCCTCTGGGAGTATGGACCTAAGATCATTGTGGGATGCAGAAGGTAGAAGGTCTGGCTTCTGTAATTGCTTCCCCGCTGAACATGGGTGTTGACAGGTCGATCCACACTCCCCTCTCTTTCCCTAGTGGGGAAGGGCTCTTGGGAAGAGGAGCTCCAAGGCACATTGGTGGGGTTGTCTGTCTGTCCAGGGAAGTCTGGTCGCATCCTGTTAGCATCTGGAACCTGGTGGCTGAAAAGAGAGTTAATATACAAAGCCAAACAGACTGTTGGACTGTTATGGACCTAAAGGCTAGAATAGTGCAGGTGAAGCGGTGGGGGGGGGGGTATGCTCCATTTTGTAGATAGCTAGTAGGCATATTTTAGTTATATTTCAAAGGGCCTGTAGCTACACTAGTGGGTTGTTTTTGTTTGTTTGTTTGGTTGGTTGGGTTTTTTTTTGCCTGAGCCTGACATCTTATATGCAGGTGAATCCTAATTATTTTCTGGGGAGATGATGTCATGGTTGGGATAAGGACTAAAAAGCTGGGTCAGGGAAGAGAGTAGCTCCCTAATATGGGAAAGGGTATAAATATTACTGTAACCCCCATCAATTTGATGTGATCTGGGGCCCAATTCTTGGCTTACTGATCATGAGTCAGGCCATGTCTGTTTTCAGTGTGGTAGCCATACTTCCTAAAGGAAAGCTTGGTTGAATGGTGTAAGCAGAGGTTTTGAGGGAGGAATTTATATCTGTGAACAGCCTTACAGTGGTAGATGAAAATGAAATAATGTGTAGTGAACAAATCTGACAGATCATGTTTACTAAATATGAATCACTTTATGAGAAGATACGAAACTAGGATAGGCCAGGATAACTCACAGAAAATGTTTATTTTTGAGAGTTTATTTCTTCTGTGAAAGACTGAGAGTGAGACAAAGAAAGATCAAGACAGAGATAGAGACAGAGAGACAGAAAGAGAGAGAGACAGGGGAAGGGAGAGGAGGGATTGAGTGAGATCTAGACTGGTGAACATGAGAGCAACAAGACAGAGAGCTGACAAAGGGAAGTGTGTCTGAGAGATAAGCACACCACTTTGTCATATGTTTGACCAGCGATCAAACCAACGCCCTCAGTGCATGTGAGTCCTGTACTCTACACCCTGAGTCACCTTCCTAGTCATTCACAACATATATGCTTGTGGGTTAAATATACCAGGGATTGTTCTCAGCAGTTGAAGTTTATCAAGACAGTAACGTAAATACTAAAATGAGCATTCATCCTAGAATTAGGGTTTCCATCCTCAAACTTTCAAAGGACCTTCTGGGGATGTTTTTTTATTATTATTATTACTATTTATTTTGGAAGTGCTGAAGATCAAACTCAGGGTGTCCTACGCGGAAGCCATAATCTTTACCACTGAACTACACTTTTTTTTTTTAGTTTTTTTAAAATTTATTTATTTATATTAGATAGAGGCAGAGAGAGATTGAGAAGGGAAGGGGCAATAGTGAGGGAAAGAGACAGAGAGACACCTGCAGCTCTACTTCACCACTTGTGAAGCTTTCCCCCTGCAGGTGGGGACCAGGGGCTTGAACCCAGGTTCTTGAGTACTGTAATGTGTGCACTTAGCCAGGTGCACCACCACCTGGCCCCCTGAACTACACTTCTAGTCCCATGCCAGTATATTTTTCAAGGTGAAGTGTTTTCAAGTGTCAGACATAGATTTTACTTCAATGAGGTGAAATCAGTCATTTGTCAGCTGATACTACACAGGGGTGAGAGGTCTGGCTCTTGACTGGGGCATCTAGAATTTAGTCCTTCAGTAAGTGTATCTACTGCTGCAGGACACCATCACTGAGACCCAGTAGTCACCCCAAAGAGCAGTGTTCACTTATTCTTGTCTGGAAACTTCTTGCAGAGTTTCATTACCCAAGTTCTTTGAACAGACAAAGGTGTTGCTTCTATCCAGTTGTATCCTGAGAAGTGATCAGTGCAATTCCATAGTGACAACAACAATTCTAGTTCCATGGACTGTTCACTTTCCTGTGTGTAGTTGACATCATGTCCCTTCTATGTGTCTTTCATGTGCACCACCTGTGCCTGCTACATGTAGGTTCTGAAATTCCTGCAGGATGCATGACTAAGTGGATCAGTGGATAGTCAAATAGGTGCTTAGATGATCATTTGACTAGGAGGTGTGTGTGTGTGTGTGTGTGTGTGTGTGTGTGTGTGTATTATTACTGCACATGTGGAAAATGTGTGTGGGACCCAGAGTTTGATCTTCAGTCCCACATGAGGACGCCATGGATCGCTCCAAAGGCAACTCCATGAATGATGACGTGGTTCTTAGGTCTCTTTCTCTCTCTATCCCCATTCCCCCCTTACTTTTCTTTCCCTCTCTTTCACTATTTGGCTTCTCTAACTGTATAAAATATAAACAATGAGCTGAGGAGACCATTTGGTGATTTTGATTATCCATGAGGTTCTTGGTTCATTCTCTAGCACTGAATAGAAAGAGAAGAAGAGAGGAGCTGGGGAGACAGTAGAGTTTAATGCAAAAGAGTTTTCTGCCTGAGGATCTGAGATTTCAGATTTAATTTCCAGCACCACCATAAACCAGAACTGAGCAGTGCTCTGGTCTGCCTATCATCTATCTATCTATCTATCTATCTATCTATCTATCTATCTATCTATCATCTATCTATCTATCATATCTCTTTCTATTTTTCTCTCTCTCTAACTTTATCTGTGTGTCTTTCATTAAAAAAAATAAAATACAGGTAGTTGGGCGGTAGGTCAGCTGGTTAAGCCCATGTGGCGAGAAGCTCAAGGACTGGCGAAAGGATCCCAGTTCTAGCCCCCGGCTCCCCACCTGAGGGGAGTCGCTTCACAGGCGATGAAGCAGGTCTGCAAGTGTCTGTCTTTCTCTCCCCCTTCTGTCTTCCCCTCCTATCTCCATTTCTCTCTGTCCTATCTAACAATGACAACATCAGTAACAACAACAATGAAAAACAACAAGGGCAACAAAATGGAAAATACATTTTGAAAAAATAAATAAAACAAAATATTTTTTAAAGGAAAGATAAGGGGAGCAGGAGAAAGAAAGAAGGAAGGAAAGAAAGAGAGAAATGAAGAAAGGAAGAAAAAAGTAAGGAAGAAAAAAAAGTTTGGAGCCCAGTGAAAAATGCTTCCATCCCCTCGACTTAGAGGTTATACTTCTCATTTGCAGGGGGAAGCTTCATGAGTAGTGAAGCAGTGCTGCAGGTGTCCCACTCTTTCTATTATGTTCTTTATTTCTAATTTCTCTCTGTCTCTCTCAAGGGGGAAAAAAAGATCACCAGCAGCAGTGGAATCGTGCAAGCACGGAGCCTCAGCAATAACTCTGGTGGCAATAAAAAAATAAATAAATTACTTAATTGACATTTTTTTCAGAGCCCCATTCCTGCATGTCCTTTTGGCAAAACTGAACAAGCACTCCTGGAGTCTGTTATCCGGGTTAAAGTAATCTCCATGTTGCACTTGGTTTTCTCTTTGATTCAAAGCTTGTGTGACCAGTGATTCCACAGCTTCTTCATTCACTGGAAGAGCTTAGAAATAAATAGAATTGACACAAATCATAACCAGTGCCCCACCTTCTGAAGGGCTTCGATGGCAGAGAACAGTGAAGATTCTGTACTAGGTGTCTGAACATGATTCTTCAGGGTTAGGCAATTCAGCATGGCTGAGAGCTCCATCCCACTCCACCTGTCTCTAGCTTGGCATAGCCATATGACTCTGGTCTCTATTTTTGGCCTCCATTTGTCACTGTCTTATGCCATCTCCTGTTTCTGAGCTTGACCTGCTAACCTGTGCTCACCCAGAATCCTTGAGTGAATATGCCATCTTCTTGCCAGCCCTGTTTATCTACATTGGAGAAATGACCCAGGGGCTAGAGAAAAAGGCCAGCAGCCTCTCCCTTTGCCTCACAGGTCTATAAATACATAATATGATGACTTTGCTATTGATATACAAACTCTGCTTGCCCATGTGTTCCACCACACGTCCAGCTCTTTGAAG
Source organism: Erinaceus europaeus (assembly GCF_950295315.1). Taxonomy (NCBI): domain Eukaryota; kingdom Metazoa; phylum Chordata; class Mammalia; order Eulipotyphla; family Erinaceidae; genus Erinaceus; species Erinaceus europaeus. The sequence continues at coordinate 44,649,909 of NC_080185.1, forward strand.
AGTGTGTTGAAGAGCCAACCACTCATTTTAGCATTATGAAGAAGTAGCACCACATCCTTTAATGAAGGCAGCTTCTACAACTGTACAGAAGGTGACAAGGAAAGCCATGTGACTTCCTTGTTGGTAGTAAAATCTTACAATTTTGCCTGAGCCTTAGTCCATGATATAAGGGAAAATAAAATGAGTATTTATTGAGCGTCTGTTACCTGAAAGAGACCCAAATAGTTTATGATAATTATGATTAGTGCCACCAGGGTTAAATGCTGGGGCTTAGTGCCTGTATGATAAATCCACTGCCCCTGGGAGCCATTTTTTTCTTTCATTTATTTTTTTTCTTCCTTTCAGTTTGATACAATAGAGAAAAAAATGAAAGGGATGGGGAAGATCGAGAGGGAGAGAGAGAGACAGAGAGAGAGAGTGAGTGAGAAACATGCAGCACTGCTTTATTATTATTTTATTTTTTTGTGAAGCTTTCCCTGGCAGATAGGGTCCAGGGGCTTGAACCTGGGTTCTTGCACACTGTAATATGTGTGCTGAGTCAGTTGCCCCACTGCCTGATGCCCAGATGGAATTTGAAATGAGATCAGTCGGATATTCTCCTGGGGGTTGGTAAATTCATATGCATTCATTTCCTCATGGTCACTAATGGCCTTCTCCAAACAAAAGGCCTTTTTCAACACTTTAACCATTAACAGTACTCTTGAGCAACAGCAACATATGTGAAACTTGAGCTGAGAAAAGTGTTTGCCCTTGACTGGGTATTTAAACTGTACTCAGTCTTTCATTCTGGTCATCTGTGTTTGTGTACTTTTGATTTGTGGCATTTTTTATTTGTTTGTTTGTTTGGGTGTTTTTTTTCCCGCCCACTGGAGTTTCTAAAACAAACAGGCATTAACACTCATTAAAGGGAATGACAGCTGGGGCAGAGGAGATAGGATAGTGCTTCTGCAATAAGACTCTCATGCCTGAGGCTCCAAGGTCCCAGGGTCAATCGTAGGCACCATCATAAGTCAGAGCTGAGTAGTGCTCTGGTCTAACTTTCTCTGTGTACCTCATCTCTCTCTGATTAAAATAAAGTCACATAAACTAAATATAAAAAATGCAAATAGTGGTCCGGGAGGTGACACAGTGGATAAAGCACTTGATTCTCAAGCGTGAGGTCCTGAGTCCTGAGTTCAAGCCCCAGAAGCACATGTACCAGAGTGATGTCTGGTTCTTTCTCTCTCTCCTCCTATCTTTCTCATTAATAAATAGATAAAATCTTTTAATTTTTTTTATAAAAAATAAAAATAAATCTTGCAGTTGGAGAGATTGCATAATGTTTATGCAAAAGACTTTCTTTTATGCCTGAAGTTCTGTGATCCCAGGTTCAATGCCTAGCACTACCATAAGACAGAGCTGAGCAGTGCTCTGGTGTTTCTCTCTCCCCCCTCTTATTAAAATAAATAAAATGTCTTTTAAAATGAAAGTAAATCTTGAAAAGTTATTTCAAAAAGAGGTAATAGCACGTCAAGCTCAAGTGATTTCTGCTATAGATGTTTGAATTCCAGTTGTTACGTATCTCTTCCTCTGTGAAATCAAGTGGGCCCTGTGTGAAAGTGCTGGCTTATGCCACTTTGTGGCAGGGAACTCCAGATTTAGGATTGGAGCAGGGAGGCTGAGCCAGGCTTTGGGGGAGATGAAGAGTAGTGTGAGGAAGCATGCCCATGTGCCCCGAATATGATGAGCTAGGTTTGGAGAATGCAACTTCTAAAAGGAGCCAGTTAAAAAAGGAGGGAACTGAGGGAATACTGTTTTCAATGTCATGACTGTGCTGACCACATTAGGAAGCTGCTTCCCTGGTAGAACTCCAGTATGAGGGGGGGGGGAGAGAGAGAGAGAGAGAGAGAGAGAGAGAGGGAGAAAGAAGAAGAAGAAGAAGAAGAAGAAGAAGAAGAAGGAGGAGGAGGAGGAGGAGGAGGAGGGAGGAGGAAGGGAGAAGGAGGAGGGGAGGAAGAGGAGGAGGAGGGAAGGAGGAGGGGATGGGAAGGGAGGGGAGGAGAGAAGGGAGAACAGGGTTGAAATGAGCCACCTCTGGTTGACCTTAATGTCCATGTAGTCACAGCTTCTATGTTAGGGGTCTGGCTCAGTTCTAGGATCCCTAATTAGTGGGTTGATTCAGAACCACATTCCACCCCCCCACCCAGGGGCCAGCAGACAAAAGTTTTCCAAAGACTAGATGGGCACCTGTCATTTGCTACCTACTGTTGGGCTTGTTACTCTGTCACAGAAGGGAACTGGGGGAGTTTCGACACTTGACATTTTGTTCAACATAGTACTCTTCCCTTTCAGGTGGACACTTTATGTCATGAACCTTTTGGTCCCAGAATTTTCCTCAGGTAAATCTGACAAGTCAAGCATATTTATCTATTTATTTCTTTATTGGATAAAGATAGCGAGAAATTGGCGGGGGGGGGGGAGGGAGAGAAATAGAAAAGGAGAAAGAGATACACCTGCAGTACTGCTTCATTGCTCATGAAGCTTCTCCTGCAGCTGGGGACTGGGGAGTTGAACCTGAGTCCTTGCACATGATAACTTGTACACTCAACTGGGTGCACTACTGCCTGGCCTCTGAAGTCGGTCATTTCAGAGCACTGTCTCTCCTATGTTCAATACTGCTTTACATTTACTCTTTTTGCTTTACTTTAGCTTTCTCTGAGCCAACAGAAAAATCAGCCCAGTTGGTTCTGCCACCTTCCTACTTCTCATTCCTCTCTCCCGGGGACACTTTTTCTTACTCCATCAGGAATCTAAACTATGATCCCACCCTCCTGGAGGGGTGATATTCCTACCAGGAAAGCAACTCATTTTTGCTTCCCACCCACCTCCAGGTTGAAGGTATTATCCTTCTCTGTATTTGTACCATTTAAAACGAGACCTACTGAAAAGACTCAGAGACTTCAAAGACCAAGGTCTTGAGTCACTTGTTTGGTGAAATTTCACAGAGGCTGCACCTGCAGGTTGGAAACTTCTTTTCATCTCAGCACCCCTCCACTCAGAGGCAGCCCCAACACTCCAGCTCGTTTCAATGGTGGGAATCATAATGATGGTAGAAGCCACAGTGCCAAGGGATTAATGCGGTTTTTTTTTCCCCTAAAGTGAGTTCTGTTCCAGAACAAATGCTTTACCTACTATGTAATGCAGTTTAAGGACCAAGATTTTTTTCTTTGAAAGATGCAAAAAGTATTTAATCTCTCATTTTGAAGAACTGACTGTGCCAGTCCTCTCTCTCTCTCTCTCTTTCTCTCCCTCTCCTTTCTAACAGGGTTATCACTGGAGGTCTGTGCATGAAATATGAATCCACTGATCCCAGTAGCCATTTTTTTTCCTTTTAAAAAATACATTTTGGCTCCTGTCTCGCAGCTGCCGCTGCGCTGCCATCATGGACACCAGCAGCGTGCAGCCCATCAAACTGGCCAGGGTCACCAAGGTGCTGGGCGGGACCGGCTCATAGGGACAGTGCACGCAGGTGCGCTTGGAGTTCATGGATGACACCAGCCGCTCCATCATCCGCAACGTCAAGGGCCCTGTGTGTGAGGGCGAAGTGCTCACGCTTCTGGAGTCAGAGCTCGAGGCCCTCAGGCTGCACTAGCCCCTCGCTTCCAGGTCCCGGGTTTCTGCTCCACCACCCAGCCCTCACCAGGATGGCTGGCCACTGTCAATAACGCATTTGTATTTAAATGTATATTTATATTTAAATGTATATATACATATATATACATTTTGGGAATAGGGTGGCAGCGCAGCAGGTTAAGCACACGTGGCGCAAAGCACAAGGACCAGCATAAGGATCCCAATTCAAGCCCCCAGCTCCCCAGCTGCAGGGGAGTCGCTTCACAAGTGGTGAAGCAGGTCTGCAGGTGTCTATCTTTCTTTCCCCATCTCTGTCTTCTCCTCCCTCCTCTCTCCATTTCTCTCTGTCCTATCCAACAACAACATTAATAACAGCAACAACAAAAGGGAAAATAAATATTTTTTAAAAATTTTTAAAATACATTTGATTTATTTTTAGTGAAGTAGGGATACAGAGAGAAGACACAGAAAGATAATGTGTATAAGAAAGAGAGAACAAAGCACTGCCCATCTCTGGTTTATGGTGGTGCTGGGGATTGAACCTGGGATCTTTTGTGCCTCAGGCACCAATTTTTTGGTTCCTCTTATTTGACATGACAGATAAATTGAGGAGAGAGGAGAGAGAGAGAGAGAGAGATAGGGAGAGAGAGTGAGAGACCTACATTACAGCTTCACTGCTTGTGAAGCTTGCCCCTTGCAGTGGAGACCTGGGTTTGAAGGATGTTTCTTTTTTTAATTTTTAAAAATTTGTATTTATAAAAAGGGAACACTGATAAAACCATAGGATAAGAGGGATACAACTCCACACAATTCCCACCACCAGAACTCCGTATCCCATTCCCTCCCCTGATAGCTTTTTTCTTTAATGTTTATTTATTTATTCCCTTTTGTTGTCCTTGTTGTTTTTTATTGTTGTTGTAGTTATTATTGTAGTTGTTATTGATGTCATTGTTGTTGGATAGGACACAGAGAAATGGAGAGAGGAGGGGAAGACAGACAGGGGGAGAGAAAGACACCTGCAGACCTGCTTCCCCACCTGTGAAGCGACTCTCCTGCAGATGGGGAGCTGGGTGCTTGAACTGGCATCCTTAAGCTGGTCCTTGTGCTTTGCACACCTGCGCTTAACCTGCTCAGCTACCACCTGACTCCCAGCTTTCCTATTCTTTATCCCTCTGGGAGTATGGACCCAGGGATCATTATGGGGTACAGAAGGTGGAGGGTCTGGCTTCTGTAATTGCTTCCTCACTGAATATGGGTGTTGACAGGTCAATCCATACTCCCAGCCTGCCTCTCTCTTTCCCTAGTGGGGCAGGGCTCTGGGGAATTGGGGCTTTAGGACACATAGGTGGGGTCATCTGCCCAGGGAAGTCTGGTTGGCATCATGGTAGCATCTGGAACCTGGTGGCTGAAAGAAGATTTAACATATAAAGCCGAACAAATTGCTGACTAATCATGAACTTAAAGGCTGGAATAGTTCAGATGATGAGTTGAGGGGTCTCCGTTTTGTAGATAGTTAGTAGGCCTATTTTAGTTATACTTCAAAGAGCCTAAGACTATACTAGTTTTTTTTTTTTTTTTCAGTTTGAAGGTTTGAACTTTGGTCCTCGTGCGTTGTAACAGTTGTGCTCTACTAGATATGGCATGCATGTTCTAGTTCTTTAGTGAAAGTGGGGGGCATCTTCTAAGAGAGATTAAAATTTTATGCCCAAGGGATGAAACTTTTATGGACTGTGCAGTTAGTTAAAGTTCAGGTGAGTCTAACCAGATAAATTCTGAGTAGATAAATACATAAAATGGTAGGGGGCCGAGTGGTAGCACAGCGGGTTAAGTGCACATGGCAGGAAGTGCAAGGACCAGCATAAGGATGCCAGTTCCAGCCACGGGCATCCCACCTGCAAAGGGCAAATTTCACAATCAGTGAAGCAGGTCTGCAGGTGTGTATCTTTCTCTTCCACTTCTCTTTTGATTTCTCTCTGTCTTATCCAACAATAACAACAGCAATAACAACAAGGGCAACAAAATGGAAAAATGGCCTCCAGGAACAGTGGATTCGTAGTGCAAACACTGAGCCCCAGGGAGCCGGGTGGTAGTGCAGCTGGTTAAGCGCAGGTGGCGCAAAGCGCAAGGACCAGCGTAAGGATCCCGGTTTGAGCCCCTGGCTCCCCACCTGCAGGGAAATCCCTTCACAGGCTGTGAAGCAGGTCTGCAGGTGTCTGTCTTTCTCTCCCCCTCTCTGTCTTCCCTCCTCTCTCCATTTCTCTCTGTCCTATCCAACAACAATGGCAACAATAACTACAACAATAAAACAACAAGGCAGCAAGGGGGGATAAATAAATATTAAAAAACGAAACAACACATTGAGCCCCAGCAGTAACTCTGGAGACAAAAAATACATAGATAAACAGATAAAATAAATTAAATGGTAGACTGGATCTCCCTGGGGATAGTGAGATAACTCAACTAGAAGGGTGCTTGTTTTTCCAGGCCCCTGTGTAAACCATATGGGAGTACTCTGCTCTATAGATAGATAGAAAGTCAGAATGAAAAGGATTTTAGATGATTCTGTAGGTTATCTTTTTTTTTTTTTTTTTTTTTTTTGCTTCTAATTACTGGGGCTCGGTGCCCACACTAAGATATTTCTCCTGGTGGCTGCATTTTCTTTTTTTTTTTCTTTCATTTTTAAAAAATTCAATAGGACAGAAAGAGATTGAGAGTAAAAGGAGAGATAGAGGGAGAGAGAAAGATAGACACCTGAACACTTGCTTCACCATTTGTGAAGTGTTCCTGATGCAGATGGGGATGGGGGGGTCTCAAGCCTTTGTCCTCGTGCATAGTACTATGTGGACTTAACCGGGTGCACCACTGCCTGACTTCCCTTGAGATTGTTATCTATGGGCAATAATTGAGGGGGGGAAAGAAACAAGATTTAGACTCAGAAGTGGCTGGGCAGTGGTGCACCCAGTTGAGTACACATGTTATGATGTGCAAAGTCCCAGTTTAAAGCCTGTGGTCCCCACCTGCAGTGGAGAAGCTTCATAAGCAGTGAAGCAGTGTAGTAGGCGTCTCTCTTTCTCTCTCTGTCTCTATTCCTTCTCCTCTCTCAATTTCTTTCTGTCCCTGTTCCCCTAAAAGGGGAAAAATAGCCACCAGGAACAGTGAGTTCATCCTATAGGCATGAGCTCCCACAGTATCCCTAGTGGAAAACAAAACAAAACAACCCTGAGGGTTGGCTCTTCAACTTAGTAGATGACCTTGAAAAAATGAAGGCCTGGGCCAGGTGATGGTGCACCTGGTTCAATGAGCACATTATCATGTACAAGTATCATGGTTCAAAACCCCAGTCCCCATCTGTGGGGGGGGGCTTCACAAGTAGTGAAGCAGTGCTGCAGGTGTCTCTCTTTCTCTCTGCCTTCTAATCTCTCCCTCCACTCTCAATTTCTCTCTGTCCAATAAAATAAAAATGTTAAAAGAAAAAAAAAGAAAAAAGGAATGTCTTTTGGATCTTAAACTCCACGATTGCAAAATGAGGAATCTATTGCCTTCGAATAGAATAGTACATAGTACATTTAGTGGTAATATTATCTTCATCTTTAGGTTAGCGAGGGGGAAAACTATAAAGCAGATGTGAAATGACTTACTCAGGGTGACTTTATAATTTTGTCTTTGAGCAGGAACTTGAATCTATGGCTCGAGTCCACGCTACTGTTTCTTTGTCCTACCACTGCACTTTGCATTATGCCTTCAAATATCATCTATAGTAGATGGATGTCGGGCTAGTGTCACACAAGAGAGAGATTACCCAGGAACCAAGCTTGTGGTAGCAGGACAATTCAAACCTTTATTCATCCAAGCTTCCCAGAGAAAGAGAGTAGCACATCTGGTTAAGCCACGTGACACCAACCACAATGGCCGACGTCAGCCTCTCCATCTGCATGCCTGCCCTCCTCCCAGTCCGGACCGGAAGAACCAAAAGACAGAAAGGGAAGTGGCTTGACAATACCATACATGGTTAGCAAAGGGGTGGAGAAAGGGGCTGAGAATGGTATGGACCTCCCCAGCAACTGTTGCTAGGGGGTCAACTGGTAAGATTAGCAATACCCTTCAGGGATATAGGAAGGAGACCTTTAGTCATTTGTAAGACAAAGCAGAAGATTGATATGTAGATAATAAAGGGAAGGGCCATAGTAGCAGGGAATGTAGGGTGGAGCAGGCTAAAGGAATGCTAGCTCTGGCGGGAAGATGCAGGATGTTTTTTGGGGAGAAAGAAGACTTACATGGCAGCCAACCTTTTGAGGTTTATGTGTCCTCCTTTTTGCTCAACCTCTCCGTAGAGAGAGAGACTTACAGGTGAACTCACCTCTCAGGTCAGTCTCTGCCAGGCTCTACCACATCCCCACAACCTCCCTGCAGATGAACCTATAAAAATAAGTATAGAGGTGGGCAGGAGGTGGTGCAGTGGATGAAGCATCAGACTCTTAAGCCTGAGGTCCTGAGTTTGATCCCCTGCACCTCATCTTCCAGAGTAATGTTCTCTGTTTCCACCCTCCACCCCCAGGTAACAAGTAAATCCTAAAAGAAAACAAACAAACAAACAAATAAATAAATAAATAAATATAATAGTGAAGATTCAGAGAGATAGCATACTGGAAGCCTACCAGACTTGCATGCCTGAGGCCACAGAAGTCCTAGGTTCAATTCCTAGCACTGCCATATGCCAGAGCTGAGCAGTGCTCTGGTATCTGTCTCTCTGATTTTCTATCTGTTGCACTCTCTCATGAAAATAAGTAATTTTTTTCCCACCTGCAGGGGAGTCACTTCACAAGCGGTAAAGCAAGTCTGCAGGTGTCTATCTTTTTCTCCCTCTCTCTGTCTTCCCTTTCTCTCTCCATTTCTCTCTTTCCTATCCAACAATGACGACATCAATAACAATAATAACTACAACAACAACAAAGAAAACAAGGGAAACAAAAGAGAAAATAAGTAAAAGAAAAGAAGTATTTTTTTTTTTTAGAAAAAAGTAGAAATGGGGTAAGAATCAAAGGTTCCATCTAGTTGTTGGGATGCCTGGACCAACTATTCTTCAGCTTTGTGCTCCTAAAGATGGATCAGCTCAAGACATATTTGTCAGATTAACAGGAGTCTTCCTGGAAATCGACTTCCAGAAAGAGAGTGACAAATACATAATGATCATAGTATGTGATTTGTTCATTCATTTTATTTGATTTTAAAATTTTTTTTTTTGTCAAGACAGAAATTGAGAAGGGAGGGGGAGATAGAGAGGAAGAAAGAAGGATAGACACCTTCAGACCTGCTTCATCTCTTTGTGAACCTTCTCCCTTCAGGTGGGGAGCCTGGAGGCTCCAAGGGGGTTCTTTACATGGATCCTTGCTCTTCATACTATGTACACTTAACCCTGTGTGCCACTGCCAGGCACCCTGGTCATTCATTTTAAAGATTCATTTATCTATTAATGATAGTGAGAGAAAGAAAAGAGATTCAGAGTATCATTCTGACACATGCAATGCCAGATTTGGACTCAAGATCTCAGGTTTGAGAATTCAACAGTATCCACTGAGCCACCACCTGGAACCACAGTGAACTTGTTTTATAGAACCATCAGTTTCCTTTCAAAGACATAACCACTGTTTTATGTTGAATAACATGTAGTTCTTTGAGTCTAAAAGCTTCAGCTCTTCTCTGCAAGTATCACTCCATTGGATAGGAGAGGCATTTGGGGTCAGTGAAATAGCTCTCACTTGGATAGTGCATTACTTTGCCATATGCATGACACAGGTTCGAACTCAGCCCCCATTGCATTGAAAGAAGCATCAGTGCTGTGATCTCTCTCTCTCTCTCTCTTTCTCTCTCTCTCTCTCCTCTTCAAACCAACAAAGGAAAGAGGAAATTGAGGTCCATGGATGTGAAAGACTTGCACAGCAACACTGAGCTGGTAAGTGGCAGATTTTTAATTCAAACTCAAGTCTCCTGACTTAATTCAGAGCACTCACTGTTCCACAGTAATTGCCCAGATTAAAAACTACAGATAAAAATAAAACAAGAACACCTTTTTTCTTTGTGCTAAGTATTCTATGGACTGTAATGTCACCTAGTCATCATTATAATGTCATACGGCTTGCATGCCTTCAAATCCTCTTGTTCTGCCTATTAATCTATGCCCCTACAAGGCCACAATTAATCTTTTTAATCAATTTATTATTATAGATAATGAGAGAGAAAGGGAGGGAGGGAGAGAGAGAGAGAGCAATATAGAGGAAAGGAGGGAGGGATGGAGGGAGGGAGAGAAAGAGAGAGAGAGATCGATCTAAAGCATTGCTTTGCTACTTGTAAAGTTTTTTTCCCCTGCAGGTGAGAACTGGCTGCTTGAACCCAGGTCCTTGCGCATGGTAATGTATGTGCTTGTCCGAGTGCACCACTACACAACCCTGACCATTGATCTTTTAAATGTCTCCCTTGTTTTGCCTTTATCAGAATGCCATGTAATTGGAATGGCTTAGTCTGCAGACTTTTCAGATAGATGCCTCTCACTTCCTAATATTATGCAGTTGAAGCAATTTATTATCTTTCCTTAGTTTGATGGTTAGGATTACATGCTGTTTCATTGTCTAGATGAGCCAACAGTTTATGTTTTTTTTTTTTTTTCATTCACCTGCTGAAGGACATTTACTTTTAGCTTCAAATATTTTCCCATGCATTTTTTATTGGTGATTTAATATTGGTTTACAAACTACAAGATAACATTACTGTGAAGAATTCCACATCATTCCCACCACCAGAGTTTTGTTTTTGTTTTTTTTTTTCCTCCAGGGTTATTGCTGGGCTCGGTGCCTGCACCATGAATCCACTGCTCCTGGAGGCCATTTTTTCCCCTTTTGTTGCCCTTGTTGTTGTAACATCGTTGTGGTTATTATTATTGCCATTGTTGATGTTGTTCATTGTTGGATAGGACAGAGAGAAATCGAAAGAGGAGGGGAAGACAGAGAGGGGGAGAGAAAGATAGACACCTGCAGACCTGCTTCACCGCCCGTGAAGTGACTCCCCTGCAGGTGGCGAGCCGGGGGCTCAAACCGGGATCCTTACACGGTCCTTGCACTTTGCGCCACATGCGCTTAACCCACCCACCACCAGAGTTTCATATCCTCATTCTGTCCCCATTAAAAACTGCAGTGGTTCGCCTGAGGTCACAGATATGGGCTATCATTTCTATAACTGTCTGTCTGTCTGTCTGTCTATCTCCTTGTCTGTCTAGCTATCTAAATGGATCTTTCTTGCTACAAAACAGTACCATCAACTCTATTTTCAAAAACTCCCACATGTTTTTAAATCTGCCTGGTGATCCAGCTTTCTCCATCTATATTCCACTCCAGCTGTCCTGAAAACTGAAGTCCCTAGTCTGGTATCCCTGGTCTGCCCCCTTGATCTGAATATGAACATATTTCAGCCTGCATGAGGAACTAGTCTTCACCTAACCTTCCTTTGGTAGACCATGGGAACTGATCAAGAACCTTTTCTCTTTCCTCTGTCCTCAGTTCTTAAATTAAAACTTTATAGTTGTGCCCTGGGACTTAGGTCCTCGACTTCCTACTTCTAGTTTTGGGAGCTTAAAGGAGATTCTAGAACTTCCCTTTTTCAAGATATGATTGCTAATCCTATTATACTCCCCCAACGTGTTCTTGAGAGACATTAGGCTTGGGTGGTGGCTCACCCCCAGTAGAGTGCACTTAACATCATGTACAAGGATATGTGTTCAAGTCCCTAATCCTCACCTGCAGTGGGGAAGCTTCAGGAGGAGTGGCAAGGCAGTGCTGGAGTTGTCTCTCCCTCTTTGTCCCTCTCTCTCCCCCTGCCCTCTCAATTTCTCTCTATCTTTATAAATAAATAAGGCTGCTGTTCATGGCAGATTCATAGTGCTGGCACTGAGCCTCAGTGATAACCCTGCTGACAATTAAAAAGAATATATGTATGTTTCACTGTAGCAGTTAAAGGCTTACTGCAGCCAGAAGATTTACTGGGAACAGTGTTTACTGCCACCATATTGCTTGTAGACTCTTTTCATAGCTTCACCTATGATTTTATTATGCTTGGTGGCAACTCAGTCAAAAAGGCCACTAATGGCATTTTTCTAAGCTGAACAAATGTCAACATTGCTTCATAATATGACTCTTCCAAGTAGTAAATATTTTAGCTAAAGTTTCACATCACCAATATGACTAAAAGCAACATTGTTCAATCTCTTGCTTTGGTATATTTTCTTCCCATCAACTGGAAGTGAGAGCCACAGGGAGGGGCTGTGTCTGGCCTCTAATCTCTACTGTCTTTGGGCCTGAATGGGCTAAGAGAGAATAAAAGGAAAGAAGAGTCTCCTGGAACTACTTGGCCCTATTTCTATGCAAATGATTTGACATCATGCAAATGGATTATCTGAAATTCAATTAGACTCCCAAGTATAAACTATTTCTATTCCTACCAATGTACTTTCTACATCCTAAGACTCCTGATTTCTTTCTTTTCTTCTTAAAAAATATTTTAAAATTATTTTTAAACATTGATTTATTGTTGTAGTTATTATTGTTGTCATTGTTGAATAGGACAGAAAGAAATAGGGAAAGGAAGGGAAAACAGAGAAGGGGAGAGGAGAGAAAGATAAACATCTGCAGATCTGCTTCACCACCTGTGAAGCGACTCCCTTGCAGGTGGGGAGCCAGGGGTTCTAACCGTGATCCTTTCACCGGTCCTTGTGCTTTGCACCACTGTGCGCTTAACCAATTTCTTTCTTTTCAAAACATTGTTATTTCTTTCTTACTTACTTTCTTTATTATTTTTATAAAGGCAGGGGGGGAGAGAGAGAGAAAGAGAAAATAGCACTAACTCACTGGGGGCCAGGCTCAAACCTGGGTTACACACATATCAAAGGAGAGCACTATCCAAGTGAGCTATTTCACCAACCCAGTCTTCTGATTTCTTTTCTTTTACTTTACTTTACTTTACTTTACTTTACTTATTTTATATTGCCACTAGGGTTATCTCTGGAGCTTGGTGCCTGCATGACAAATCCACTGCTCTGGCGGCCATTTCCCCTTCCCCTCTTTTTTTTTTTTTTCTTTTTCTTCTTCTTCTTTAATTGATAGGACAGATAGAGAGGGAGACACTTTGCAGCACTGCTTCATCGTTCATGAAACTTTCTCCCTGCATGTGGGGGGTGGGGGACTCAAACCTGGGTTATTGCACATAGCAACATTCTCCTTAACCGGGTGTGCCACCGCTCACCCAGCCCCCTGGATTTCATTTTTTTAAATAATTTTTTATTAATTTATTATTGGATAGAGACAGAAATTGAGAGGGGAGAGGGATATAGAGAGGGAAAGAGACAGAGAGACATCTACAGCCCCGCTTTACCACTCATGAAGCCTTCCCCTTGCAGATGAGGACCAGGGGCTTGAACCTGGGTCCTTGTGCACTGCAGTGTATGCTCTTAACCAGGTGTGCCCATTGTGCTGTGTTATATGCCCTACTCAGGAGCTAGAGTGGGATAGACATCGGTTGGGCTCTGATTGAAGCTGAAGAAACTCTGGAAAGCCATGTTGTGAATAACTGCTGAATGTAGCTAGGGAAACTTGAAAGGAACAAACCCTGACAGGAACTCACAAGAATCATAAACTCACTCTGAGCTATAGCTCCCCAGGCATATGTAACATGCTGGTATTCTGCTTCATATGAATTTCATGTTTTTTGTGGTTTCATGGGGGTTGTAGTTCAGGTATGACTCTGCCATGATTTCTGATCCAAAGGTCTAGAGTCCTTTTCTTCTTTCCTGTCTTTTTTTTAACTTTATTTTATTTTATAGAACAGAGAGAAATTGAGAGGGAGGGGAGATAGAATGAGAGAGAGAGACACCCACAGCACTGCTTCACCACCTGTGAAGCTTTCCCCCTGCAGGTGGGGGCCAGGGGACTCAAACCTGGGTATCTGTGCATGATATTACATGCACTTAACCAGGTGTGCTACCATCCAGCCCCTCCTTTTTCTCTTTTCCCTCTCCAACACACACAGGTTAGTGTTGTAACTAAAAATTAAAGGGACTTTGGTTGTGGCGCATAATGGATTCAGCTGAGGGGCAGCTTGGAGTAGGTTTAAAGGAATCAAGGTAATATTATGGTAGTACAAAGGTATGGGTCATTATTTTAGTTACTGCAGAATAAGCAATTATCATCAGGGGTTAAGAATATGCTAATTCCATAAAGTCCACGAGTAGTTATCAACAGTTCAGTCCCATGAGATAAATAATTATCAGCCAAGGTATAGGTTGCTCATGGCTGTAGAGGAGTCTTAAGAGTTTACCAGCTAGCTGAGTCACACGTGTTCCATTCCTAGGAGAAGTAGCCATGGCGGACACGTCAAACAGCCTCAGTCGAGATACCTCTGACTAGGAGAAGCAGCAGCAACCAAAAAAGAGTGGACTTCTGGCTGGCTGTGCTTTTAAGTCTATTCAGTCCACCCACAATGCTTTGTGCATTTGCACAGACCGGATTCACCCACAGTTCATTGTGTGTTTGCTCAGATCACTGTATGCTCTATCTCCAAGGATGATGTCAGCGAGTGCTGTGTCCGGACTTCCTATGGTCGGCCAGTATACTGCATCTCAACAGTTTAGCATTCTCAGGTCTTCTCACTTAACAGTTTCTGTTTATCTGTGCCTGTTCCTCTTAGTTTGAGATGGACTCTGGAGAGATAGGATCAAGGATTGGTCATTTATCTGTCTATTCATGCATCCATCCATCCATCCATCCATCCATCCATCCATTCATTCACTCATCCACTCATTCATACAACAAATATTTGAGTTCTAACAGTCTGCCAGGCACTTTATCTGGCATTGAGGAGAGACACAAAGATGTGCTAGATGCAAAAACGAAATATGAAATACTACAAGAATATAAGATCCAGGAACTACATGTAGGATAAGAGAAGGTGGCTGGATTATAGAAGAAATCTTGAGGAAGTGCATAACAAGTGGAAGTTTGACAGATGAATGGGGGTGAAGCATAGAACCTGTAGAAAAGAATATAAAGGCATATAACCATGTTATAATGAATAGAAAGGACATAGGGTAGTCTTAGGTGAATAAATTGGCCTTTATCAAGTCATACAATGTAATATATAGATCAAAATCTCTACTGATTCATTCTTCCCAAACTCGCCATTTTGCTTTCCTTTTCCTTATAATCCAAGCTTTAAGATGCTTCTACCTCAATATTAACTTTCTAGTCCTCAAGCTTTAATTAAGAGACTCTCAGTATCCCAGGACGGAAACTTGACTATGCAGATGGGAGGTGAAGACATATTTGGCCTTCTGGCCCACAATGCTCAGGGTATCCAGGAAAGAATAAGGCAGCCAATAACAAAGGTTATAGTAAGTTTATTAGAATAAATGAGTTAATATACCACTTATCTGTTTTTGGACACCTAAGTTGTTTCCAGGTTTTGGCTATTACCAATTGTGATGCTATGGACATAGGTATACTCTGATTTTTTTTTTTTTTTGGATGGGTGTATTTGACTTTTTAGGATAGATCTCCAGGAGAGGAATTGCAGGGTTGTATGGTACTTTCATAATGAACATTCTCCAGACAGCTCACCATGGGGATTGGAGCATTTTGCATTCCCACCAATAGTGCAGGAGGGTTCCTTTAGCCCCACAACCTCTCTAGCATTTATTGTTGCTATCATTTCTGATGTATGACATTCCCACAGGGGTAAGTAGCATCTCATTGTTGTCTTTATTTGCATTTCTCTGACAATCAATGACTTGGAGCATTTTTTCATGTCTGTTGGATTTTTGGATGTCTTCTTTGGTGAATATTTTGTTTATATCCTCTCCCTATATTTGGATGGGGTCATTTTATTTATTTATTTATTTATTTATTTATTGCTGAGTTTGGTGAGCTCTTTATGTATATTTTGTTAGTTTGTTTTTTTTATAAAAAGGAAACACTGACAAAACCATAGGACAAGAGGGGTACAACTCCACACAGTTCCCACCACCAGAACTCCATATCCCATCTCCCCCCCTGATAGCTTCCCTATTCTTTATCCTTCTGGGAGTATGAACCCAGGGTCATTATGGGGTGTAGAAGGTGGAAGGTCTGATTTCTGTAATTGCTTCCCCACTGAACATGGACATTGACAGTTCAATCCATATTCCCAGCCTTCCTCTCTCTTTCCCTAGTGGGGCAGGGCTCTGGGGAAGCAAGGCTCTAGGACACATTGATGGGGTTGTCTGCCCAGGGAAGTCTGGTTGGCATTATGGTAGCATCTGGAACCTGGTGGCTGAAAAGGGAGTTAACATTTCCTCCCTAACTTGAGGGCAGACCTCATAAACCAAATACCAGATTAGACACAACAGATGATACTCAACATTTTAACAACTGGAAAAAAGTCTAAACTCATAAGATATAAATGACTACAGAAGCTGGATCAGGGCAAGAGATAGGCTCTCTTTATGATGGTCTTTTTGCCCATTATTAGGCTACTCCATCAGCTGGAGCCCTAATCAGGGAATCCTTGGATTCTTCCATGGACAGTATGGGCTAAGACTTCTAATAAAACTCACTCTCCAACATCACAGAACACTTCCATCAGGAATGTCATCACAAGACCTCCTGTGGACCTCTATAGGGCCCTAGCCTCACTTTAAGGTAGCAATGGTAAGGACTGCCCCATTTTTCAAAGGGAGTCTGGGTCAGCCTACTCTGCCACTTGAAGAAGACTGGTTCTGAAATGAATGCAGACTAGGATGTTCCCAGGTGTGATCAAAGACTGAGAGCTCAGACTGATGGGGACTCAGAGGTTATACAGGACCCTGTGCTAAATAGGAATATATATGCCCTAGGTTAGATCAGTGTGGTAAACAGTTAATTATGTTTATATACTATCTTCAAGTTTGGGAGTTACTCTCTGCCCTAATTCAGCTTTATATTTCTATTCTCAATTCTGACATCATCTTCCCAAACAATATTTTTAGTTCACCTGCATCTTAGCTATCAAGTTTAGACAAAAATACTGAAGTCATGAGCCCCGTGGAACATCCCTCAAATAGACTTCCTGGATTCATTTCATCTTAAAATCCCTAATCTTATCTGCTCTATTCCAATTTTTTGGTTCCTGTCTATTAAACACTTTTTTTTAGTCTTACTGCCTTCCAGCTACCAAGTTGCTGATGCTACTGTGGTCCCATCCTGAACTACCTGGGCAAATGTCCTCACCAATGCTTCCTGGCACATCACCTCTCCAGAGCCCTACCCCACTATGGAAAAATAGAAACAGGCTGAGGGTATGGATCAACCTACCATCACCCATGTCCTGCAGAGAAGCAATTACAGGAGCCAGAACCCCTACTATCTGCATCCCATAAAGATCATGGTCCATACTCCCAGAGGAGGAAAAATGTTAGGGGAAGATAATCAGAGGGCTCTGAACTCCTATTCCATCAGGACTCCGAGAAAGCAGAGGGGAAAAAAAGTGCATTTAGAAGTGGCACTGGGTGTAGGTTTGACTTGGAAGGAAGGAGAGGGCAGGATCATGCAAGATATGCGGAATATGTATTTATATATGTATGTATGTATGTATTTGTACTTATAAATACAGATAATAGTTATAGAAATAATAGTCAACCCATGTCTGTGACCTTGGGAGGTCTACTACAGTTTCCAATAGAGAGAATGGGGACTCAGAACTCTGGTGGTGGGAATAGTATAGAATTATTCCCCTTTTGTGCCATAATTTTGTAAATCAATATTAAATCACTAATAACAAAAGGAATAAACAAGTTCTGAAACAGTCACCAAGAGAAGGGTAGACAGTAAAAAGAAGCCATGTGCCCCCAAAGTTGAGACAGAAGGAGGCATGTCAGCAAAGAGAGAGCCAGCCAGTTGTCTGCTGCTGGTTATACATGTTTCAATAAAAATTGGGTTCTGTGGGAAAGCACACCTGGCAAAAAGGGCAGATTGATGTCCGATTCAATTGCCAGATGTGGAAATCTTTTCTTTTGATATTCAGAATGACAAGCTGACTGCTAGTTTTTGCATGTGTAAATGTCTTAAGCCTGGGGATTTTCACTGGCCTACCTCTGAACTGTCAGCCTGGTTAAAGTCTTATTTATCATTTTATACTATAGCAGTGGGGACAGAATTTGTCCATTTGATCAAGGGGGAATGATTTAGAGGTAGTCCTTTTGTTTGTCTGTTTAATTAAAACCATATTGTTGACTATTAAATGGGGAAAGCAGAGTCTCTTCAACAAATGGTGTTGGAAACAATGGGTTGAAACATGCAGAAGAATGAAGCTGAATCACTGTATTTCACCAAATACAAAAGTAAATTCCAAGTGGATCAAGGACTTGGATGTTAGACCAGAAACTATCAGATACTTAGAGGAAAATATTGGAAGAACTTTTTTCCGCATAAATTTTAAAGACATTTTCAATGAAACGAATCCAACTACAAGGAAGACTAAGGCAAGTATAAACCTATGGGACTACATCAAATTAAAAAGCTTCTTCACAGCAAAAGAAACCACTACCCAAATCAAGAGACCCCTCACAGAATGGGAGAAGATCTTTACATGCCATACATCAGATAAGAGTTTAATAACCAACATATATAAAGAGCTTACCAGACTCAACAACAAGACAACAAATAACCCCATCCAAAAATGGGGGGAGGAATTGGACAGAATATTCACCACAGAAGAGATCCAAAAGGCCGAGAAACACATGAAAAAATGCTCCAAGTCTCTGATTGTCAGAGAAATGCAAATCAAGACAACAATGAGATATCACTTCACTCCTGTGAAAATGTCACACATCAGAAAAGGTAACAGCAGCAAATGCTGGAGAGGGTGTGGGCTCAAAGGAACCCTCCTGCACTGCTGGTGGGAATGTCAATTGATCCAACCTCTGTGGAGAACAGTCTGGAGAACTCTCAGAAGGCTAGAAATGGACCTACCCTATGACCCTGCAATTCCCCTCCTGGGGATATATCCTAAGGAACCCAACACATCCATCCAAAAAGATCTGTGTACACATATGTTCTTGGCAGCACAATTTGTAATAGCCAAAACCTGGAAGCAACCCAGGTGTCCAACAACAGATGAGTGGCTGAGCAAGTTGTGGTATATATACACAATGGAATACTACTCAGCTGTAAAAAATGGTGACTTCACCGTTTTCAGCCGATCTTGGATGGACCTTGAAAAAATCATGTTGAGTGAAATAAGTCAGAAACAGAAGGATGAATATGGGATGATCTCACTCTCAGGCCGAAGTTGAAAAACAAGATTAGAAAAGAAAACACAAGTCGAACCTGAAATGGAATTGGAGTATTACACCAAAGTAAAAGACTCTGGGGTGGGTGGGTAGGTGGGGAGAATACAGGTCCATGAAAAATGATGAATGAAATAGTGGGGGTTGTATTGCTAAATGGGAATCTGGGGAATGTTATGCATGTAAAAAAAAAAAAAAAAGAAGTAGAAACGCAAAGCAGAAATTGAGTTTGGAGTATGGCACCAAAGTAAGAAAGCAGAAGTATACTAGAGTTTGCAGTGAGTACCTCCCTAATACTTCCTCTCCACTTTTCTAAGCTTTGGGTCCATGATTGCTCAACAATTTGTTTGGCTTTGTATGTTAACTCTCTTTTCAGTCACCAGGTTCCAGGTGTCATCAGGATGCCGGCCAGACTTCCCTGGATTGAAGACACCACCAATGTGTCCTGGAGCTCAGCTTCCCCAGAGACACACCCTACTAGGGAAAGAGAGAGACAGACTGGGAGTATGGACCAACCAGTCAACGCCCATGTTCAGCGGGGAAGCAATTACAGAAGCCAGACCTTCTACCTTCTGCAACCCTCAACGACCATGCTCCCAGAGGGATAGAGAATGGGAAAGCTATCAGGGGAGGGGGTGGGATATGGAGATTGGGCGGTGGGAATTGTGTGGAGTTGTACCCCTCCTACCCTATGGTTTTGTTAATTAATCCTTTCTTAAATAAAAAAAATTAAAAAAAAAAACATATTGTTGGGGGGCAGACAAGTGGCACAACTGATTAAGTGAACATGTTACAGTGCTCAAGGACCTCTGTTCAGACCCCTCAACCCCACCTGCAGGGGGAAAACTTCATGAGTGGTAAAGTAGGTCGGCAGGTGTCTTTCTCTGTCTCTTTCCCTCTTTATTTCCTCCTTCCTCTTTTCAATTTCTCCCTGTCTCTATATAATTAGAATAAATAAATAGGGGAAGCAATTACAGAAGCCAGACCTTCTACCTTCTGCAACCCTCAATGACCCTGGGTCCATGCTCCCAGAGGGCTAGAGAATGGGAAAGCTATCATGGGAGGGGGTGGGTTAATGAGATTGGGTGGTGGGAATTGTGTGGAGTTGTACCCCTCCTACCTTATGTTTCTGTTCATTAATCCTTTCTTAACTAAAAAATATATAAAAAAGAATAAATAAATAAATATTTTAAAAATATATTGATTTGCCTTATCATGGGTTTACAATACTATGTAGAGCTGGGGAGCATCATTTCACCATATCCACCATGGAAGTTCTAGTGCCATTCCCCCTATCAAACTGACCTTTTCCACTCATTCCTTCCGTTCTCCTTCCCTAACTCTTCTGGAAGCCATCATATATATATATTTTTATTAAGAATTATTTTTTCCATGATATTTGTTTTGTCTCTATTTCACATGTGAGAAAAACCATCTGGCAATTGTCCTTGATCTTCTGACTTCTTTTGCTTATCTTTTTTTTTAAATATATATATATATTTTCAAGCTCTAAAAATTTTATTTTGCAGCCGCAATATAAGCACAAACAATGAGGAAGTTCTACTAAGGTAATTGAGTATTTTTATATGCTTTAGGAATATTTATACCATTTTCTGAAGAGGCTGTACTATCACATAGTGTTCCTGCATTGTTTCATAGTGAATGCCACTTACTTTGTCTTACATCCTTAGCACTACTAGGCAGTACATGTTAGTCACTTAGTAAGTTCCCTTTGGGTGAATGAATGCAAAAAAAAAAAAAAAAACCCAGAATGGCTGTTTATAATCTTGTATTGGTAGCTGTCCTCACAGGATTCTTTCACAACCAGTTTTTGAAGCCATAAAATAAAGAACTGGACTGACCGCAGTATTGTTAATACCAGCCAGTAGGTTTTTTATAAAACAAGCAGGGTAGGGTTAAGACCCACTTGAGAACCCTAAGTGCCAGATTTTATGGACTCAAGAGCTACTTGGATATGGCACCTCAGAGACTGTGGATTAACATTAAGGTGCCATATGTCAACTGGATTGGCTAAATACATAGAGATTTCACTAGAAAAGGCAATAAGTTGTGTGTGTGTGTGTGTGTGTGTGTGTGTGTGTGTGTGTGTGTTGTGATTGTGTGTAGCAAAATAGATTTAGGTGCTACTGAGAAAAACTTTATTTTTATTTGCTAGGGTCATCAAACCTTGACTCTGGATGGCTCCATTTCTTTTAAATTTTTTAATATTTATTTATTCCCTTTTGTTGCCCTTACTGTTTTTTATTGTTGTAGTTATTGTTGTTGTTGATGTCGACATTGTTGGATAGGACAGAGAGAAATGGAGAGAGGAGGGGAAGACAGAGAGGGGGGGAGAAAGATAGAAACCTGCTTTACCACTTATGAAGCAACTCCCCTGCAGGTGGGGAGCTGGGGGCTAGAACCGAGATCCGTATGCCGGTCCTTGCTCTTTGCGCTACATGCATTTAACCCACTGCTACATGCGCTTAAACCAACTCCTGGCTCCATTTTTTTATGCTATATTTTTAAAATTTGTAATTATCTATTTATTTATTGAATGTGACAGGCAGAAATCAAGAGGGAAGGTGGTGATAGAGAGGGAGAGAGACAGAGAGACACCTGCAAAACTGCTTCACCACTCATAAAGCTTTCCTCCTACAGGAGGGGACCGGGGGCCAGAGCCTGGGTCCTGTACATTGTAACATGTGCACTCAACAAGGCGCACCACCACCAAGTCCCTGATTTTTTTTTTTTCAAGATAGAAGTAGAAGCTAAGACTCAGAAAAGGAAACTAGCCAGTCATGCTCTACCCACTGAGTAGCAGAATGCCCAAAAGTCTTCATTCAACATTTTCCTAGATGCTAAGTGCTAACCTGCAGCAAAATCTAATCAGTCGCTTGAGTCATGCTATCTTAGATGGCATTTATTTGCCATAAGACAAATAGGCCTAGAAGTCTTAATTCAACAAATACACACCAATGGGGCAAAATAGAACTCAGAAAACCCAAGCATATGTGCCAATTACTTTTTAACAAAGCTGCCACGAATTCACAATGGGCGAAAGAATAGTTTCTTCAAGAAATGGCAATTTGCCTTGTGAATCTGCAGTTTCAACAATTTTGACTGATTTTTTTTTTCACACAAAGAAGGAGAGACACTAAAGTGTCATAATATTCCCAACGTGGTAAAATGGAAGCTTAAACCTGGGCCATGGATATGACAAGGCAGGTGCCCAACTATTTTGCCAGCACAGGATGCTTGTCATATACCATATAGAAAAATAAACTAAAAATGAATTGGATACGTAAACACAACATCTGAAGCCATAAAACAACTAGAAGGAAATATGGGAAGAAGATTCTCAGCACTAGCCTCAGCAATGATGTTTTTGATGATCTCAAGATCTCAGGTAATAAAAGCAAAAATGAGAACGTGAGACTACATGAAACTTGAAAGTTTATGCAGAGAAAAATAAACAACAGTGTGAAAAAATAATCTATGGAATAGAATAAAAAGTGCAAATCATATATTTGGTATATGGATAATACCTGAAATATACATGGAACTCCTAAAGCTCAATAGCTAAATAAATAAATAAATGAAATGAAAAACAACTAACCTGATTATAAACTCGGTAAAGGAACAGGGTAATGTATCTGAATGTACAGTTTTTTCTCTTTTTCTATTTTATTATTAGCGAGTTAACAATGGTTGATAAGATTATAAGGTTACCAGGAATTTGTTCCATACCATACCCACAACAGAAATTCTGTACCCCACTCCCCATAATGATTCTCACAAAGTCTTAGAAACAATTTGGTCATTTTCTTTTTCAAGTTAATATGTTTCAAAACCCTATATTTCACATATGAGTGAGACAGTCTGATAGTTATCTTTCACTTCCTTACTTTACTAAATATAATAATTTCCAGTTCCATTGCTTTTGTCCTGAAGATCAGAAAAACATATTTTTAATAAATTGTGAAGTAGTTTTCCATTGAATACTGGTCCATAACTTTTTATTCAATTGTCTGTTAATAGACATTTAGATTGCTTCAATATTTTGTCTAATGTGAATGCAGCCATGAACATACAGGTGCTTATATCCTTTCAAATTAGTGTTTTCATATCCTTTGTATATATACCCAAGAGTGATATGCTGGATTACAAGATATTTCCATTTTTGTTTGTTTCAGGACCCTCCATACTGTTTCCCATAGGGGATGCACTGGTTATATTTTCACCAACAGTGTACCAGGTTCCTTTTTTCCCCTCACCAATACTTGCCATATTCAGTTTTGTTGATGTAGGTAGGCCATTCTCATAGGTACGAGGTGGTATCTCATTGTGATTTTAATTTTAATTTCTCTAATGATAAGTAAATGTATCACGTCTGCAGGCCTTCTGTATATCTATCTTCTTTACAAAATTGTCTTTCAGATCTTGTGCCCACTTTTTAATTGGGTGATTTTTATTGTTTTTTAGATGAAAGACTTCTTGATGTTTGACACAATCTCTTGTCAGATATATTATGTGCATATATCTTCTCCCAGCTAGATTCTCCCAATCCTTGTGCAACTTTCTTTTGATGTTTTAAAGCTTTTAAATTATTGTGTGTGGTCACTTTTGTTTACTCTTGTTTTAGTTTCATTTGCTCATGGAGCTGAGTTCAGTTGAAGGCCTGAAATGCATTGCTGATACTTTCTTTTACGTATTTCATATTTTCAGGTCTAATATCCCAGTCTTTGATCCATTTTGCGTTAATTTTGGTGTATGATGTTAAATTTTACTTTTCTACATGTGGCTGTCCAGTTTTTCCAGCACTCTTTATGGAAGAGACTTTCTTGCCCCCTTTGGATAGTTTTAGCTCCTTTGTCATATCTTAGGTGAACATATGTGTGCAGTTTCATTTCTGGACTCTCTTGAATAGAAATTTTTTTCAATGAAGACAAAAATATTGATGTGATTATGAAAATGTGCTCCACATCTCTTATCATCAGGGGACTACAAATCATAACACAATGGGTATCACTTCACTTTTTTTTCCTGCCTCCAGGGTTATTGCTGGAGCTCCGTGCTAGCACTACAGATCCACTGCTCCTAGTAGCTGTTTCTTTTTTTTTTCCCACATTATTGGATAAGACAGAGAGAAATTGAGAGAGGAAGGGAAGATAGAGGGGGAGAGAAAAAGGACACCTGCAGACCTGTTTAGCCTCTTGTTAAGTGTCCCCCCTGCAGGTGGGGAGGTTGGGCTTGAATGAGGATCTTTGCGCATGATGATATGTGTGTATAACCAGGTGTTCCACAGCCCAGCCCCCTCCCTTCACTTCTCTCATACTTCAAACACTCCTGTTGGAAAGTATTTTTATTTATCTTTAATATAATTTTTTCTTTTTTATTTATTATTTACTTATTTTTGTGGAGCTGGGTCCTCACACATGTGTTATTTCACAACTCTGGACATTTTTTTTTCATTCATATAAAGAGACAGTGATATGGAGAGAGACACCACAGCACTGGGGTATTTCTGTGGTAATACCATGTGGTGCCAGGTCTCAAACCTGGGTCATGTGAGTAACAAAGCAAATGTCTATTCGGAAGGCTATCTCTCAGAGCATTATTATTATTATTATGTTTTATTTATTAATGAGAAAGGAGGAGAGAGAGAAAGAACCAGACATCACTCTGGTATATGTGCTGCCGAGGATTGAACTCGGGACCTCATGCTTGAGAGTCCGTTCCTTTACCACTGCGCCACATCCTGGAACACACATTTTTATTATTTTTAAGTGTATTTGTCCACTTCACTTATTTTATTAGAGAAAGAGATCAGAGTACCACTCCAGCATGCACAGTGCTGCTGAGACCTCACATATACAAATCGTGTACTCTACTTGCCCCACCACCTCCCAGGGTGTTCAATAGTATGTTGAGAAGAAACCTCCATAGTCATTTTATCCACTGTATATACACAGATGTCAATGACCCGTTATGTTTAGGTTCTCTTTGTTCTCAGTCTGTATCTCAAAATCCAGTTTCTAGCTACATCTATAGAGATCGCTGATTAACTGCTTTTGAGATGTTAATTTGAGCTGAGTCTCCTGTTGCTATTAGTTTAGCCACTGTTTTTGTAGAGATCTAGTTTTTGTAAAAGCCAGAGACCTAGTTTTAGTCTGAGATCTGCCAAAAATGAACTTTGTGCCTTTGTAGATAAGTTCATTCCCCTGACAGATGGACAGCTTGCTTTTCTACCTACCAGGGATCCATTTATCCTTTTAACAGGGATTCATCCTTACTAATGGGCTGCCAGAAGAGCTAGATACTGGTGATGTGGTGAACAAGACAGGAATGGACCCTACTCTCTTGAATCGACAGAGTCTTCTACGTGATTATTTGGCCACTTGAACTCTCCTCTTCAGTGTGCACTCTAAATAAAGTAGACAACTTCACTAATTTAGCCTTAAGTCCAGTAAACACTCTTTCCAGTTAACTAACTCAGGCTAAGAAAAACACACAAATAGAACTGACATTGATATTCACCAGTGGCAAAGACCAAGTCTGAGTTTTCTCCACAGCTGTTTTGCTGGTATCTCCAGCTTCAGCGTAGCCTATGCTACCTTGGTAATAATCACAGAGGGCAGTAGACCTGGGTGTCTGTGTTTGTGTGTGTGTGTGTGTGTGTGTGTGTGTGTGTGTGTGTGTGTGTGCTCACATGCTAGAGGAGTTGCCCAAAGAAAGGATGGACTTGACTGTGGGGAAGAGGCAAGCCAGGGGGCCTGATGGTTGTTCTATTTTGTTTAAAATCAAACTGTGCTGCCTTTTCAAAAGATGGAAGACAGACAATAACACAAATTTCCAAAGATATAAATGGCTGTATAATGAACTTTAATTTTCCTTTGAACTCATGTCCCTCAGGCTTCTTTAATTATGTCTTCAGAAGCAAGCCTCTATTGTCGGTATTTATGCTTCCCATTCCAGAGTTAGCCTGTGACTGTACCCAGGAAATTGTTTTATTTTTAAAATTGATTTATTTCTTCACTAATGAGAGAAGAGAGGCAACACACAGAGAGAGAACCACAGCACCAATCTAGCATGTGCAGTGCCAGGGATCAGTCGTGAAACCTCATACATACAAATCCAGAACTCTACTTCGGGTCACAGGGAAGTTATTTTATTTTAATTAATTTATTAATTGCATAGAGACAGAGAGAAGTTGAGAGAGAGGGACATACACAAACACACACACACACACACACACACACACACAAACACACACACATATCTGCAGCTCTGCTTCATTATTCTCAAAGATTTCCCCCTGCAGGTGGGGACATGGAGCTTGAACCCAGGTCCTTACACATTGTAACATGTGCGCTCTACCAGTGGAACACATGCACTGTACCAGGTATACCACTGCCTGGCCTCAAGGAACCCATTTTACTTTTATTTTTCTTTTAATTTTTTTTTTATCAGAGCACTGTTCAGCTCTGGCTTACGGTGGTGAGGGGGATTGAACCTGTGACTTTGGAGCTTCATGCATGAAAGCCTGTTTGCATAACCATTATGCTATCTACCTCTGCCCTATTTTTAAAATTTTATTTGTTTATTTACTTATTTTACTGCTCAACTATGGTTTATGGTATTATGGGGGATGGAACCTGGGACAATGAAACCACAGGTCAGAGAGTCTCTTTGCATAATCATTATGCTATCTCCTCCACCCTCATGACTTTTTTTGTGCCTCCTTTAACAAGGATTTAGCAGAGAACTCTCCTTGACCTAACCTAGCAGCTGACCCTGGAGCCTTTACTCTCCCAGCTACACACAATGTCTGGATTGCTTACCATCATACACACCCCCTAAATTCCCAGCAGAAAACCAAAGACCAATATAAAGTGGTTTCTTGCCTTAGCCCAACAGCTATCAGGCAGGTGGACCAAAAGTATTGTCTGGGTATATGGTGTCAGAGTTGGAAATAGGATTAGAAAGCTGGATCAGGGAAGACAGTGGCTCCCAAATATGGGAAAAGTATAGAGATATTGTTAACTGTAAACCCTATCGATTTGATCTGGGGCCCATATTCAGTGCAGGAGCCTGTGTAATCTCTGCATCTTTGTAGGTCTTAGCTGGCATTCTATGGTCATAGCTAGGAACATTCTAGGCTGCACTCATTGCAGGACCCATCTTCCTCGAGTGGTAGAGTATGCTGACCCAACCTCCCTTCAGAGAATGTGGCAGTCCCTACCATTGTTTATGTACATTGAGGGCAATGCCCTGTAGGGGCCCACAGAGAGGTCCATTATGTTGTTCCTGATGAAGATGACCAGTGACAGTGGATAGAGAGATCTGGTAGAGGTCTAGGCCCATTATGTCTGTGTGGGGATCCCAGCATTGCCTGACGAGAGCCCCAAATGATGAGGTGGCCTGGTAGTAACCAGAAGAGTCATCATTAAAGTATTCCTGTCTCTTGCTCTTATTCAAATTTTCTGCAGTCCTTACTTTATCTGACAAGGCTAGCCTTGGAGTGATTGAGGGAAGTTAAATAAGAAGAAGGTTAGGAGGGTATCTAGGTCTTAGTAGAAACTATTTGATTAAGTACTTGATGGTGTCTTTTTAAGGTACGTCTTTCTACTTGCTTGCTGCACTTATTGAGTCACTGCAAACTATTGTGCACTTTTGCTTTAAGGTATCTATCTTTCCCTAACTTAAGGATACATGTGCACATGTGCTCTATCTCATGGGCCCTGGTCTATATGTAGGTTCTGTGACTTTATTAGGAAGTGCACCATCCAGAATGAAATTAAAGAGTCCTTTGAGTTAAGGAAAGTCTCACCAGAGTAATGGAGCGGAAGGGTTGACATCCCATGTCTGGCATCTCTGGACACAGTCAGAAGTGAAAAATGCTGAGGTGGTACTGGTTGCATTGATTAGGTTGAGATCATAAGATCAATTGGTATGGATCGAGCAAAGCTTGCAGGAAAGCTAGTCCTGCCCCAGAGGTTCCAGGACTGAGAGAAATATGGGTTTTATAGAAAATGGGGAGGGTTCCTGCTGCCTTAGGGTTTAAGAAGGCAATAGATAATTATAATAATAATAATTATTATTATTATTATGACCAAGTTATTTAGAAATTTAGTTGACTTTGAAAATCCCATTTTTAGGATTTTCTGTATCATACAACACCTCACCATGATTTATGTCATTTAATGCTATTTTCATATAGTTGTATCTTATATAGTGATGCAACCAGTTGACTCTGGTCTCCCTGGTCTAAGATTATGGTGATCTACTATCTGAAAGAAAAAGTTATTATTAGAAATGTAGTAACAATTTAACCTTGTTGTTAAAATTCAAATAGGTTAACAATTTGAAGCTTTATGTGCTTATATTGAAGGGATATATGGCAATGTGTTTGATCCACCTGCATGTTAGTTGTCAGGCTCAGGCAAAAATTACTAAAGTCAAGGGCCCCTTGGAATATACCTAAAATAGACCCATTGACTTTTTCCAGAATGGAAACCCCAAATCTCATCTGCTATATTCTTACCTTTAGGTTCCAAATTAGACATCAAGCCAGTCCTCAGAGATATCAAATTGGTGATGATGTGGGAAGTCAGACTTGCTTGTGCCGGAGACAACAGGAAGATTATAAAGCTTTAAGCTATAGGGAGATTTGAGGTTGATAAAATGGCAGAAGGTCATTGACTCAAACCTGGGAATTGGGTTAGCAACATGCTGGAGAGCAAATAGCAAGGCAAATGCCAACTGTTGCTATCAGGTGTGAATCAAAATGACCAAGATAGAGAACTGAAGGAGTCCTATTAGTGGCCAAAGTAGGAACATGGGCAGAAATTGAGTCCAAATGCTTTTCCTGGAGCCAGTAGTCCAACTTAAAATGTTATGGAATATAAACTGGAACAGGCAGCCAAATCATTGGGATGCTAGCCTTGGTTGTTACCAGGGAAACAAAGTGTGGAAAAATGAGGTGACTGGATGCAATCATAAGGAGTTCTGCTGGGGAGTTATGCAAGTAGTGTTTCTGGAGTGTCTTTACAAAGAGGTTTCTTGATAAGCTTAGGGTTTCAAGCAGATAGTCATCCTTATCTCTACTTATTCAACTTGAAGCTTTGTCCCCAGAGGAAGCTGGGCTCCACTCTAGTGATGTTGTCTGTGGAAGTGTTGGTTTGTTGACATTCATCCAGGTCCTTGCAAATTGTAAAACGTATGCTCCACAGGGTGCACCATCACCAGAATCCTCTCTCTCTCTCATGCTTTTATTATTACTTATTTACTTGATAGAGATAAGCAGAAGGGATAGAGGAGAGAGACAGAGAGGGAGCTGCAACACTGCTTCACCACTCACAAAATTTTATTCTTGCAGTTGGTGACTGGGGGCTTGAACCCTGCTCCTTGATCATTGTAACATGTACACCCAACCAGCGGCACTGCCACCTAGGCGCTTGCTCCATTTCTCTCTCTCTCTCTCTCTCTCTCTTCTAATGATAGAATTTGAGAGGGGGAGAGAGAGAGAGAAAGAGAGAGAGAGAGAGAGAGAGAGAGAGAGAGAGAGGAAAATAAACCACAACATCAAAGCTTTCTTCAGTGGAGTGAAGACCAGGCTTGTACCTGGGTTGTACACACGACAAAGCAGAGAACTGAAGGAGACTTGCTGACACGTGCCACAAGGAAAGAATTCCGACACCCCAATACCTAACCACCTTGTCATAAAGCATCTTTCCCCTCAGACAGCCCCAGGTGGTCCAACCCACTCTAGGTAAAGGAGACATTCTGGAGGGTATCACTGCCCTGCCCCCGCCCCCTGCCCTTCAACACAATGCAGGAAGATCAAACTTTCTCTAATAAAGTAATAAAGTCTGTCCTCTCTCTCTCTCTCTCTCTCTCTCCCTCTCTCTCTCTCTCTCTCTCTGTCTGCGTGATCTTTCTCACTTGTATTTCTAATACAGAACCCAGCCTAGCCTTTATCATGTGCATGTACTTACTTTAAGACTTTCAAGACCAGGCCTGGTTCAAACCCCAGGTCCCCACTTGCAGTGGAGAAGCTTTATTAGCTGTGAAAAGTTAGCGAGCTAAAATCAAATCACCATCCACTGCAAGGAAGCAAAAGATGTTTATTCACGAATTCGAATCCGGGGCGAGTGGTGACTGACAGCAGTCCACCAGCTCCGAACAGGGCTCAAACCACACAATTTATAGGATTTCTGAATACACTCAGGGAGGGGGAACACATCACCTTATCAATCTATATCCAATAACATGCTATAGAAAATGTGGAATCCAATCATTTCAAACCTAGCAAAAAGCATGATCCATTCAAAGCAAAGCGCGGGCTAGTTTCAAACATTGCAAAATCACACAACCAATAGAATCTATCCAGGTAGGGTCACCACATCCTTCCGCCATCAGCTGCCCCTTCCTAGAAAATAATTTCCTTGTGCAAAGGCCCTGATAAGCCTTGCCTGTTTGCAGGGTCTTGGTAAACAACCGGTGGCTTACTGATTCTTGGTAAACAACCGGTGGCTTAATGATTAGGTCCTGTTTCTAGAGGAAAAGGCAAGGAATTTTCCATCTCACACTAAGCAGAAAAGCAACTATACTTAAAACTTTAATACTACTGCATTTAACATGAAACAGTGCTACTATTTCTGTTCCTCCTCTCAATTTCTCTGGCTCTATCAAACTAATAATAACACACACACACACACACACACACACACACACACACACACACACACACGATTTCCAAGGACACTGGTAAGGGGGTGGTTTTGGAGGGTGGGGGGAGGTGGGTCTTTGGGGTCCTGGTGCACTTCCAGGTTGGGAGTGAAAGTGTTCTTTTATTTTTTTAAATATTTAAAAAATTTTCCCTTTTGCTGCCCTTGTTGTTTAGCATTGTTGTGGTTATTGATGTCATTGTTGTTGGATAGAACAGAGAGAAATGGAGAGAGGAGTGGAAGACAGAGGGGGGGAGAGAAAGACAGACACCTGCAGACCTCCTTTACTGTGAAGTGACTCCCCTGCAGGTGGGGATGGGTGGGGGTGGAGGGTGGGGGGGCTCGAACTGGGATCCTTATGCCGGTCCTTGTGCTTTGCACCATGTGCACTTAACCTGCTGCACCACAGCCCAGGGAGAGTGTTTTGCAGACACTTATCACAGTGTGGTAAGAAATTGTATCCATGTATATGTCAACAAGTGTAGTATAAGTCATTAACCCGTACCTCCTAATACAGTGATAGAAAAACAATATTTCCAAGGACAGGAGTTAGAAGACAGTAATTTTCAAAAGGCTAATTGGTGCTATTGGGATCCAGATTAGTTTTCACTAATTTTCACAGATGTTGAAAAACAAGACCAATTTCAAGTCAAGTATTTTTTTCTTCAGGTGAAGGTTAAGATTTAGTCACATACTATAATTGGTGTATTGTGTTAGCGAGCATAAATCAAACCACCATCCACTGCAAGGAAGCAAAAGATGTTTATTGACGAATTGCAATCCGGGCCGAGATGGAGACTGGCCGCAGTCTACCAAGCTCGACCCTGAACAAGGCTCAAACCACACAATTTATAGGAATTCAGACTACACTCAGGGAGGGGGAACACATCACCTTATCAACCTACATCCAATAACAGGCTATAGCAAACACAAAATCCAATCATTTCAAACTTAGCAAAAGCATGATCCATTCAAAGCAAAGCGTGGGCTAGTTTCAAATATAGTAAGATCACACAACCAATAGAATTCAACCAGGCAGGGTCGCCACATCCTCCCGCCATCAGCTATGACCACCCATCCGGTAGACAGCACACCACAAAGTCTGTGCAAAGGTCCTGATAAGGCTTGTCCCCATGCAGGGTCCTTCGAACAATGGGTGGCCTTCACTGATTAGGTCCTGTTTATTCAAGGGGGAAGGGGCAAGGAATTTTCCACTTCACTCAGCAAGACAACTTAACTCTAAAGAAAAAGGAACTTAACACTTAAAACTTAAAAAGAAACTTAACCAAGAAATCTACTTAATAAATCATTAATATTTAAGAGGGGGGTTCCAATGTAACAACATGTTATTGCCTGTCACATATTGCTCCAAAATAAAAGTCTGGGGTGAGTGTGTGTGTGGGGGGTGGGGAGGGGTGGTGGTGGGGAGAGGGGAGAGGAGGTTCAGGTCCTGGAACATGATAGCAGAGGACCTAGAGGGGGTTGGATTGTTTTGTGAAAAACTGAGAAACATTACACAAGCACAAACTACTTTATTTTATTTCGACTGTAAACCATTAATCACCCCCCAAAAAAGATTTAATCACATAGATATAGCTTGTATTGTGAAACATTATTTGTGTGATGAAGCATATAGCTAGATTAAAGAATACAAATTATCCTGGTGCAATACTGTGATTTATAAGTAATGTATCTGTGGATTGGTTATCTGTGGATTTCTGATCCAACTTTTTTCCCCAGTTCTGATTCACAGCTCCCCAAATACTTGGAATGTCCTAACCATTGAGAGTGTTAAAGATGCCTTTTGTGATGCGAATGAGGTGACTTTAGAAAACACCCCCAGAATGGGGGTTGGCAGGTAGCCTAGAGGCTGATCACTGAGTCCCGCCCTCTGACCTGGGGAGGAGGGGAAAAGACCAAAGCTGCATTGCTGTCAATGACCAATGGTTTAGTCAATCATACCTAGGTAAAGCCACCTCCACACAACCCCCACAGGAAGGATTTGGAGAGCTTCCGGGTTGATGAACACGTGGTGATTTGGGGTGAGTGGCATACCAGGAGGGATCATGGAGCTTTGTTCCTTACAAGAGCTGTTCGCACCTCTTCCATCTGTATAGCTATCTGTACTCTTCCACGGTAGACCAGTAATTCCAGTAAGTAAAATGTTTCTCTTGCTTCTGTGAGCTGCTCTACTAAATTAAATGGAGCCATGGAAGAGGGGGATGAGGGAACTTGGAAAACCGAGTTTGAGCTTGGAGAGTTTGAAGTTAACTAGGAATGGGTTGCATTGTTAACTGTGTAGGGGTTACCTTTCCTCCACCTTTGGAGTTGCATCCAGGATTCCATCACTTAGATAAAGAAGTGGAATTTTACTAGGATCCTAAAAGTCCCAGTAAATAGCACCTCTGGCTCTAACTTTTGTCCAAAAAGAAAACACTATACTTGTGATACTCCTTGCCTTCCTTTCTCATAGCAACCAGGTCTGTATTTTAAGCATATGTATTGTCTGATCATTTTTCAATGTCTGCAAATGGAATCAAGACAAATTCTTCTTTGAGTTGCTTCTTGGTTCTAGTTTATTTCCATTGCTTTGTAGGGAGGGACACACAATTCTTCTGCCTAGTCTATTACATACATTTGCCACTCTTCTTCTTTTTAAAAAAAATATTTTTATGAGAAAGGAAAACAGAGATTAGAGCATGTTTGGCTCGGACTTACAGCGATGCCTGATACTGAACCTGGGACCTTGGGGGCCTCAGGCATATGTTCGTGTTGAGCTATTTCCCTGACCCTTACATTTACCTTTTTTTCCTCCCTCTCCAGTTTATTATTATTATTTTTTTTTCTTTTGCCTCCAGAGTTATCACTGGGGCTCGTTGCCAACACTGAATTTGCTGCTCCTGACAGCCATTTTTTTCTTTCTTTTTTAAAAATATTTATTTATTTTCCCTCTTGTTGCCCTTGTTTTTTTTATTGTTGCTGTAGTTATTGTTGTTGTTATTGATGTCGTCATTGTTAGATAGGACAGAGAGAAATGGAGAGAGGAGTGGAAGACAGAGGGGGAGAGAAAGACACCTGCAGACCTGCTTCACAGCCTGTGAAGCGACTCCCCTGCAGGTGGGTGCCAGGGGCTCGAACTGAGATCCTTATGCCAGTACTTTTTTTTAATTATAAGCAAATACCATTAAACCATATATATATATATATATATGTGTGTGTGTGTGTGTGTGTGTGTGTATTCTCTTAGTACATGTATTTGATGGTCTGTTAGGTATTTGTATAGCAGTCAAATGCCAGGGTAAAGTGTATGTATACGTTGAACTTAACAAAATAATGCCAATTTGTTTTCTAAAATACATGGAACTTGCTTGCTTGCTTCCTTCCTTCCTAGTTTTTATTTATTTATGAGAGAGAACCAGAACATCACTCTGGCACATGTTATGGCAGGGACTTCATGCCTGAGAGTCCAGTGCTTTATCCACGGTGCCACCTCCCGGGTCGATTTATTTATTTATTTATTTGTTTTATTTTATTTTTTGCCTCTAGGATTATCTCTGGGTCTTGGTGCCGAAACTATGAATCCACTGATTCTGGTGGCCATGTTTTCCCCCATTTTATTGGATAGAGCAGAAAGAAATTGAGAAAGGAGGGAGAAAAGGGGTAGAGAAAGGGGTAGAGAAAGACACCTGAAGACCTGCTTCACCTCTTGTGAAGCAACCCCCCCCCAGTTAGGTAGCTGAAGGCTGGTACCAGGATCATTGTGTGTGGGTCCTTGGGCTTTGTACTACGTGCGTGTAACCCAGTGGCTACCGCCCAGCCCCCTTATTGTTTTATTTTTATTTTTTAATATTTATTTTATTTATTTATTCCCTTTTGTTGCCCTTGATGTTTCATTGTTGTAGTTATTATTGTTGTTATTGATGTCGTCGTAGTTGATAGGATAGAGACAAATAGAGAGAGGAGGGGAAGATAGAGAGGGGGAGAGAAAAATACACACCTGCAAACCTGCTTCACCACTTGTGAAGCGACTCCCCTGCAGGTGGGGAGCCAGCCGGGGGCTGGAACTGGGATCCTTATGCTTTGTGCCACGTGTGCTTAACCTGTTGTGCTACCGCCCGACTCCCTCTTTATTTTATTTTTTTAAAAAAAGGAAGACAAAGAGACAGACAGAGATTGAAAGAGATAACAACACTGAAGCTTCCTGCAGTGTGGTTGAGGTCAGGCTTGAGCTTGGGTAACATACATGGCAAAACAGCTCACTGTCGTAGTGAGAGCTGTTCAGTGGCTCTCAATGTGGAGTTTTCTATGACGTTTGCACAGATTTATCCACAATCATCTATCATGGTCGTTTTTATTTTCTTTCTTTTTTTTTTTTTTCAGCAGACAGGCTTCTGGTACACCTCACCTGACATCGGAAATATATTTAGTGTAAAGCCCATTGTGTGTCATCTTGTTTCCATTTTGGTTTGGGTCATGGTGTTTGCTTCATTGCATTAACAAAGAAACCTGTGCACCTTGAGAACATAGGTAATTACAGTCTAGTTGACTTATTTCCATATTAGAAAACTTAAAAGTTTATCTGTTGCTTAGTATTTAGGAACCTTGAGTTGTCAGTTTGGAATAGGATTATAACTTCGATTTTCAAATAAACAAAGGCTAGAGTTTGCCTGATCATCTGACCTTTTGGTAGAGCGGGTTTGAACAGTGAGTTGACCTATCAGAAGCGTATGCATTCAATTCCTATGCTGGTTTCGAGGTTGAGAATAAAACTGGTCTTAAATGGTGCTATTGGAAAATGAACTCAACTGTCTGTCCATCTCAACATTCCTGCTTTCCATTTTTACTCCCCCAGAAGCATCTTGCCAGCCAAACCTGGGCCTTCCAGACTGCTTATCTTATAGCAGTGGTTTGCACATCATTTTATTTATGAGACCTGTGAAATTGTGTTTAAAAATCAAGGTGAGGGGCCAGGTGGTTGTGCACCTGGTTAAGTGCACACATCACAGTGCACAAGGACCTGGGTTCAAGCCCCTGTCCTCCACGTGCAGGGGGAAAGCTTCATGAGTGGTGAAGCAGGTCTGCAGGAGTCACTGTCTCTTTCCCTCTCTATCTCTCTTTCCCTTCTCAATTTCTGTCTGTGTCCCATTTTAAATTGTTGTTGTGCGCGGTCTGCAGAGATGAGAGAGAGGGGGTCCAGAGCGAAGAGGAAACACAAATCTTTATTTGCGCTGGCACCTCAGAGTTGGGTGCTAGAGAGGCAGGTTGGGCCACATGGAGGTAGCGAAAATGGCCACCTCACACAGTAACCATTCCTGCATCTGAACACCGGAGTGAAGCACTGGCAAGAGAGCGAGGTGCGGAAGAAGAAGGGCTTTTATAGGAGTAGCTTTTGTGAGAATGTGAAGAGGGAGGAGTAACCAAAGCACTCCAGATATCGCGGGGATATAGACAATGCCCTGAGGGCACAGGCACTCCAAGAATGCCCTGAGGGCACAGGCACTCCCTCTCGTGGAAACTAGCAGTAGCCTGAGGGAACAACATGGCAGATGTGACTGCATCTGCACAATTTCCCAGCATCTCCCCCTTTCCTTTTATCTAATGCCCAGGGCAACAGGTGTAAAGTCTATGAACTACTCAGGGTGAGTCTATGAAAAACCAGCAATGTGAAGGGAAGGAAGTTGCTGCAAAATTGTCTAAAGTGTCCAAAGGGTATACCAGCAAGTCCGGTAGAAGTCTCATTTTAAAAAACCAAGGTGAAGGGGGCACAGGTGGTGGTGCACCTGGTTAAGGGCACACACACTACCATGAATAAGGACCTGAGATCAAGCCCCCACACCCCACTTGCAGGAAGGTTGCTTCACCAGCAGTGAAGCAATTGTTACAGGTGACTCTCTTCCTCTCTGTCTCCTTCTCCCCTCTCAATTTCTCTCTGTCTTTAAAAAAAAAAAAAGACTTCCAAGAGTGATAGGTTTGTCCTGCATGGGCTAAGCCCCAGTGATAACCCTGATGGGGAAAAAAAAAGAAAAAGAAAAACATCAATTTAGGTGAAGGAGGTATTAATAGTAGTCTAGAACTAGCTTAGAAACAACTAGTTCTTACCCCATTATTATTTTTTCTTCTTCTTTTGTATTATTTACCAGAGCTCTGCTGAGCTCTGGCTTATGGTGGTACTATGGAGGATTGAACCTGGGACTATGGTACCTCGGGCATGAGAGTTTCTTTGCATAACCATTATGCTATCTACTCCCTTCCCCCATTCATTTCTTTATGAATAGAAATATTGAAAGTGAACTTCAGAAGAGTACTGAAGCAATGATTGTAGACTAAACATCATCTTCCACATTAAAAATAGTTAACTATGTGAAAAAAATATAGATGACCTGACCTGCTTAAAATAGCACTTCAGTAATATTTTGTTGAAAATAAGTAAACCTTGTACAAAATAATATTGTTAAATATCCCATTAAATTTGATGCAGCACCTTATGCAATGGACTGTCTGTAATGCCTGAGGCTCAGTGGTCCCAGGCTCAATTCTAGACAGTGCTCTGGTTTAACAAATGAAAGAAAGAAAGAAAACAAGAAAGTTAATGGTTAGCAAAAAAGTGTTTCTTAGGGCATGTTAGGGCTAGACAGGTAAACAGTTGTGGGTAGCATTTGCTGTAGGAACATTTCTAGAAGCAAGATGACTTTTGAACTCTGCAAGCTTTTTGCCTTATGCAGTCATGCAATACTCACAGTGGAATATGGTGCGAGTGATGCTTTGTGACTTGATTTTGTCTGTGTTGTATCATATAACCTATTGGTACCACCATTCATGACGGAGTCACACACATGTCATTAAGTAATGGCGACTAGTTCCTTTGACTTTATGCCGATATAACGACAACCTTATGTGAAATTTGTATGTTGTTAGATTTTTAAAAAAAAATTTAGATGGCTCTACTTGTGTTTCTTTTTTCTCTCTCTTCTTAGTCTAAATGTGGTGCTAGAGAATAGAATTAGTGTTCCTCATGTATGATGCTACATGTATGATGCTATTGCCTCCTCAGCCCAATTTTTATTCTGTATTGAAACC
The DNA here is from genome assembly GCF_950295315.1 of Erinaceus europaeus. NCBI lineage: Eukaryota > Metazoa > Chordata > Mammalia > Eulipotyphla > Erinaceidae > Erinaceus > Erinaceus europaeus. The sequence goes on from NC_080185.1 coordinate 44,687,667, forward strand.
AGAGAGAGAGACTGAAACTAAAGTACTGTTCCGCCATCCAGAGTTCTCTCGGTGCTAGGATCCGGCTTATGGTAGGTAAGGCGTGTGATTTACCTATTGAGACATTTCCTGGGCTCCTGTTTGCCTGTCTGTCTGCTTGCCTTTCTTCCTTCTTTCCTTCTTCCCCTCCTTCCCTCCCTCTTCCTTCTTTCCTTCCTTCTTTCCTCCCTACCTTCTTTCCTTCCTTCCTTCCTCTCTTTCTTTCTGACTGCCTTTCTTTCTTTCATGTTTTATTTTGGATTGAGACAGAGAAGTTGAAAGGGGATGGAGAAACAGAGAGGGAGAGACAGGCACTTGCACCACTGCTTGCCCCCAGCAGGTGGGGAGTGGGGGCTTGAACCCAGGCACTTAGACTCAACCAGATGTGCTACTGCTAGCCCCCCTTTGTGTTTTTCTTTCAGATGGGGTTAAGGGTTGGTTGAAAATTTTTTTCTAGTTGGACAGTTTTCATATTTTGCCTTTTGATGGGAACATTTACATTTATTGTGTTTGTGGTATGATTTAATTTTATATCTGTCATATCTGATTTTTGTGCTATCACTCTGCTTGGAACGACTACTATGCTAGTAAATTGAAAATAATGTAATTTACTGAACCATCGCTGCATCTTGAATTAATTAGTATTCCACTTGTTGATGTCGCATTCTTTAACCATTTTCATCCACAGAAGAATGATGAAAACAAAAACTACGTTTGTACAAATAAAAGAAGTTAGGCTAGACTCTAGCCATTAGAATAAGGAAAACTAATGTTAAGGGAAAAATCAAACATTACCACAGAGATGGCTTCTCTTAGAAGGAAACTTTTGTATTTGCTGTGTCTATGACAGAATGTTGCTTTTTATATGAGTGGCCTGTTGTGCATTTTATTCCTCTGTTCATGTCTTTGTGCATGAATAATTTATCTAATGGGCAGTAGTAAAGCCACCTAGACTGTTAGATCTCCAAATCCAGTAATTGTCAAGAAAGAGAGTAAGAATGATTCCCCCCTGGTTTAGATTAATATTTCATATCGTTCTTTTTGAATACAGTGTTTCTACCTTATGTTGGTGAATCAAAACTATTAGGGCTTTGAAACAATGGCTTCTAAAGTTTATTATGTGGGGCACAAAAACTGATGTTTCAAATCTTCCTAATGGGAAAAGCAATCATTTTGTATTTCTCTTTGAAATGAATGAGTATTAGGGAATGATTACTAGATTAATCATCCATTATGCTGCTTCCCTACCTCTGGAAACAGCCAGCTAATCAATAAGCAGACTGAATATCCCCTCCCTACACGCCCTCAGTTGAAGAACTGTGGAACAGCTTATTTGCAGAATTACCTCTTGCAGATATCACAATCCTACCACTCACGGTTCCTACTGGTGGGTGGGTGATTGGACTAGCAGATATTCTAGGGGAGATGTGAAAATGCATCCCTGAGTCAACAACAGCCTTGTAAAATCATTTCCTCAATAAAAAGTAATTCAAAAGTGATTTAAAAACACACAAGAACAACCCCTTCAGGTTAAAGATGGGGACTTCTTTAATGCTCATCATTCAAAGTGGTAAGATCAGGGAGTTGGGTGGTAACACAGTGGGTTAAAGCACATATGGCATGAAGCGCAAAGACTGATATAAGAATTCTGGGTTTGAGTCTCCGGCTCCCCACCTGCAGGGGAGTCGCTTCACAAGTGGTGAAGCAGGTCTGCAGGTGTCTATCTTTCTCTCCCCCTCTCTATCTTCCCCTCCTCTCTCCATTTCTCTCTGTCCTATCTAACAACGATGACATCAATCACAACAATCATAACTACAACAACAAAAAAACAATAAGGGCATCAAAAGGAAATAAATAAATGTTTAAAATCAAAACAAAGTGGTAAGATCCTATGGAAGATGTGACATTTGTGGTCTCTGACAATGTTCTTGAACCTCTTTTCTGTGTTAGCAACAGAAGACAAAGGCATGTGAACAGTGGGCCTTTGAGGGGTTGATGGAGGGAAGGGTAAATGGAAGTCTGAGGACTTGCCTGTGGAAGACTAGAAGTGCCTGCCCACTGAAACCATCTTTGAAATTCAGTGGGAGCCTGCTGATAAGGTCACATTCAAATGGAATGGAAATGTGCAAGGGTGTAGGTTTTGTGCTTACTTGGAAATGAGAAAGATGGCGGTGTTAGGCTATAACACTCTTCTGAGTGGCCAGGTTGTGGCACACTGGTTGAGCGCACATGCTACAGTGTTCAAGGACCCGAGTTTAAGTCTCTGGCCCCTGCCTGCAGGGGAGAAACAAATGCCTAAATATCAACTCTGTGTTCACATTCCTGCTCATTTTTCTGTATTATTAAGTGCTGTCACAGTTGATTTGCAAAATAGAGAGATTTTTAAGTGCATCTTTTATTTTTTAACTAAAAAATTTTCCCCTTTTGTTGCCCTTGTTTATCGTTGTTGTTATTATCGTTCTTATTGCTGCCACTGTTGTTGGATAGAACAGAATGAAATTGAGAGTGGAGGGGAAGACAGAGGGGGGAGAGAAAGACAGACACCTGCAGACCTGCTTCACCGCTTATGAAGCGACCCCCTGCAGGTGGGGAGCTGGGGGCTCGAACCGGGATCCTGAAGCAGGTCCTTGAGCTTTGTGCCACCTGCGATTAACCAGGTGCACCACAGCCCTAGGTGCATCTTTTTAAGGTGATAGAAGATCCCTAATATGTGGGGCCTGGTGGGGGCACACCTGGTTGAGCACACATGTTACAATGTGCAAGGACCTGGGTTCAAGCCCCCGGTCTCCACTTGTAGGGGAAAAATTTACAAGTGATGGAACTGTGTTGTAGGTATCTCTGTCTCACTGTCTCCCTCCCTCTTTATCACCCCCTCCCCTTTCGTTTTCTGGATCTCTTATCTAATAAAAAAAAGGCATAATAAAATTTTAAAAAAAGAAAATTTCTAAATGCTGTGGGGCAGAAAGTGGTGGTTCAGTGGGTAGAGTGCAGGACTTGCTTGAATGAGGCCCTGGATTTAGTGATCTACAGTATCGTGTGTGCTAGAATGGAGTGTTTTTTTAAATTTATTTACCTTTTTTGGGGGGATTAATGTTTTACATTTGACAGTGCATACAATAGTTTGTACATCCATAACATTTCTCTCTCTCTTTATTTTAAAGAATTTATTTATTTATTCCTGAGAAAGATAGGAGAAGAGAAAGAACCAGACATCATTCTGATACATGTACTTCCGGAGATCGAACTGAACTCGGGACCTTGGTTGAGAATCCAACGCTTTATCCACTGCACCATCTCCCAGACCACCATGCATAACATTTCTCAGTTTTCCACATAACAATACAACCCCCACTAGGTCCTCTGTCATCCGTTTTGGACCTGTACACCCCCCCCCACATACCCCAGAGTCTTTTACTTTGGTGCAATACACTAGTTCCAGTTCAGGTTCTACTTGTGTTTTCTCTTCTGATCTTGTTTTTCAGCTTCTGCCTAAGAGTGAGATTATCCCATATTCATCAGATGAATATGGAGAAGGATGAATATGGAGTGGTCTTCTGGTTTCTGTCATGAAATAGTTACATCCTTTAAATTAAAAAGGTTGCCAGGTAATGGCACATTTGGTAGAATGTACACATTGCATTTGCACAAAGACCCAGGTTCAAGCCCCCAGTCTTCACCTGTAGGGCTAAGCTTCACTAGTGGTGAAGCAAGTGCTATGGGTGTTTCTCTTTCTCCCTCTCTATCTTCCCCTTCCTTCTCAATTTCTCTCTAAAATAAATAAATAAATAAAATATATTTAAAAAATTAAAGAAAAGGGGGCCAGGTGGTGATGCACCCAGTTAAGCTCACATACTACTATGCATAAGAACCCGGGTTCAAACCCCTGCTTCCCACCTGCAAGAGGGATACTTCAGGAGTGGTGAAACAGGACTGTAGGTGTCTACCTTTCTCTTTCCCTTTCTGCCTCCCTTCTCTGTCCTGTCAAATAAGATGGGGGGGGGGAAGGGAAAGAAAAAAATGGCAGCCAGGAGCATGGATTCGTAATGCCAGCACTGAGCCCCAGAGACAACTCTGGAATCAAAAAAAAAAAATACAGGGAGTTGGGCAGTAGAGAAGCAGGTTAAGTTCAGGAGGTGCAAAGCCCAAGGACCTGCGTAAAGATCCCGGCTCGAGTCCCCTTCTCCCCACCTGCAGGGGAGTCTCTTCACAGGTGATGAAGCAGGTCTGCAGGTGTCTGTCTTTCTCTCCCCCTCTCTGTCTTCCCCTCCTCTCTCCATTTCTCTCTGTCCTATCCAAAAGCGATGACATCACTAACAAGAATAATAACTACAACTATAAAAAATGGGCAACAAAAGGGAATAAATAAATAAATATTTAAAAATCTTTAAAAAATAAAAATACAAAAAAATAAAGAGTAAAGAATGATTTGGTGAATCACACCTGGTATCTTGGTTTGGATTCATTAAGAATCACGGTTGCACAGAACTTCTGTGGACACTTTTATAAACAAGTTCAAAGCAGGTGGGGATCTAATTAGAAGAACATGATTATGCCTGGCAGAGAGTTGCTAAAGCACACTAATACAATCATACAGACCGATTTCTAAACACCAAGCTGCAACGTTGAGACCAAAAATAGACACTGGAACAAATGGGTGGCTTGAAAGACAAGGGCATTAGGGATGGGTGGCACAGGAGCTTATATTTTTGTGTGGTAAGGAGGAATGCATGTTAATTCATACACTTAAGCTGGCCTGTATTAAAGTCCCTGCTTAGCAATTGTATAATTGTTCCTCTAATAGTAGTGATTAGCTATAGTTGGGCTGTGTCCCATTCATTTTCAGAGTGAGGTGGGCTTTCTATTCTGCAGGAGCTGTTAATCAGTCTTTAAAGGAGGCGAGGGGGTATCCTTTGAGGGGGTACCTTTTTTTTAAGTGACAAAGGACCTATTATTAAAGTCACCTAAGTGACCTGGGCAGCACTGCTGCAAGCAACTTTCTGAAGATTTAACTTGTGACATCCAAGTTTGAAAGACTTACTGGAAGAAAGAAAGTTTTGAATTGCCTGGGACCTGACTGACTAAATGTTTTAGCTTCTCAGGAGAAACTCTGGGATCCAGAGGAGGAAAGAGGCAGGTGGTTATGCTCAAAACGCATGGTGGAAGGGAACTGGGTGAAGGGTCTTATTCTAACTCTGTGGTCAGGGTTAAAGGAAACAAAATAGAGATGGTAGAGCATCCCCAAGGAGTTGCTGCCATTTCTATTCTTAAAGTTTTTTTAGGGAGTCGGGTGGTAGTGCAGAGGGCTAAGCACATGTGGCGCAAAGCGCAAGAACTGGCAGAAGTATCCCGGTTCGAGCCCCCTGCTCCCCACCTGCAGGGGAGTCCCTTCACAGGCGGTGAAGCAGGTCTGCAGGTGTCTTATCTTTCTCTCCCCCTCTCTCCATTTCTCTCTGTCCTATCCAACAGTGGCAACAACAACAATAATAACTACAACAATAAAACAACAAGGGCAACAAAAGGGAATAAATAAATATAAAAAAAAGTTTCTTTGTTTTTTTAGGGGGAGGAATCTCTGCTAAAACTCCCCAAGGACTCTAAATAAAGGAGAGGACCACTTAATACAAGTTTTGGGCTGTGTTAGGGGAACCCAAATGAATGCTGTGTTCTGTTAAAACAAAACATGTGGGTGGTAGCGCAGCGGGTTAAGCGCACATGGCGCAAAGCGCAAGGACCGGATTAAGGGAATAAATAAATAAATATTCAAAAGTTAATTTTACAGATGTTGGAATTGTCTGTTTTCTTTTTCATTACTTGTACTTTCGGCATTACATCTGAGGAAACTTCGCCAAGTCTAAGTTCATGAGTTTTCATTCCTGTGTGTGCTCAAGAAGTTCATAGTTTTGACTCCTGTATGTAGAACTTTGATTGATTTTCAGTTAAATTAAAAAAAAATATTCCCTTTTGTTGCCCTTGTTGTTTTATTGTTGTTGTGGTTATTATTGTTGTTGTTGTTGGATAGGACAGAGAAATGAAGAGAGGAGGGGAAGACAGAGGGGGAGAGAAAGAGAGACACCTGCAGACCTGCTTCACTGCCTGTGAAGCGACTCCCTGCAAAGTGGGCATCTAGGGGCTAGGACCAGAATCTTTACGCTGGTCCTTGCACTTTGCACCACCTTCGCTTAACCCACTGTGCTACCGCCTGACTCCTTTCAGTTAAATTTTGTATGTGGTGTGGTGGGGTTTTATTTTACATTTAAACTAGTACAAAAGATCTATCTGGCTAAATTAATATGCTGCATAGCCTGGGAGGTGGTATAGTGAGTAGAATGTCTAACATGAATACAGTGTCCCAAGGTTAATTCCTGGCATCATATGGGCCAGAGTGATGTTTTGATTTCTTTCTCTCTTATAAACAAATGTACATGTATCTGTAATTTATATTGTGTAATATATAATATGTAATATGACTGAATATGTATATGACTTCTAAGGCGTCTTTGTGTTTTTCAGCCCTTATCCCAAGGCAATAAGTATATTTGACAATGAAATTAACATTTGAGATGATCAACAGACTAAAAACATACAGGTTTTCCTTGGTTTCCCCGCACCCCCTCCCCTGAGTTCACCTGTTTTTCCTAATGAAGTGAAGAAAACCATTTTCCTCCAACGTTCACCAAAATCTCCAAATCTCCCTCCTGGTTCTGCTTAGTTGTTTTGCAGAACTGGTTCTGTCTTTTAAGAGCAAGACCTAAGGTATCTGTTCTCTGGGGCTGGGGTGGAAAAGCTTGTCATGTGGATCGTTATAGGATCTGGGGCTCATAGGACCATAGGTACAGACAGCACCCCTCTTCGAACTGCAGTAACCTCATGGTTGGTCTCTCTGTTGAGAGGTCACATTAGTGGTTTGAGCCTTGTTTAACTGTGAAAGTGGAGATGGCGGAGCGCATCTGAATTGTGCTCAGGCCTGAACTCAGACATTCTTTCACTGTGCTTGTTTATTTGCTCCGTATCTAATCAATATAGCACACCAGGATCCAAATGAATATTGCTACAGCTTGAGACTTGCTGTTTGAACTCAGTGATATTGTCTTAACACCATTGGCCCAAACCAGAGGGTCTTTTCTTTTTAATTTGGTGAGTGATTTACAAACTCTTATCTCCGCTCATTTCCAAAGGATAGACGAGGGCCATTGGGAAGTACAATACTTCTAGCTAGTGACAGTTCTGATATAGCAGCTGGCAGATCCTCCCCGGTACCCACCTTTGAAGGTGCAATGAGTGAGGCTTTTCAAATTAGACTTGCTAATGATGGAGGGGTGGTCTCATGGGTGTCTCTAGCCTGTATGACTTGGGTTTGGGTGGGAATGGAGCACTGAATCAATCTCTTCCTCTTACATGAAAAAAAATATACAGTGGAAGATGGATTCCTCTACTTAACATGGGAAAATGACATACAGCTCTCTGTTTGGGCACTCATGTTCATCGGGGATGACAATTGAATTCATCATCATTCATTCATTTTTTTCTTCTTTTTTAAAAATTGATTTATTTCCTTTTGTTGCCCTTGTTTTTTATTGTAGTTATTATTTCTGTTGTTATTGATGTTGTTGTTGTTGGATAGGACAGAGAGAAATGGAGAGAGGAGGGGAAGACAGAGAGGGGTAGAGAAACATAGACACCTGCAGACCTGCTTCACAGCCTGTGAAGTAACTCCTCAGCAGGTGGGGAGCCGGGGGGCTCGAACCGGCATCATTATGCCGGTCCTTGCGCCTTGCGCCACCTGTGCTTAACCTGCTGCGCTACCACTGGACTTCCCATTCATTCTTTAATAGGGAAGATGATTACAAATGATTGTTACCCGCAAAAAGTGCTGAAGAGTTTCTCATTAGCATGCTTGGGGGTTGTGTGAGCATTAGACGAACTCACAGATACTTAAATTGATCTTTGGCGAACCACTTAGTTCAAGGACAAAACAAATTTTCCATGAACCCTTTTTGTTTGTTTGTTTGTTGTTTTCTCTTGAAATCATTTTAAAATATTTACTTATTTTTTTTGGACAAAGAAATTGAAACAGAAAGGAGAGATAGAGAGGGAGAGAGAAAAAGACTCTTGTAATGCTGGTTTATGGCTTGTGAAGCTTCCTCCCTGAAGATGGAGATTTGTACCTGGCTCCATGCTCAACCAGATGTACCACCACCTAGACTCAAATCATTTTTCTTTTAGCATCACTGCTTGTTTGCTTGATTTTTTCCTTCCTTCCTTCTCCCTTCCTTCCTTCCTTCCTTCCTTCCTTCCTTCCTTCCTTCCTTCCTTTCTTTCTTTCTTTTTCTTTTCTTTTTTTTTTGCCTCCAGGGTTATTGCTAGGACTCGGTGTGGGCACTACAAATCCACAGCTCTTGGTGGCTGTCTTTTCTTTCTCTCTTTCTTTGTTTCTTTCTTAACTGGATAGGATGGAGAGAAGTTGAGGGGGAGATAAAGAGCGAGAGAGAAAGCTAGACATCTGCAGACCTGCTTCATTCACTGCTTGTGAAGTGACCCCTCCCACCCCCCTCAGGTGGGGAGCTGGGAGCTCAAACCCAGCCAGATTCCTGCGCAGGTCTTCTCTCTTTAGTACTATGTGTGCTTAACCAGGTGTGCCACTGCCTGGCCCCCAAATCAATATTTTCTTTTCCATTTGGGCCCATCTTACTTGGATATTTCACTTGGATAGATAGTACGCTGCTTTGCTATGCGTGAGATCCAGGTTCAACCCCAGCCCGCATTGCATTGAAGAAAATTTTGTTGCTTGTGATCTTTCTAACTCTCTCTCATTCTGTTCTCTTCTTTTCTGCACCTGTTTTCTAGAGGTGGTTAAAATGCTAAGGTAGACACTGTTTTCACTTGGTGGACCTAGCTTTAGCCTGCAACCCCCCTCCCCCCAAGGATATGTGGATCTTTTGCAAATGTTCCTGTCTGCCCTATAAAGATAATGAACTGTCAGTTTTCCCAGCAGCTAGTCACTTGGGCAGGGGGAGGGCTGGGGGAAGCTGCCTTACGTGGTAGCCTTGTTCTTATTTGAGGATCCTTGAGACAGTGGGAATTCAATCATTTCAAATATGGCAGATATTCAGTTTAGCTTCTCAGCCTAGCTAGCGCTTTGCCTGCGGTGATTTTTATCTATGGATTTCTGTCCCTCCCCCCCTACAATGCATATGAAAGTGATTAATGGTTATACCTTTTATTTTTTATTTCTTTTGGAACTTCCAGCCTTGACTATTTACAGAAGATCATTATATTTTTATAGATCTTCAGCACAGTTGCTGAATCAGCAAAACCAAAGAGTTCCAACAAGTTCACTGATTATATATAGCTGCATCTTTTGGATGCTGCAAACAATGATCATCAAATTGCTTGGGAGAGGGGGGAAGGGAAGACCCTGTGTGTATTAAAGGAGAATGAATGGCAGACGTTCTGTAAAAATACAGGTGCTATAAACTGTTGTAAACTGTAATAAAACAGAGTTCCCAGGCAACCCCAACTCCCTAAGAGCACTCCCTCCTTCCCCCCACTACTTTCCCCAAAGGATTTGCCCTGCCATCTTAACCTCAGTCTTTGGAAAAAGTGTGAGTAGGTTTCTCCTCCAGGGACTGGTATCACCTTTCAAAAGAAAATATTTTATTTATTTATGTATTTACTTATTTAATATATCTTGTTTTCCCTTAAATGTTATCTGTTAGAACAGAGAGCAAATGAGAAGGGGGACGAGACAGATTTGGTGTCTGCATGACTTCTCAATTCACAGTGGTCATTCCCCCCCCCCCCAGGCTTCTTCTAAATTGAGGATGAGAGAGAAAGAGAAACACTGGCACCACTCCACCATTCAGTGAAGCACCCCCCCCCCAGTTGCAAGTGCTCCTGTGTGGTGGTCTGGGTGTCCTCAAGCATGGTACTGTGGAGCACCTTTGGGCCACCTATTTTGTTATTTGTTTATTATTTATTTATTCCCTTTTGTTGCCCTTGTTGTTTTATTGTTGATGTTATTGATGTCATTGTTCTTGGATAGGACAGAGAGAAATGGAGAGAGGAGGGGAAGACAGAGAGGGGGAGAGAAACATAGACACCTGCAGACCTGCTTTACCGCCTATGAAGCGACACCCCTGCAGGTGGAGAGCCGGGCACTTGAATCAGGAACCTTATGCTGGTCCTTGCACTTTGCGCCACCTGCGTTTAACCTATTGCAGTACTGCCCGACTCCCGGGGCCACCTATTTTGATTTGATTTTGATTTAAAGAAATGCTTTCCAAGATTCCTGTTTGTGTCTTGTAATCTCATGTCTCTCCACAAGTGTTTTTTTATTTCCTTGCCTCTCACAAATAATTAAGTACATATATCTTTAAATGATTGATAAAAATTGATTAATTAAATGAAAAACGGGCGGGTGTAGAAAGCATAATGGTTATGCAAAGAGACTGTCCTGCCTGAGGCTCCAAAATCCCAAGTTCAATCCTCTGCACTTCCATAAGCCAGAGTTGAGCAGTGCTCTGGTAAACAAACAAACAAACAAAACAAAACAAGCAACAAACCACAAGTCTATCTCATGGAGTGAGGTAGGGTGGAAGGAATTCTAAGAGTCATTTTGCTGTCTGTCTGATTTTGATTGTCCTTTCGCCCTTGTGACTGTTTGCAAATAAGTACTTTTTCTTTCTTTCTTTTTAAAAAAGATTATTTATTTATTTATTTATTTATTTATTTATTTGTGAGAAACATAGGAGAAAGAGCCAGACATCACTCTGTTACATGTGTTGCTGGGGATTGAACTCAGGATCTCAAACTTGAGAGTCTGTTGCTTTATCCACTGCGCCAACCCCCAGACCACCAGATAAGTACTTTTTTGCATAGCTTTTTGTAGAGGTAAAATGTGTGAGACAGATGACCCTGCCAATGTCAGAAGACTTAGACCATGTATGTTGCCTAGTGTCCAAAGCCATTTGTCATTGGACCTCACCTTTCATCCAAAGGGCCCCTTGTGTTCTCTGCCTCCTGCCTCTCCTAGTTAGTAAATGTCTGTCCACCTCTGGAGTTTACTATGCTGCCTCTTCCTCATCCACCCTTCTCCCATCTTTCTGTGTTACACCTCTGCTTTGACTCCTGTTCTGACCTTCCCTCTTTCCCTTCACACTATTAGGTCTCTTTCTAACACCCAAGAGGATGTTTAGCTATATTTAATCTCATCACTTCTGCTCGTTTGCTTTAAGTCCATCCATCCCAAGTCCTTGGGGACAGAGACATCAAGGTTGAGAGGCTACAATGAACTACTTGCTTGTTTGTGCGTTTATTGATGAAGCATGGACATACCTTATTTCACCACTCTGGGTCCTTGTTCCATTCAGATAGAGATACAGAGGCAGAGAGGGAGAGATACCAGAGCCCAGTACCACAGCAGCTCCCACATAGTGCCAGGGCTTGCACCTGGCTTTAGCATGGCAGTATATCACTTTGGTCCCTATAGAGAACCTTTTTTTCCCCAAGTTCTTTCCTCTTTTTCTGGATAACATACATGACAAAGTAGCGTTATTTATTTATTTACTTATTTACTTACCAGAGAGCACTGCTCAGCTCTGGCTTGTGGTGAGAGGTATTGAACCTGGGACCTTGGACCCTCAGGTATGATTTTTTTTTTTTTTGCCTCCAGGGTTATTGCTGAGGCTTGGTGCCTGTACTACAAATCCACTGCTCCTGGGGGCCATTTTTTCCTATTTTGTTGTTCTTGTTGTTATTGTTGCCATTGATGCTGTTGTTGTTGGATAGGACAGAGAGAAATGGAGAGAGGAGGGGAAGACAGAGAGGGGGAGAGAAAGACACCTGCAGAACTGCTTCACTGCTTGTGAGGCCACTTCCCTACAGGTGGGGAGCTGGGGGCTCAAAATGGGATCCTTACACCTGTCCTTGTGCTTTGCACCACGTGCGCTTAACCCTCTGCACTATTGCCCTACCCCCTGACCCCTGCATGAAATTTTTTTGCATGACCATTATGCTGTCTCCTCACCCTAGAATAAATCCTTTTATGATGACTTCTAAATAGTCCAACACATTGTGTGTGTGTGTGTGTGTGTGTGTGTGTGTGTGTGTGTGTGTGTGTGAGAGAGAGAGAGAGAGAGAGAGAGAGAGAGAGAGAGAGATGGGGGCAGAGGGCATTAAATTGAGATGAATGGGCCAAAGCAGACACATTTTGTCAAAACAAAAGTGATCTGAGATGGGAAATGTTGTTATTACCTTTTTTGGGGGTGGGAACTAATGAGTGACTCACTACTTGTTAATCTAATGAAAACTTCCTTTCTTCTGTCTGATGTCAAGATCATTTGCCAGTGAAGTCTGAGTCTCCTGGCCTAGTGTCTGAATTCTTGCTATCTTGAAACTATACACTGTTGGGATGGTCATACAATTCCAAACAATGATAGGCTGCACCGTTTAATTTCTTTTCTCCATTTCAAGCCATTTTCCTTTTTAAGTGTCTGGGAATGCATGAATTCTGTTTATGCACGGATCTGGATTTTTTTTTCTTAAAAAAATATAAGGCTTGGTCTTTCTGGATACCATTTTATAGACGGTTTGCCCATAGAATACCAATGGGGCAGCTTCTGAAGCTGAAGCACAGACTAGGGATGCCAGAATTGGGTTCAGAAGTAATGATGTTAAGGGGCCATGTGGTGGTGCACCTGGTTGAGCAGACATGTTACATTGCACAAGGACCGGGGTTCAAGCCTCCAGTCACCACGTGCAGGGGGAAAGCTTCACAAGTGGTGAAGCAGTGCTGCAGGTCTCTCTCTATCTCTATCTCACCCCTCCTCTCAATTTCTGGCTGTCTCTATTTAATAAAATAAATGAAGATAGCAAAAAATTTTTAAAAAGTAATGATGTTTAACACTTTTCAAAGAACAATGGAAAAGTGACACTTAGCAATATTTAAAATAAAATATTTTATTTTTATTATTGGATAGAAACAGAGAGAGGGGAGGGGAAAGATAGAGAGGGAGAGAGACAAAGAGACACATGCAGCTCTACTTCACCACTAATGAAGCTTTCCCTTTGTAGGTGGATACCAGGGGCTTGAACCTGGGGTTTGTGCACTGCAGTGTGTGCACTTAACCAGGTGCGCCACCGCCTGGCCCCAGCTCCAAGTTTCTAAGATTGTGAGCTGCTGTGGACTTGAATCACTAAATATTAAAATATTCATTCCTCTCGATGCTAGTTACCGTTTCTTGAGTTTAGCTCACCAGTGTGTATATTTCCTGAATCAGCAAAACCAGCTTCTGTTGGTATGCTTCTAAATTCTGCTTCTAAGACCCAGGCTCTGCCCACAGAGGCAGGAAACGCCCTTGGAGGCAAAAGATGCCCACAGAGGCAGGAAACGCCCTTTGAGGCATGAAACGTCCCCAGAGGAAAGAGATGCCCCCAGAGGCAAGAAACGCCCTTTTGCCTGATAGGCCTTGCCCTTTGAGGCAGGAAACGCCCCTCAGGCCTCCCCTTGGCATCACACTGGTTCTTGCTGCTCTCTTACTTGTTCCTCCATGTCTTCTGCCAGTTCTTTTGAAAATGCCTGTAGGATATAGGTTTCTGTTCACCTCACACTCCTGACACTGTGGCTATTAGTTAAAAAGAAAGGGGGAAATGTTGGTATGTGTTGTTTTATCTGGGCTGGCTTCACGGGCGGGTAACAGAGACGACCAGAGACACACGGTTGGGCTGAGAACGCAGTTTAATCTTTATTCACGAACGGGAAAATCACCACACCATGTGTTTCTCTCCATCATCCTCTCTCCGCTGCTGCTGGGACTCTGCCTGTCCTTAGCATAGGGGGCGGGGAGAAAGCAGGGCACGAAACTAGCAAAGGGCAAACCAATTCTTCTCAGAGGTCGGGGGGAAGGGAACATACCAAAAATTCCCCCTTCTGTTTTTAACTAAATGACCACAGTATCAGGGATGTGGGGTGAACAGAAACCTATATCGTACAGGCATTTTCAAAAAAGTAACTGGCACAAACATGGAGAAACATGTAAGCAAGTAACAAGAACCAGTGTGCTGCCAAGGGAGGGCCTGAGGGGGCCTTTTTTTTTTTTGCCCCTGTGGGCAAAACTTTATCATCTTAAAAAAAAAACATTTTCTTCATCTGGGAGGCGTACTTGCCTCGACAGGCATTTTATAGCATGGGGGCGGGGAACGGCCTAGAGTCCCAAAGGCAGCTGGCTGCAGTCAGTGTTTGAGAAATATAGCAGCACTTTTGCACTTTTGTGCAAAGTGTCTAAGGGTGTACCAGTGAGTCCAATAGGAGTGCCAGTCGAAAGCAGATGTCCACAGAAGAATGCCAGGGGGTGGAGCGTTGTATGAGGAAGGTCCGCTGCTGGAATTCTGCTTTTCTGTAGAGAACTTGACAGCTGCAATTTACTTACTATGAAACAAACTTGTAGCAGGTTAGCAGTTTATCACAATTGATAACTATTACAATTAGAAGTCTTTTTTAGAATGATTTTAAGGTTGGTTAAAGTTTAAACAATAGAATGTGAAAAGGTAAACATGAGAATCAAGGAAAGAAAACCTCAGGCATGAGTATCATTAGCATAGCCATTGTGTAATCTACCATTTCTAATAGGGAAGGTAATCGAGAGTTTTACATATCAACAAGTCTATTTAACCTTTTGTTACACCCATTTAAGATGGAGACACACCCTAGGTGTGCACAGGTTTTGCTTAGACCAACTTAGTTAAAATATATTGATTGTTAACTAATTTTTACCTCAGACTTTAAATGTAAGTTAATTTTATCTTTATGAGAATTACATTGAAAACCTTTTTCATTTAACTTTGCCTGGTAAGAATTTAGCCTTAAAGTTATATTCTTAACCTTAAAGTTAATGTTACCAAACTTTAAACACACACATGCACATGGTCTTCAATATATAAGGAGAGAAAATTTTGTTACAAAGACATGTCATTTTAAACACGAATTTAGATCTATACTGTCTTAGCCGTTCTGGGAGTGTGTTGTCCAGTGGTGGCCTCTTGGGCAGCTTCACTTCTAGGAATTGCAGGCTGCTATCTCTGGATGAATCTCTGCATATTTTAGCTTGTCTGCCTTCAGACCCAAGCTGGAGATCTCGGCCAGGGGGCCCAGTTTCGGCAGGGAACCCGCGGTCTCCTGGTGGTCCGGGATCTGTCCAGACTTCATAGCACAAGGGCGGGTGGGCCAGCCGTGCAGAAGGTGCGGGCCGAGGTGCCCTGGGATGGTGGCCATGATAGGCTGCCGCGGCCCTGCCCCATGGCCCTGCCATGTCTGCTGCCCTGCTCACAGTGGCTGAGCATCATGGAGGGAGCCCACGCCCAGTGCCCGGCGCCATGCGGCGGAAAGCCAGCTCATGTGGGCTGGCGTTGGGCAGAAATCACAGAGTGGTCCAGAGATAAATGTTCCAGAAACAGCAAAACAGTCTCGTGAAGAAAGGGCAGAGTATGCTTCTAAATTCTGCTTCTAAGACCCCTTCTGTTTCATTGGTTTAATCGCCCCTGCTTAACGCTGTATTCTGTTTACAAAACCACTGTTAACTAAGCACCGCCCTCCCTCTAGGGCATTGGTTTAATCCTCACTGTTTTGCATGCTTTTTCCTTCTCCCCATCCCCTATCCTACGTACATCCTCTTCAGACCTGACTCTTCCGCCTCAGGATATATAAGGACAAGATTGTGATTAGAGATAGCTTAGATTGTGCTGCGTTCCACATGAATAAAGACTGAACTGAGTACCACTCAGCCATGAGTCCCTGGTCATCTGTCTCTCCCGCCCGCCCATGAAGCTAGCCCAACAAGCTTCCTCACAAGTTACCCTGCCTTTGGCTGCCATTTTGCTCAAATTCTAACTACCAGGAACCACCTGAATGTTTCTATAGCACAGTTTTGTGTCACCTCTGCTTAAAACATGTCACTGGCTCTCTTGTGGCCTAAGAGTAAAACTGGAGGTTTTTTTTTTAATTTTTAATTTATTTCTTTATTGGGGAATTAATGTTTTACATTCAACAGTAAATACAATAGTTTGTACATGCATAACATTCCCCAGTTTCCCATTTAACAATACAACCCCCACTATGTCATTTATCATCCTTCATGGACCTGTATTCTCCGCACCCACCCACCCACCCCAGAGTCTTTTACTTTGGTGCGATACACCAATTCCATTTCAGGTTCTACTTGTGTTTTCTTTTCTGATCTTGTTTTTCAAATTCTGCCTGAGAGTGAGATCATCCCATATTCATCCTTCTGTTTCTGACTTATTTCACTCAACATGAGTTTTTTCAAGGTCCATCCAAGATCGGCTGAAAACGGTGAAGTCACCATTTTTTACAGCTGAATAGTATTCCATTGTGTATATATACCACAACTTGCTCAGCCACTCATCTGTTGTTGGACACCTGGGTTGTAAAACTGGAAGTTTTTATGACCTGGCCCTTTGTCCAGCTCCATACACACTCTTCAACCTATTCTATTTTTTAGTATTTTATTTTTGTTTATTTGAATGTATTTTGTTTATTGGAGAGAGAGCTAGGAAAAGATACTGAGAGGGGAGGGGATATAGGGAGAGAGGCCCCAGCAGTACTTGCTTTACTTCTTATGAAGCTCCCCCCCCCGCAGGAGGGGAGCAGGGAGCTTGAATTCAGGTCTTTGCACATGGTATGGTGTGCACTCGACCAAGTGTGCCACTGTCTGCCCCCCAAACCTCCTCTTCATGCTCTGGTGATGCTAAGCTGACTGTTTCCATAGAAACCACACTTCCTTCTTCCTCCCTGTGCTTTTCTTTTCCATGAATCATTTATGGCTGCTCTCATGTGTAAGCCAAGTCCTGTGAGGCTACTTTCCTGGTCTCACCCATCTTTAGATGTCTCTCCTTGGGGGTTTTCTTCACACCAAGTGATGGTGGGATTCATGAGGTCATTGATATGAGGCCATATGGCTGTAATTGCTATCTTTTTTTTTTTCCCACTCATGGTTACACCGGTTTACCCCATTGGTTGTATATGTAGAGTACTTTTTCATGCTTCTCAAAAGTTAACCACATCATTTTCACCAGTACTTGGATGTCTTGGCCCAGCTAAGTTCTCCCCCCTCTGGAATTCTTTGGTCCAAATCCAAGGATTGGTTTTTGCCTCCATACTTTAATTATGTATTCATTTGTATATTCATAGATTTTCCCCCCTTTTGTTGCCCCTGTTTTTTATCGTTGTTGTGGTTATTATTACTGTTGTTATTAATGTTGGACAGGACACTGAGAAATGGAGAGAGGAGGGGGAGACAGACGGGGAGACAAAGAAAGACACCTGCTTTACTGCTTGTGAAGCGATCCCCCTGCAGGTGGGGAGCCAGGGGCTCCAACTGGGATCCCCACACCGGGTCTTTGGGCTTCAAGCCATGTGCGTTTAACCCACTACGCTACTACCTGACCCCCATTTTTTTTTATTATAACCAGGGTTATCTCTGGGGCTTGGTGCTTGCACTAAGAATCCACCATTTCTGGTAGCCATCCCCCACTTTGTTCTTATTCTATTTTTCTCTTTGTTTTTAATTTTTTTATTATCTTTATTTATCAGACAGAGATAGCCAGAAATTGAGATGAAGGGGGAGATAGGAAGAGAGACAGTGAGATACCTTCAGACTTCCTTCACCAACTGTGAAGTTTCCCCCCTGCAGGTGGGAACCAGGGCCTTGAACCTGGGTCCTTGCACATTGTGTCATGTGCGCTCAATCAGGTGTGCCAGCACCCAGCCCTATTCTCTTTCTTTCTTTCTTTCTTTCTTTCTTTCTTTCTTTCTTTCTTTCTTTCTTTCTAAATATTTTAAAAATCTTATTTATTTATTATTAGCTAGAGACAGAGAAATTGACAGGGGAGGGAGGATAGAACGGGAGAGAGAAGACACCTGTAGACCTCCTTCACCACTCATGAAGCTTCCCACTCCCTGAAGGTGGGGATGGGGTCAGGGCTTGAACATGGGTCCTTGTGTATGTGTGCCACTGCTCGGCCTCTACCACTTTAAATTCCACGTGAACGTGGTTATCTGGCAGACACCTTATCTTCACCCTCATTGCAGATGACAAAAAGTCATAGTTTTTATATTACTTATTTGTTTCTTATTGGATGGAGATAGAGATGGGGAGAGTGGAGAGAGACACACCTGCAGCCGTGCTTCACCACTTGTGTCAGAATCCAGAACCACTACACCAGCCCGGCAGTCTCCTTCACCACTTGTGAAGCTTTCCCCCTGCAGGTGGGGACCAGAGGCCTGGATCTTTGTGAAAACATGCGCTTAACCAGGATACGCCACTGCTTGGCCCCAGAAGTTACCTTTTCTTTTAGCTGAGTAATATCCATTGGCTGCTTAGCATAGACCTTAAACCCAGCACTCTGGAGCCAAATGACTAGGTTTCAAACTTTCCTCTTTCACTTACTATTTTTTAAAGCATTTTATTTATTTATAGATGAGAAGGATAGAAGGTGAGAGAGAAAGAACCAGACATCACCATGGGATATGTGTTGCTGGGGATTGAACTCAGGACCTCATGCTTGAGAGTCTAGTGCTTTATCCACTGTACCACCTCCGAGACCACCTTATTAATTATCATATCTTAGGGAAGTTACTTGAGTTTCAGTCTCCTTGCCTATATCATAGGCATAATAGCTCCCTTCCTCATGAAGAAATGAGCTGATGCATGCACATTGTGTAGAACACTTCCTGGAATCTTAGGAGGACTTAGCATTATCTGTGATTATATGTACCGGCACAGTCTTTCCCCCATGCCTGATATATATATATATAATTTTTATTTTTATTTATTTTTTTGTTTCCAGGGTTATTGCTGGGGCTCTGTGCCTACACCATGAACCCACTGCTTCTGGAGGCCATTTCCCCCCCATTTTTGTTGTCCTTATTATCCTTGTTGTTGTAAAATTATTTATTTATTATTAGATAGAGAGAAATTGAGAAGGGGAAGACAGAGACGGAGAGAGACAGAGATGTCTGCAGTCCTGCTTCACCACTCTAGAAACTCCTCCTACAGACACGGATCAGGGACTTGAACCTGGGTCCTTGTGCACTGTAATGTGTGCGCTTAACCAGGTGCACCACTGCCTGGCCCCCTTAATGCCTGATATATATTTATCCATTTTTTTATTGAGGTGGAATTCACACAAGAGAACTGACTAGATAGCTCACCTAGATAGTAAGCCTTCTTTATTGTGGCTGAGACCCAAGTTCAAACCCAGCTCCCACTGCAATGAAGAGGTGTTGGTGCTATAGTTTCTTTGTTTCTGGAAAACGTTATCTCAGATTGGTAAAGCTGCAGCGACAGTAACGACAACAACAACAAAATCACACTTTTTGTAGTACATCATTCACTGATGTTAAGTTATTCATTCATTCACAAAAATTGCACAATCAATGCTAACTCTGTTCATTTCAGAAAATTTCATCATCTCTAAAGGAAACTACATGCCCAGAGGCTGGAAGACTGCTCATCAGGCATGGGAAGGTCTGGTGCTATAATCTCTCCCATATCATCCTGTCCTGTCCTGTCCTGTTCTGTGCTGTCCTGTCCTGTCCTGTCCTGTCCTGCCCTGTCCTATCCCGTCTCATCCAGTCCCTTGTGGTGACACGCAGTATATTGGTGACCATGGATGGAAGTCCTGACACAGTCCTGATGTCAGCCTTGGCGACAGAGTATGCAGTGGTCTGCATAGGTGCATGATGGACTGTAGGCAGATCCAGTCAGTGCTGGTGTACAAAGCATTGCGGGTAGGCTGAATAGACTTAAAAGTACAGCCAACTGAAAGTCGCACTCTAGCTTTTTGGCTGCTGCTGCTGTTCTCCTGGTCAGAAGCATCTGACCAGGTGCTCCAGGCATCCATCTGCCACGGCTACTTCTCCTGGGAACTGAACATGTGTGACTCTGCTAGCCGGTAAACTTTTAGACCCCTCTACAGCCAGGAGCAACCTTTACCAGAGCTGATAATCGTTTATCTTATGTGACTAAACTTTTGATAACTATATTCAGACTTTATAGACCTAGCGTATTTTTTATATCTTTTTTTTTTTCCCTCCAGGGTTATTGCTGGGCTCGGTGCCTGCACCATGAATCCACCACTCCTGGAGGCCATTTTTTCCCCTTTTTGTTGCTCTTGTTGTTGTAACCTCTTTGTGGTTATTATTATTGCCATTGTTGATGTTGTTCGTTGTTGGGTAGGACAGAGAGAAATGGAGAGAGGAGGGAAAGACAGAGGGGGAGGGGAGAGAAAGATAGACACCTGCAGACTTGCTTCACTGCCTGTGAAGCGACTCCCCTGCAGGTGGGGAACCAGGGGCTCGAACTGGGATCCTTACGCCAGTTCCTGAGCTTTGCACCATATGCGCTCAACCCACTGCGCCACCGCCCGACCCCTGACCCAGCGTATTCTTAACCCTTGATGATAAGTGCTTATTTTGCTTTTTACCCGTTTCACCCTATTAAACCTTGTATTGTGTAAACCAGTTCCCAGCTCCCTGCTGTGAATCCTTTTACTCACTGCAGCAGCCCCCCAAAACCAAACAACCTCTTTTTAAGTTAAATAACTTTTTCTCCCACCCCTGTTTTAGTTGTTTGACTTTAATTTCGCCCTACCCACTTTTTGCTCTATGTGGTTTAACTTTATCTCCCATGTGTTGAGTTACTATGTATGGCCCACTTTGATTTCCCCACTGAGGGTCCAAAATGTGTTTCAAAGTTTTACCCCACCCCCATGTGGCTCTGACTTTAATCTGCTCCAACTGTTTCTAAGGTTACCCACTCCTTTTTGTTGTTATTTTTTTTGTTAGTTTTTCTACTCAAGGCAGTTTTTTTCCTTGACTCTTATTTACCATGTTTTCTTTTTACCCCCATGCCCTTTACCACTTCACTTGACTTTAAGCTGATTAGGGACCCAACAAACATATGCTAATTCTTGGTAAGTGACCAGACAATTAATTCTAAGCTTTCTTTTACTCTCACTTTTTCTAAACTGCCACAATGGGTATATTGCATTCTAAAGAAGACAGTTTTCACCTCAGACAGTTGAAACAAACTTTAAAGATCTGTAAAATTCAGTGTTCCAGCTGAGAATTAAGAAAGTTGTTAAATGTAATAGCGGTGGTCTCTGGGCCTCTTCCTAAGAATACAGCTATATCAGTTGAGATACAGTCACAAATTGGAGGTTATTTACTGGAAAATATTGGTATCATCACAGCAAAACAACTTTGGACATATAAGCTCTGCTTTCTGCTCTAATCAATTACAGGCTTCTTTGTAGGACTATTCCCTAAATCCTTCTTCTCCTCAAACTTCCAATTCCACTTATCCTTCCTCCTCCTCCTCTTCTCAGATGCAAACTATTTCTGTCAAGCCTGAAACCCAAACATTCTCACATTTTTCTTCTGAGCCTAAACCAGCTAACCTGCCTTTGTATGGACCTTATCTATACTGTCTCACTATTCCAAACACTACCCTACCACCACAATATTTGATCCATGGAAATCCTTTTCTTAGCACAGATCCCTGTTTCCTCCTTCAGCCTCCAGAGCCTCCACTTCCACCCCCAGTGGTGCCCCCCACCTCCACCCCCTTTTCCTGTGTGGTCACCAAGCCCCTTGCACACACACTTCAACTGACTACCCCCTGTGACTCCACACCATTTAACCCATTACAACTACCACCTCTTCCTACTGTGCCAGGTGATTCACTCAACCCCTTCCTAACTTCTCATCCTCCTTTGCCTTCACCCACGATAGACCCAGATTTGCCTGCTACCAGTGATAGAAACAGAAAAATTTCTATTGAGCGAGGCCTTACATTTGATCCTTTTCTCATGCTCTCTACAGGAGAAGGAACTGAGATGGAATATAAAGTTTGGCCAGATCAGGTTCCCAGAGATATCTCACCCAGTCAGTTAGTGGGTGAGGGTTCCGTTACTCCTCCCAGTGAACATAAGAGCAATCAGCAATCAGAATAAGTGATGTTACCTAGCACTAATGTAGTCTTTCATCTCTGTTATTCAGGAAGCCACAGAGAATTTGTGGACAGGTTACAAGAAGCTAACAGTAGACAAGTAGACAATAAAGAAGCAGCCAGAGGGAGTTGGGTGGTAGCGCAGAGGGTTAAGTGCAAGCACCAAGCCCAAGAACCAGAGTAAGGACTCTGGTTAGAGCCCCCAGTTCCCTACCTACAGGGGAGTCGCTTACAGGCAGTGAAACAGATCTGCAGGTGTCTGTCTTTCTCTCCCCCTCTCTGTCTTCCCCTCCTCTCTCCATTTCTCTCTGTCCTATCCAATGATAGCAGCAACAACAACAATAATAATAACTACAACAATGAAAGACAACAAGAGCAACAAAAGGGGAAAAAATGGTCTCCAGGAGCAGTGGATTTGTGGTGCAGGCGCTTAGCCCCAACAATAACCCTGGAGGCAAAAAAAGAAGCAGCAGCCAGAATTTTAATTAAGCGACTAGCCTATGAAAATGCAAACCAAGATTGTAAAGGAATCCTTGGGCCACTTAAGGATCTAGATTTAGGTATTTCTCAGATGATAAAAGCATGTACTGAGGTACAGACTCAAACCCATAAAGTATATGTTATGACTGCATTTAATCAGGCCACATATGTGGCGGGCTCAGTATAGCCCAGGCAAAACAAGGTTTGTTTTAAATGTAATAATGAGGTCCATTTACAAAAGAATTGCAAAATTAATCTCAAACAATTTGATTATAAGACATTTAGAGATGACAGATATTTAAAATCTCCCTTAACTAAATGCCCACTCTGTAAAAGAGGCTTTCACTGGGCAATCCACTGTCCACCAGAATTTATGCAGGAGATAATTAATTCTCTGCCAGATAATAATAAGCAGGGCCCTGGCTCTCCAGCCCGCATGGCAATGAGGACTAGGGGATGACTCTAGAATAGCAACTTACCACAGGAATGAATCTTAATAGATTGCTTAACTGTGTAAGTTATGTCTTTAACCTTCTAGTCTCTATGGAGAAGTGATTTATTTGAATATGAGGTATGTATGTATGTATTGACTCGTTTATCCTAAAGCCATTGTTGATCATGGCATGCTATTATACACACCTGTGTCTTTTAACCAAAAGTGAAAGAGTAGAAATTGTATCCACCAGTGTTAAGTGCTAAGCTCTAGTTAAATGATTGGCTATTTCTCTGGTATAGCATGAGCCATTGTTTCTTTATGCCTAGACTGGTGTGATTCCTCCGTTTATGGGTGTTTTTCTCAGTATAAGTTTTTAATGTTGATTCTGAAAAATGGATGTTTCACACATCCCTCAGTTTGCTAAGTTGAAATGTATTCCTATCTCTGTGGACACTGTTACAGGCTTTGTATATGCCACCTTTCGCACAGAAAGCAACCCATGTTTGTGAACACTTTGTCTGCCTTTGCTGTTGAGGTATTCCTTATTACACTGACTGAACATAAATATGTTTCTAGATTAAGGCTTATTTCTTCTAAACATGCATTTCTCATGCCTTACTGCCCCGCTAGATGGGATTGTGGAACCTCATATGTACCCTTAAAGGGCTATTTCTCAGACATGAACAGAATACAAGGAGCTTTATATATTTTAAATTTGCACTGCATAATTCTAATCAGACAGCTGCAAAGCATTGCTTTTCTCCACAGAGCTATTCCTTCTCCAGCAGATGCCTTGTGATTTGTCTAGTCTTTGTGGTTAAAATCAATAAAATCACTAACTTAAGACATAGGGTATGTTTGTTCTAAGTTTATCATTCACAGGTCCTGTTTGGACCCATGCTGAGCAGTTAAGCCCCGCTCATCTTCATCTGCGAACTCCTCAAAAGAACACAAGCTGAAACATGGATTACAACAGTCCAACACCCTGCATATGCCACAGTTGCCACCCAGGAGCCACTTGAAGTTGGTGACACCTCTCTAAGTTTCTTCCCTGAGTGATGGACTGTTTCTGGGTTAGAAACAGATACCAGACCACAGGTCTTCAGGCTAACAGGGCCTTATCTGATACCCAGTTATTGTGCCTGCACTCGGGGGGGGGGGTCGCTGGGGTGAAGGCAGAGCATTGTACAAAGCATTGTGGTTAGGCTGAATAGACTTAAAAGTACAGCCAGCTGAAAGTCACGCTCTCGCTTTTTGGCTGCTGCTGCTGTTCTCCTGGTCAGAAGCATCTCCGCGGGGGTGCTCCACGCATCCATCTGCCATGGCTATTTCTCCTGGGAACTGAACATGTGTGACACTGCTAGCCGGTAAACTTTTAGACCCCTCTACAGCCAGGAGCAACCTTTACCAGAGCTGATAATTGTTTATCTTATGGGACTAAACTTTTAATAACTATATATTCAGACTTTATGGACCTAGTGTACTCTTAACCTTTGTGCTTATTTTGCCTTTTACCTGTTTCACCCTAATAAACCTTGTATTGTTTAAACCAGTTCCCAGTTCCCCACTGTGAATCCTTTCATGCGCTATAGCAGCCCCCAACCCAAACCCCTTTTTAAGTTAAATAACAGCAGTCCTGTCCTGTCCCATCCCGTTCCGTTTCTTCCCGTCCCATCCCATCTGTCCTGTTCCGTTCCATTTCGTCCCATCCCATTACAAGGTCACAATGCAAATTAATAGAACTGTATTATGAAAATGCAACATTCATTGAAGAGTGACCACTGTTAGCTCACACCCCAGGGATGCTCAGATCCAGTGAAAAGATTTCCCAAGGTCAACAGTATGGTGCCAAGTGTTCTACTGTCCATTCCTCCAAATAACCTAAGAGTTCTCTGGAGGGGCCCAGAAGTCGCACTTCTGCCATTATGAGACTGGACAGCAGAATACGTTCCGCGCTGTATGAGCTGTGCTCCATCCAGTCTGGCCTTTGAAGGCTCCTATCTGAAGTATGTAATGACAAGCGCTACATACAAGAGCAGGTGCTGTTGACAGCAGTGTTCCTGTGTGCCATTCCTGGCGCATTGACTCCAGAGTGACATTCAGTCCTGGTTGAAAGAGCTATTCAGGCGATCTGCTGCCCATCAGCTCAGCCCATACATACTCATAATTGTAAACAACACTGCCTTAATAAAAAGGACTATTTTGGGGGGGGACATGTATTGGAGACTGAGCAGTTGCTATTGATTTCTCACTCCTTTGCAAGCTGCTGTCACTTAGTGACCCTTTCAAGTCCAGTTCCACTCATATCTGTTTTTTAAAATAATTAAAAAAAACTTTTTATCTTTATTTTATTTATTGGCTATAGAGAGAACTAGTGCTGCCCTTGTACAGTCCCACCTTGCCAATCTCCTTGCTGCCTGACTGATAGCCGGAAGAGATGTCGGTGTCTTCTGCAGGCAGGTCAGAAGGACAAGGGTGGTACAGAGAATGACCCCAGGCCTGCGGTAGCGCCAGAGTGGAAAAGTAGCTGGTGTGGTGCTCAGGACACTTTGGCTGTTGTTCCTCTGATTATTGCCACTGGGGCTGGGGAAGCGGTATCTAGTGATGTGGCTGAGAGTGTGAATTGGGGGAACTGTTGTCTGTTCTCCCTGCCCCCCCCAAAAGAACGTTTCCCGTCAGGAATTCCATTTCTTTTATCACATATCTGCGCTTCTCATGTGCTAACTGATTAATTAAAGGCTGCTACAAAGAGATGTGTCTTAGGGATCAGAGACAGAGAAGTGGCTCATGGGCTAAGGCCTGGTATGTCTTGCCATACTCATGATTCTGGTGTTGGCCTTGGCGCCACATAGGAGGAAAGAATTACCACAGGAAGCTCTGGTGATGTGGAGTCTGTCCTCCTCCTCCTCGCCCCGCCCCTACTCCCCCACCCTCTGCCTGTATCTGAATGTTAGAGTGACCTGGAATCATAAAATCTCACATGGGGGAGCCACCACCCCCAAAAAAAAATTGGACTTGTGACGGAGCACAGGCACATGCTGTACCAGTGATTGAATCCAGAGCTTCCTGGGTACAAGTTCTGTGCTCTCTATATAGACTGCACCATGTCCTGGCCTCTCAGCTAAGGTGTTAATCATCACCTCCAGTGTTAGCATGATTGGTGGATTAGTGGATTATGATTGGTGCCTCATGGTGCCACCTCTAATATAGGACATAAGGGATTCTGGAAGAGCCATCCTTAGACTATTTCTCTCTCTCTCTCTCTCTCTCTCTCTCTCTCTCTCCTCCCCCTCCCTCTCTCCCTCCCTCCCTCTTTCTCTCCCTCCATATATATGCCTCCAGGGTTATTGCTGGGGCTCAGTGCCTGCACTACAAGTCCACACCTCCTGGAGGCCATTTTTCCCCATTTTTGTTGTTGTCATTATTGTTACTGTTGCCATTTATGTTGTTGTTGTTGGATAGGACAGAGAGAAATTGAGAGAGGAGGGGAGACAGAAAGGGGGAGAGAAAGACAGACACCTGCAGACCTGCTTCACCACTTGTGAAGCGACCTCCCTGCAGGTAGGGAGCCAGAGCCTGGGGCTCCAACCAGCATCCTTACACCAGTCCTTGTGCTATGTGCGCTTAAGCCACTGTGCTACCGCCCGACCCCCATTTTTAAAAAGATATTTATTTATTTATTCCTTTTTGTTGCCCTTGTTTTATTGTTGTAGTTATTGTTGTTATTGGTGGTTGTTATTGTTAGATAGGACAGAGAGAAATGGAGAGAGGAGGAGAAAATAGAGAGGGGGAGAGAAAGACACCTGCAGACTTGCTTCACCTCCTATGAAGCCACTCCCCTGCAGGTGAGGAGCCAGAGTGCACCCTAGAATGTTCCTAGCCATGACTGTGAATGTGAGCTCAGACTGACAGGGATGCAGAGGTTACACAGGCTCCTGTCCTAAATATGAATAGACATGGGTGCTAGGTCAGATCGATAGGATTTACAGTTAATGGTATTTATATACTCTTCCCATATGTGGGGTCTTGTCTCTGCCCTGATCCAGCTTTCTAGAACTCTTTTCAACTTTGACATCATCTTCCCAGTCAATACTTTTCAGCCCACTTGTATGGTAGCTATAGGGCTCGAGCAAGAATTAGTGAGGTCATGGGCCCCTTGGAATATACCTAAAATAGATTTCCTAGCTTCTTATAACATGAAGACACCAAATCTCATCTGTTATGTTCTTACCTTTGGGTTCCTGCTTAATAAACTATTTGTTCTGCTTTATATCTTAATGCTCTTAAGCCATCAAGTTGCAATGATGTAAACCTGACTTCCCTGGGCTGACAACCTGATGACCTCACCAGTGAGTCCTGGAACCCCACCTCTCCAGAGCCCTACCCGACTAGGGAGAGATAGAAACAGGCTGGGAGTCTGGATGGGCAAGAAACAGTTACAGAAACCAGACCTTCCACCTTCTGCACCCCATAATGATCCTGGGTCCATCTTCCCAGAGGGATAAAGAATAGGAAAGCTATCATGGGAGGGGATGGGATACAGAGTTCTGGTGGTGGGAATTGTGTTCAGTTGTACCCCTTTTATCCTACCATCTTGTCAATTATTATTAAATCAATTAAAATTTCTAATAAAAGTAATAATAATAATAATAAGGAAAAAGAAATTAAAAAGAAAATGAAAACAGGAGTTCTGGTGATGGGACTTGTGTGCAGTTGTACCCCTTATCTACACCATCTTGTCAATCATTGTCAGATCAATTAAAATCTCTAATAATAATAATAATAATAATAATAATATTCAAAAGAAAATGAAAACAGATTCCGGATTGTGGTCCTCTTTCTCCCTGTGTAACTCTCCAACATCTCTATTGCTTGCATTTCAGTTAGAAGTAAATTGATTGTTTGAATATTTAGGGGGAAAAGTGTCACACAGAGGGAACTTTAAAAAAATTTTTAAATTTATTTCTTTATTCCCATTTGTTGCCCTTGATTTATTGTTGTAGTTATTATTGTTGTTGTTATTGATGTTGTTGTTGTTGGATAGGACAGAGAGAAATGGAGAGAGGAAGGGAAGACAGAGAAGGGGAGAGAAAGATAGACACCAGCAGACCTGCTTCGCCACTTGTGAAGTGACTCCCCTGCAGGTGGGGAGCCGGGGGCTTGAATCCAGATTCTTACGCCAGTCCTTAAGCTTTGTGCCACCTACACTTAATAGGCTGTGCTACTGCCCAACTCCTGGAAACGTTATTTTATCATTAAGATTTATGTTTTGTGACCTGGATCTTAGAAGTCATACTTTTTTCTTTTTCCTTATCAGGGTTATCAGTGGGGCTAGTTGTCAGCACTATAAATCCACTGCTCCTGGTTGCCATTTTTTTCTTTTTCTTTTTGTGTTTTACTGGATAGGAAAGACAGAGAGGAATTGAGTGCAGAGGGGGAGCTAGAAAGGGAGAGAGAAAGACACTTGTAGACCTACTTCACTTGTAGACCTACTTCACAACAGGTGGGGAACAGAGGCTCAAACCCTGGTCCCTTCATATGGTAATGTGCTATTAACCTGGCGCACCACCAAGGGGCCCCATCTTCCACTTTGTCTAGACAGATTATGATACTGGTATGGTCTGCTTGGTAATACAAGAAAGAACCCTGACATTACAGAGATGTATACATGCATATATGCCATCTACTATCTTTACCTCTTTTTTTTCAGTTTTATTGTTTATTTATTTGCTTAATCTGATAGAGAGAAATTGCAAGAGGAAGGTGGACATGGGGAGAGAGAAAGAGGTACTGGCACTGCCTCAATGCTCCTGAAGCTTCTCCTCCTGCAGGTGGAAATTGGGGGGGGGGGCTAAAACCTGGTCTTGGAGTGTGGTAATATGTGCGCTTAGTCAGGTGTGCCATTGCCTGGCCCCTTCTTTTCTTTTTAG
This sequence comes from Erinaceus europaeus, assembly GCF_950295315.1. Lineage (NCBI taxonomy): Eukaryota > Metazoa > Chordata > Mammalia > Eulipotyphla > Erinaceidae > Erinaceus > Erinaceus europaeus. The sequence goes on from NC_080185.1 coordinate 44,716,556, forward strand.
AAGTCTTTCAAAAAAATTGTTATTTATTTATTTATTCCCTTTTGTTGCTCTTGTTGTTTTATTGTTGTAGTTATTGTTGTTTATTAAAAATTGTTATTTATTCCCTTTTGTTACCCTTGTTTTATTGTTGTAGTTATTATTGTTGTTATTGATGTCATTGTTGTTGGATAGGACAGAGAGAAATGGAGAGAGGAGGGGAAGACAGAGAGGGGCAGAGAAAGACAGACACCTGCAGACCTGCTTCACTTCTTGTGAAGTGACTCCCCTGCAGGTGGAGAGCTGGGGGCTCGAACCGGGATCCTTACAAAGGTCCTTGTGCTTTGTGCCACTTGTGCTTAACCCGCTGCGCTACCACCCAGCTCCCTTATCTTTTTTCTTTTTTTTTCTTTTCTTTTCTTTTCTTTTCTTTTCTTTTCTTTCTTTTCTTTTCTTTTTTCTTTTCTTTTTTTTGTTTCTTTTCTTTCCTTTTCTTTCTTTTTTTCTTCGCATCTCTTCTCTTATTAACCATCTATATTCAATTTATTTTATTTAGATCTTGAAAAATCAGTTAGAAAGTACTAATCTAATTAACTAATCTTATTCTCTCCATCAAGCTGAGAAATGGTTTGCCCAGTAGAGTGCACACTTAACCATGCTCAAGGATCTAGGTTCAAGCCCCAGGCCACCACTTAGAAATGCCTGCAGGGGGGAGGCTTCCCAAGAAGTACACTATTACTGTGGTATCTCTTCTCTCTACCTCACTTTCTACCTAGGGGGCCACTGAGCCCTAGTGATAACCCTGGAGGTAAAAATAACAGCATCTGCCCACCCCCTCAATTCCTACAGCTCTTGTGTCTGACTTCTTTCACTGACCTTTTAGGCTTTTTCACTTTTGCATGTGGTAGAACTTTGTTTTTTCATAAAGACTGAATAATATTTCACTACCTGGTGTTTTCCAACATTTGGTTCTAACTCACCTTAAACTTCCCACTTGTCCAATGTCCTCAAGAACAACTCATTCCTTTCCCTAATAGCACAGGGTCCTCAGGGCATTCTTGGACACAGGAGGTGGAGGGGACATCAGAGGTTATTTAGGCATCTTTTTACTGGGAGCTTGGCATGTAGCACCCATAAACCATTACAAACATAACAGGCTGAGTCTAGGCCATACCACTCAGAATATGCATGATCTCATCTCATCTCAGAGGCTGTGTGTGTGTGTGGGGGGGGGGGTCAGGCGGTAGTGTAGTGCGTTAAGCACACATGGTGCAAAGGGCAAGGGCTGGCATAAGGATCTTGGTTCAAGCCTCCAGCTCCCCACCTACAGGGGGTCGCTTCACAAGCAGTGAAGCAGGTCTGCAGGTGTCTTTCTCTCCCCCTCTCTGTCTTCCCCATCTCTCTCCATTTCTCTCTGTCCTATCCAACAACAATGACAGCAATGACAACAATAATAATAGCAATAGTGATGATATACAACAAGGGCAACAAAAGGGAAAAAAATAGCCCCCAGGAGCAGTGGATTCATAGTGCAGGCACCGAACCCAAACCCCAGTGATAAACCCTGGATACAAAAAAAAAAAAGAAGAAGCTAAGTAGGGTCAGTCTTGGTTCCTAATTTGATGGGGGACAAAAATAACAAGCTGATCCATTAGTCTTTTTTTCATTCATGGCTAATATAGAGGAATTATTGTCTCTGACTGGCCAATGTCCATCTCCAGCAGAGAAGCAATTGCAGAAGCAAGAGCTTCTTCCTTCTGCACCTCCCCCCCCCCAATTTTTTGGTTTATACTCCCAGAAGGAGGATATGTGGCAGGGGAAGAAGACCAGAGGGCTATGAATCTCAGTTCCACTGGGACTCAGAACTTTTGTGATCAGGAACTATTTTTTTTTATTTTATTTCCCTTTTGTTGCCCTTGTTTAATTGTTGTAGTCATTATTGTTATTGATGTCGTCATTGTTGGATAGGATAGCGACAACTGGAGAGAGGGGGAAGACAGAGAGGGTGAGAGAAAGACAGACAGCTGCAGACCTGCTTCACAGCCTGTGAAGGGACTCCTCTGCAGGTGGGGAGCTGGGGCCTCGAACAGGGATCCTTACCCCGGTCCTTGGTCCTTGTGCCTTGTGCTAAGTGTGCTCCACCCGACCCCCAAGAACTATTGTTTTTACCCCATCACTGAGAAGAAAGAATCTGGAGAACTCTTTAAGAAGTCAGGCCCTGTTTCTCTTATCTGAGAGGGAAGAGGAAAAAGAAAGGATACTTAGAAGTAGTAATTAGTGCAGGTATGGCTTAGAAAGAAAGTGAAGGCACGGCTTTAGAAATGAATAAAAATGCATATCAGTTTTTGCATGGCTTCAGCCCTCTTTGCCCAAATGGCCCATGTGCTTCTCTAGTGCATGCCCTTTCTTTTTCTGATTAAAACTTTAAAATATTGAGGGAGGGGGTACCCTATGAGAAACATTAGAGTTATTACGTATTTTATGAAGGAGAGAGAGACATACACAGTAGAGCACCATTTGGGCATTTGGGCACCGGCCTGTCTTCCTTTCTTTCCCCATTTCCCATTTCCATTTTTTCCTTCTCCCCTTACCCCTTTTCCTTTAACCTTTTGCCCTTCTCACTTCCCTTACCTGCTTTCCTCCCTCTCTTTCTATCTTCCTTAGCTTTCTATCTTCCTTTCTGATGTATTTATTTTTTGAGAGAGATATTCAGATCATTACTCTGCCACATGGAATGCTAGGAATTGAACTTAGGACCTCATGCTTAAGAATCTAACATTGTATTTACTGGAGAGTCGAACACTGTGTCCATTGTTCCACCTCCTAGGCCTTGAAGAATATCCCCCCCCCTCCCAGACGCTTCCACACTTCATAGCATGGATGTTAGTTAAATCCCTCAAATGTGGAAGACAGATGAGTATAAGGAGGGCTGACCACGAGTTATAGGTGGATTGAGTCTGTAGCCCTTACTCCTATGTTGGTCAAGGTCAACTTTAGTTCTTAGTACTTATAAGTCATCTTCGGGTCTCATGTTTACCTCAGTTTACACAGAATCCTTGTCTTTGAATAAACACTAGATTCTTTTCCATGCCTATAATATACTACATAGTCTGGTTCTCCCCAGATCAGTTAAGATCTTAATTCTCTCTTGCTCTCTCTATTATAGTCATATTGACCATAGTATTATTCCACAGTCAGATCAAAAGCTTACCTTCTTTAGAGCAGAGTACTTGCATTCACTGCTCTCGTCTCCCAGATGCCTCCAGATGTTTTATTTGGTGATTCCTTTTCGTCATTCTGGTCTCAAGTTATCTGCTCAGGGATGTCCTTTTCAACCACTTAATCTAGCTTCCCTGATAAAAAATTGTTTAATTTTGCCTTCATGTTTACTGTCAGTTTTACTCATTAAATTATCAACCCTTCTTCTGTCTCCTTGGACAGTCATTTTGTCTGTTGGTCTTCTTGAAGAAAGTCATGACACATAGAAAAATACAATTTTTCCATAAACCCAATAGAACAGGTCTTTGGTAATAGTAGAATAACTACTTGTAAATGGATGGAGAAGGAGGTAGATGGTAAATATATAGATGTAGTGGTATCAGATGGTGGTGCACCTGGTCCCCACCTGCAGGGGAATAGCTTCGTGAATTGTTAAGCAGTGCTTCAGGTGTTTCTCTCCCTCTCTACCTCCTCCTTCCTCTCAATTTCTGACTGTCTCTATCCAATAAATAAATCAAAATAGTAAAAAAAAAAAAAGATACAGATATAGCAAACGTCTTCAGTCTGGTCTTTGTCATTGTCATTCTGGCTAGGAGTGGTATCCCATCATGGTTGGCAATTTCCTAGAGAGTACATGGTAGCACTTTGTTAGGTTGCATTGCATATCTAGCTGGAAAAGAGTCCTAATTTACTGTCCTTCTGCATATCATTTTTCTTTAGAAGCTGTGACAGACACCTAAAATTAAGCCCATTTATATATATATATATATATATATATATATATATATATATATATATATATATATACACAAACCCACACATGTGTGGTCCTGTGAAGTTAATTTTTTTTTCTGACATTGAATTACCCAGATAATTTTGTGTTGATTGTTCACTTTGCACATAGATGCAGATTTGAAGAACTTTTTTACAGTTCAGTTAGAACAGCTCTGGGAGGCATTGGGAGTATTAAACACCTGGCTTGATAACTAATAATGAGCCAAAGTCGGGGAGATAGTTTGCATGTAAACCTGTGGGTGCAGATGGAAAGTCTCTTGTCATAAATTAGCAACATCCATAGAGGAGCCTGTGCTTGACAATTTATTGCATATGGGAGGTAATTAAGAAAATAATTGGGTCTCTGGAAAAATAAGCAATGATTGTTCCTCAGCAGCAGAGTATCCTTGACTGACACACTTGGCTTGTTCATTTTTCTTTTTATTTCTTTCCTTTCTTTTCTCCTCCCCTCCCCCTCCCCTCCCCTCTTCTTATGAAAATCTTGACAATGAAGCCAGAAAGAGTCTGAAAATAATCTTGGGATGTGACATTTACTAGAGTGTCTCTAAGTGGAGAGATTGGAATTCTTTGCTGAGCCTCCTCTCATGGTCAAAAATGTGCAACACTTAATACTTCTTGCAGTTCTCTGAAAGGCCCTAGTACTGGTACTACACATTAGAACAGTCACATGTATTAACTAGTTGGATACCTTATGAATGTTCCCAAGCATTGGTCATTAGTTTACTGTGTTCTAGAGATTCTGACTCGTGGAAAGCTGCACTTTTAACAGGCTCTCTAGGTGTTTTTGAGGCAGATGTTTTCTATTTTGATTGAAATCTAATTAACATACAACATTATATTAGGTTTATGTGGACTGCATAATGATTTGGCATTTGTATAGCTGGCAAAATGATTATAATACATCTCTTTTCCATTTATTAGCAATTTGCCAAATTTATGATTTTGTACTCTTGCCTATGGACTTCATTCTGAATGTTATATTCTGTGCCCTACTTATTTTGTTTTATTCATATGCTTAGTTTCTTAGACTCCACATATAAGCTAAATCCTACACTTTTTGTCTTCTGTGTGACTTACTGTCAGTAACTTAACACACTTAAGATCCATGTCTAGTGTTTCAAATAACAGGATTTCACTTTTTTCAATGAGTGAGTGTGTGTGTGTGTGTGTGTGTGTGTGTGTGTGTGTGTGTGTGTGTGTGTGTGTGTAAATACAGTCATGTATCATGTAATGTTGTTTTGGTCAATATACAATACCAAATATACAATAATGACATCAGCAGACCAGGCAATGTAGCCTAAGAATGATAGGCCTTACCATCTGTGTTTGTGTGGATCTATTTTATGATGCTTGCATAGTGACAAAATTACTTAATGATGATGCATTTTGCAGAATGTATTCCTGTTAAGTGACATATGACTGTATCAGAATTTTCACTAATTCCTCTACCGATAGACACAGATTATTTTCATAGCTTGGCTTTTGTACATTATGTTGTAATGAACACACTGATATATATATTTTTCAAGAAAGTATTGTATTTTCTTTGAATAAACACCCAGAAGTCCAACTGGTGGACGATATGGTAGGTAGTTCTATGTTTTTTTGAGCAACCACTACGTTGTACCAAATTTATTTCCACCAGTAGTGCAGAAGGATTTGCTGCAGGTGTTTTTGAACTATATTTTGACAAACACTAATTTCAAACACTAATTTAAGATACTTTTTTTTAACCAGAACACTGTTCAGCTTTGGCTTATGGTGGTACAGGGGGATTGAACCTGGGACTTGGGAAGCCTCAGGCATGAGAGTCTCTTTGAATAAGCATTATGCTATCTCCCCCACCCTCAAACTTTCTAATTTTAACTAAGTTTTATAAGTATCATGTAATGAAGCCTAAAGACTTTATAATAGATTCGAAACCTTACACATTATTACAGGCCCCTGTCTTCCAGTCTTCAAATTTATAGGATCTGTTCAGTTGTTTCCCATTTGTCACTGGACAAGAGAAGACCCCCTCGTGTCTAATATTAAAGAGTAAATGCAGCTTCTTTACATTCTGTACATCTGCAAGTGTCTATCTGACTTTTGACCTCCTTTTGATTTCTGTTCTTAAATGTGTATCAATTTCTTCAAAATAATAGCTCTTGTTGGACTTCCAGAGGCTTGGCTATGAAGTAGCAGCAGATGAGTTTTGCTCTTCATGATCAACTAGGAATAGGAAAGAAAATCTCCTGAGAACTCAACCAGGTAAGACTAGGATCACTCCAGGAACCCACCAAGCCATGGGTGAGTGCAAACACATGTGGCTCATAGGCAGAGAGGGATTTAAAGAGAGATTCCTGGGGCTAAAAAGCCCATACTTACGAGAAGCTGGTATCAGTCTCGCAGTTTTCCAGTTCACACACCACCTCTGGTCTGAGTTTTATCAATAAAAAAGACTACTGAAGGGAGGAGAAAAATCACCTAAAACTCACCAACTTACAACTGTGAATCTCCATTGATGAATCTCAGAGGCTGCTGAAACAGCAGCAGGGAAACCCTATACTGTCATCTGAGGATCAGAGAACTAGTTGGATGACTCAGGAGAAAAATCTGCTCTCCTTGTGATCTGGAAGTGTGGCTATATAGTTGGAACTATTTCACATTATTCTGATAAATTAGGAAACATGGTGAGTAATTGCCTCAGAACTGACCCAATACAATAAGAATTTATTCAGAAACTAACAGGGCCAAAATGCATTGTTCAGCTTGGCTGTGGCTGGTGGTGGAGTGGGGAATTGGGCCCAGGACTTTGGAACCTTGAGCAAGGGAGTCACTTTGCATAACCATTCTGTATCTATCCTCCACCCTTTATTATCTCTTGGTAAAGAGTGAATGATTAAGCCAAAAATTCTACTTAGAATTAAAAAAAAACCCTGAGGCTCCTATAGCCTTCAGGGAAGTTAAATAACATAACATAAGAGGATTCATCCACTGTGTTTCACCTCAGGGATTGAGTTAACATAGAAACAACCGTTAAGCTTTAAAACTATGAACTCTTAAGTACCTTCTTTAAATACAAGTCAATCAAAGCAAGTATGATCAGTGGATTGAAAAGCAGTGGGGGGGGGACTCCATAACATACCAAATATATTAAACTGAGAAGGAACATTGGAGAATTGAACTAGGAAAGAAGCCCAGATAAAAGCCCCCCAAATGTAGAAGAAAATAAGAATGAGGGTAACATCCAATCAGTGCAATAATTATAGGAGTGAGGAAAGCTTTTGAAAGTAATACCATCAGAAATGGGGAAACAAAACTAATTATCTGGAGGTAATTAGAGAGCAGAAAGCTGAAATAGCTAAGAGCACAGCTAGCTGAACAAGCTAATATAATATAAGCTTTTTAAAATAATACTATTAGAAATGGGGAAATGACACTAGTCATCTCCAGGTAATTAGCAGAAAACTGAAATAGCTGAGCTAAGAGTACAGGTATCTGAACAAGCTAATACAGTATATAAACAGGGTAACAAAAGAGTTGAGCTATAGAAAACAGCAGAGAGGAGAGATAACAGAATAATTGAGGTAGAAAACAGAATAAGCAATATTGAGGACGAAAAGTATGAAGTAAGAGAACTGAAAAAGAGATTAAAAGATACTGAAAACAATAGTAATCTATGCATTATTGGCTTACCAGAGGAAGAAAGAAAGTGTAGTAAAACATTCTATTGAAAACAATAGTAATCTATGCATTATTGGCTTACCAGAGGAAGAAAGAAAGTGTAGTAAAACATTCTACAGGACATAATAGATGAGAACTTCTCTACTCTAAAAAACATAAAGGATATAATGGTTAAAGGACTCTCTGGGGAGAGTCCCAAACAGAATTAACCCAGACATAAAGACAAAAAGACACATCATATTTAGAATGAAAAGGAATAACGATAAAGAAAGTATCCTAAAGGCTACAAGAGAAAAATTGAATCACTTACAGAAGAAAACCCATAAGATTAGCAGCTGATTTCTCCACACAAACTCTAAAAGTCAGATGAGAATGGCAAGATTTATATGGTGCACTCAGTGAGAAGGGCTTTCCAGGAAGACTATTTTATCCTGCTAGGATATCATTCAGACTAGGTGGAGACACAGAAACCTTAGACAAGTAACAGTTGAAGGAATCAACTACCACCTCACCTGAAGGTTGTGTTTCTCCAAAATTTAGCTGTTGGCTGTTACCTTAATCTCTAAAGTGCTTATATTAGAAGGTGGGTCCACTGTGAGGTGGTGGCATGAAGGCAGAGTTGTGGTGGTTGTCATTAGTGCTGTTATAAAAGACCTCACAGAGACTCTTTGCCCCTTGAGATTATATGAGAAAGAATTCTACAGTTTGGTAGGGGAAACCTCACCCAACCATACTAACAACCTGATCTTGGATTTCTAAGTTTCAGTGTGTTGTGCTTGTTATAGCAGTAGCTTGAATGTACTAAGACAGTTGTGCCCTGAGTTAACTCTTGCAGCAGCTGCAATTTAAATGAGGAAACTCAGAGACAAAAATTAAGTGCAAATGCAGAGCCCTTCCATGAGCTCCATCCCAGGGACACAACTCTTACCTATATCTCAGAATGGGAGATACTTCTTTGCCTGCCCCACACCAGTAGAGGAGCTGGCATCTGTTGGTGAAGTAAACAAAGACAGATTTCATAGAGAAGGCTGAGCCAGAGCTGACTGTAGAAACAAATGAATGTGGTGCTGTAAGTGACACACCAGGTCAAACTCACACCTTACCATTACATGTGACCTACAGGGAAGGAACTTTATGAGTGGTGAAGCAGTGCTGTTGGTGTCTTTTCTCTCTTCCTCTATCTCCCTGCATCTCAATTTTTTGCTCCTGTGAAATTAATTAAATAAACATTTAAAAGAAAGACACAAAAAGTTGTAGGAAAATTGTAGAAGGGGCAAAATGTTGCCATCTGAACATCACATAACTCATGAGAAAGAATCTCTATTTTCTGTTCCTCCTTCCTTCATCCTTCATTTAGTTATTTCCAGGTTATTGCTCAACTTTGGCTTTACGGTGATGCTGGGGATTTAGCCTGGGAACTCTGAGTCTCAGGCATGACAGTTTGTTTATGCTGTCTCCCCATGACAGAAGGAGTATCTTTCTAATTGAATGCATATGGAGACCATTTGGGGTGAGAAGGAAAGAGATCTGTTAAAATGCATATTTCTCTCTTTTTTAAGTAGAAAATTTTTTTTCTTTTCTTTGTATCTTTAAAATTTTTATTAATGACATAATATTACTCCACAAATTTATAAGATAACAGGTGTATAATTCCTTACTGATCCCACCACCAGAGTTCTGTATTCCCATTCCCTCCACTGGAAGCTACAATACTTCTCCCAAGGTCACAGATATGGGTTGACTATTATTTCTGTAACTATTTGTCTCTCTATATATATTTGCCCATTTTTTCTCATGGTCCCATCTTCTCTTTCTTTCTAAGTCACACTTACACCTTCTGAATGCCTTTTTTCCCCTCCAGGTCCTGATAGAGTTGGAGTTCAGAGACCTCTGGTCATCTTTCCCCTATTGTCCCCCACTGGGAGTATGGACCAAAACATTTTTTTGAGGTGCAAAAGGTGGGAGTTCTGGTTTCTGTAATTCCTTCTCCACTGGACATAGTCATTGGCGGGTCGTTTCATATCCTCATCTGTCATATGCTTTACATTGGTTTGTTCTAGCCCTCCCCCGCCAAGAGAATTGGATCAGTCCAGTTAATTTCACGGGCCCGCTTGGCCCTGCCCCAAGGAACCCTGCCAGAGTTCCGGAGTTGGAGAGGGTTTCTGAGTGCCAGAGTTACAGAGTTAGAGAGAGTTCCAGAGTTGGAGAGTGGCAGAGTAAGAGAGTTTTAGGGTTCCTGAGTTCGAGAGTTGCAGAGTTTCAGAGTTACAGAGTAAGAGAGAGTTCCACAGTTGAAGAGTTTCAGAGTTCGAGAGTTGAAGAGTTGCAGAGTTCAAGAGTAGGAGAGAGTTCCTGAGTTGCAGAGTTCGAGAGAGTGCTTGTGCTGCCGCAAAGAGAAAAGAGACAGCAGAGTTCTGTTTGGTGATTAGTTTGGTTTAGTTTATGAATCGTTGTTCCTGAATAAAGAAATACAGCTTCCCTGCCCAGCCGTTGTCTCTGCGTTTCTGTTACCTGCCCGTGAAGCTAAACCGCCCAGCAAGAGCTTCCGAAAAATTTTAACAACACTCATCCTGTTTCTATTTTTCCTTAGTTGGGTAGAGCTCTGGAGAGGCGATGTTCCAGGACACATTGGTGAAGTTGTCTGCCAGGGAAGTCAGGATGGAATCACAGTAGCATCTGTAACTTGGTGGCTGAAAGAAAATGTTTATTTTTCTGTGCCATTCTTGGTTTTGGATTCTGCGTTCCTTCTGAGGGACTTAACCATCTTAACACATTTTTTTATTGGGAAGACAGAGAGCAATTAAGCGTGTGTGTGTGTGTGTGTGTGTGTGTGTGTGTGTGTGTGAGAGAGAGAGAGAGAGAGAGAGAGAGAGAGACTGACCAAAACACTACTCTGCCGTTTTAGATGATGGGAGGGATTGAATCCATTTCCTCAGGTATGCGGGACATGAGTCACTGCCCCAACTCTTCATTAATTCATTCATTCATTCTAATAAGAGAGATACAGGGAAAGATAAATAGGTAGACCAGAGCACTTCTCAATCTTGGCTTAGATAGATGTGGAAATGTGGAGGCTGAGGCCCAGAGAAGAAAAATGGCAAAAGCCCCATTTTGAGGATGCTGCAAAATATTTCTTCTATCTAAGGTGGGCTTGGGCTGTGAGCCATTTTCCTGAATGCCTTCTCATTTGTACTTGGGTATAAATTTAATACACTTTTTTATGGATGGTGCTTGAAAGAGTTGCATAATTTCATGGTCTGGCCATTACTGCTGGCATTAAAGAAATGACTATTCCTGGTACTTAATATATCTTCACCACTTTCTTAATGACTATGAAGCACCCAGTGGACTAGCTGCCTTTTTGCATATAAAGCTCATGTGTACACAGTGACACCTGTTCAATTGGAGGGTGGGTAATATTGACTGGTTATAGCTGCCCTCCTTCCTTCTGCCCCACCTGCTTTACCTTTCCTTGGCTATTGTTATTTAACTTAGAAAGTGGCTTGTGGTGCTGGGCTAGCCTGAGCATGTTTCTTCCTGGTCATGTGCTCTCCGGCTTGGAGAGAATTCCACTGGAGCCAACCTAGGCTGCTGCTTACTCAGCGATGTGGGAGAGGAACCAGTAACTCTTGTGGCTGAGCAGGAACACAATCCAATGTTTATTGATCAGAAAAAAAATCTGCATTTATACAGAAGGAAGTGACTAGGAGAGGAAGGAAGTGACTAGGAGAGGGGGCAGAGAGGAAAAAGAGCTCTAACCAGTGGGGATTAAACCAATGGGGATTAAATCAATGCCCTGCAGGCAGCGGGGGGGTCTCAGACAAAACAATGATTATGTAAATAGACCACAGCATTAAACAATGCAGGGGAACCTGGCAGTGATAACATGGATAGAAACAGAAGCAAAATTAGCCAAAGGAAAAATGATGACCAACATTGTGGGGATTTGGTGTGTGAAAGGATCCACAGCGGGGAACTGGGAACTGGTTTAAACAATACAAGGTTTATTAGGGTGAAACAGATAAAAGGCAAAATAAGCACTTATGATCAAGGGTTAAGAGTATGCTAGGTCCATAAAGTCTGAATATAGTTATCAAAAGTTTAGTCCCATAAGATAAACAATTATCAGCTTTGGTAAAGATTGCTCCTGGCTATAGAGGGGTCTAGAAGTTTACTGGCTAGCAGAGTCACACATGTTCAGTTCCCAGGAGACGTAGCCATGGCAGATGGATGCCTGGAGAACCTCCGTTGAGATGCTTCTGACCAGAAGAAGCTGCAGCCAAAAGAGCAACCTGCTTTAAGTCCCCCGCTTTATACCTTCCCTTCTCTGTGTGTCCTGCCTCAGGCTGATGTCATTCGTATGCTAATAGTCCCAAACTCCTGTTGGGGTCACAACAGGCTATAACTTTGGTTTGTAGTCTGTATCTGTATATACAACATAGTCAAAAACCAACCACCAAAAGTCTTAAATTCTGCCCTTCATATAGCTGACTCCCTTTATCCAATTCACCTACTATTCTTCATCCTGCTGGTTTGTTCTTGGGGCCTAAGTGTTTATTTTTGTTTGTGACTTTGTTTATCTTATGCCTGTGAGTGAGGTTACACTGTGTCTTTCTCCATCTAATTCATTGCACTGAGCATGGTAATTTTTGGTCCATGACAAGACTCCATTTTTTTAAAATAGCTGAATGGTATTCTTTGTCTATATTTATCCATTTACTGACTGATGGATGCTTAGCTTGTTTCCAGAGCTTGACTATTCTAAATAATGTTGTGATAAGCCCATGTGCCTCTTTGAATTAGTATTTTCTTTTTTGTTTTTATTTTTTGCCTCCAGGGTTGTTGCTGGGGCTCATTGCCAGCACTTACTAATCCACTGCTCCTGGTGGCAACCCCCCCATTGGGGGCCCCCCTCCACCCCCACAGTATCCTCTCTTGATTCCCTGAGTTCAAACTACTTGAGGCCAGGTATGCTACAGGAAATGAATGATCTGGGAAGAAATGTACACTTTCCATTTGCATTTTCCCTTCCCTGTACATCTAAAATTTGGGACTAAAGCACCCTTAGTTTTAGCATGAGAAAGTGAAGGCTGCTGAAAGATCTTAGGGCCTGTTTCCCTCCGCAATTCTGAGAGGCATTGGGTAGTGAGAGTGGGCCTGTGGGCACAGTATGAGACAGTGATGAGAAATGAAATGCATGTGCTGATTATGTGGAGAGCCTACTGACTGTTTTCCTCTTCCTTTTTCAGTGAGTGGGGGCAGCACCAGGTTCCTTTAATCTATTTTATTTCCTGGCTAGGATAAAGTGTTCTCTGTTTCATCATCTCTTAGGAGTTCGGAGAGTGGGGGTTGTGAAAGTGAGGGAATGTATGACGAGATTTAGTGACTTTTGGTACGTAAAGTATTTTGCCAGTTATTTTGCCTAGACAATGTCAAAAGATATCCACAGAGGCCTGGCTCTCATTCCCACCACTCTCTGTAGCTTTCCTGCAAGCCGCTTTGCCACAAACCTTCAAAGGAGCTACTTGCATAGACATGATGGACACCCAACATTGGGGGATGGGTAGTATGATGGGGGAGAAACTTTGAGACTATAGATTGATTTAAGAACACTCATTTTGATTTAATAGAATAATCAGTGAAATGATTAATGTGATAAATGGCATGCCATACTAGTAACTGAATAATGTATAAACAAGATATAGTGGCTATAATTAGAATTCTACAAATACCTTAATAGGTCTTCTTAAGAGAAGTTAGTGAGCCACTAAGTATTTCACCAAAGGTCAGTATTTCAAATAATCTATAAGCTACCCCAGAATGTAAATAATCACCACTTTGATTCTCTCCATATCATAGATACATGTGTGACAAACATTTTATTTTTCCATTATTGGTCTGAAGAGGTCTTGACAGCTAACACCATGTTCTGGACATTACCTTTGTATGTTGGCTTGTATTGGTATCTATGAGGAACATGGTTTTTTTTTTTTTTTTTTTTTTTGTATTTTCCCTTTTGTTGTCCATGTTGTTTCTTATTGTTGTTGTGGTTATTATTGTTGTCAACATTGTTGGATAGGTGTCTTCACTGCCTGTAAAGTGACTCCCTCCCCTATAGGTGGGAAGCCGGGAGCTCGAACCGGGACCCTTTGCTGGTCCTTGCGCTTCACGCCGTATGCACTTAACCTGTTGCACTACCACCCAACTCCCGAGGAACATGGTATTTTATGGTACTATAAGTCAATGAATGTAGTGGAACAGGGACTAACTACACTAAAGATAACTTATACTTTCAGGATATCAAGTGTTATAGAGCTTTCTTCATTTTATTTAGATTGCTAGGATATTGGGTAATACATTGCATTAGTAACTTGTGATATGGTATGTGGAAGCTATTATAAGCTCTAAATGTGTCAAAGAGAAGAAATTACAATGCAGTCCGGGTGCTAACACACCCGGCCAAGCGCACATAGTACTAAGCACAAGGATCTGCGTAAGGATCCGGGTTCACCCCTCTTCTTTCACTTGTCTGTGCTATTATACATTTGGTGTGATGACTTTTTAAGCATGTGTTTGCTTTACTACCATACATACATCTATGGACAGCACCGAGGACTATTTATAAGTCTTTTAGACTTTTAATTTTTTTAAATTTTGCTTCCCCCCCTTTTGTTGCCCTTGTTGTTTTATTGTTGTAGTTATTATTGTTGTTATTGATGTCGGCGTTGTTGGCTAGGACAGAGAGAAATGGAGAGAGGAGGGGAAGACAGAGGGGGAGAGAAAGATAGACACATGCAGACCTACTTCACTTTCTGTGAAGCGAAGCGACTCCCCCTGCAGTTGGGGAGCTGCAGACTTGAACTGGGATCCATAAGCCGGTCCTTGTGCTTTGCAGCATGTTCACTTAACCCATTGGGCTACCACCTGACACCCTAAACTTCTTATTTTTTTTTATTATTATTTTTAACATTTATTTATTTATTCATTCCCTTTTGTTGTCGTTGTTTTATTGTTTTAGTTATTATTGTTGTTGTTGATGTCGTTGTTGGATAGGAGAGAGAGAAATGGAGAGAGGAGGGGAAGACAGGGGAAGAAAGAGAAAGATAGACACCTGCAGACCTGCTTCACGCTTGTGAAGCCACTCCCCTGCAGGTGGAGAGTAGGGGGCTCGAACTGGGATCCTTACTGGACCTTGCGCTTTGCACCACCTGTGCTTCACCCGCTGCGCTACCGCCCGACTCCCTTTTAATGTTTATTATTATATTTAATTTGTCAGGACAGAAAAATTGAGAAGGGAACGGGAGAATAGAGGAGAGTGTAAGCCTGGTTCATCTTTCACTTTTTGTCTGCAGATGGGGACTGGGGCTTGAAGCTGGGTCCTTGTGCCTAGCAAGGTCCTTGTGCATCCTACCGGGTGCAGCACTGCCCAGCTCAGTCTTGGCATTTTATTTATTTTTTTTACTATCCTTTTTTTATTATTTGTCTTTATTTATTTATTTATTTATTTATTTATTTTTTATTTAAGAAAGGCGACATTAACAAAACCATAGAATAAGAGGGGTACAGTTCCGCACAATTCCCATAACCCTATCGCCATATCCCGTCCCATCCCCTGATAGCCTTCCCATTCTCTATCTCTCTGGGAGTATGGATCCAGGGTCCTTGTGGGTTGCAGAGGGTGGAAGGTCTGGCTTCTGTAATTGCTTCCCCGCTGAACATGGGCATTGACTGGTCGATCCATACTCCCAGCCTGCCTCTCTCTTTCCCTAGTAGGGTGGGGCTCTGGGGAAGCAGAGCTCCAGGACACATTGATGGACTTTGATGTTAACTGTTCCTGACAGTTATTTTAGATAAAGACAGAAAGCAAGAGAGGCTGCGTGAGAGTGAAAGAGACCACAGCACTACAGCTTGAAGCTTCACTTTATTTTTATTTTTTAAAATTTCATTATTGGGGGGGATTAATAGTTTACAGCTGACAGCAAAACACAATAGTTGGTATGAAGCTTCTTTTTAAAAAATATATTATTTTTTATTTATTCCGTTTTGTTGCTCTTGTTTCATTGTTGTAGTTATCGTTTTTGTTATTGATGTCATCGTTGTTTGATAAGACAGAGAAAAATGGAGAGAGAAGGGGAAGATAGAGGGGGAGAGAAAGACAGACACATGCAGACCTGCTTCACCGCCTGTGAAGCGACTCCCCTGCAGGTGGGGAGCTGGGGGCTCAAACCAGGATCCTTAGACCTGCCCTTGGGCTTTGTGCCACGTGCACTTAAACCACTGCGCTACCTCCTGACTCCCCTGAATCTTTTTTTAATGAGGTGGACTAGAACCTTGAACCTGGAACCTTGCATTTGAAAATTATAAACCTCTGTCATAGAGAATAGGATTGTATAGGTCTCTTTGTGCCCTTGTGTGACTTTCCATAATAGATCTTCCCAGGAGGCACTGCTGGATGATAGAACGAATAAGCATCTTCAACTTTATACAGTTTTACCAAGTTATTCTTTATAGTGGTAGCACTGGTTTATACCTCCTCTTTTTAATACACATATGTGTGTGTCTGATTTCTATTATGCAGTGCCCTTGAGAGCTTGGTGAGTCCAGATGATTTTAATTTTGACAGTTTTCAAAACTCCGTTAAGTTTACATCCCCCCCATTTTAAAAATATTAATTCATTGGATAGAGGCAGAGGTAAATTAAGAGGAAAGGGAGAGATAGAGAGGGATAGAAAGACAGAACCTTTGACACTGTGTCACCATTCAAGAAGCTTCCTTTCTGTAGGTGGGGACCTGGGTCCTTGTGCATTACAACATGTGCCCTCAACCAGGTGCACCACCACCTGGTCCTGTATATTTCCCTTTTCACTGAGAGGTAAAGTGAACATTTATTGGCCACTTGTGTTCATGGACATTTTACACTGCTTTTGGTCATTATAGAAAGAGCGATGTGGCAGTCTGGGAGATGGCGATGCAGGAGATAAAGCACTGGGTTCTGAAGCATGAGTTCCCAGATATGATCCATGGCAGCATATGTACCAGCATGTTGTTCTGGGGTACCCCTCCCCCTTTCTCCCCTCCACCTTCCCCCTCCCCTCCTCTCCCCTCCCCCCTTCCTCTCCTCTGTCTCTCTCAGGAATAATTAAATAAATAAAATATTAAAAAAACTAATAGTGGAATGGGTGGTGGTGTACCTGACAGAGAATATTTGTTACAGTGTTCAAGGATCTGGGTTTAAACCCCCATTGACTACCTGTAGGGAAGAAAGCTTCAGCAAGAATGGTGAACCAGTGCTGCAGATGTCTCCCTATCCCCCCTTTCCTCTTAATTTATCTCTTTATTTATTTAATAAATAAATAAATAGGAAAGAAGACTGAAAAAACGATCTTAAAATTAGTTAGGATGTGAGCCACACATGCAGTTCAAAATTTCTTAGTCGGGAGTTGGGCAGTGGCGCAACGGGTTAAGCGCACATGGAGCAAAGCGCAAGGACCAGCGTAAGGATCCTGGTTCAAGCCCCCGGCTCCCCACCTGCAGGGGAGTCACTTCACAGGCGGTGAAGCAGGTCTGCAGGTGTCTATCTTTCACTCCCCCTCTCTGTCTTCCCTTCCTCTCTCCATTTCTCTCTGTCCTATCCAACAACGACGACATCAATAATTACTACAATAAAAAACAACAAGGGCAACAAAAGGGAATAAATAAATAAATATTTTAAAAAATTTCTTAGTCATCACATTGAGGAAAGTTAAAAGAAACAGGTGAAGTGAGTATTATTAGTATATTTAACCCCGTTTCACCAGGAATGATGTTTTAACTTTAATCCATATAAACATTCCAAAGCAATCATTTTTTTACCCATGTTACCTCTTCATATCTGGAGGGAATTCTAACTAGATATATTTTAGATATTCAGCAGTCAGATGTGGCAAGTAACCACTAAATTGTGATGTGCAGTTTCAGTGGTTGAAGCTTTTTAAGATAACCAACTTGCATAACAGATATAGCTGCTGTATAATTCGGCCTTTCATTTTGTGTATGGTGATATTATACACCTTTTTACTTTGAATGTCGTCACATTTACAAGTCACTTCCTTTTTCTGTACTTCTTTGTGTCTCTTATTTCAGAAAATCTTATTTTAAAAATTTTTATTATTTATTTTCCCTTTAATTGCCCTTGTTGTTGTAGTTATTATTGTTGTTGATGTCGTTGTTGGATAGGACAGAGAGAAATCGAGAGAGGAGGGGAAGACAGAGGGGGAGAGAGAGATAAGACCTGATTCAATACCTGTCAAGTGACTCCCCTGCACGTGGGAAGCTGAGGCTCGAACAGGGATCCTTAAGCCGTTCCTTGTGCTTCAAGCTACGTGTGCATAACCTGCTGGGCTACCACCTGACCCCCCAGAAAATCTTTATCCCAAGACTATAAAAATATCACCTACTTCCTATTACATTTCTCTCACTTACTCCAAAGCTAACCTTAGCAAAGGAAGAACTGCAAAAGCTGAATAAGAGCAAGAGACTAACATACTTTAATGATGACTCTTTAGTCACTATCAGGCCACCCCATCAGCTGGGGCCCTACTGGGGAGTCCTGAGATCCCCAAACAGACATGATGGGCCTAGACCTCAAGTAAATCCCCCTCTCAATTGTTACAGGTCATCTCTATCAGGAACAACAAAATAGACTCCTTTGTGGGCCCCACATAGGACCTTGCCCTCAACTTGGATCAACAGAGGTAGAGAATGTTCCATCCTCCAAAGGAAGGATGGACAACATACTCTATACTACACCTGAGGAAGATGGGTCGATATTGGGGCAGTTTGGAATGTTTCTACTCAGGACCACAGAATGTGAGCTCAGATCTACAGGGATGCAGAGGTCACATAGGCTACTACGCTGAATATGGGCCCCAGTCCAAATCAATTTATGGGATTTACAGCCAACAATATTTATACCCCTTTCCCATATTAGGGAGCTACTCTCTTCTCTGATCCAGCTTTCTGGTCTTTTTCCAGCCATGACATCACCTCCCCAGACAATAACTTGGATCCACCTGCATATCATATTTCAGGCTCAGAGAAAAAAAAAAATAGTGTAGCTATAGGCCCTTTGAAATATAACTAAAATATGC
The DNA here is from genome assembly GCF_950295315.1 of Erinaceus europaeus. NCBI lineage: Eukaryota > Metazoa > Chordata > Mammalia > Eulipotyphla > Erinaceidae > Erinaceus > Erinaceus europaeus. The sequence goes on from NC_080185.1 coordinate 44,735,341, forward strand.
CTACTAGCTATCTACAAAATGGAGGACCCTCCAACACTTCATCTGCACTATTCCAGCCTTTAGTTCCGTGATTGTTCAACAATTTGTTTGGCTTTGTATGTTAACTCTCTTTTCAGCCACCAGGTTCCAGATGCTACCATGATGCCGACCAGACTTCCCTGGACAGATGACCCCACCAATGTGTCCTGGAACTCCACTTCCCCAGATCCCCACCCCACTAGGAAAAGACAGGGGCAGGCTGGGAGTATGGATCAACCAGTCAACACCTATGTTCAGCAGAGAAGTCATTACAGAAGCCAGGCCTTCCACTTTTTGCATCCCACAATGACCTTGGGTCCATACTCCCAGAGGGATAAAGAATAGGTAACCTATCAGGAGAGGGAATGGGATATGGAGTTCTGGTGCTGGGAATTGTGTGGAGTTGTACCCCTTTTATCCTATGGTTTTGTTAATGTCTCCTTTTTTAAAAAACATATTTTTATATTTATTTATTTCTTTTTGTTGCCCTTTTTATTGTTGTTGTCGTTATTATTATTGTTGTTGATGATGTTCTTGTTGGATAGAACAGAGAGAAATGGAGAGAGGAGGGGAAGACAGAGAGGGGGAGATAAAAATAGACACCTGCAGACCTGCTTCACCGCTTGTGAAGCAACTCCCTTGCAGGTGGGGAGCCGGGGCTCCAACCGTGATCCTTATGCCATTCCTTGCACTTTGTGCCACGTGTGCTTAACCTGCTGTGCTATCGCCCGACTCCCAATGTCTCCTTTTTAAAATAAATAAAGAAAGAAAGAAAGTTTTAAAAGTCTTATAAAATAAAAAATATCCCATCAAATTTCTTAAGATTTTTGTTTTCCTCTTAACATTGAAGGCTTTCATAGAATGGGTACTTATTTTTATGAAGTGTTCAAATGGAAACTTAACTTTTTTGTGATAATGTATTCAACCAGTTCATTATATTTCATTTATTTATAGGTTAAGTTTCCAAAGTCTGTTCTCTTCAGTTGGCCTTTTTGGTCTATTACTGCTCAAGTAATCAGTACTAAAAAAAAAATAATAAATTTTTTCATAAACTAAAAAATACTGACAAGACCATAGGATAAGAGAGGCACAATCTCACACAGTTCCCACCACCAGAACTCTGTATCCCATCCCCTCCCTTGAAAGCTTTCCTATTGTTTATCCTGCTGGGAGTATGGACTTAGGATCATTATAGGGTAGAGAAGGTGGAAGTTCTGACTTCTGTAATTGCTTCTTTGGGGAACATGGGAATTGGCAGGTCAATCCATACTCCCAGGCCTATCTCTCTGCCTAGTGGGGCAGGGCTCTGGGGAGGTAGGGTTCTAGAATACATTGGTGAGGCTGTCTGCCCAGTGAATTCAGGTTGGCATAATGGTAGCATCTGCAACTTGGTGGCTGAAAAAGAATTAAGACATAAAGCAGAACAGATTGTTTAATAATCAGGAACCTAAAGGCAGAAGTATAACAGATTAGAGGTGGGGTCTCCATTTTGGAAAGAGCTAATAGGTCTGTCTACCTGATTTTTATAACTTTTGCCTGAGTCTGACAGCTCACATACAGATAAGCCAGAGGTATTGTCTGAGAACATGATAATCAGTATTTTAATAACTAGAGCTTTAAAAAATAATCTTGTGGGTTGGTCCAAGGCCCAGGCCTGACTCAACCTGGAGCTTCAGCAAGCAAGGGACTTTGTCCCTGCTGAGGAGTGGGGAGGAGTCTCCCAGGCCACAGGTCTCACAAATGCTTGGGGTTTTGTTTTAGACCTTCAGCTACGAAAATGGGCAGAAATCTTCTGGATCATATTGGTGGTACCCGTCTGTTTTCATGTGCAAACTGTGATACGATCCTGACCAACTGCTCAGAGCTCATCTCCACATAGATCACTGGCAGGGCATTTTTTTTTAACAAGGTAGTTAACCTGCAGTACAGTGAAGTTAAAGTCTGGGCCATGCTCACAGGCCGCCACATGGTTCGAGATGTGAAAAAAATGCAAAAACTGCAGTAGCAAACTGGGTTGGATCTATGAATTGGCCACTGAAGACAGTCAGCAGGCTGTGTGATCCTGGAACGAGCTCTGGCTGGAGACAGTGAGGGATTTGAGGAACATGTACCATCTGGTAACTCTTGAAGAAAAAGATAGAATGTCTTTTCCCAGGTCTCCTTCACTGAAAAGAAAAATCTACTTAAATACACTGTCGCCTCAGCATTAGAGTCAGATTCATGAACTGTTGAACAAGAAGTTATGAGAATCTAAGATAAAACCTTCCTCCCCCACTCCCTTCCTTTTTTTTTTAAAAGATTATCGTATTTTCCATCCAACAGAAGTGTTAAGAGAGAATTTTTAACAAGAATTTATTTATTTATTAATGAGAAAGATAGGAGAGATAGAAAGAACCAGGTATCACTGTAGTACATGTGCTGCTAGGGATTGAACTAGGGACCCCATGGTTGAGAAGCCAATGCTTTATCTATTGTGCCACCGCCTGGACCACAGTCAAGAGAGAATAGTATGCATAGGCTGTTAATATTCTCCCCTCTGTTTACATATTTTAAAATTTTTATTTATTTATTTTCCTTCTTGTTTCCCTTGTTTTTTATTGTTGTAGTAGTTATTATTATTGTTGTCACTGATGCTGTCTTTTCCTTGTTTCAGAGAAGAGATCCGAATTTTGACCAGCACTAAAGGTTCAGTGTGTCAGGCATTAAGCCAGCTCCCCTGAATTCCTGATACTATGGCCTATTTACATAACCATTGTTTTGCCTGAAGGATCTCCACCCAATTCCATACCTTTGATCTATCTTCTTTCTACCTCAAGACCAGCCCTGCCTGTAGGGTAACACTAATCACACAGGTTAAAACCTTTGCAACAGTTGCTAAGGAAGTTTCTACCTTAGCCTGCTTTTTTTTTTTTTTTTAATTTTTTATTTAAGAAAGGATTAATGAACAAAAACATAAGGTAGGAGAGGTACAACTCCACACAATTCCCACCACCCAATCCCCATAACCCACCCCCTCCCATGATAGCTTTCCCATTCTCTAGCCCTCTGGGAGCATAGACCCAGGGTCGTTGAGGGTTGCAGAAGGTAGAAGGTCTGGCTTCTGTAATTGCTTCCCCGCTGAACATGGGCGTTGACTGGTCGGTCCATACTCCCAGTCTGCCTCTCTCTTTCCCTAGTAAGGTGTGTCTCTGGGGAAGCTGAGCTCCAGGACACATTGGTGGGGTCTTCAATCCAGGGAAGCCTAGCCAGCATCCTGGTGGCATCTGGAACATGGTGATTGAAAAGAGAGTTAACATATGAAGCCAAACAATTTGTTGAGCAATCATGGATCCAAAGCTTGGAATAGTGGAGAGGAAGTGTTAGGGAGGTACTCACTGCAAACTCTAGTGTCCTTCTGCTTTCAGGTATATATTTTGCAGTAGTTTATGGATACGTGTGCACATAAGCTCTCTCTCACAGAAACTGGTGTATATC